>NC_139995.1:24132229-24787229 GCF_964263955.1 Coregonus lavaretus
CCTATCGTGAGCGGGGCAGATAAAGCGCCACTTGTGCTCTGGTACTTTTATATGGCTCCCCTCCTTCGCTGAGGCCCAACCCCACATCCCTTCTCTCATTGGTTACTTTAACCCTTCCTTAGTGCCCCATCCCTACTGGGAGCATGGGGGCTGAGGGGGTAGAGAAGGAGCAAGGCAGAAGGAGGGAAAAAGAGAGAGAAGAAGAGAAAGAATGGACTTGTATTTGGTGTAGAGTTGAACATAGTTTGAAAATATTGTCATTTTGTTGAACATCCAATTTATACAGATTATGTTGGCTAATTAATAACTTCGAAGTTAGAATGCCTGCGGGTCATAAAATGAAATGTCTATCATGAGTGGCTACAACTTAACATAACATAGTTAACTCCTGAGTGGCGCAGTGGTCTAAGGCACTGGATCGCAGTGCTAACTGTGCCACTAGAGATCCTGGTTCGAATCCAGGCTCTGTCGCAGCCGGCCGCGACCGGGAGACTCATGGGCGGCGCACAATTGGCCCAGGGTAGGGGAGGGAATGGCCGGCAGGGATGTAGCTCAGTTGATAGAGCATGGCGTTTGCAACGCCAGGGTTGTGGGTTTGATTCCCACGGGGGGCCAGTATAAAAAAATAATAATAATATGTATTCACTAACTGTAAGTCGCTCTGGATAAGAGCGTCTGCTAAATGACTTAAATGTAAATGTTCACTTGTATTGTGGCCCCAGATCACTCCTAAAAGGGTTTGGAGGAAGCAGTCATTCTGCACACAATGGAAGGTAGACTGTGGGCCATTTGTGTGTTAATGGCCTTATGTAGATGTCCTGAGGTAAGGTACGCTTTTAAGATGCTAGCCAAAACAGTGGTGTGACCTGTTGTTATGCTAAAGTCTTTAATCCATCTCAGCAAGTTATAGCTGCTGATGCTCCCATCCAGGGCATCAATCAACACCAGCCAATCCAATACCGTCAACAGCACAACAGGGCCAGGCACTGCTGGAGAGGCCTCAAGCTTTCACACCTTTACAGGGTACAGAACACTCCCCTACCTCCCCTAGTGGATCTTTGGTTTACTGTTAACTCTTCTCCTCTGTTCTCATATACAGTGCACATCCAACATCTGTATATCCAACAATAAATCCAACAACCAACAATAAAATGCAAATGAATTACTTAAAAATCATACAATGTGATTTTCTGGATTTTTGTTTTAGATTCCGTCTCTCACAGTTGAAGTGTACCTATGATAAAAAAATTACAGACCTCTACATGCTTTGTAAGTAGGAAAACCTGCAAAATCGGCAGTGTATCAAATACTTGTTCTCCCCACTGTATATTGAGATCGTGTGAAAGATCATGTGACACTTAAATAAAGTCCACCTGTGTGTAATCTAACTAAATATGTGACTTCTGAAGGTAAGTGGTTGCACCAGATCTTATTTAGGGGCTTCATAGCAAAGGGGGTGAATACATATGCACGCACCACGTTTCCATTATTTATTTTGTCTAGTTTTTTGAAACAAGTAATTTTTTTCATTCTACTTCACCAATATGGACTATTTTGTGTATGTCCATTACATGAAATCCAAATAAAAATCCATTTTAATTACAGGTTGTAATGCAACAAAATAGGAAAAACGCCAAGGGGGATGAATACTTTTGCAAGGCACTGTACATGTAGGTAGGGGTAAAGTGACTATGCATAGATAATAAGCAGCGAGTAGCAGCGGAGTAAAAGAGGGGTTCAATGCAAATAACCGGGTAGCCATTTGGTTAACTGTTTAGCATTCTTATGGCTTGGGGGTAGAAGGTGTTAAGGAGCCTTTTGGACCTAGACTTGGCGCTCAGGTACCGCTTGCCATGCTGTAGCAGAGAGAACTGTCAATGACTTGGGTGGCTGGAGTCTTTGACAATTTTTAGGGCCTTCCTCTGACACCGCCTGGATGGCAGAAAGCTTGGCCCCAGTGATGTACTGGGCTGTACGCACTACCCTCTGTAGCGCCTTGCAGTCGGATGCTGAGCTGTTGCCATACCAAGCGGTGATGCAACCAGTCAGGATACTCTCGATGGTGCAGCTGTAGCACTTTTTGAGGATCTGAGGGCCCATGCCAAATCTTTTCAGTCTCCTGAGGGGGAATAGGCTTTGTCGTGCCCTCTTCACGACTGTCTTGGTGTGTTTGGATCATGATAGTTTGTTAGTGATGTGAACACCAAGGAACTTGAAGCTCTCGACCCGATCCACTACAGCCGATGTGAATGGTTTACTTGATATTTTTTTATGGAAGTAGTTTTGTGCCAACAAAAAAAGGGGTTATGTACACTATATATACAAAAGTATGTGGACACCCCTTCAAATGTACATTTACGTCATTTAGCAGTGAGTGGATTCGGCTATTTCAGCCACACCTGTTGCTGACAAGTGTATAAAATCGAGTACACAGGCATGCAATCTCCATAGACAAACATTGGCAGTAGAATGGCCTTACTGAAGAGCTCAGTGACTTTCAACATGGCACCGTCATATGATGCCACCTTTCCAACAAATCAGTTCGTCAAATTTCTGCCCTACTAGAGCTGCCCCAATCAACTGTAAGTGCTGTTATTGTGAAGTGGAAACGTCCACAAGCTCACAGAACGAGACCGCCAAGTGCTGAGGCACGTAGCGCATAACAATCGTCTGTCCTTGATTGCAACACTCACTACCGAGTTCCAAATTGCCTTTGGAAGCAACGTCAGTAAAACGACTGTTAGTTGGGAGCTTCATGAAATGGGTTTCCATGGCCGAGCACCCATACACAAGTCTAAGATCACCATGTGCAATGTCAAGCGTCGGCTGGAGTGGTGTAAAGCTTGCCGCCATTGGGCTCTGTAGCAGTGGAAACGCGTTCTCAGGAGTGATGAATCACGCTTCACCATCTGGCAGTCCGACGGACGAATCTGGGTTTGGCAGATGCCAGGAGAACGCTACCTGCCCCAATGTATAGTGCCAAGGAATAATGGTCTGGGGCTGTTTTCATGGTTTGGGCTAGGCCCCTTAGTTCCAGTGAAGGGAAATCTTAACGCTATAGTATACAATTACATTCTAGACGATTCTATGCTTCCAACTTTGTGGAAATAGTTTTGTGAAGGCCCTTTCCTCTTTCAGCATGACAATGCCCCCGTGCACAAAGCGAGGTCCATACAGAAATGTTTTTTCGAGATCGGTGTGGAAGAACTTGACTGGCCTGCACAGAGCACTGACCTCAACCCCATCTAACACCTTTGGGATAAATTGGAATGCCGACTGCGAGCCAGGCCTAATCGCCCAACATCAGTGCCCGCCATCACTAATGCTCTTGTGGCTGAATGGAAGCAAGTCCCCGCAGCAATGTTTCACATCTATTGGAAAGCCTTCCCAGAAGAGTGGAGAACCAGATGTTCAACAAGCGCGTGTCCACATACTTTTGGTAATGTACTGTATGTGTAAAAAATAAAAAATAATCCTGAGCTTTCTTATATCTCCTAGATATAGGACGGACACCGTAGTCGATTTGAGTAAGACTTTTAAGCAAGTCAACATTCACAAGGATGCAGGGCCAGACGGATTACCAGGACGTGTACTCCGAGCATGTGCTGACCAACTGGCAAGTGTCTTCACTGACATTTTCAACATGTCCCTGACTGAGTCTGTAATACCAACATGTTTCAAGCAGACCACCATAGTCCTTGTGCCCAAGGACACTAAGATAACCTGCCTAAATGACTACCGACCCATAGCACTCACGTCTGTAGCCATGGAGTGCTTTGAAAGGCTGGTTATGGCACACATCAACACCATTATCCCAGAAACCCTAGACCCACTCCAATTTGCACACTGCCCTTTCCCACCTGGACAAGAGGAACACCTACGTGAGAATGCTATTCATTGACTACAGCTCAGCGTTCAACACCATAGTGCCCTCAAAGCTCATCACTAAGCTAAGGACCCTGGGACTAAACACCTCCCTCTGCAACTGGATCCTGGACTTCCTGACGGGCCGCCCCCAGGTGGTAATGGTAGGTAACAACATCTGCCACGCTGATCCTCAACACGGGGGCCCCTCAGGGGTGCGTGCTCAGTCCCCTCCTGTACTCCCTGTTCACCCATGACTGCATGGCCAGGCACGACTCCAACACCATCATTAAGTTTGCCGACAACACAACAGTGGTAGGCCTGATCACAGACAACGATGAGACAGCCTATAGGGAGGAGGTCAGAGACCTGGCCGCGTGGTGCCAGGATAACGACCTCTCCCTCAACGTGATCAAGACAAAGGAGATGATTGTGGACTACAGGGAAAAAAAAGAGGACTGAGCACGCCCCCATTCTCATCGACAGGGCTGTAGTGGAACAGGTTGAGAGCTTCAAGTTCCTTGGTGTCCACATCACCAACAAACGATCATGGTCCAAACACACCAAGACAGTCATGAAGAGGGCACGACAAAGCCTATTCCCCCTCAGGAGACTGAAAAGTATAGGTCCAAAAGGCTTCTCAACAGCTTCTACCCCCAAGCCATGGCTACCCGGACTATTTGCACTACGATTTGACACTACGAAACCTTATTATGTCTGTTTTGCCATTTATGAATGTGTTATTCAATGCATTTCTATGGGCTATAGCAGTAAAGGTGAAATTCAATATTTTATCAAATATTTGTTTTATATATATGTTTATACCTACAGGTGAAATTCAATATTTTATCAAATAATTGTTTTCATATATTTTATTGATTCCTACAGGGGTCATAAATTAAATATCTAACAGAAAAATGATCCATGGTATGACCATCTTTAACCCTCCCCCAAAGGTTTTGACTTTTAGGGGTTAAGACCTTCCTACACATGCCTTTACATTTATTTATTTTTTATGCTGGAGAAACAGAACCGTAACCTGATAACTTAACGTTCCCTGTCCCTGCTTTGGCCTCCATTCCCATCTCTGGCTTCATCCCATTTCCTCCCTATCCCCCTAACCAAACCCCTATCAGTAACATTAAATGAAAACAGCGGCCGCTGAGGTGTATAGTTGGCCCCTTGCTGCTTCTCAGCCTGAGCTTTGCCCTCATCCTGGGAAGGGGACTGGGGGGGTTGATGGGGTAGGACTGGGGGGTTGATGGAGTAGGACTGGGTGGTTGATGGGGTATGACTGGGGGGTTGATGGGGCAGCATGTGTAACTGGGATATGGACCCACCACAGCTGGGGAACACAGCCCATGTCACAGCAGTAAAACATTCACTACTTAGGCTGTTATATAGTTAGAGGCATTTTGGCTGCAGTGAATCATAACTTCCTCTCATATGGCAGTAAAAGCACAGAAAACCATTTTTTCCACTGTGAAAGGGCAGTTGGAAGTGCCAGGGCAAATTCCTCTATCTGTTTCTCTCTAAGTGTCTTTTTAACTCTGTCTCTCTCTCTTTTTACTCTCCTCTCTCTCTGCTCTCTATCCCTCCCTCTCTCTCTCTCTTTGACTCCAGTTATAGTCTGTCGTTAGATGGCGTGCTGCAGCCCGGTCTGTCATCGTCTCAGCCCAGGAAACCAATACAGACAGCATGTGCATTCCATCTCCAGCCTGTGAGAAAGCCAATCTGGAAGGCATTTCTCCTCCTTATATTTAACTGTGATTTAAAGCCTAGGCATTAAATACAGCTTTTATTTGTTAACAGTATGTTGACTGTTGGCCTAATCTGTTCTAGTTTAGGGAGTTTGAAAACACATTCTCTGTCCCTTTAGCCGTGTCAATATTTATTCAGTAACAGTAGGCCTACATTGAGTGTACAAAACATTAGGAACACCTTCCTAATATTGAGTTGCACCCCCCTTTGCCTTCAGAACAGCCTCAATTTGTCGGGGCATGGACTCTACAAGGTGTAGAAAGCATTCCACATGGATGCTGGCCCATGTTGACTCCAATGATTCCCACAGTTGTGTCAAGTTGGCTGGATGTCCTTTGGGTGGTGGACAATTCTTGATACAAATGGGAAACTGTTGAGCCAGCAGCGTTAAAGTTATTGACACACTCAAACCGGTGCACCTGGCACCTACTACCATATCCCATTCAAAGGCACATAATTATTTTGTCTTGCGCATTCACCCTCTGAATGGCACACATACACAATCCATGTCTTAATTGTCTCAAGGCTTAAACATCCTTCTTTAACCTGTCTCCTCCCCTTCATCTACACTGATTGAAGTGGATTTAACAGGTGACCTAAATAAGAGATCATAGCTTTTACCTGGATTCACCGGGTCAGTCTATGTAATGGAAAGAGCAGGTGTTCCTAGGCTATTCATATTTTCTTATATACAGTGAGGGAAAAAAGTATTTGATCCCCTGCTGATTTTGTACATTTGCCCACTGACAAAGAAATGATCAGTCTATAATTTTAATGGTAGGTTGATTTGAACAGTTAGAGACAGAATAACAACAAAAACATCCAGAAAAACGCATGTCAAAAATGTTATAAATTGATTTGCATTTTAATGAGGGAAATAAGTATTTGACCCCCTCTCAATCAGAAAGATTTCTGTCTCCCAGGTGTCTTTTATACAGGTAACAAGCTGAGATTAGAGCACACTCATAAAGGGAGTGCTCCTAATCTCAGTTTGTTACCTGTATAAAAGACACCTGTCCACAGAAGCAATCAATCAATCAGATTTCAAACTCTCCACCATGGCCAAGACCAAAGAGCTCTCCAAGGATGTCAGGGACAAGATTGTAGACCTACACAAGGCTGGAATGGGCTACAAGACCATCGCCAAGCAGCTTGGTGAGAAGGTGACAACAGTTGCTGCGATTATTCGCAAATGGAAGAAACACAAACAAAATGTCAATCTCCCTCGGCCTGGGGCTCCATGCAAGATCTCACCTCGTGGAGTTGCAATGATCATGAGAACGGTGAGGAATCAGCCCAGAACTACACGGGAGGATCTTGTCAATGATCTCAAGGCAGCTGGGACCATAGTCACCAAGAAAACAATTGGTAACACACTACGCCGTGAAGGACTGAAATCCTGCAGCGGCCGCAAGGTCCCCATGCTCAAGAAAGCACATATACATGTTCGTCTGAAGTTTGCCAATGAACATCTGAATGATTCAGAGGAGAACTGGGTGAAAGTGTTGTGGTCAGATGAGACCAAAATGGAGCTCTTTGGCATCAACTCAACTCGCCGTGTTTGGAGGAGGAGGAATGCTGCCTATGACCCCAAGAACACCATCCCCACCGTCAAACGTGGAGGTGGAAACATTATGCTTTGGGGGTGTTTTTCTGCTAAGGGGACAGGACAACTTCACCGCATCAAAGGGACGATGGATGGGGCCATGTACCGTCAGATCTTGGGTGAGAACCTCCTTCCCTCAGCCAGGGCATTGAAAATGGGTCGTGGATGGGTATTCCAGCATGACAATGACCCAAAACACACGGCCAAGGCAACAAAGGAGTGGCTCAAGAAGAAGCACATTAAGGTCCTGGAGTGGCCTAGCCATTCTCCAGACCTTAATCCCATAGGAAATCTGTGGAGGGAGCTGAAGGTTCGAGTTGCCAAACGTCAGCCTCGAAACCTTAATGACTTGGAGAAGATCTGCAAAGAGGAGTGGGACAAAATCCCTCCTGAGATGTGTGCAAACCTGGTGGCCAACTACAAGAAACGTCTGACCTTTGTGATTGCCAACAAGGGTTTTGCCACCAAGTACTAAGTCATGTTTTGCAGAGGGGTCAAATACTTATTTCCCTCATTAAAATGCAAATCAATTTATAACATTTTTGACATGTGTTTGTCTGGATTTTTTGTTTGTTATTCTGTCTCTCACTGTTCAAATAAACCTACCATTAAAATTATAGACTGATCATTTCTTTGTCAGTGGGCAAACGTACAAAATCAGCAGGGGATCAAATACTTTTTTCCCTCACTGTATATGATTTCTGACAGCTTTGTGGTTTTTTTTGTAGCCTGTGTGTGTCAAGCAGCTTTTGGGGTTATGTTGTTAGCTTTGTTTGTTATACTTTTGATCGTGTGTGTGTGTGTGGGTTTTAAATGGATAAGAGGATAGTAAAGGGATAAAGAATAGTGCACAACAGGATTTGATTTCAAGAGCTTATCTTTTCATTCTGCTTTTCTCATGAGGAGTCTAAATTCAACCTCTACTTGAAAGAACACAAACTCTCGAGTTGTGTGCCAACTATCTCACAGACGCATGCACACACCCAAGTCTAAAATACTCTCACTCTGCCTCTTACACACACACACACACACACACACACATACTTTGGCATACTGTATACAGGCACATGCCCACCACTCATGCATGCACACACCCACACCCACAAACAAACAAATGCTCTCCTACACACACCCTTATACACATCTCTAACAAGCAGTGGAGGCTGCTGAGGGGAGGACAGCTCATAATAATGGCTGGAACAGAGCTAATAGAATGGCATCAAACACATGGAAACCATGTGTTTGATGTATTTGATACCATTTCACTGATTCCGCTCCAGCCATTACCACGAGTCCTTCCTCCCCAATTAAGGTGCCACCAACCTCCTCTGCTAACAAGGTAGGATAATAATGCTAATTCTCTCCCCCCACTCCCCAGTTTTGAAGGTAGATAAAGTGGAGTTGAATGCTAACCTTGTCCTGCAATGGACATCAGAATGTGATGATGAATATGTAGACCTTTTTTAAAATTATATCTGTGCTTTATCTTCATATATAAAACCTGACTGTAATGTCACTACTCAGGTCTTAGTGAGGCAGAAAAGTTAATCAGTGATTGGCTCCAAAAGCGTATTATTTTCTTAAAGTGTGTTGTTTCAGTCGCTAATAAGGCTAGCACTGGAATAGCAATGGGTGACACATTTTTTGTTGTTGCGATGGTAGAAATACAAGCACCCTTTTAATTAATGAGATCTCCCTCACTGTAAGGTGACAATTTAAGTAGAGACATTATCAGGGATTTCAGACCATAAGTACAGTTGAAGTCGGAAGTTTACATACACTTAGGTTGGAGTCATTAAAACTTGTTTTTCAACCACTCCACAAATTTCTTGTTAACAAACTATAGTTTTGGCAAGTCGGTTAGGACATCTACTTTGTGCATGACACAAGTAATTTTTCCAACAATTGTTTACAGACAGATTATTTCACTTATAATTAACTGTATCACAATTCCACTGGGTCAGAAGTTTACATACACTAAGTATGTAGTGGGAAAATCAAAAGAAATCAGCCAAGACCTCAGAGAAAAAATTGTAGACCTCCACAAGTCTGGTTCATCCTTGGGAGCAATTTCCAAACACCTGAAGGTACCACGTTCATCTGTACAAACAATAGTACGCAAGTATAAACACCATGGGACCACGCAGCTGTCATACCGCTCAGGAAGGAGACAAGTTCTGTCTCCTAGAGATGAACGTACTTTGGTGCGAAAAGTGCAAATCAATCCCAGAACAACAGCAAAGGACCTTGTGAGGATGCTGGAGGAAACGGGTACAAAAGTATCTATATCCACAGTAAAACGAGTCCTATATCGACATAACCTGAAAGGCCGCTCAGCAAGGAAGAAGCCACTGCTCCAAAACCACCATAAAAAAGCCAGACTACAGTTTGCAACTGCACATGGGGACAAAGATCGTACTTTTTGGAGAAATGTCCTCTGGTCTGATGAAACAAAAATAGAACTGTTTGGCCATAATGACCATTGTTGTGTTTGGAGGAAAAAGGGGAAGGCTTGCAAGCCGAAGAACACCATCCCAACCGTGAAGCACGGGGGTGGCAACATCATGCTGTGGGGGTGCTTTGCTGCAGGAGGGACTGGTGCACTTCACAAAATAGATGGCATCATGAGGAAGGAAAATTATGTGGATATATTGAAGCAACATCTCAAGACATCAGTCAGGAAGTTAAAGCTTGGTCGCAAATGGGTCTTCAAAATGGACAATGACCCCAACCATACTTCCAAAGTTGTGTCAAAATGGCTTAAGGACAAAAAAGTCAAGGTATTGGAGTGGCCATCACAAAGCCCTGACCTCAATCCTTTAGAAAATGTGTGGGCAGAACTGGAAAAGCGCTCTGTAAGGAGGAATGGGCCAAAATTCACCCAACTTATTGTGGGAAGCTTGTGGAAGGCTACCCGAAACGTTTGACCCAAGTTAAACAATTTAAAGGCAATGCTACCAAATACTAATTGAGTGTATGTCAACTTCTGACCCCCTGGGAATGTGATGAAAGAAATAAAAGCTGAAAGAAATAATTCTCTCTACTATTATTCTGACATTTCACATTCTTAAAATAAAGTGGTACCACCTAACTGACCTAAGACAGGGAATTTTTACTAGGATTAAATGTCAGGAATTGTGAAAAACTGAGTTTAAATGTATTTGGCTAAGGTGTATGTAAACTTCCGACTTCAACTGTATGTACTGTAACTTCCTGACTGAGGTCTTGATATGTTGCGTCAATATATCCACATAATTTTCCTTCCTCATGATGCCATCTATTTTGTGAAGTGCACCAGTCCCTTGGGGGTAGATCAGCTTAATATTGCAGATAGATTGTAACTTCCATCAATGTAATTGTCTGCATCACTTCCAATCCCCCATGTGTTTTATATATATACTCCCCTTTATTACTTTTCAACCCCGCCATCCTTTCCCTACTTGGGGTAAATTAGTGAACAACAATGCCCAGGCCTCTACTTACTATCTACACCTTATGGACACATTCAATTTTACAATAATTATATTTTATTTGTTTTTGCTCCTGAACTTCTTCTACTCTCAACCTCTCCGATCATTTTCATGATGTCCATCCGGTTTGCTTCTATATGCCATATCTTTCTAACTGTGCTCTTTCCCAAAAGCTCCCAACATACAACCTACAGTGGGGAGAACAAGTATTTGATACACTGCCAATTTTGCAGGTTTTCCTACTTACAAAGCATGTAGAGGTCTGTAATTTTTATCATAGGTACACTTCAACTGTCAGAGACGGAATCTAAAACAAAAATCCAGAAAATCACATTGTATGATTTTAAAGTATTTAATTTGCATTTTATTGCATGACATAAGTATTTGATCACCTACCAACCAGTAAGAATTCCGGCTCTCACAGACCTGTTCGTTTTTCTTTAAGAAGCACTCCTGTTCTCCACTCATTACCTGTATTAACTGCACCTGTTTGAACTCATTACCTGTATAAAAGACACCTGTCCACACACTCAATCAAACAGACTCCAACCTCTCCACAATGGCCAAGACCAGAGAGCTGTGTAAGGACATCAGGGATCAAATTGTAGACCTGCACAAGGCTGGGATGGGCTACAGGACAATAGGCAAGCAGCTTGGTGAGAAGGCAACAACTGTTGGCGCAATTATTAGAAAATGGATGACGGTCAATCACCCTCGGTCTGGGGCTCCATGCAAGATCTCACCTCGTGGGGCATCAATGATCATGAGGAAGGTGAGGGATCAGCCCAGAACTACATGGCAGGACCTGGTCAATGACCTGAAGAGAGCTGGGACCACAGTCTCAAAGAAAACCATTAGTAACACACTACGCCGTCATGGATTAAAATCCTGCAGCGCATGCAAGGTCCCCCTGCTCAAACCAGCGCATGTCCAGGCCCATCTGAAGTTTGCCAGTGACTATCTGGATGATCCAGAGGAGGAATGGGAGAAGGTCATGTGGTCTGATGAGACAAAAATAGAGCTTTTTCGTCTAAACTCCACTCGCCGTGTTTGGAGGAAGAAGAAGGATGAGTACAACCCCAAGAACACCATCCCAACCATGAAGCATGGAGGTGGAAACATCATTCCTTGGGGATGCTTTTCTGCAAAGGGGACAGGACGACTGCACTGTATTGAGGGGAGGATGGATGGGGCCATGTATCGTGAGATCTTGGCCAACAACCTCCTTCCCTCAGTAAGAGCATTGAAGATGGGTCGTGGCTGGGTCTTCCAGCATGACAACGACCCGAAACACACAGCCAGGGCAACTAAGGAGTGGCTCCGTAAGAAGCATCTCAAGGTCCTGGAGTGGCCTAGCCAGTCTCCGGACCTGAACCCAATGGAAAATCTTTGGAGGGAGCTGAACGTCCGTATTGCCCAGCGACAGCCCCGACACCTGAAGGATCTGGAGAAGGTCTGTATGGAGGAGTAGGCCAAAATCCCTGCTGCAGTGTGTCTAAACCTGGTCAAGACCTACAGGAAACGTATGATCTCTGTAATTGCAAACAAAGGTTTCTGTACCAAATATTAAGTTCTGCTTTTCTGATGTATCAAATACTTATGTCATGCAATAAAATGCAAATTAATTACTTAAAAATCATACAATGTGATTTTCTGGATTTTTGTTTTAGATTCCGTCTCTGACAGTTAGTGTACCTATGATAAAAATTACAGACCTCTACATGCTTTGTAAGTAGGAAAACCTGCAAAATCGGCAGTGTATCAAATACTTGTTCTCCCCACTGTATATACTTATTATGGACACAGTATGCTTACATTATTAGTTATCTTGTTATTATTTATTGTTATTTGTTATTAGTCCCATCCTTCAACTCCATTTAATACCTCCCATCTATCTTTTAACACCATCCATATAGGATTTCTATTTGCCATATATATTTCAACCGTACTGTGATGTTTTACAAAAGTTCTGAACCTTTCTATTCTCATTGCTTCTACAGATTGTGAATTAAAAATAAACATTTTTGCTAAAAGTATTATTATATTATTGATCGATTGACTATGACTTTTCAGATCACCCAGTAATGCTATCTGCAAGGTTAGCTCCAGGTAAATATTGCAATCCTTTAGCCATTCCTGGACCTGTGTCCAAAAACAAGCTACAAATGGACAGAACCAAAACAAATGATCTAATGATTCTGTCTCTTCACAGCAAAATCTGCAGAGCTGGGAAGATTGTATCCCCCATATAAATAACATTCTATTGGTAGCAAGAATTTTATAGAATTATTTAAATTGAAAGATTCAAATTTTTGAATCCGGTGTCGTTTTGCGTGTCAGTTCATAAACACTATGCCATGGGATCAGTACGTCAAAAATCTCTTCCCAACTATTTTGCAATTTATATGGGACGGCTGTCAATCCTTTGGTCCTTAAGTGAAACTGATATACTTTTTTATTTATCACAGTTTTCCTTAACCAATTATGTTCTTTAATGCAAGGCCGACAGACAAGTTCCTTACTTTCTCCCCCTTCCACTTTCCTCTTCCACTTTTGCAGTAAGGCTGCAATTATTTGGTTGTAATTTTGGGTAGAGCAGACATTTCCATCTATTTTTGTTAGCTGCATGTTCGCACATAACTCCACCAGTCCTACCGATGATATAATTTACGAAGATTATACCTTTTTTAAACATTCTGTCAAAAAATAAAGGTTTTTTGTCAATTATTATATTTGAATTTAACCACAATATTTGTTGCATTATTTGTTCTGTTGTTTCTGGAGGATTAAATTGAAATTGCAACCAACTTTCTATGGCTTGTTTTAGAAATAGTGATATTTGGGAGATGATTTCCTTTTCAAATAACTGAAAATGAGAGGTTGTAATCTGAATAAAGGGAAAAAGGCCATTCTTGAACATTGGGTGAGACATTCTTACTAATTTGCTTGAGAACCAGTTTGGATTTAAGTATAACTTTTGTATGACTGAAGCGTTGAGTGATAGGTCTAATGCTTTAATATTTAATAATTTCTGTCCTCCGAATTCATATTCATTATATAAATAGGCCCTTTTAATTTTCTCTGGCTTGCCGTTCCAAATAAAATTGAATATTTTTTTCTCATATAATTTAAAAAACTGTTCGCTAGGCGTAGGCAAGACCATAAGCAAATAGGTAAACTGGGATAATAATAAAGAGTTAATCAGGGTGATTTTTCCACAAATTGACAGGTATTTACCTTTCCATGGTAGCAAGATCTTATCTATTTTTGCTAACTTTCTATTAAAAATGTATTGAAGTGAGACCATTTATTTCCTTTGGGATATGTATTCAGAGTATATCCACATCACCATCAGACCATTTTATTGGTAAACTACATGGTCATGTAAAAATTGTATTTTTTAGTGATCCAATATGTAATATAGTACATTTATCATAATTTGGTTGTAATCCAGAGAGGTTAGAAAATGTATCTAGATCCTCTATGAGGCTGTGGAGGGATTCTAGTTGTGGATTTAAAAGAAAACATGAATCATCAGCGTACAATGACACCTTTGTTTTTAAGCCCTGGATTTCTAATCCTCTGATATTATTATTGGATCTGATTTTAATAGCTAACATCTCGATGGCCACAATAAATAGATATGCCGATAGTGGACAACCTTGTTTCACTCCTCTTGACAGTTTAAAACTTTCTGAGAAATAGCCATTATTTACTATTTTACACATAGGGTTACTATACATGATTTTGACCCATTTTATAAGAGATTCTCCAAAATTGAAATGCTCCAGGCATTTATATATAAATTATATTGTTTGTACAGATGAACGTGGTACCTTCAGTCGTTTGGAAATTGCTCCCAAGGATGAACCAGACTTGTGGAGGTCTACAATTTTTTTTCTGAGGTCTTGGCTGATTTCTTCTGATTTTCCCATGATGTCAAGCAAAGAGGCACTGAGTTTGAAGGTAGGCCTTGAAATACATCCACAGGTACACCTCCAATTGACTCAAATTATGTCAATTAGCCTATCAGAAGCTTCTAAAGCCATGACATCATTTTCTGGAATTTTCCAAGCTGTTTAAAGGCACAGTCAACTTAGTGTATGTAAACTTCTGACCCAGTGGAATTGTGATACAGTCATTTATAAGTGAAATAATCTGTCTGTAAACAATTGTTGGAAAAATTACTTGTGTCATGCACAAAGTAGATGTCCTAACCGACTTGCCAAAACTGTAGTTTGTTAACAAGACATTTTTGGAGTGGTTGAAAAATAAGATTGAATGACTCCAACCTAAGTGTATGTAAACTTCCGACTTCAACTGTATGTTTTGAATTATGTTTCACATACACTGCTCATTGTAAACAATTACTTTAAAGCTGTTTGCAAGTTGCAACTTCTTATGGCAGACTGGGGATAAAAGTGAACAAATATCAGACAGAATTGTCGTTGAAACTGTTTGAATATCGGTGTTGTTGTACCTCTGGTGTTCCGCAGCGCTGTTCTTTTTGGACTGAGAGAGAACTTACATCAGATCATTATTTGTAAGTGGAAGAGCCTGAGGCAGAAGCCAGATTCCACAGGAAGTTGTAAATGGGGATTCTTTACTAATGTGACGTCCTTTTGTGGGAAGAAAATAAATATTGACCGTTTGTTACTGACAAGTAGCTTGAGTGATTCATTAATTAGTTGAGACACTATCCGTCTCTCTTCTATAAACGACAAACTAAGTGGGTGTGTTGATTTATTTGAGTGTATGAGCCAAAACACACACACACACATTTTATAGACTTCTGAGAGGAGGAACCATAAATCCCACAATCATCTGTGATTGGCTGTGATGGAGGGAACCAGTCTTGAAGTGATTTCTGCTGCTGAAGTGTTGGGAGGGAGGGGTTGTTACAGTGGGAGGGCTTTCATTTCAGACTGAGCTGTTGAATGTTAGGGAAACAAGAAGCCAACCGCAATTTAGCTTTCAACCCCAATCTATCCGCGTGGTGTGTGATGAGGAGGAAGCAGAAGGAGAGGGTAGGAAAGAACAAAGAAAGAGGAGAGAGGGAGAGAAGGTGGAGAGAAGATGGAGGAAAACCAAATGGCAGTTGAGGAATGAGTTGAGGAGAGGACTGTGCATTGTCAGAGAACTGACTAACTGGGGCTGTGCTGCCATGGGCTTGTGACCTTTAACCTTATGACTATGTGACCCTGTGCAGCTCAGCAGCTGTATTCTACCCTCAGGCAACCCTTTGATGAGACAGAAATTTTTTTGTCACACAGACACGGGTGTGCATTTACACACACATACTCATGAATAGACAGACATGTATTCAGAGTAACTCATGTCAACACACAAACAAGTTCACATTCCTAATCCTTATGATTTTAGAGCCTAGTGATTTTAGAGCCTAGTGATTCTATAGCCTAGTAATTTTATAGCCTAGTGATGTTATAGCCTTGTGATTCTATAGCCTTGTGATTTTATAGCCTTGTGATTTTATAGCCTAATGATGTTATAGCCTAGTGATTTTATAGCCTAGTGTTTACACATCCAACAAATGTCTAGGTGTAGGGTGGAAGAAAGTCACACGAAAGGCATAGAACTACCCGCACACTGTTGCATTCTCCATATGTTTGATTGCTAGCCTGAAGAAGACCACCTAGTCGAAATGTTATAATAAAGGGAGCATGCTCATTGTGGGGGTATTTCTATTCCTTTCCTAGTTGTTTATTCCTATCCTGAGGCTGTGATAATGGATTTGGCCAGGTGATGGCGCCATCAGAACTTTCCATAATAAATGATGACGTGTGAAAAACGTTTTGTCAATATTATACTTGATACAGCAAAATGGCACTGTGTACCTCCACATATATGATGTTTAGGGAATATGTAATCATTACTCAATAAGAGATGCCGCAGGATATATGATGTAGAGAATGATTACTTCTCTTATATCGTTGCCATTATTAGCCATATAGCTAACTAGAATAAAATAATGGAAGACCAATAGATTGACACAAATGCTTTTGCAGTATGTCATTAGTCTACCATTTAATGGTGACTTTTGAAAAGAATGGGTCCGGCACAGTTCCTCTCTATCCAGGTCTCTACGGTATTTTCCCTACTCAGGTGAGAGTTGTTTTGGCCAGCCTTGGTTTTTTCTCACTGAGGTTGGATCAATACATTTTTTTAAAGTGCTCTCTGATACATGGACATTTAATTGAAAAAGCACTTTTCAGGCGTTGAAGCCGAAGAACTAAATGATTGTTGCCATCTCAATGCTACCGTCTAGTGGCATGAAAATGAATTATTGACTAGGGTGCATGAATCTTATGCAAATATGACTTGTGTAAAAAAGGTTAGGTTGACTTACAAGTAATCACCTTGTTCTAATCATGAGATATGACCAGTTTATGAATATTGAAGAGGTAGCCTGGGCACCAGACTGGAGAATAATGAGCAACAAACATTATAGGTCTAGCAGTCTACTGTAGAGAAAATACTATCCATCTATCCAACAACACTGACTATGATGGTTATACTTAGCCCTTTTTTTCATAAACAATTATGGCAGAATGTGTTTTGTAAATGTGCACCTGCATAATTGATTATGCGTGTGAGAAAAAGTGAGGTGAGATATTGAGTGAGAAATAGAAGATACTACTATGATCTGTATTTGTGCGTAGAGAATGGCTACACTTTACATTGACTGTTCTGTTGCACAGGGTCCAAAGAGACTCCAAGGTCTTTCCCATTTAGTATTCACTGCACAGTGATAGCTAAGAACTGAATTATTCTCCAAGATCTGCAGTGAGAGCAAGGTCTTGCTTTGCCTGGCTTAAACGTAATGCAGCCAGGGCTATGGAGGAAGAAGAGATCTGGACTATTGAAGCAGCCAGATTGTGACTGGATAGAATCAGGTAGGCTTATGTTCCCATCAAGCAGGGGAAATGCACTCTCACATTGTATGGCTGTTGGGTTGTGATTAAAGTGCCACAGTGTGTTTCTTGTAGCTCTACTGTAGTGTGAATAAATCCAGTCGGTTTCTGGCCATGCATTCATATGCCAAATAATAGGACTTCCTGTCGGCTGCTCATCTGTCTGTCTGTCTGTCTGTCTGTCTGTGGGTGGAGAAGGTGTGAGCTCGAATGATGCTCCCCAGTGTTTCTCTGGGAGGTGAGCTGGATGCTAGCTGCTGGGTGGAGGGTGGCAGCTCTCTGACAGGCAGAGAAGTCAGGCTGTCAGTACTGAAAAAGCCCCCTCTGCCTTGATATGACAGGCACAGTATAGGGTCTTAAAGGCAAGGTACCTCTCCCCCACTCCTTTACATAGAGCCCCAGAGGGTTAGTATGAATAATGAATTACTCCTATGGTAAGTACCCTTGAGGCCCCCTCTACTGTACCTACATACTGTAGAATTGTGTGCTGGCTGTAGGACAAGTGGTCAAGTACCATCTCCAATTCAAAACAATTTCTTTGTTCAAATATAGCCAAGTTTGTGGCTCCTATTTAATTCAAGCTATTTTCCACAAATTGATTTTCAGAGATTCTAAGAATCCAATCCCTCTTTCATTTGCTCAAATGATTTATTTTAGCTCAATAAAATACCCACGTCAATTTTTCAAGAAAATGGGACTGACCTGAAGTTGGTATTTACTTTTCCAAGCTCTGGTTTCTGAGCTCTAAAGGCATCAATAATGGAGATGGCCAAATCAATGTTAGCAATTACCCAGATTAATGGACAACAGTTGGACAATTTCCCAGAGATCAGTGTTGACCTCTGACATCAGACTGTGGGGGCCCTGTTCAGAGAACCACTCCAGGCAAAACCGATACCATTTTACACTATTCAATTTGCATGCTAATGCAGCCTAAGCATGATGAGTAGAGTAGGCTACAGGGCTGGGTTGGGTCTAGTGCTGCTTACCCCGGCAGACAAATCACCTCCCCAATAACCGCATCAGACATTGGCTCCAGTGTAAGAATGGGAACATGGAGTGGAGTGGCCATGAATTATGAAACAGAAGATGCTTCAGTAGAAAATCCACTGTTAGCTTCATTGTGAGGCAGATGGGCCAAGTCAGCGTCAAGGCCGTCTATTCTATTGGTCTGAAATATTGTAAAGAATAATATGCATATTTTAGATATTTAGTCATTTAGCAGACGCTCTTATCCAGAGCGACTTACAGGAGCAATTAGGGTTAAGTGCCTTGCTCAAGGGCACATCGACAGATTTTTCACCTAGTCTGCTCGGGGATTAGAACCAGCGACCTTTCGGTTACTGGCACAACGCTCTTAACCACTAAGCTACCTGCATATCTGTAAGCTACTAGTGTAACATATAATCAAGGCCTACACATTGTAGCAATGACTCATTTATGCTAATTAAAAAACACATTATTGCTGTAAAAGAATCCAGACAAATGTATTTCCATCAGTTGACATTTTAATGTATAGCAACAGTACAAAGTGAATCGTTTGCTTGCAAAATAGGAGTGTTTTGTATGTACAATATTTATACAATAATTTATTGTTTAAAAAAGATTAAATGCTAAATTTCATACAGTGTATTGCACCACACATTTATAAATTATCATCATAAAAACGTCACACATGAAACATTTAACACTTAAACAGGACATGGGTTTTCTTATTTTGTTTTAACTATTTTACGAATATTTATTTGTGGAGTGCCCTCCAATGTTGACCAAAATGACCAGGGCCCGGTTTCCCTATAGCGATGGAACTAACATGCTGACCACACCGCACACCTTGAAAATGAAATGTATTTCTATATAAATGAAATAGGCCTATAGCCTACTGTTTATATTTTAATGCATCCATCTCAGTTTTGATTTGAAGCATATTTTAATACGTCACTTGTTTGTATCAATTGCAAAGACATTGGCAACTTTGTATTTGTAGTCAACTTTGTTCTGAGGTTATCCGAGGCCACAGAAACGGATAAACCATGTGATTCTATGTTTACTGGAGATATTCTATGTATAAAGTGACGCGGGAGGGCAAAAAAGCATCTAAGGACGCATTTAGCTGTTCTACGAGTGGTCTGAGGCAGGCGTTAGATTACGAGCGTTTCCAAGTACAACGTTTATAACGCTGGTTTTGGGAAACAGCTTAGAGATTTAATGATGCTCCTACGAAGAAGGGTCTAACGATTAACTATGCTTTCGTGAAACCGGGCCCAGAACAAGTAACTGGTCAAAATGACTGTAGAATAATGGAGAAATCATCAAGTTCGTAATGAATGATTTCAATGCAGATAAACATAACAAACAGAAACCCTGAATTAAATCAATCCTATGGAGAGCCCAGTTTTATAATGATAATCTTTAAAATGGCACTCAGTGAATGCAGCAGCAAAAATAATTTGTCATTTGAATATGTTAAAATCAAACCATTTAAAAAGCTATTCTCTCATCTTGACCTCATCTTTTAAAAACGTTAATGGGACATATTTAAAAGAAAGGTACATTCTACTTGAGTTTCCACCTTTGAAAGTATGCTATTTAGAAGCCTGAGGATTCTCTGAAAGTATAACACACAACAATGATATACTGAAATTCAAGTATCATGTTCAATGTAAACATTGACTGATGGCTGAGAGGTCTCATAAACCAGGAGGAAACTGATCTGACCCACAGGAAGTGTAATTAATCTTCCAGCTCTATGGAATGATTCCCGAAGCTCCATTTGGCTACTTTGGGTCACTGCTAATATACAGTTGGTTAAATAAATGGCCTAGAAATCCACTTCCCTCATTTCTGTCATCCCCAGAGTGCCTTAATAACTTAAGACCACCTTGTTAAACTTTTCTATAAGTAATTTCTACTTTGTCTACAGGGCATTTTACATAGTATGAAACATGAGAAACTTTTTGAACTAAGAGCAAGGGTCAACAGGCTGAAGTGATCTTTTTAAATAAGGGATATATTTTGAATGGTTTTCTATCCAGATTTGTTCTCTTTACAAATGTGCTTAATTCTGATGGCTTAATTCAATTAAATCTGCACTGCAGTGTTTACACAACAGCATAAATAAATTCAAATAGACTCATAGAAAGGTTTTGGGCTCCAGATTACCTCCCCTCGCAATGCATCCAGTTTCCAGATTTAGGCACATGTTTGCACAGGCAGTAGGCAGAGTTACTGTGTAAACATTGCTAAGGCAGATTTGATTGAATCCAGCCCAAAGTATGCCGTAATGGAATTGACCTCCCTCCCTGTAATAAGAGCTTTGTGTGGCTTTTTATGATAGAGTGCTCAGAGTGTGTCTGGTAAAGTGAGTGTCAGGCAGCGTGGAAACCAAACCAAAATATTCTGCTACCTTGGATGACCTGGAGATTTTAATGTCACCTAATCGCAGAGTTCACTAACCTTCATAGAGCCTTCATAAGGCTTCATAAAGGCTTTATGATGCAACATTAGACTTGTCCACTGAAAAGGAAATGTCAGTCCAAGGCCAAGGCTATGATATGCATGTACTTTTGTTTTTGTAGTACTGCTTAGTTGTCTCTCATTGCCTGCTCATCCCTTACACCTCCACATGTCGCCCCATTGCAGCCGACAGAGAGAGGACAGCAGTGTTTGGTGAATTTGCTTGTCTATCTGTGCTCTTCCCTTGTTGAGCACTCAGGCTGAATTATTCTGTTGTTCAGTTCCCTTCACCTGCTGCTTTTGGGGCTGCTTGCTCTTCTGGTGTAGCATGTCTCCACAGACATGGCTGCGATGATCTGCTCCACCTTGTAGGCCAGCCTCTGCTTCTGGGCCTGATCATCCTGCTCCAGGGCCTCAATGATCTGACACATATACATACAAGACAGACATAAAATCAGCAAAGCAGGCAGGGGAACACAAGGTTACTGTACTTTGTACTGCAAATACCCTCCTGTTACTACAAATAGGCAGGCTAAGGGATACTTTAACTTACTTTGAATCTAGATGCCCCTGTTTTGGATGCCACCCTAGCCCCCTACTGTATTTTGTAAAGATATTGATGTATAGGGCCTCACCTCTTGGCTGTACTTGCTGACGTAGCCATACATCTCATGGAGGGCACTCAGCACATTGAACTCATTGGAGTGAAGGCGGGCCTGCTCGGCCAGGTAGGCATTCATGTCCTGGTCACTGATGGCAGGTAGGCGGTTTATGTCCGCGTAGTACCTAGAAGGAGACAGAAACACACTGTACTGTCAGCAGCCATCAGGTCTGGGGGTTTGAGCTGTTCTGTCAGCCAACATGTAACCTAACGTAGCAGGTGTAAAAGAAACACCTGAAACTACATACCCCACATTCTGGTCATGACGAGATAAAAAAAAACTGTTGATAGGTTCTCTTCTGCACTGTTCAACCAATCCAGTAAATGTGGAGGCGGAATTAAGATGGAGTGTTGCCTTGTTAATATTCCGGATTGAAACAACTTCAGAGCGCAAGCTAGCAAACATGTCGTTAGCTGCTACCCACTAGGCACAGACGTCAATTCAACGTCTATTCCACGTTGGTTCAACATAATTTCATTGAAATAATGTGGAAACAACGTTGATTCAACCAGTGTGTGCCCAGTGGGTATATGTTTCACCGGGGACTGTTAACAGTGAAGTGCATGTCCAAAAGCGGAAGTCGTGTCACAGGCTCTCTTCCTTTTCCCCTGAAAAGCAGATGTCTCCGATTTTCTGCCGATGGCGCTGAGGGTGGCCCACGTGTGACTGTAAGCTATAAAGGTAGTCTGGACACTAAAGTCAGTCTTCCTCTGTGATTTCAGTGTAAAAGAATAACTAAGAATCTATTAATAATATCACATTTGAGTGATGTAAGTAAAACACACACACACTCATCTCACCTCTCCACCCAGCTCTTGTAGTTGGGGATGTCCTTGGCATAGAGTAGCTTGGTGGATGGGGAGTCCTTGCCCAGGCGATGCTCTGAGGTAGAGCAGGAGTCCATGAAGGTCTGGGCCACCACAGACAGACAGGCATCTGTGATGCTGCTTTTATGGATGTCAAACACAAACTGGGGGTTCTTGATCACGTTCACCCAGAAGCGCAGAGGCAGGCTGGGGCAGAGAGAGGACGAGAAATAACAGTTTATAGACAGACTATATATTGAGACGATCAGCATAAAATCATTATTGCTTTCAAGTAGCACATTAAATCTGCACTCCCTCACCAGTTGCTTTTCCATGTGTGGCGAACATCCATGTCATGGATGCCGTGCTTGTCAGCCTGCTCGTCCAGGAAGTCAAACATGTACTTGATGGCGAGCGGAAGAGCACTACCCCGGCACACAGTGCTGAACAACGTCTCAAACAGGTCATCCACAAACTTCTGCAGCGTACCCTAAAGAAAACACCACAGCAATGTTAAAAACACACCATAGCATTGGAACAAAACTACTGAATCTGTAATTGCTAAGATGCTCTGGGGGGAGAGTGAGGGAATACCTTAGTAGCCAGTAGCCTGGTCAGGTATATCTCGGACACCATCTTGGAGCCGCGCTCACCCTCCTTCTGGTCCCCATGGTCGTGGTTCTTGACCAGGTGCCACACTTTCACCCCACTCTCCATGTCCGGGGTGAGCATGGGCACACGGGAGTGAGGGCTGTCAGGACTGGTGGGGGTGGAGCGGAACGGTACATCTGCAGAGAGAGAGCGAGGGACCCAGACAGTCACTAAACATTATCTCAGTAGGTCCGGTAGAATAATGAATAGTTAAGTGAGTGGTTTGATGGTGAGAGTGGCTCCAGGGCAGGCCTGACTGACTGACCGTATCTGCTGATGCTGCGTGGGAAGCTGGCTGAGGAGGGCAGGTTGTACGAGGACATCTGCTTGGGCACCAGGGCCACCACACAGCGGTCTGACACCTGCAGGATTCATACGGAAAACACAAGGGTTCATGTCAGTTTGACCCACTCCCAAATCAACATTATTGGGTCAGAACATGACATTGATATGATGAATTTGGCCCGATGAAGACCTATAGAAGTTATTCAATTTACAATTTGAGATATACAGTATAATGAACTTGAGCTTAGGGGGTAGGCCATGGTGAAGAGGTGGGTCTTTAGGCGGGACTGAAAGATAGTGATGAACTCAGTCACAGATGGCTGGAGGGAGGGAGCTCCAGAGCCTAGGATTAACCCTGGAGAAGGTGCTGTTGCTGAAGCTCTGGAGCCTGGTCCTGGACACGAGTCACAAGGTGGCCTGCTGTGGTAGAACGGAGTGAGTGTGTGGGTTGCACAGGTGGTTGGTGGCACCTTAATTGGGGAGGACGGGCTCATAGTAATGGATGGAAATGAATATTTGGAATGGTAAGTGAATCCCACCACAGGAGGCTGCTGGAGAGAGGACCGCTCATAATAATTCCGTTCACTCCATTCCAGCCATTATTATGAGCCGTCCTCCCCCCAGCAGCCTCCTGTGGTGGGTTGGTAGGGGATAAGAAGGTCAGAGAGGTGTGCATGCCTTTTGCAGTAAAGCAGGCTCCCAGCGTGAGCAGAATTCACTGCTGCTGCTCTGCAGGAGCCACAGACCGGGCTGTCACAGAACCAGGTACGCAGCAGAGAGACTAAAAGTAAGTAATCGAGGGAAATTGTTCACTTCCTTGATAGATTTGATCAACACATTCGCCTCTTTCAAACCCCCTTCCTGGTGTGGCAGCCAAAGTTGGGTGTCTTTGTCTCTTGGCTTAATGCAAACATGTTTTACACCCCAGAGTCAGAGCATTTGTGAGTGCAGAGTGAGATGGCAGCTGACTCATACAGAAGATGAGAGAGGTGGATCAGTTTGGTTTACTATGGCCAGAGGCAGCATTGAGCATTCATGTTAGTGAACTGTGTGATGGGGATTGGAGAGAGAGTGAGTGGGTTGACCTGATAGTGCATGAGGGTGTTGAGTCTCTTCCAGTCGCCTTCAATCTTAGTGGTGATGTCTTCATCCTGCAGGACCACACGTGCCGTCCTCCCCTGGCGCCATTCTGTTGGGGGAAAAAACACAGGTGTGCATCTATGAGTCCCTTTTCAAGGTTCAATAAGTCAGACACAAGCAGACAGTGAATAATCACGTGTTTATCTCAATATTAGTTATTGTATGGCATCCATTCATTCTGACTGGAGCCAGTCTGTCTCACCCAGGTCCATGTCCGCAGCCCGAGGCCTCTGGGAGAAGTGCATGTTCCTACAGACAGCATCCAGGATCTTCTCCTTCACCTGGGTGATGGTGTCACAGTTGAGCACCTTGACGGGGAACTCGGGGCTGTTCTCGTTGTCTGGGTTCACACAGCTCAGAGTCTGAGGAGGGACCCGAGAGAGTGCTGTCATTACTATCCACTGTCCCTCTCTTTAAATTGGCCTACTGGCTGCATGGAAAAGGCTCTCCTCTCCTTGTGTGCCATCTCTCTCACAGCTTTGGCCAGAAATGTAATTTCACACTTTCAGCTGGATGCCGGGTTGCCAGCTCTAGAGGGGCATTAAATGGGTAATGAGAAACTACCTCTCCGGCAGGGCGATCAGAGAGGTGTCATCTTGTAACTGGGCTGCTCTCAGGCTATTGCTTGGGGGATGAGCCACACTGCTGCTGCATCCAACTTCTGCTTTAGCTACGGACCATTTTCTCCAGTGGCCAAGCAAAAACTGGGACTGTGTAGCCTTGATTAGATAATCTCTTTTAACTCTTAGCTGATTATGTCACTGAATAGTGTAATATTATTTGTATCATCCTTTGGCTCTTTACTGTTGTATTATCTAGCCAATGAATTCTCTCCTATTCAGAGCTTTAACATAAGGGCACTATGAGTTAATGGTAGGCTCGCACAGCATGTCGCCTACCAACTGTGGTGTAAGCAAGCCTCTCACTTTTATGGTGTTAACTATAATTAAGAAAATATTCCAAGTGGTTTTAATGGAATCTGACATCTAAGACAAATTGTTGTATGGTATGGTGACTCACCAGGGTCTTGTATTCAATCTGCTGGCGGATGAGTTTGTCTTCACTGAGGGAGTAGCGAGCCTCCCCGGTGATGCAGTCTATAGGCCCCTTCTCCATTTGCTGCTTTATGGCACAGTAGAGCATGAAGAGAGGCTCACCTGCACACTCCTTTGTCCAGGGAGCAAAGGAGGAGTGAGAGAGGATTGAGAGAGGAAAGGAGAGGAGAGAGATATACCTGTGAGCTGTTCACCCTCATATGACTGGGAGCCAGAGAACAGAGCATGAGTCATCAAATAGAATAAACTCCAGGTTGCTTAGTGTTGATTTGTAGAGACCAATGAGACCTGATTACTTCTGAGGTGAACATTATTGCTCTACATTGTTCATAAAACACATCCATATCACACACCATGGGACACACGTGTAATCCCAACGCACATAGAAATCCATCTGGTGTATAATCAATAACAATCATCAGAGGATTGCAGTGATATATCATGGTGACATCTGCAGTGATGAGGTGCCAAGTCATTGATATTACCTTAAGGAATTTGTGAAGTAGGAAGGCAAACCAATTTGTCAGCATCTTCTCTGCAACTGACTCGGTTCTGCAAGAAAGGAACAGACAGATACATCTTTAAGAGAGAGATGTCGGAACGTAGAGTGGTCTGACCATTTAGGTAGAGAGAATGCCTAAGAGGGACAGTAGACAACCAAATGTTTATGTAAAAGTACCATACTGCTCTGCATGGTCTCAGAGGACTAACTCACCAGAACCTGAGTGCCGCTGCTATAGAACAGAACCTATTTGGGGCATGACATAATTGTGCAAACGCTACTTTCTGACCACTTTCTGTCCTTTCACTGTGTCAGCAGCACTCATCCCATCATCAAATGCTGTATGGGCAAGATAGTGATTTATTATGTATCAATAGATACACTAAAACATACTTGTATGTTCTATCTGATAAAACATTCAAAGATCTAATTGTTAAATATTAACCTTTTGCCTCCCTTTAGAGTTAATACTATAGCTCCATTGCAGCCTCCTTACTTGCTCATCTCTTTCCTTCTCGAAAGATGGTGCCGATATACATGGCAGCTCTGCTTCTAGCTCCTAGGTCCTGCTCACTGCTCATTCTCATGCATATACCTGGCCGTCACTTCTTTCCCATTGCCTGCATTCCGTTATCTTTGGGATTCTTTTTGTGAGTGCAGAATGTTTGGGCTAACAAGGTCAGCCTTGCTGGCTCCCATGTTAACACATCCCTATATTTAAAGAGTGTGTCTCAGATTGAGTGCCTCCTGTGAAAGATTTAGCAGGCTTCTCCCAGTCCTGGGAAAACAATGTGCAGAATAAAGTGAGGTGGAGGGGAGGAAATGTGAGCTACAGCTGAATGTTTCATGAGTGGCACATAGAGGATAAGTCAGACTGACAATGGCTGTCTACACTCACGCTCTCTTGCTTTCTTTCCATTTGTGACAGTTATTCTGTGTGATATTAGGTTCTCAGCATTCAGAAAAACAGGTGACAAGCGTTCTCTGTCTGTACCTGCGCAGCAGTAGTTTAGGGTGGTTCTTGCTCTCCAGGTTGCGCTCTATGAGGTCAGAGAGGAGGTGTTTGAGCACGTCTGTGGCGTACTCCAGGCGGCCCTGCAGCGCAGTCATGATGAGCGAGGCCACGTAGCCGCGGTCACGCATGGAGAAGGAGCGCTGGAGCTCCAGAGTATGGATAAATGTCAGCAGGAACACTTTGTTATCCACCAGCTGGGCAAATTGCTTCAGAGCCTTCTCCACACCCTGCTGCCCGCTCCCAGACACCTACACACACACAGAGACACACACAGAACCCTCCGTTAGAGAGTGATCTTGCGTGGGGTATATAATCTGTTTTTGTCTCACAAAGTATTTGTCGATTTATAGGCATATTGGATGTATTTGTTAGATGTTCTGATTCTACAAATAATGCACAGTTACAGTAGATGGCAAGGGGACAGGTGTGGCCAGGTTTGTAATGGTGGTAATTGTTGGTTACCTCCAGCTCCCTGAGTACAGGATGGTCATCAAAGCCAGGGAAGAGGACCCTCATGGTATAGGTGCGGTAGTCCAGGTGGGGGATCCCAGCCCTGTCCAGGTCACTGGTCAGCTCGTTGATGTCAGTCTGCAGCTCAGCGAAAGCTGGACACAATTATAGAGGAATTTAGTCAATATTCAAGCTTTTTGTGAGTTATTAGCATTATATTGCTCTCTTGTATGGGCAGTTGAGATTGTCTGATAACATGTGCTGGTCAGACTCACCTTCCTTGCACTCCAGAGCCACCCGGGACTCCAGGTTGTCCATCTGCATCTGCAGGCGTTTGAGAGTGAGGTCATTCTCGTGCGACTTGCGTCTGTAGGCCAATAGGACGATGAAGACTATGATGAGCAGCAGGCCTCCTCCAGCCGTGATGCTGAATATGGCAGGCAGGGTGAGCAGGCTGTCTGAACGGATGTGGACTGCACCAGGAGAGATGTGGAGACCACCCACCTGGACCTTTACATAGACAATAAACGATAAACACACGTGTACATAGGCCATCATGCAAACTGTAACACATAGGTAAACCATACTGAATAATAGTTTCCTTTTTATATATTTGTTTGACCTTGGCCAAGCTGCATTTGACTTAAAGGCCCAGTGCAGTCAAAATTCAGTTTTTCTTGTGTTTTGTATCATATTGTATAACAGATGATGATAATAACACTGTAAAAGTCTGAAAGAATTTTATCAGTGTTATTTCCTGATAGTTGCTGGTTGAAAATGCAACCTACTCAAGACCTTCTAATCAGCAGGTTTTGCATGGGTGGAGTTTTGGCTTGCTTGGTGACATCACCAGGTGGTAAATTAAAAAGTTAAAAGACCAATAACAAAGAGAGTTCCAAACCTGTCTGCCATTAACAGCTAGATTTTCTGTTTTCCCCTCACCGTTCAGACCACTCCCAGACAGTCCTAGCAAAATTCTTCCTTAATTGTTACACAGAAATTATTTGATATAAAAACGGCTGCATTGGGCCTTTATTAGTTTATCTAGACCAGGATTAGACAGTCTGACAGACAAACTGACCAGGACTTTGTGCTGGCCTGTGAGGTTGGGCGGCTCACAGAGTAGCTGTGTGTCAGAGACGGTGAGGGTGCAGGGTGTGACCCCAATCAGCACAGTGTAGTTCAACCTGGCCCCGCCAGATGCCGAGGGCACCAGGTTACGCCCCTGCAACACAGAGAGGAAAACCCCACATCAGGTGAGTAGATAGAACACATCATCTTATGACAGTAGTGCTACAGAGTTATGGGCTGCTCTAGGCTGGGCGGTCCCACCTTGAGTATGATGGGGGAGCCAGGTTTCTGCTCCAGCACCCCAGACAAGCTGAGGGGCTCCAGGTAAGGATTGGGGTAGTAGATGAAACTGGTGCTGTTGTAGGTGAGCAGGGCCTGCACGTTGTTGAAGACAAAACCAAACTCCTCCACGTGTTTCACTGACTCCTGGTCCGGTGTGTACTCTGCCTTCAGGGAGGGAGCAAAGCAGCTTATCGTGGTGGTGTTGAGCACCTTACACACCTGGGGAGAGATCCAGGGACAGAGACAGACAAGCACAGAGAAATACTTGTCAAGACTTTTGAAATGACAATTAGAGTTGGCCACCATTTCTCAGGACTATAGAATATTCTGGACAGGGGAAAGAGATACAGTAATATGTTATCAGTGGACAGACTCACATTGACAGACTCGTGACCGGCATACTTGACCCTGACCCTCGGCTCCTGCACCACATCCAGGTTGGTTCCCGTCACCATCAGGGTAGTGTGTCCACTAGAAAATACAACACATACACCATTTTACACCTCCATATCGGCCTCTGAATAGGTGATCCAGGTTTCCTCGGCTTCCTGGGGTTATCAAAAGCACCTGACTTGCATTGAATTGTGCTTTTCAGCATAAATGCATCTTTGGTACCAGGAAAACATCTAATTGTTCTGGCCAGTTAGAACCAAGTGGAACAGTTCTGCCAGCTGGCTTCCTGTTTATTGATATATCAGGGATCCAAGGCTGGCATTTCATGAATGCTACCTGATTGTGTTGCATGTATTAACACAAACAAACTAGCTGTGATATCACTTGGACTACATGTAGAGCTCTGACTAAAGAGAGACCGACCTGAAGAGAAGAGAGAAACTAAATGGAAAAGTGGAACATCTGTCTAGTCAGCTTGAGATGGATCCAATCATTCCCACACTTCAAAGGGTACCTAAGCTTTGGTGGCCACATGGTGTGACTGCACACAGATGATGAGACGATGGGACTTTAATTATAAGTCTGTGAAATCCTCTGTCAGTTGACAGAGTAGAAAGCCACTAGCCACTACTCTGCACCACTTCTCCCTGGCTGGCTGTCTCTGTGTCCTCAAGTCACATCCAGCCCTGCACCAACTATCATCAAATCAAATCAAAATGTATTTGCCACATGCGCTGAATACAACAGGTGTAGACATTACAGTGAAATGCTTACTTACCAGCCCTTAACCAACAATGCAGTTTTTAAGAAAAGAACCAAAAAATAAAAAAGTGTTAAGCAAAAAAATTGATAAGTAAAAAATAGCAAATAATAAGAGAAGCAGTAAAATAAAATAACAGTAGGGAGGCTATATACAGGGGGTACCGGTACAGAGTCAATGTGCGGGGACATCGGTTAGTCGAGGTAATTGAGGTAATATGTACATGTGGGTAGAGTTAAAGTGACTATCCATGAATAATAAACAGAGTAGCAGCAGCGTAAAAGAGGGGGTTGGTTGGGGGGGGCAGTGCAAATAGTCTGGGTAGCCATGATTAGCTGTTCAGGAGTCTTATGGCTTGGGGGTAGAAGCATTTAAGAAGCCTTTTGGACCTAGACTTGGCGCTCCGGTACCGCTTGCCGTGCGGTAGCATAGAGAACAGTCTATGACTAGGGTGGCTGGAGTCTTTGGCAATTTTTAGGGCCTTCCTCTGACACCGCCTGGTATAGAGGTCCTCGATGGCAGGAAGCTTGGCCCCAGTGATGTACTGGGCCGTATCATGCATCATCTTTGACAGGAAGGCCAGCAGAGCAGATTGCTGTGGTGCCTTGCACCTTCACTCACCTTATCCCTCAGTAATAAACAGCTGAACCAAATGGGGGGAAAACATCAATAATTTATTAAAATATCAGTTTATTGCATACACAACTTCTTTGCTGGGGGGTTTGCTGTACCTAGTGATGCTCCACTCTGGCTCGATGCGCTGGACTGTGGGATCCTCAATGTATTCAAAGCTCAGGCTTCCTGGCACCTTGGCCAGATCCACATTGAGGCTGACCTGCACCAGGCCAGCGCCCGTCACAGAGGGGGCAGAGAAACACACGATCTCCGACATGGTCCGCCTGGGAAAACCAACAGGGAATACCAACAAGGTTAAACTCCTTTGATTCTGTCTGTGCCTACTCTTTACTGTGTGGGAATCTTAAATCTACTACAGAGTTATGCACATTACCATGCAGGGTGAGCGAGCACTGTCTCCACAGCCTCTTCCTCGCTAGAGACACGTTAGAGATGAAATTATTTCTAGCTAATGGTGCCTTTTCTTCACACTCCTGACTCTCACGAGGGCCTTTTTGATCTTTATCAAATATCAACACTTCTGGGTAACAGGATCGGATCCTTTTGTTCAATTTTCGCCTAAAATGACATACCCAAATGTAACTGCCTGTAGCTCAGGACCTGAAGCAAGGATATGCATATTATTGATACCATTTGAAAGGAAACACTTTGAAGTTTGTGGAAATGTGAAACTAATGTAGGAGAATATAACACATTAGATCTGGTAAAAGATAATACAAACAAAAAAAACATGCGTTTTCTATTTTTTCTTTTGTTCCATCATCTTTGAAATGCAAGAGAAAGGCCACAATATAATATTGCAATTTAGATTTTGGCCACTAGATGACAGCAGTGTGTGTGCAAAGTTTCAGATTGATCCAGTGATGCGTTGCAATACTGGATTATTTTGTATCAAGTCTACCCAAATGTGCCGAATTGGTCAATTGATACATTTTCAAGTACATAACTATAGAGAACATACAAAAATGATATGGTAATACAAAATGTAAGTTTACACACTCCCAGGAATGTCATACATGATGGATAATTAGCTTATACACTAACTTTCACACATCTACAGTTGAAGTCGGAAGTTTACATACACCTTAGCCAAATACATTTAAACTCAGTTTTTCACAATTCCTGACATTTAATCCTAGAAAAAAATTCCCTGTCTTAGGTCAGTTAGGATCACCACTTTATTTTAAGAATGTGAAATGCCAGAATAATGGTAGAGAGAATAATTTATTTCAGCTTTTATTTCTTTCATCACATTCCCAGTGGGTCAGAAGTTTACTTACACTCAATTTGGTAGCATTGCCTTTAAATTGTTTAACTTGGGTCAAACGTTTCGGGTAGCCTTCCACAAGCTTCCCACAATAAGGGGTGAATTTTGGCCCATTTCTCCTGACAGAGCTGGTGTAACTGAGACAGGTTTGTAGGCCTCCTTGCTCGCACACGCTTTTTCAGTTCTGCCCACAAGTCAGTTCGTCAAATCTCTACCCTGCTAGAGCTGCCCCGGTCCAATGTAAGTGCTGTTATTGTGAAATGGAAACTTCTAGGAGCAACAATGGCTCAGCCGCGAAGTGGTAGGCCACACAAGCTCACAGAACGGGACTGAGTTGCAACACTCACTACCGAATTCCAAACTGCCTCTGGAAGCAACGTCAGCACAAGAACTGTTCATCGGGAACTTCATGAAATGGGTTTCCATAGCCGAGCAGCCTCACACAAGCCTAAGATCACCATGCACATTGGCAAGCGTCAGCTAGAGTGGTGTAAACCTCGCCACCATTGGACTCTGGAGCAGTGGGAACGCGTTCTCAGGAGTGATGAATCACGCTTCACCGTCTGGCAGTCCAACAGACAAATCTGGGTTTGGCGGATGCCAGGAGAACGCTACTTGCCCCAATACATAGTGCCAACTGTAAAGTTTGGTGGAGGAGGAATAATGGTCTGAGGCTGTTTTTCATGGTTCGGGCTAGGCCCCTTAGTTCCAGTGAAGGGAAATCTTAACGCTACAGCATACAATTAAATTCTGGACGATTCTGTGCTTCCAACTTTGTGGCAACAGTTTCGGGAAGGCCCTTTCAGCATGACAATACCCCCGTGCACAAAGCGAGGTCCATACAGAAATGGTTGTCGAGATCGGTGTGGAAGAACTTGACTGGCCTGCACCAACTCCATATTAATGCCCATGATTTTGGAATGAGATGTTCGACGAGCAGGTGTCCACATACTTTTGGTCATTTAGTGTATATAAAACACAGGAAATTCATGTATTTGACTGTACAGGGCCTTTTTAAAGAGGTCCCCAAAAAATAAGAGTAGAGAACAATGCACTGTCCTAGCTTTGTCTTTCCACAGGCACTTTCATCAAGTCCCCACTTTTATATAAGGGTCTTTGTAGGAGCTTCAGTAGAGGGTTCTCTTTTGGCCTTCTCCTCTGCACTCACCTGTACAGCTCACAGGTCTGGTTTCCAAAGGTAACGTTCACTCTGCTACCAGCACCCAGGTTCTCCCCCACAATGGTGACCTTAGTGCTCCCAGACTCAGGCCCTCGGCAAGGGGTCAGTCCCACCATGGTAGGGGTCTGGGAAAAGAGCATTTTCTCAATATTCCACATGGCATGGTACTTTGTGAACTCTGTTGTCGATGACTCATTTAATAGTGTATGAGAGCAAACTGTTCCAGAGCAATAATACTGTAGTAGAGAGATGTGTTCTATATATGGTTCAAGATGCAGATCATACCACAAAGGAGTAGAGCTGGGAGGACTGAGTTCGTAGTTCTGGTCTACATTCACCAACACACAGCTGGACTGGACCAGGTGCACTTCCCTGAGATGTAGAGTCCATCTCACACACAATCCTGTCAAGACACACACATAGAGAGGGAGAGTAATTACTTTGCTGTACACATTTTTCAAGTGAACAAAAAGTGATATTTTCTGTTGGTCTCTCCTGTCAATGTGATTGAGGCAGACTTTCATAGTAGTGGTAGGTCAATATGGAAGGCCATCTTTCTTCCTAATGGAAAACCAATAGCACCAATAGAATAGCAATGATAAACTACACCCCATCTCTACCACCCACCATTACCTCGGTCACCATGGCAACAATGTGTTCTCCATAAATTAGTTAGCCTGTCAGATAAAGTACGCATTGAATAAGTCATTATAAAAACTGACCTACAGTAAAAATAATGGTTGTAATGCCATGCTTTAAAGCACTATGTGGGGCCTAAATGAGTAGTCCCAGAAATGTCTTAGGGATAAACCTTTCACCCCTACAATAACAGGACCCAATGAATCCTCTTCTCGCCACACTCTGCTATGTCAGTTTTCCAATTTTCTGCTGGCATGTTCCTTTATACAAGGATATAAATAAGGGGCCCTCAGCCATGGACCAATCGAATGACATGGCTGTGAGAGAAACATATGGCTTACAGATTGTCCCTGCAGGCAGTGACATGCAGCGCATTTCAATTACAGCGGTGCCATCAGCCTCGCAGAGACACACAAAACAGCTCTGCTCGCTACTCCTCAGTACACTAAAGCAAGCCTGCTGCAAGCTGATTATCTTTATCTCTATCATTGGTTGTATTCTTTGTGGGTGTGTGTGTGTGTGTGTGTGTGTTTGCGTGTAAGTGTCTGTGTGTAAGTGCCTGAGTGAGTGCATGCATGTGTGTCTGGGTGCTTCTGTGCGTGTTGGTTCTTACTGTTCTGCAGTGATGTAGCCCTCTTCCTGTGGAGTGCAATGTACCCCTGCCACCTCCACGTTCCCCAACAGTTCTGAGAAGGACAGTCCCAGGTTCATGCCCTGTATGGTGATCAGTGTTCCCCCCTCTGGAGGCCCTGCCACTGGGCTCACCTACAGGGAGGAGACAGTGGCATGGAGAAGTGCGAGATTTAGAACACTTCAGAACACTGTATATTACTGTTTCAAGTGAGAAGATAAAATAATAGGTAGAAAACATATAAATCAGAAATCATGCGGTTCAAATACAGCCTTTAAGTAATATTCCATGTGTAGGCCTTGTAGTAGCACAGAAGTAGAGTTACATTTTCGAAACATGACAACTTGCACTGCATCACTATGTACAAAGATAACTATTCAGAAGCTCTCCTTAAAATGGCTTGACCACACAAAGACCTTTCAGGTCTGTAGCGCAGCTCTATCGCTGTTCCCAGCAGCAGGCAGTAGCTGCCCGGGTCTGAATCAATTCACTCCCAGACTGCCACTGAAACACTAATAATGTGACAGGGACTTCAAAGGCTTGTGGCTCTTTGAAGTGGGTGCAGTAGTTCTCTGTGTCTGTCTGACCCACTATGTCTCTCTCGTACTAAAGAAGGAGTTAGGGCCAAAAAGACTCACAAAATAGGCTGCATAGTGCATGGCTCATGGCTGCATTTATTTGGTTGCAGAGCTACTGTTGTACTCTACGTGGCACACGCTGTATGTCTGGTATAGTCCTTCCTTAATCGTGTTGTACTGATTTGAAGGAGGATATGATGCTCATGTCTAAGGACTCAATGGTTTTTACTGGTTATTTCTGAGAAGGCCTCTTATCACTATGATGGATAATGATGAACGTTAAAATAGAGGTTTGCAGGAAAAGGTAAGGGTCTGACTGATTATCTAACCGCGGTGATGCGTGGGTTGGTACACTTGACATTCCTGGCGGACAAGTTCAGCCAGCGGCTGGCGTAGGGGCTGATGGGTGGGCAGTGCTGCTTCATGGTGCAACGGCCTTCTCCACTGCACCAGCCACACTGGAACTTCCTCTCAGCCCGCAGACACATGCCACAGCTGTCCCGCTGGGCACCACACTTATACAGGTGCACTGTGGGATAGAGGAGGACTGCAGTTGAATTACATTCAGTGCTTGTATATTTGACAGTATTTAGATATTGACTGGCACTATTCTACAATCAAATACTGTTGGATTCTAACTTCTAACTTGAAATACCTTACACTATTAGAACTGAGTGGATGGAATCTACTGAGTGAGAAAGGGGAGGGCAGAAAGTTTACATTCTGTCAGAACATGTTATTGTTAAATCTCATGTATTCTATGGAGAGGAGAAGAGCAACGGTCTGGTTTCAGTCACAGATAAGGTAGGACAGCCGTGAGTTAGGAAGGAGTGAGGAAATTTGGGCCGAGGTCAGGTCAGATGGAGTGAGAAAGTACAGTCACCACTAAAGTCTTGCCTAGCAACAGAGATGTGTTGGCTGTCCAGATTTGCAAGGAGGAGACTCTGCATAGAAGTAGGGTATAAATATATGTGCTTGTGTAAACATGTCTTTGTCTTTTCAGCTGTTTGTCCCAGTGGGTGAATAAACTTGGTTTGAGCTTTGACTAGTTGTCCGTTAGTTTTTCACTCTGTTTGTCAGAACCTAAAAATACATAATCAAGCAGCATAATGGAAAGAGTTATACCAGTCAGAAACCAAAATGGTAAACACAAAAGCACAAATGATTGGTTAGTACTTAATAACACAGTAGAGCGTGAGTGCCATGTGAACTTTATCTGAAGGCAGAGTGAAAGCCTTGACGTGGGCTAGACCCCATCCATCCCAACAGAGTGAGTGTTTTCCACTCCTCAGCAATTGTAGGCAATGATGGATGGCGCAGGCACCTTTAATCTTCTCGGGATTGTCGATGATGAAATTGCCGTTCCAAACGATAGAAAGGTCCACCGCCAGGTCACTGATCCTTACACCCTCATAGATGTACTGAGAGAGAGAGAGAGAGAGAGAGGAGGCTTTTAACCACCTGTCATTTCCATCACCACTGTCTGCTCCTCTCCACTGTGACGGCCACATTGGGATAGGACTCTATGGGGACTAGAGAGGCTGTTCATCTAGAGCTGAGGAAAATGGGCGTTTCACTAGACGTGAGAGAGGAGATTGAGGTATAGATGCATTAACATGGAATGTGTGTCATGTAGTCTGTGCAGCCCTGTCTGCCACTCATCCTCACTGTCAACTATCTGAGAAGTTGGTCTCGACTCAAAATTGAGCCTCAAGGGAACCTATTATCTCCCTATTACAAAGACCTAGATGTATGTTTGAATGACACGGACATGTTAGGTTTCAGACATAAATTAAATGTCTGTTTTAGTCATTCCACTGCAGATAACCTACTTCTTATTTAATCAAGACATGGCATGACTGATATCATTTCAGTGGGATGAGATCAGATTTAGATTGCGCTCAGAGACTACCTCAGACGCAATTCACTAGACTAGAGATAATGGTCCTGGATAATGCACAGCCAGGCTGAGGCTGGTCCCAGGGGGAGTGTTAGAGAGGGTCACACAGTACATACTGAGCTGTTCTGACACTGCACGCTGGAGCTGTTAAAGCGCAGGGCGGTGATGCGGTGGTTGGTTCCCTGGACGTGGAGCACACACTCGTATCCACGCTGGCCAGACTGGGGTTGGGGAAGGTTCCGAGCCCTCAGGGTGATGGGTCTCACCTCCCCTGCTGGGATCAGGATCTCTCCAGAGTGCAGCAGCTGGGGGCAGTCCTGTAGAACGTACGCCAGGAGTCAAAGGTCAGACAACATCAGCAGGTTTCTATCGAGGTCCATTCAATTATAAAGATAGATTAAACACGGGTTAATGTAAACATGCGTTAATGTGCATTATAGAGAAAAAATGGTTAATCTGGTGTATGTTTATCCATAGCCATGTAGCTACCTCTGAGGCATTGACCCGGCCCTCCTGAAAGGAGCAGCTGGAGGGGTTGTGGGTACACAGGTTGCGGTATTTACACCAGTGGCAGCGGAAGGTACTGTTCACACAGGACAGACACCTGCAGGGCAGAGACAGAGGGAGGGACAGATGGACACGTTACACACGTCATATGACCAACCAGCCAACAGACATCCAAATGCTTCCAGAGACTCTGTGGCCAAACACATGCTCTTAGGGAACGTACGTTTCTAATGATCCATCTAAGATACAGTGCATGAAGAGAGCAGAGTTAGTTTCCTCAACATTGTACCACTAACGCATACTGTTAATACAGCAATGTTTCAGAGAGACCATGAGCACACAGTAAGTCAGTATGTTCTGTAACAGCTCTGCATTAATAGAGGTGGCCTGCCAGGCCTTTTCAGGAACAGGATAATTAATCATGGAGGCTGATCTGATGCTGCTGTGCTGTGTGAGGAAGAGGGGGAGGGGAGAGAAGGGGGAGGCTGTTTAGACTGACATATTAATCACACTATAGACCAGAGAGGGTTGCTAGCTGCAAATGGACACCTCATTCTGATGAATTGGATGTGATGAGGCTTTGGACTACATTTCTATTATTTTAATATGTTAAAGTGGACCTGAATGTACCTGCCAGAGAGCTACACTACATGACCAAAAGTATGTGGACACCTGCTCGTCGAAACATCGCATTCCAAAATCATGTGCATTAATATGGAATTGGTCCCCCCATTTGCTGCTATAACAGCCTCCACTCTTCTGGGAAGGCTTTTCACTAGATGTTGGAACATTGCTGCGGGGACTTGCTTCCATTCAGCCACAAGAGCATTAGTGAGGTCCGGCACTGATGTTGGGCGATTAGGTCTGGCTCACAGTCAGCGTTCCAATTCATACCAAAAGTTTTCGATGGGGTTGAGGTCAGGGCTCTGCAGGCCAAGTTCTTCCACACCGATCTCCATAAACCATTTTTGTATGGACCTCACTTTGTGCACGGGGGCATTGTCATGCTGAAACAGGAAAGGGCCTTCTCGAAACTGTTGCCACAAAGTTGGGAGCACAGAATCGTCTAGAATGGCATTGTATGCTGTAGCGTTAAGATTTCCCTTCACTGGAACTAAGGGGCCTAGCCCAAACCATGAAAAACAGCCCCAGACCATTATTCCTTGGCACTATACATTGGGGCAGGTAGCGTTCTCCTGGCATCTGCCAAACCCAGATTCGTCCGTCGGACTGCCAGATGGTGAAGCGTGATTCATCACTCCAGAGAACGTGTTTCCACTGCTCCAGAGTCCAATGGCGGTGAGCTTTACACCACTCCAGCCGACGCTTGGCATTGCACATGGTGATCTTAGGCTTGTGTGCGGCTGCTCGACCATGGAAACCCATTTCATGAAGCTCCCGACGAACAGTACTTGTGCTGACGTTGCTTCTAGAGGCAGTTTGGAACTCGGTAGTGAGTGTTGCAACCGAGGACAGACGATTTTTACGCACTAAGTGCTTCAGCACTCGGCGGTCCCGTTCTGTGAGCTTTTGTGGCCTACCACTTCGCGACTGAGCCGTTGTTGCTCCTAGACGTTTCCACTTCACAATAACAGCACTTTCAGTTGACCGAGGCAGCTCTAGCAATGATGAACTGACTTGTTGGAAAGGTGGCATCCTATGACACTGCCATATTGAAAGTCACTGAGCTCTTCAGTAAGGCCATTCTACCGCCAATGTTTGTCTATGGAGATTGCATGGCAGTGTGCTCGATTTTATACACCTGTCAACAACGGGTGTGCCTGAAATAGCCGAATCTACTAATTTGAAGGGGTGTCCACATACTTTTGTATATATAGTGTAGATGCTGCCTTGCATGGCTCACAACTACAATGCTCAAGCTTGGTCTGTCTGCAAATTCAGAGCGGGGTTCACAAATGAATACATATGATACGAAATGTAACATATCATTCTAAATGGAGTGTCCCGGATTTACGTACAGAATAATATGCAGGTTGTTCTACCAGCAATACACAAGAGCTGTACATTTATTTACACACTTAAAAAGATTTCCATCTCTTTGGAGATTGAATTTAATCTGCACTGTGAGATTCTGGAGGGGTTATCTAAAACCTCTTAAACGTAAGTAAATGTAATCGAAAATGTAATCTACGTAATCCCCGAAAGTTATTATTTATTATGAGAGGGCCATAAATAACCACTTTTTCCTCAGGGAACCAGTCTAGAAACAAGCTAATAATGCGGGGTTGACTGCCTAAGGTTGACCTAAATCTGAACTTAGGGGTTACCTATCTGCCTGAACTTAAGTGGGGTTGCGTACATCAATGTCCTTAATGAGGTTGTACTCTACTATCTATTGAATGGATCAGATAATGTGTGGGCCGGGAGTGTTGTACTCACGTGTGATGCATGCTGCAGTTATAGAACTTGACCTCTGTACTGCCCAGCATTTGACCTGTCTCCTTAGAGTTCAGACGCAGCTCCACACCCAACCAGTCTGGTAGATAGAGAGAGGGGGGGGGTTTAAGGATTCATCTGATTTTGAGTATATCTATGGATCTCCAGGTTTTTGGTTATACAGTGGTTGGCTTTATTCAGACTGCTGGTCCTCTGTAAAAGAGGTCACATCTGTATCACTGAGGAACACAGAGAAATAGGCTCTATATTGGAGCTATATCTTTTCTCACCTTGTCCTTCAGGTATGTGTGGGACCTCCTTGCCAGACGGGGACAGACACATGACTCTGTTGCCGTTGACATGACCCTCCATCTCTGCCTGCTCTCCAAAGGCACAGCTGATCCCAGCTGAGAGGTCAGGCACATTGCTCACCTCCAACAGGAGCTATATGAGAGAGGGATAGCTGGTTTGGAACAGTCTGGTCTGTCATGAAAAACTCAGGACCACTTCCCACCATCAAGACTCAGAACATGTAAGAATCAGTTAAAGAATGAACGGTTAAGATTTGACTCACGGGCACATTGTGTGCTGACACGGCGATGCTGGCTGGGTGAGCGATAACCTTCACACAACGTTCGATATCAGTGGCGAACCGGAAGGGCTCCTCTGCTCTCTGACACTGGTCTCTTCTGGCACACCTATGGGTGGGAACCAGGACATTATTAATTCTTACAAAAACATTGCACTTAAGACAATGAAAGGCTCTCAAGGTTGCATCTCTCAGCGATCGCGCTTCCTCTTGACAAGGATTTAACAATAGAGCGTGTCTCTCTTTTACATGTGTAATGCACACTGTGGGATGAGACAGTGCTTAATGAACTCTCAGATGTTGTCAAGGGTGACATCTCACGAGAGCCTTCAAAGCGCACAGAGACCTCAACTGTAATTACAAGACAATGAAGGCAGAATGGATGGTTGTTGTTCCTGCCGTCTCCTTGATACAGCCTGTATCCACAGGGAGAATAGACAGTAACTTTTTGGCCTCTCATTAATTGAAGTGCCTCTGGATAGCCATTTCATCCCAGACGCCCTTTCATTCCCTTTTATCTCATCTCCTCCTCCATGTTATGTTTGATAGAGCTGTTTGTTATCCTGTCCTAGCCCCTTAGACATTAACACACCACACACACACTCCTCTGTAGGGCACATGGAGCTTTACCTCCACATGCTTTGGGTGGGCATATACAGTGACTGCATGTTGCATTTTCTAACTCCCTGTTTGACTCTGGAGAGACAAGTTGAATTTTTAATTCAGGCAATAGTAGCTAGATTGTGAATAGTAGCTCATGGAAGTGGCATGCATACAGGTATAATAGTGGGACTTGGAGTAGAAACTGCACTAAAGAAAACTAATTACGAATAAAGAAACAAAAATTTAAACGCAACATGCAGCAATTTCAAAGATTTGACTGAGTTATAGTTCATATAAGGAAATCAGTCAATTGAAATAAACAAATTAGGCCCTAATCTATGGATTTCACATGACTGGGAATACAGATATGCATCTGTTGGTCACAGATACCTTTAAAAAAAAGATAAGGGCGTGGATCAGAAAACCAGTCAGTATCTGATGTGACCACCAAATGCCTCATGCAGCGCGACACATCTCCTTCGCATAGAGTTGATCAGGCTGTTGATTGTGGCCTGTGGAATGTTGTTCCACTCCTCTTCAATGGCTATGCGAAGTTGCTGGATATTGGCGGGAACTGGAACACGCTGTCGTACACGTCAATCCAGAGCATAACAAACATGCTCAATGAGTGACGTCTGGTGAGTATGCAGGCCATGGAAGAACTGGGACATTTTCCGCTTCCAGGAATTGTGTACAGATCCCTGCGACATGGGGCCGTGCATTATCATGCTGAAACATGAGGTGATGGCGGCAGATGAATGGCATGACAATGGGCCTCAGGATTTCGTCACAGTGTCTCTGTGCATTCAAATTGCCATCGATAAAATGCAATTGTGTTCGTTGTCCGTACCTTATCCCTGCCCATACCATAACCCCACCACCATGGGGCACTCTGTTCACAACGTTATCAGCAAACTGCTCATCCACACGACACCCACATGACGCCATCTGCCCGGTACAGTTGAAGCCGGAATTCATCCGTAAAGAGCACACTTCTCCAGCGTGCCAGTGGCCATCGAAGCATTTGCCCACTGAAGTCGGTTACGACGCCGAACTGCAGTCAGGTCAAGACCCTGGTGAGGATGACGAGCACGCAGATGAGCTTCCCTGAGAAGGTTTCTGACAGTTTGTGCAGAAATTCTTCGGTTGTGCAAACCGACAGTTTCATCAGCTGTCCAGGTAGCTGGTCTCAGACGATTCCGCAGGTGAAGAAGCCGGATGTGGAGGTCCTGTGCTGGTGTGGTTACACGTGGTCTGCGGTTATTAAGGCAGGTTTGACATAATGCCAAATTCTTTAAAACGACGTTGGAGGCGAACATTAAATTCTCTGGCAACAGCTCTGGTGGACATTCCTGCAGTCAGCATGCAAATTGCACGCTCCCTTTTATTGTCCCCAGCACAAGGTGCACATGTGTAATGATCATGCTGTTTAATCAGCTTCTTGATATGCCACACCTGTCAGGTCGATGTATTATCTTGGCAAATGAGAAATGCTCACTAACAGGGATGCAAACAAATTTGTGCACAACATCTTTGAGAAATAAGCATTTTGTGCATATGGACAATTTCTGGGATCTTTTATTTCAGCTCATGTAACATGGGACCAACATTTTACATGTTGCGTTTTTTTATTTTTGTTCAGTATAATCCATTCTGTGTTTTGCTAGTCAAGTAGGGTGATAAGATGCTCTCCAAGAGCTGCAATTTAGATAATGATGATCGTAGAGATTGCTGAAATGCAAATGCCAAAAAATACAGCATATTACATTCTTTCTGAGGTCTGTTTCAGGACATTTCCAGAAACATTGCCTGGGTTTTAATCTTCTGAATCCCTTCTGGTCTGTCCTGTTCTATTACGTAAGCTAACATGCCGGTCAGATAATTAAGATGTAAAAGTTAAGCCCACTCTCTCAAAGACTGAATTGTTATAGAGGTTGCAGCAGCCCAGTGGGTTACCCTGTCTACTCCCTGTAATCCCTCTATACTCTGTGCCCATTATCTCATTCTGTCCCCCCATACTAGCAGTGACAGACAGTCTGTCTATATCTGTGTGCTCAATAGCACCATTTTCTATTGGAGGGATTTTATAAACTCTTACTGGTAAGTTATGTGATTGGTGTTTTAAACCATGGTCATCGTGCCTTTTTAAGTGTAGTGTGGTAGTGGACTTACATGTTGAGCAAGACACACCAGCCGCAATGAGGATCCCCAGAGCTCAGACACTCTCCGCAGGTCCCATATTGCTCACATGCCTCCACTGGGACCTTGGTCACCTAAAACACAACAGAGGAAGGTTTAGATGCAGCACAGAGGCCATGGAGGCTACAACATTCACATACACATAGATATGAGTAGCATGTCATTTACAATTAGTGTAAAACATATTGCTCTATATAATTGCTTCATGACTTGTTTAGCTGGTTAATTGTGTGTAGTATGTGATAAATGTCATGTATCCACTGAAATAGTGTATTTCCTGTTGGCTTGACCCATGAAACACAGTTTACATGATCTAAGGAAATGGAGAAAAGCCTGGTAGTCTGTGAAATCAGATTGATTCAGCTGATTGATTGTGGGGGGTTCAACAGAGAACGTAGCTCTGGCAAACAGGCTGAGAAAGGAGAAAAGCCACAGCAAATATAAGCCTGACCTCCATGGGTGAGCTCACAGCCTAGATCAGCCTACACACATACACACACACACACACACACACACACACACACACACACACCACCACCACCTCTCTGTGAGGACACCTGGCAAAGCATACGCTCTCCATTAGCTGCTGTGACAGACATTGCAGTTGAGTGGGCAGCGCCAGCCAGTGCATACACAAACAGGTTGAAGCTTTGCTATTTTATACTTGATTATTCTCCCCCTTGACGGACCATGCAAGCAATTTCCTGATGTAAGCAATCACAAATGAAGAGTGGATTATGGATTAGAGCGTCTCCGCTGCACTTGATAGCGTAAGTGGGTTCTCTCCCAGGTCTGTGTTAGCAAATCTGATTATCTGCCACTTCCCGCAAAATCATTTTTTCTTTTTTTAAGAGTTCAGAACACATCCAGTGCATTCTATTAGCAAAATGATTTTGAGAAGGGATGGACGGGGGGGGGGGACGGGGGGGGGGGGCGGGGGGGACGGGGGGGGGGGGGACGGGGGACGGGGGGGGGGGGGGGGGGGGCAGGCAAGCAAGAGAAAGTGAGAGGGAGAGAACTATGGATGGTTATAATAATGGTGTGGTATGTTATTATTAAGTCATATACTCTGATCCACTCTGCATCTGTCAGCTTTAGCTATATTATGCAATTCTCATCATCTTATATCATGCTCTTACAGCAGTTTCCCCTATATTAATTTTAAAAAGTGTTTAAAAAAAAGTATATATATTTCTGCTGAGACGCGCTTTTAAATGGATAGTCATTGGCTCAATGACTGGAAGTCTATGGGAACAGCTAGCATGTCATTGCGCTAACGCTAGTAATGCGATTTCCCCTCTGCCTTCAAAAGTTGTCATTGTCAATGAAATGTAAGTGTTAAATGTGAATTCAACTGACCATATCCATCAACCATCAGCTTATTATGTGTCTAGTCGATCTGCTGGGTGAAGGTGAGTGGGAGGACAGACAGAGGGCACTAACGGACATGGCTAGAGGTTACTCTCCTCCCTGACCTGTTGTGTTCACAGCTGCTGACCCCTTGACAGGGATAACAAAAGGTTTAAGGACGGGTCAGGGGGAAGCCAGGACAGAGACTGATAACCCTTCCTGTCCAAACAAGCTCACACAAAGTCAGACCAAACCACACTCAACAAAAAGCACAGAAACGAAGCATTTTCTCCTCTGCCTTTGGCCCTTGATGAGACGGGTCACGGGTGCCTCTATAACAGGGCTCTCTGACCCTGTTCCTGGAGCGCTACCCTCCTGTAGGTTTCGATTCAACCCCAGTTGTAACTAACCTGATTCAGCTAATCAGTCAGCTAATTATTAGAATCAGGTGTGCTAGATTAGGGTTGGTGCGAAAACCTACAGGACGTTAGCACTCCGGGAACAGGGTTGGAGAGCCCTGCTCTATAAGCACTACAGGCAGCCTCGTATGTACGATGTGTAGCCTGTATGATGATGTTTCATTTCACCTGGGTTATAGCTATTGCCTTCAGGTTAATTATACTGACTAAAAGGGAAATAAGAGGGGAATTTGTTATCTAATGTGTCCTAAACAATGGTACTCTCAGAGATGGAGTTATACACAAAACACCAAATGTGAAACTGGGGGATTTGAAGGAATTAGAGTGAGTATTTCACATTTTACAGTGCAGCACTTGTAGAGAGATTGCCCCTCTGACCCCATGCTACAGACAGACCATTACAATTCAATGAAGTGTACAGTTGAAGTCGGAAGTTTACATACACCTTAGCCAAATACATTTAAACTCAGTTTTTCACAATTCCTGACATTTAATCCTGGTAAAAATTCCCTGTTTTAGGTCAGTTAGGATCACCACTTTATTTTAAGAATGTGAAATGTCAGAATAATAGCAGAGTGATTTATTTCAGCTTTTATTTCTTTCATCACATTCCCAGTGGGTCAGAAGTTTACATACACACAATTAGTACTTGGTAGTATTGCCTTTAAATTGTTTAACTTGGGTCAAACGTTTTGGGTAGCCTTCCACAAACTTCCCACAATAAGTTGGGTGAATTTTGGCCCATTCCTCCTGACAGAGCTGGTGTAACAGAGTCAGGTTTGTAGACCTCCTTGCTTGCACACGCTTTTTCAGTTCTGCCCACAAATGTTCTATAGGATTGAGGTCAGGGGTTTGTGATGGCCACTCCAATACCTTGACTTTGTTGTCCTTAAGCCATTTTGCCAAACTTTGGAAGTATGCTTGGGGTCATTGTCCATTTTGAAGACCCATTTGCAACCAAGCTTTAACTTCCTGACTGATGTCTTGAGATGTTGCTTCAATATATCCACATAATTTTCCTTCCTCATGATGCCATCTATTTTGTGAAGCGCACCAGTCCCTCCTGCAGCAAAGTACCCCCACAGCATGATGCTGCCACCCCTGTGCTTCACAGCTGGGATGGTTTTCTTTGGCTTGCAAGCGTCCCCCTTTTTCCTCCATACATAATGATGGTCATTATGGCCAAACAGTTCTATTTTTGTTTCATCAGACTTGCGGACATTTCTCCAAAAAGTACGATCTTTGTCCCCATGTGCAGTTGCAAACCGTAGTCTGGCTTTTTTATGGCGGTTTTGGAGCAGTGGCTTCTTCCTTGCTGAGCGGCCTTTAAGGTTATGTCGATATAGGACTCGTTTAACTGTGGATGTAGATACTTTTGTACCCGTTTCCTCCAGAATCTTCACAAGGTCCTTTGCTGTTGTTCTGGGATTGATTTGCACTTTTCGCACCAAAGTATGTTCATCTCTAGGAGACAGAACGCGTCTCCTTCCTGAGCGGTATGACGGCTGCGTGGTCCCATGGTGTTTATACTTGCATACTATTGTTTGTACAGATGAACGTGGTACCTTCAGGCGTTTGGAAATTGCTCCCAAGGATGAACCAGACTTGTGGAGGTCTACAATTTTTTTTCTGAGGTCTTGGCTGATTTCTTTGGATTTTACCATGATGTCAAGCAAATAGGCACTGAGTTTATAAATAAAAATAAATTGGTCATTTAGCAGACGCTCTTATCCAGAGCGACTTACAGGAGCAATTAGGGTTAAGTGCCTTGCTCAAGGGCACATCGACAGATTTTTCACCTAGTCGGCTCGGTTTGAAGGTAGGCCTTGAAATACATCAACAGGTACACCTCCAATTGACTCAAATGATGTCAATTAGCCTATCAGAAGCTTCTAAAGCCATGACATCATTTTCTGGAATTTTCCAAGCTGTTTAAAGGCACAGTCAACTTAGTGTATGTAAACTTCTGACCCACTGGAATTGTGATAAAGTGAATTATAAGTGAAATAATCTGTCTGTAAACAATTGTTGGAAAAATTACCTGTGTCATACACAAAGTAGATGTCCTAACCGACTTGCCAAAACGATAGTTTGTTAGCAAGAAATTTGTGGAGTGGTTGAAAAACAAGTTTTAATGACTCCAACCTAAGTGAAGCAGGGATAGATGTTTCAACAAATAATCAACCTGAGGACATTCAACTATTATAAAGGTTTTTTAAAAATAAAATAATCTTCAACTACTTACACACACACACACACACACATACACATACACACTCCGTTCCTCTCCACTCTGCATCATCATGCTCGGCAGAAGACAGAGAGGCTCATTGTTATTCTGTGAGGGTCGCCTGATCTCAGTCAAATCTGTCTGTGCCTCGCTCCTCATTCCACATAATTTATCTATTGTTTTGCTCAGAGAAATCCAAAAATCCCCATACTCTGGGATCGGCTGGGAAAGCAGGAAATCTGAGAGAGTAGCCCAGCAAGCCCCTCTCCTCCTGGAATTCCTCTGTAAAGCTCTAGGAAGGCCTGATTTGGAATAAGCGAACAGGAGGAAGGCTTTACACCATTCCTGGCCCCTAGGGGCCAAAAGCCACACGCAGACTGTATGATTCCAATATTAGGAGAAAGAGAGTGGATGGCCATGGGCTGGTTTGGTTGGTTACATTCGTTCATGTTCTCATACTACAGTCCGAATGGGAAGAGTCTCTACTTGAAGGGAGCATGTGTGTCTCCTTGAACAACCAGGGCTCATCAATAAGTGATGTCCTGTCTCTTCCAGTCCATCACATTCTAGGAAGTGCTGCCTTGATTTCTATCAAGAGACACTTCTGTACAATGCCTGTGCCTGTTTCTCCCTCATTTCTCACAGAGATCCTCATTTCTGCCTTCACTTGACGTTTATAGATTATTTCCAGACACATTGAACTAATTTATGCCGCCTGTATTGTCCAAACACCCTCTGCCTCTTTGTCCATCAGTTTAGTCTCAAAATATATTCCAACAGTCGGGAGACAAGTGAGTGTAGCAGTGATAGCAGGACTTTGGGCCGTACTGAAATCTAATCCCATTACACAATGTCATGTGACTGTGCCAGAATAATCACTTGATGGGAGTTGAAAGTGATTACCACTGTTCCCTCTTATCTCCAAAGAGTCCAGAGGTTATCTACCAACAACAACTGCTCTGCTAGCTGCTGTGATGCTGGCCCAACTGGAGAACACCAAAAAACATCCACAAACCAATGAAATGTCTGGTTTTCAATGGGATGTGTGTAGCATGTAGATTAGAAGATACATGAAAGTCAAGTAATTTCTGTGGGATGTGTGTAGATGTATTGAATTGTAATGGTTTTCTATGGGATGTGTGTAGTATGAGATGCATGTTAGTCGGTGCACATGGGTGAGTAATTAGAGCATCTGTCCTTCTGTCTGAACATGCCCTGCATATTTTACACACAACCCAACATGAAGTGTACGTATAATATAATATCAGAGAAGAATTTAAAATGTACAGTAGTACCAAGATGTATGAAGAAGAGCCCAAGATCAAATATATCTTTAATATTTTCAATTCTCGTTATATACACTACATGACCATAAGTATGTGGACACCTGCTTTTCGAAAATCTCATTCCAAAATCATGGGCATTAATATAGAGTTGATCCCCCCTTTGCTGCTATAACAACCTCCACTCTTCTGGGAAGGCTTTCCACTAGATGTTGGAACATTGCTGCGGGGACTTGCTTCCATTCAGCCACAAGAGCATTAGTGAGGTTGGGCACTGATGTTAGGCGATTAGGCCTGGCTCATAGTCAGCGTTCCAATTCATCCCAAAGGTGTTCGATGGAGTTGAGGTCAGGGCTCTGTGCAGGCCAGTCAAGTTCTTCCACAGCGATCTCGACAAACCATTTCTGTATGGACCTCGCTTTGTGCAAAGGGGCATTGTCATGCTGAAACAGGAAAGTCCTTCCCAAAACTATTGCCACAAAGTTGGGAGCACAGAATGGTCTAGAATGTCATTGTATGCTGTAGTGTTAAGATTTCCCTTCACTGGAACTAAGGGGACTAGCCCGAACCATAAAAAACAGCCCAAGACAATTATTCCTCCTCCACCAAACTTTACAGTTGGCACTATTCATTCAGTCAGATGGCATTCTCCTGGCATCCGCCAAACTCAGATTCGTCTGCCAGATGGTGAAGCGTGATTCATCACTCCAGAGAACGTGTTTCCACTGCTCCAGAGACCAATGGCGGCGAGCTTTACACTCCAGCCGACGCTTGGCATTGCGCATGGTGATCTTAAGCTTGTGTGCGGCTACTTAGCCATGGAAACCCATTTCATGAAGCTCCCGGCGAACAGTTCTTGTGCTGACATTGCTTCCAGAGGCAGTTTGGAACTCGGTAGTGAGTGTTGCAACCGCTACACGTTTCATCACTCGGCGGTCCCGTTCTGTGAGCTTGCGTGGCCTACCACTTTGTGGCTGAGCCGTTGTTGCTCGTAGACGTTTCCACTTCACAATAACAGCACTTTCAGTTGACCGGGGCAGCTCTAGCAAGGCAGAAATTTTACGAACAGATTTGTTGGTAAGGTGGCATCCTATAACGGTGCCATGTTGAAAGTCACTGAGCTCTTCAGTAAGGCCATTCTACCGCCAGTGTTTGTCTATGGAGATTGCATGGCTGTGTGCTCGGTTTTTATACACCTGTCAGCAATGAGTGTGGCTGAAATAGCCGAATCCACTAATTTGAAGGGGTGTCCACATACTTTTGTATATATAGTGTATATAATACACATAACCCTGAGCCATAATAATGTTTGCTAATCATCTCTTTCTTTATTTTTCTTTTCATCAAAACTTTGAACCCATACAGTACATTACATCATTCTATTCATTACATCATTCTATTCATAGTAAAGGGTCTTATTAACCTATAAACATTTGCTTCTGATAAAGCAGGGAATGGGAGATTCCTCACCTGATTGTCAGACATGACGTAGAGAGAGTTGCGGTCCAGAGTGAAGGCCAATTCTCGGAGGATAGGACTGCCACCTGTCATCACGGTCAGGGTCTCATACTGCACCCCGCCCTCAGGAGGCCCATCCACTCGGATCTGGAGGAGAGAGAGACAGACATAGGCCTCGTCAATTACATCTGTTTGCTTGAAAATGAAATAAAGTGATGGTTTTGACCAAAGATACCTATGGATTACTGTAGTCTTAGCTTGGCTTTGTAATGTTGTCCCTAATCAATGATTAGTTAATGCTGTTACTGGTGATTGCATGTTTCTGGCTTGTTTTCAAGTTAACCAGACTCTAAAGATTTGACTTTGGCATGACTTTCAAACCACCACCTTTTTGGGGCTCATTAAAAGCATGCAGGCAGATAGGCGCCTACTTCCAAACAGAGAATTGAATTCCCTTCCCCTACCCCCTTCTGTCCAGTGGCCACATTTCCATTAATACACAGAAAACACTGCCCTCATTAGTAGGCTACATCAGACATCTGAATTGCTTCATACATAACAGTACATTATTATCACATCTACCCTGAGACTTGACTGAAAAAATGAATAAACCTTCAAATTCGACAACCGAGAGAGAGAAGATCCTCATTAAATGTACAATCTCAAGTTTAATGGCTGTTAAGAATTCAGCACACAAATATCATTCAATGTACTTTCTTAGATAAATACAATACTCATCTAAATATAGTATGACAGGTGACTAAGCAGAGGAATAGACATTAAGGAGCAGATGTGAGAAGCCCATAATAAACAACATATTCTCCATTCTGGACAGTACAAATCTGCAGCACCAAGCTCAGGTTGGACTTCAACAAATCTCCCTGTGTGACAGGACAGTGCACACAGCCACTGGCAGACTCACAATGCTCTCTCAATAGACACAGCAGCAATAATTACAAATGGATTACATGATTGGATCCCCTGGGCTCCAAAACTGCATCAATCAATCAACCCTTCCACCTTCCAGTCATAAGCCCTCTCCTGCAGGCTGGGCTCCCCACCAAAAACAAAGGGAAGTACAGAGAAAAACATCTCTTGGGCTGAGATGGGAGAATCCTACAGGACAATCCCTCTGTGACAAAGAGACCAACGCCTGGCAAGCAGCCCCAGAGCTGCAGTTATTTAGGGACACGGTCAGGGGATTCTCTCAGCAGGATCACCAGAGGATCACGGTGTCCACTCTGTCATTTAACCAGCTCTGTCCACCATTGATTTGACACTTTCAGCCACCTAACCAGTCACTCAATAGAAAGTTGTTCTCTTTAACTCCTCGTCTATTTAGTGGTTCCCTGCACCAAACCCCCCCCCCCCCCCCCCCCCTTACTTCCCCCTCATCCTCGGTCTCTCTTACCACAATCCCACGCAAAGTGGAGTCGGCTTCCATTCCATTTCCCACACTCCATAAATAGAAACCAAAGCTTGTACGAGTTCCACTTGCAAAATGTTATCGTAAATAAAACCCAAATTGTCCGTAGAGATATTGTGCCAGCGATATTTAACAGGGCATTAGGAGGTTGACCAGGGGCCACCATGGTGGACAGGGTCCAATTTATGAGCTCAGAGGAAATGGTGACCTTTTGACTGGCCCAGAGTTTGATTTCAATCCATTTATACATGGCTCTTACTGTATGTGCACACAAATATGTTTGCTCTGTCTTTGTGTGCAGTCTATTTTGCTGAACAGGAAGCATACACAGCAAATTTGAGATCAGAATTTTAACACCCACAGTGTTAAATGTAACACTTTCTTATTGTGTGTATATGTGACCCACTGAAATAGTCTTAAACTAACACTTTTCAACATTTTGACAAATCTACACCCCTAGAGTGTTGGTTTCCTAACACTATGGGTGTTGCAAATTCTAACTTAAATTAACACTTTATTAGAGTTGCTGCTGTTACACTTTTTTTGTGTTAGGGAATAACACATGTGGTGTTACAGTATTTTGAGGGGGTGTTGTTTTAACACTGTAGGGTGTATAGCCGTATTTGCATATTTCCCAGCATGCCTTTTTTGATTGAATTTGAGAGATATCCACCCATGACTGTGTTTGTTAGTGACAGAGACATGGTTGTTGCATTCAAAAACTTTTAGTCCTACAGTCTTCACCAAGTGACTACCTAAGGCCTTTAGTTATGCTTAGTTATCCTCAACATTGTGGTCTGAAAATCCTGGCTCATGGGCCACATCAGACCTTCAAGTCACAATATGCTGGTTTGTGAAGTGATTAGTAATCCTATCGGAATCCAGCCAGAGGGAGGATATCCAACAATTTGAATATTTTATCACCCACGACCTGCATTCAGAATGACTGCTATGGTGAAGGACTTAAAAACAATCTAAACTGGAATAACCGTCTCAGTAACAGGTGCGATCAATCAAACCCCTTACAGATTGGATTAGTTTAGAAAAATGTAAGTTATTTATCTTTGTATAGTATAAGACCAATTAATCAATGTGCATGCAGAAACATACAGTGAGGGGAAAAAAGTATTTGATCCCCTGCTGATTTTGTAAGTTTGCCCACTGACAAAGACATGATCAGTCTATAATTTTAATTAATTAATAATAATAATATTAATATGCCATTTAGCAGAAGCTTTTATCCAAAATGACTTACAGTCATGTGTGCATACATTTTTACGTATGGGTGGTCCCAGGGATCGAACCCACTACCCTGGCGTTACAAGTACCATGTTCTACCAATTGAGCTACAGAGGACCACAATGGTCCTCTGGACTTAATGGTAGGTTTATTTGAACAGTGAGAGACAGAATAACAACAAAAAAATCCAGAAAAATGCATGTCAAAGATGTAATAAATTGATTTGCATTTTAATGAGGGAAATAAGTATTTGACCCCTCTGCAAAACATGACTTAGTACTTGGTGGCAAAACCCTTGTTGGCAATCACAGAGGTCAGACGTTTCTTGTAGTTGGCCACCTGGTTTGCACACATCTCAGGAGGGATTTTGTTCCACTCCTCTTTGCAGACCTTCTCCAAGTCATTAAGGTTTCGAGGCTGACGTTTGGCAACTTGAACCTTCAGCTCCCTCCACAGATTTTCTATGGGATTAAGGTCTGGAGACTGGCTAGGCCACTCCAGGACCTTAATGTGCTTCTTCTTGAGCCACTCCTTTGTTGCCTTGGCCGTGTGTTTTGGGTCATTGTCATGCTGGAATACCCATCCACAACCCATTTTCAATGCCCTGGCTAAGGGAAGGAGGTTCTCACCCAAGATCTGACGGTACATGGCCCCGTCCATCGTCCCTTTGATGCAGTGAAGTTGTCCTGTCCCCTTAGCAGAAAAACACCCCCAAAGCATAATGTTTCCACCTCCATGTTTGACGGTGGGGATGGTGTTCTTGGGGTCATAGGCAGCATTCCTCCTCCTCCAAACACGGCGAGTTGAGTTGATGCCAAAGAGCTCGATTTTGGTCTCATCTGACCACAACACTTTCACCCAGTTCTCCTCTGAATCATTCAGATGTTCATTGGCAAACTTCAGACGGCCCTGTATATGTGCTTTCTTGAGCAGGGGGACCTTGCGGGCGCTGCAGGATTTCAGTCCTTCACAGCGTAGTGTGTTACCAATTGTTTTCTTGGTGACTATGGTCCCAGCTGCCTTGAGATCATTGACAAGATCCTCCCTTGTAGTTCTGGGCTGATTCCTCACCGTTCTCATGATCATTGCAACTCCACGAGGTGAGATCTTGCATGGAGCCCCAGGCCGAGGGAGATTGACAGTTCTTTTGTATTTCTTCCATTTGCGAATAATCGCACTATTATTGTCACCTTCTCACCAAGATGCTTGACGATGGTCTTGTAGCCCATTCCAGCCTTGTGTAGGTCTACAATCTTGTCCCTGACATCCTTGGAGAGCTCTTTGGTCTTGGCCATGGTGGAGAGTTTGGAATCTGATTGATTGATTGCTTCTGTGGACAGGTGTCTTTTATACAGGTAACAAGCTGAGATTAGGAGCACTCCCTTTTAAGAGTGTGCTCCTAATCTCAGCTCGTTACCTGTATAAAAGACACCTGGGAGCCAGAAATCTTTCTGATTGAGAGGGGGTCAAATACTTATTTCCCTCATTAAAATGCAAATCAATTCATAACATTTTTGACATGCGTTGTTCTGGATTTTTGTTGTTGTTATTCTGTCTCTCACTGTTCAAATAAACCTACCATTAAAATTATAGACTGATCATTTCTTTGTCAGTGGGCAAACGTACAAAATCAGCAGGGGATCAAATACTTTTTTCCCTCACTGTAGGTATTAAAACAAACTATTCCAAGAATCAACTTTCAACAAAGCATGCTGGCAAAATGATAATGAGGCCCCTCCCACGTCTTTTCCACTCTGAGAGAATTAACGGAAATGAACTCAACACAGTTGAGTAACAACAACATGCGGTGTTGATTTCACTGTGATTCAAATAACACTTAATTTACTTACTGCAAGTGGTGTCAATTACAATCCCACTGGTATTAACCCCACCTCAACACCAAGATTTTAACACTTACAAATTTGCTGTTTACTAATGATTTGGCTAAATGCCTTTTTCTACTCTAGTTTGTTTCGATTGTCTTTCCTTAAAGGGATAGGTCACCCAAATTACAAAATTACATGTTGGTTTCCTTACCATGTAACCAGTCAATGGACAAAGTATGACAGCAATCCATGCTTTGGTTTAGTTTACCTGGCACTGTTTCCAAATACTAACTTTTTAGCATTTGTGGCACAAATCCCATTCAAGTCATGGCACCGATATTAGCATTTTTCGCGCATCATGTGAAGCTCACCAAAGTCACTTATAGTCATTAAAATGTTAGCATTTGAAAACAGTGCCAGCTACTGACAGGGAAACTAAACCAAAGCATAGATTGCTGTCATACCTTGTACATAGACTGCTTACAGCGTAAGGAAATCAATGTGTCATTTTGTAATTTGGGTGAACTATCCCTTTAAATGTCCAAACTAACCTATAAGAGGAAATGCATTTCACTCCTGAATCATATTTAGACCTCCAACGGTGTGTTTTCCTTCCTGATACTGACAGAGGGAATTAATCTTAACCCCCTTAGAGACCAACATTGGATACAAACAAGAAAGTAAAATAACCCAAATAACTATTGGAATTTCATATGATCCCACGTAATTCTTAGTAATGAAAACAACCTGTTCCCTCCCAGCTCTATTTGCATGGTTTGCTGCTTTTTTCAGCTTCTCTCAGTGGTTGTGTGTCTGTGCTTCACAAACCTATAGGCTTAGATGTCATTTAAAAAATGGCTTAATGGGGTAGTTTGAAACTTGCAAGACAGCTTCCCGGAGTCTAATTTTTCTAATTTCTCCTCCTTTAAGTATAAACATGCGGGATGGATTATGAGATTATTATGATCAAGGAGTCAATTTGAAAGGGTTCTAGAAGAGGTACACATTAATGTACATAAATGTTCCTATTAGCTTTCCATTTCCCTGGAGGTTGGTATGAAAGGTGATCAGTTTACAGTACATGTCGTTGGCCTGCCAATCCCACAAAATGTGACCAGATGTGACTAGCATGGGCAAAGTGTGTTAAGTGTATCCTACCATATGGATAATAGACTGGGAGTAATCTCTTCAACTAGCCTATACGTTTTAGTCTAGTATCCACCCAGTCTCCCCTATTCCTTTGCCCCAGATACAGTATGGTAGTAGGGACAATAGAAACAAAGAATCATGACATTTTCCAAACATCTCTTTCTAAGAGACTGAAAAGGCCAGTACGTCTGGCAACCTCCAGGGTTGAACGGCTGTGTGTTTGGGCAAATTCTAGCAGACAGACTGGAGTGGACATTGATTAACCGTATGTTGGATTATGTTCTGTTTAAATGTATGTTTATTTATTGAAATATTTATTAATTCAGTTGAATGTATTTTTATGTTGCATTTTAAAATGTGTTTGAGTTCGATGCCAAAATTGCTCTGCTCTAACTGTATTGTACAAACTACACTTACGTTTATGTATATATTTTTAATTTTTTTATCATGACTTTGGTTGAATGCTGATGATGTGTCTGTCCTGCAGTGCCTAAAGGGAAACATGTTTACTGAGAGCCAAAGAGGTGGAGGTCTGTATTACACACCTGCTCTAATCAGTCAGACATTACATCACTGCTACTAAGAGAGCTGTATTGATCCCTAACATTGAACAAGCTGTATGTTAGCAAATGCAATTGCCAAACCTGATTACTAACTAGTCATAATGCACTCTAATTGTGTGTGTGTGTGTGTGTGTGTGTGTGTGTGTGTGTGTGTGTGTGTGTGCGTGTGCGCGTCTTAACCTGCATACTCATGGGTGTGTACTAAGTACAGTATATGTTTCAGTGTCCTAATGCAAGCAGACCTCAAGAGAAGCAGAGGATATAGACATAGATGCCCTTCTATGCGCTCTTCGAGGCAAGCAACACTGAACCATGCGTGAGAGCACCAGCTGTTCCGGACAACTGTGTGATGACGCTCTCCGTAGCCAATGTGAGTAAGACCTTTAAACAGGTTAACGTTCACAAGGCCGCAGGGCCAGACGGATTACCAGGACCCTTACTCAGAGCATGCGCTGAACAGCTGGCAAGTGTCTTCGCTGACATTTTCATCCTCTCCCTGACCCAGTCTGTAATACCTACATGTTTCAGGCAGACCACCATAGTCCCTGTGCCCAAGAATGCCAAGGTAACCTGTCTAAATGACTACCACCCCGTAGCACTCATATCTGTAGCCATGAAATGCTTTGAAAGGCTGGTCATGGCTCACATCAACACCATCATCCCAGACACCCTGGACCCACTCCAATTCGCCTCCCGCCCAAACAGATCCACAGATGACACAATCTCTGTTGCACTCCACACTGTCCTTTCCCACCTGGACAAAAGAAACACCTACGTGAGAATGCTGTTCATAGACTACAGCTCAGCGTTAAGAACCATAGTGCCCTCCAAGTGGGGGCCCCTCAGGGGTGCATGCTTAGTCCCCTCCTGTACTCCCTTTTCACCGACGACTGCGTGGCCATGCACGACTCCAACACCATCATCAAGTTTGGCGATTACACAACGGTGGTGGGCCTGATCACCAATGACGATGAGACAGCCTATAGGGAGGTCAGAGACCTGGCAGTGTGGTGCCAGGACAACAACCTCTCCCTCAACGTGGGCAAGACAAAGGAGCTTAACGTGGACTACAGGAAATAGAGGGCCCAACACGCCCCCATTCACATCGACGGGGCTGTAGTGGAGCGGGTCTAGAGCTTCCAGTTCCTTTGGTGTCCACATCGCTAAGGTCCTATCATGGTCCAAACACGCCAACACAGTCGTGAAGAGGGCACGACAACGCCTCTTCACCCTCAGGAGGCTGAAAAGATTTGGCATGGGTCCTCAGATCCTCAAAATGTTCTACAGCTGCACCATTGAGAGCATCCTGACTGTCTGCATCACTGCTTGGTATGGCAACTGCTCGGCATCCGACCGCATGGCGCTAGATAGGGTAGTGCGTACGACCCAGTACATCACTGGGGCCGAACTCCACAGAGCTGGGCTTTATGGAAGAGTCGCCAGAAAAAAGCCATTGCTTGAAGAAAAAAATAAGCAAACACGTTTGGTGTTCGCCAAAAGGCATGTGGGAGACTAGTTATGCACGCTCAAGTTTTCTGTTTTTTTGTCTTATTTCTTGTTTGTTTCACAATAAAACATATTTTGCATCTTCAAAGTGGTAGGCATGTTGTGTAAATCAAATGATACAAATCCCCCAAAAATCAATTTTAATTCCAGGTTGTAAGGCAACAAAATAGGAAAAATGCCAAGGGGGTGAATACTTTCGCAAAGCCACTGTATATGTACATATCTACCTCAATTACCTCTTACCCCTGCACATTGATTCGATACTGGTACCCCATGTATATAGCCAAGCTACAGTATCATTGATCATTGTGTATTTATTCCTTGTGTTACTATTATTATTCTATTATTAATATATAATTTATTTATTGTATTGTGCATTGTTGGGAAGGGCCCGTAAGTAAGCATTTCACTGTTAGTCTACACCTGTTGTTTACGAAGCATGTGACAATTACATTTGATTTGAGATGTTGTGGATATAAACATGAATGTTGTCACTTAAATGCTGTTTAGAGCTTAATTTGTGGTGAACTGTCTATCTGCTGTGAAGATATCTTTACTGAGGCTACTGTTCACAGCATGCCGTTATGAAAATCCTTTCAACTGAACCTCAAACACACCTTCATTGCCAGTCCCCATCTTCCTGTCTGAGATTCTCCACTAATCACTTCAATAACCAAATATCTCCTTCCCGCTCTGAAGCTGTCTTTGAAAAGCTCAAATAATTTAGTAAATGCACATTGGAAAGTGTCCTCACTTGGTCAGTTCTCAAAAAGCTATAATGAATGCAGTATCTGCACTTCAGAGCATTCGTGAGAGCCGTGTGCTTATCATATTAATCCAAAGGAAATACTACTAAGTGATTATAGCTAACCACTGAGGAGAATGTTGGATGCATTCATGTCCTTCTCGTGTCCTTGTCATGCAAGACTACTGCTCGGCACAACAGAGGTGGGTCTTGCCATGCAACACCTATATTACAGAGGTCAATGCCCTCATCTTGGTAAGTGAATAACTATGTCAAAGTAAGCCATAACCTGCTGACACTAAGGTGCATTATACTATTTAATCTTATTAGAATGGAGCCTTACTGTCACTGGTGGCACACTATGTTGGTCTGGGATTACTGGCATACTCGGCATTGGTGTTGAGATTGTGTCACGATCGTCTACGAGAGAGGACCAATGCGCAGCGTTGAAGGTGAACATAATATATATTTATTAACTGATCACACGATCAAAACAATAACCAACGATGCGTGACGTCTAAGGTTACAACACAAACAAACCTTAACGGAACAAGAAACCACAACACAAAGTGAAAAGACCGATAGTTAAATATGGCTCCCAATCAGAGACAACCAGCTGACACTCGTTGCCTCTGATTGGGAGTCACTCAGGCCCACATAGATATACAAACATAGACTTACATACCCTGGCTCAACATAACATAGTCCCCAGAGCCAGGGCGTGACAGATTGAGCCAGGAAAACACAGTAGGCTAGACAGTGGGACAAGAGAAGCCAATCTAGAAGGAAATTACCCAAGAAGACCACACTCCAAAAACATAACATACAGACATATTTAATCCATTGATAAAATTTATGTCCAGTCAGGCTGGAAATGGATGTTGCTGGGTGTGATGAGTGACATCCCCAGATGCTGGACCGTGAGAGTGTTGCTTATTCCTTTGACCTTCTGACCCCTGACCTTCCAGTGTGTTGAGCCTGCCCTTTCCAATGGCCTTGTTGCCTGACTGATCTCCTGATGGCATTTACTGTCATGCCCCACTTCCACTCTCCGTGACCATTTGGGATGATGGAATAGGAGTGCAGACGTGATGTGCTGTTCCATGGAGAATCCCAGGAGTCTGCATCATGCTTCTGCATCCTGTCAGTGTAATGGCAAACCCTGTCCTTACATGGACCCGAGGTACACAAGCACACAAACACACACACATCGAGGGAAGAGAAAGCAGAGGAGCGCTTGTCTAGTTATGTGAGCCTCTGCTTCAAGTCCGCCCTGCATGTGTGTCAGACAGGGTGACACTGTGCCCCACTGGCTAATGTCACAACATCAACAACATGTTCCCATTCATCCGTACAATAATCCTCCCCTATCTTGATTTATGTCAATACAGTTATATCAAGAGAGACCCTTGAAGAAACTAAACACTGTCAAAATTACTTTGTGCCTCTTGCATAGTGATTAAACCCAAGGGGCTAGAATCTATGATATTGCTAGTCTTGGCTGTTGATTTATTTTTCCTGTTGATAAACCCTCATTGGTCTCTAACTGTTGGCTGCTTATGTGACTGTGGAGAAAGAATCTCCCTGCTAAATCTCATCACTAAGCTAAGGACCGTGGGACTAAACACCTCCCTCTGCAACTGGATCCTGGACTTCCTGACGGGCCACCCCCAGGTGGTAAGGGTAGGTAACAACACATCCGCCACGCTGATCCTCAACACGGGGGCCCCTCAGGGGTGCGTGCTCAGTCCCCTCTTGTACTCCCTGTTCACTCATGACTGCATGGCCAGGCACGACTCCAACACCATCATTAAGTTTGCCGATGACACAACAGTGGTAGGCCTGATCACCGACAACGACAAGACAGCCTATAGGGAGGAGGTCAGAGACCTGGCCATGTGGTGCCAGGACAACAACCTCTCCCTCAACGTGATCAAGACAAAGGAGATGATTGTGGACTACAGGAAAAAGAAGAGGACCGAGCACGCCCCCATTGTCATCGACGGGGCTGTAGTGGAGCAGGTTGAGAGCTTCAAGTTCCTTGGTGTCCACATCACCAACAAACTAACACGGTCCACGCACACCAACACAGTCGTGAAGAGGGCACGACAAAACCTATTCCCCCTAAAGAGACTGAAAAGATTTGGCATGGGTCCTCAGATCCTCAAAAAGTTATACAGCTGCACCATCGAGAGCATCCTGACTGGTTGCATCACTGCCTGGTATGGCAACTGCTCGGCCTCCGACCGCAAGGCACTACAGAGGGTAGTGCGTATGGCCCAGTACATCACTGGGGCCAAGCTTCCTGCCAACCACTGTCAAAATGTAATGTAAATGTAATGTAAATGTAACCAGGACCTCTATACCAGGCGGTGTCAAAAGAAGGCCCAAAAAATGTTCTACGACTCCAGCCACCCTAGTCATAGACTGTTCTCTCTGCTACCGCAAGGCAAGCGGTACCAGAGCATCAAGTCTAGGTCCAAGAGGCTTCTAAACGGCTTCTACCCCAAAGCCATAAGACTCCTGAACATCTAATCAAATGTCTACCCAGACTATTTCCATTGCCCCCCACCCCTCTTTTATGCTGCTGCTACTCTCTGTTTATTATCTATGCATAGTCACTTTAATAACTCTACCTACACTACCATTCAAAAGTTTGGGGTCACTTAGAAATGTCCTTGTTTTCGAAAGAAAAGCAATTTTTTTATCCATTAAAATAACATCAAATTGATCAGAAATACAGTGTAGACATTGTTAATGTTGTAAATGGCTATTGTAGCTGGAAACTGCTGATTTTTAATGGAATATCTACAGTACATAGGCGTACAGAGGCCCATTATCAGCAACCATCAGTCCTGTGTTCCAATGGCACGTTGTGTTTGCTAATGCAAGTTTATTATTTTAAAAGGCTAATTGATCATTAGAAGACCCTTTTGAATTATGTTAGCACAGCTGAAAACTGTTGTGCTGATTTAAAGAAGCAATAAAACTGGCCTTCTTGAGACTAGTTGAGTATCTGGAGCATCAGCAATTGTGGGTTTGATTACAGGCTCAAAATGGCCAGAAACAAATAACTTTCTTCTGAAACTCGTCAGTCTATTCTTCTTCTGAGAAATGAAGGCTATTCCATTCAAGAAATTGCCAAGAAAAAGCCATATCTCAGACTGCCCATCTTAATCTTTTCTTTTTATTGGCCAGTCTGAGATATGGCTTTTTCTTTCCAACTCTGCCTAGAAGGTCAGCATCCCAGAGTCGGCTCTTCACTGTTGACGTTGAGACTGGTGTTTTGCAGGTACTATTTAATGAAGCTGCCAGTTGAGGACCTGTGAGGCGTCTGTTTCTCAAACTCCTCTTTCTATTCTGGTTAGAGCCAGTTTGCGCTGTTCTGTGAAGGGAGTAGTACAAAGCGTTGTAAGAGATCTTCAGTTTCTTGGCAATTTCTTGCATGGAATAGCCTTCATTTCTCAGAAGAAGAATAGACTGACGAGTTTCAGAAGAAAGTTATTTGTTTCTGGCCATTTTGAGCCTGTAATCAAACCCACAATTGCTGATGCTCCAGATTCTCAACTAGTCTCAAGAAGGCCAGTTTTATTGCTTCTTTAATCAGCACAACAGTTTTCAGCTGTGCTAACATAATTCAAAAGGGTCTTCTAATGATCAATTAGCCTTTTAAAATAATAAACTTGCATTAGCAAACACAACGTGCCATTGGAACACAGGACTGATGGTTGCTGATAATGGGCCTCTGTACGCCTATGTAGATATTCCATTAAAAATCTGCCGTTTCCAGCTACAATAGCCATTTACAACATTAACAATGTCTACACTGTATTTCTGATCAATTTGATGTTATTTTAATGGACATTTTTTTATTCTTCTAAGTGACCCCAAACTTTTGAACGGTAGCGTACATGTACATATTACCCCAATTACCTCGACTAACCGGTGCCCCCTTACATTGACTCTGTACCGGTACCCCCTCTATATAGCCTCGCTATTGTTATTTTTACTGCTGCTCTTTAATTATTTGTTACTTTTATTTTTCATATTATTTTACATAGTATATTTTTGTGCTTTTTTGGGGGGGGTATTCTTTCTTAAAACTGCATTGTTGGTTAAGGGCTTGTAAGTAAGCATTTCACTGTAAGGTCTACACACGTTGTATTCGGCGCATGTGACAAATAAAATTTTATTTGATTTGAAAATCTGTCAGTGTATTAACCATGCTTACCTTCTTCAGTCTGCCACTCCTGGTGCCAATGAAGGCCACGCTGTAGCCGTTATAGACATAGGAGGTGACAGAGGTCAGCCTGTCCCTGGTCTCAGTGTACACCATCAGGCCAGCTACCAGCTGGGAGCCCCCCAGGGGCTGGTTGATGTCCAGCCCACAGAAGTGATCATCGATAGGCACAGGCTGCAGAGAGAGATGGGGAAAGACGGGGAGACATGGGTGAGACAGAAGAGCAAGAGAAGGAGACGGAGTAAGAAAGATTAAAAAGACTACTGTAATAATCTTCACATTTGTTACACTTAATTACCATAGTTTTCAAGGCAGCGTCTTCAAAAGATATTGGGGCTGTTAAATTTGTCAACAATGCAGAGAGTGTGTTTGTTGAGCATTTTAATTGCTCTTGGCAAACATAAGAACGCCATGTATTTGGTGCCGGTTTCTGTGATTTTAAATCGCTTGATCTGACATCACACAAACACACAGCCCCAGAGATGTCAGGTTTTGATTTAGCATCAAAGAGGCTCACACGCTAAGCAGTCCTGCTACAGCTAGCACAATCCACCTCAAACCTCCACTAATAGCCTGTCAGGTAGAATAGAAATCTCACTTTTTAGGGCAACACATTTGTACTTTCATTTCCTGCACCTCTCAAGAGAATCTCTTCTGCTTTCTTCTGCACTGGAACAGTGATGACATGGGTAAGAGGCAGTATATGACTATTAGCAAAATGGGTGGTTGTGTGAGAGTTGCTGAATAACAACCTTGATTGATGTCCTTGTTACCTGTTTTTCTGAATGCTGAGAGAGAGAGAGAGAGAGAGAGAGAGAGAGAGAGAGAGAGAGAGAGAGAGAGAGAGAGAGAGAGAGAGAGAGAGAGAGAGAGAGAGAGAGAGAGAGAGAGAGAGAGAGAGAGAGAGAGAGAGAGAGAGAGAGAGAGAGAGAGAGAGAGAGAGAGAGAGAGAGAGAGAGAGAGAGAGAGAGAGAGAGAGAGAGAGAGAGAGAGAGAGAGAGAGAGAGAGAGAGAGAGAGAGAGAGAGAGAGAGAGAGAGAGAGAGAGAGAAAACGCACACCTACCTCTGCACTCACCAATAATATATAAATAAATTGCCTTCTCGGAGGAGAAGCGTGCTGCTCTGACCACTGCCCCACGCAGGGAGAGCCTAAACCTCTGAATGGAATCAAAGCTGCATACAAAACTCCTCTGATTAGAATTGTAAATGTATCTCCCCCACTTACTACTCTGTTGCTCTTGTGGAATATAAAAAAAGATTGAATGGGGCTCCGCAACAGGATACCTGCCTATCAGCTACTGTTAGTTTAACCAAGGCTGTGGGGTAATCAAAAAGCTTTAAATATTACATTCTTTAACCTGCCACCTCCACTGTCTGAATAATGTGTCTGTATGCCACATCAGAGGAGCCAGTGCTGGTCTTCCCCTGGCTAGCTGGATACTAATGAAGGGACTGGTTGCAAAGCCCTCTTCAGACAGCTACAGGTACCTACCGCCTTGGTGCACTGCACGTCCTTTCCCAGCAGCCAGTGTAGTTCCAGGTTGCCCTCTCCCTGGTAGCAGGACTGCAGGCGCTCTTTGATGCGGGCGTTGATGTCTCGGATGGTAAAGATACACAGGGCCGAGTTGTCCAGGGGCTCGTGGTACTGCTTCTGGCCCTTGGTGAACACAGCAAAGAGAACGTCATCCTGGGCACTGATGTTGAGGGACCTGGCCAGTACCTTCCCTGCCTTGGACAGGTGGGCGGCCTGTAGGAGGCGATACTCCTCTCCCTTGTGTACACAGCCCACTGGCAGAGACACATAGGAGTGGAACTTCTTGTCCCCTTTGCAGAGGCGTATGATGCGGGTTGTGTAGAACAGGTCACCTGGGGAACTGCCAGCAGTCATCCCATTCTCTGGGGTCTCTGGCTGCACGGTCAGGAAGTAGACAAAGTTCCCGCTGGCGAAGCCGTAGATGTAGTAGATGTCAAAGCGTGGGACCAGAGCTAGTGTGTCAGAGGGGATCTTAATGAGAGAGGAGACAAAGTCAGTGTGGAGCTCGTAGTCCAGCATAGCAGAGGACTCTGGGTCACGGGGCAGTTTACGGCTGGAGATGGTAGGGAAGTAGTCCTGCTTCCCACCCACGGCCGTGCCGATGAACAGGGTGCCGTCCTGACCCTGCGAGGAGGGCACGATGACCCCATACATGGTGCCTGTTTGGTTGACACTGGAGAGGTAGTGCTCTTTCTTGTGGGTGGGCTCCACCAGGATAAACAGGTCGTCCTGTCGCATTAGCTTACAGATGCCTTGGTAGAGGCTGCCACAGGCCAGCAGGCGGTTGTGGGAGTAGTCTATGAGCAGCAGTTTGTTGATGTTGTCAGTGGAGGCCAGGGGCTCAGAGCAGGGCTGCACTATAAGTGGAGGGTAACAGGCCTTGTTGTCGTACTCAGGCCCTGTGTCATGAGAGACCAGGAGGGTCAGGTTGGCAGATAGCTTGTAGATCCGGTTCACAGCACCAACATAGAGAGCTCCAGTGGTCTTGTGCACAATCAGGTGGTTCAGGGTCCACTCCCTTCTCTCTGACTGGAAGGTGTTGAGGGACTGGGACTGGCCTTGGCCCATCGCTAGGGAGATGGACATCAGGACCAACAGCCACCACATCAGGGAACATGACTGCCCCTTAGTACTGCCGCAGTAAGTCCATCCTATATCCAAACACGTCCACATCCCCATAGGACTTCTAAGAGATGGCAAGTCCAGACTAAATGTCTAGTGCTGTAGGGCAGGAATGAATAAGACTGTTCTCAGTCAGGCTGCACTGTAGTTGATATCCTCAACAATGGTCTTCACATTATCCTGAAAGAGAAGAGAAATGGTTCGTTTTAGATTTGAGATGACCCAGAATACTTTGAATCAATCAGAAACAAATCAAAGGCGTTATAATAAACCTTTCATAAACCTTTAGCAAGGACTCATAAAACAGGGTTTTATTCATAACGTTTTGGTTCAAATAAAAATATGAATAACCTCCCCAATTTTACAAGGTTGACATTTTACAATGACGAGTTTCCCATTATAAAAGACAGGGCTAAGAAGAAATACAGGCCAGAGACAGAACACAATCACACTGATAAATTGATAAATACCATCTTGAAATGGTTTCACCCTTGTTGTTCTCTCCCACTCTGCTTTCTCAGACACAACATACATCAACAGAATATGTAATTCCAGTAATCATTTCACAGGATCAGTGTAGTCTTCTATCCCCATTGCAATCAATACAGAGTGCTAGATTAGCAGGAGAGGTGGTCTCTCTGCTATCCCTATGTGCAGGGGCTCATTATCTCTCTGTGACTGCCAGGGAGGTCTGTAGCCTATTACTTCAACAAAGCAGTGACAAACAGTGACTCTGTGCTTTACATACTGTTTAGACAGCTAATTAAATAGGATCCAAATGTATTAATTATGCTTACATATTTCCAGCTGCCTGTTTTATTTTCTTACCTCCCTCTTGTTCTACTAAATGGTTAAATCCTCCAGGAATTAATCACTCTCTCCAGCACGGCCGACATTCCTAAATTAATCAGGCCTTTTCCAGGGATGGCGGAGAATCATTTAGGATTCAGAGTCGGGCAGCATCAACCCTTTCGCTTCCCCTTTTAACTTAATTAGCATATTTTATGTAGATGTTTCAACCAGGGGACAAACAATGCCCCTAGAATACTGCATGGAATGGATGGATGGATGGATGAGTGGATGGATGAGTGGATTAGAGAAAGGAGAGTGAAAGCCTTGTAAAAATATATTTATTCATGACTTTCTTTCTTTTCACAATCTATTCATCATCATGTGCTGTATGCTTTGAGTTTGCATCTGTCTACATGAAAACAATTCTCACACTGATTAGATAACCTGGTTAGTAAATTTGGACCTGAAGAACAAATGGCACTTTTACCGGGCCTCCTTTTTTATGAGTCCTTATTATTCTAGGGTAGGGAACATTGATCACAATGAGGTAGAACTGTTGGCTTCATACATGCACTCACTTCATCCCAGTCCATTATAGTAGTAATAAAAGTGCCATGCGCGGAGGAGAGGACTGTAAATTAGGAGCCCACATCTGCCTGCACCCGCTTCTTTTGTCTGAGTCCCAGCAGCTCTAGAGGCTTGGCCAAGCTGTCTCTCTAAGGCTGTGGAGCCCCAACACACCACATGCTCTGTCCTGTCTGATGCCAGACCAACAGCTCTCTACTGTAGCCTCACTGCTTCACAAACCATTCAGCTTCCCAGTGGAATGGTACGGAAGCATCTGACCAGCTCAAAGCCTTTAGCTTGGAGACAATTGCCTTCTCTGTCCCAGGTCCCCTTAAGATAGGAAAATAGATAATTTATCTCAATGAGACTTCCTGGTTAGAATAAATGTTAAATAAAAATTGTCATGTGTGTCCTCGCAGCGGACAGCAGTGGCCATGGCTGCACTCCATAACTGCTAACAGGATGTCCGGCTTTGTGTAGGAGCCAGGGATGGGGAGGACAGACAGGACAGGGGGACTGACACGGTGGTGTCTGGGTTTTCTCCAGCTCCACTCCAGCATCTCCTCTCCATCTGTCCCTGCCTCAAAGACTTCAGGGGGGAAATCACTGGAGTGTCCCTTTTTCCTCTGGTCCCTTTGGCAAACAGACACTCTGTGTGTATAATCTCCCTCTTCTCTACAACATACAACACATATCCTATTATATACTCACTCTCAAACTGATGAGAATTATACACCACCTTCCGGAGACATTTGAAACCCCACCTCTTTAAGGAATACCTGGGATAGGATATAGTAATCCTTCTACCCCCCCCCCCCCCCCCCCCCCCTTTACTCCAACCCCCCCAAAAAATATAACAAAACAAAAAAAATTGTAAAGTGGTTATCCCACTGGCTATAAGGTGAATGCACCTATTTGTAAGTCGCTCTGGATAAGAGCGTCTGCTAAATGACGTAAATGTAATGTAAATGTAATACACTGAGTGTACAAAACATTAGGCACACCTGCTCTTTCCATGACACAGACTGACCAGGTGAATCCAGGTGAAAGCTATGATCCCTTATTGATGTCAATTGTTAAATCCAATTAAATCGGCGTAGATCACAGGAGGTTGGTGGTACCTTAATTGGGGAAGATGGGCTCAGAGTAATGGCTGGAATATAATCAATGGAATGGTAATCAAACTCATCAAACACATGATTTCCATATGTTTGATACCATTCCATTTGCTCCATTCCAGCCATTATTATGAGCCGTCCTCCCCTTAGCAGCCTCCTGTGGTGTAGATGAAGGGGAGGAAAGGATTTTTAAGCCTTGAGACAACTGAGACATGGATTGTGTATGTGTGACATTCAGAGGGTGAATTGGCAAGACAAAAGTTTTAAGTGAACGGGGTGTGGTAGTAGGTGCCAGGCACACCGGTTTGTGTCAAGAACTGCAACGCTGCTGGGTTTTTCAGGTTCAACAGTTTCCCATGTGTATCAAGAATGGTCCACCACCCAAAGGACATCCAGCCATCTTGACACAACTGTGGGAAGCATTGGAGTCAACATGGGCCAGCATCCCTGTGGAACGCTTTAGACACCTTGGAGATATCCATGCTCCAACGAATTGAGGCTGTTCTGAGGGCAAATGGGGGTCGGGGGCGCAACTCAATATTAGGATGGTGTTCTTAATGTTTTGTGTACTGTGTACATACTGGCACCGCCATTGCTGCCCTGTTCTGTTGTCATCATGCAGTTACTCGGTTGTAGTACTACAAATTTAAGGCTGGATGTTACAAGGAAAATGTCAAAACTCTGTATATCCAGATAAAAATAAAACGTGTCATCATTGCCCTGGAAGGCTGTGCTGTGCAGGATCCACATAAAAGGTCAATCCTGTGGCCCCTGGGAGGGAGAGCAAGAGATGCTGACTGGAATAGCTACTATCAGAGCCTTGGCTACTGTAGCTCTACCAAGCATTCCTTCCCTAGCCATTCCTTCTCCTTTGATTTGAACAAAAGTATCACGTCCTTCTCCTGACAATCCCTCTCTCACATCTGAATGATGCAGACTCTGAGTAGGGTTGGAAAATTCCTGGAACATTCAATAAATTCCCTGGTTTTCCCAAAATCCCGTTTGGAGGATTTCCGGAATAAGGAGGTAATAAGCAAGAAATCTGGAATCCTCCAACCAGGATATCTGGAAAACCAGGGAATTTATTGAAAGTTCCCGGAATTTTGCAACCCTAACTCTGAGACATTCCTGATCTAGTTTCTATACTGATATAATAACATACTGTATTTAGTTGGCCTTTGTAGTGAAATATAATGAGTAGCCTTAGCCTAGTGAGTCTCTGGGCCCTGTGACATGATTCACACACAGGTGTGAGCCGTAGCTCTGTTTTATGATGGCTTCAGGGTAATCTGGTTTGTCTCTATGCAGCATTTAATTGTTGTACATGCAGAGAATGAATTCCATTAACAGATTGCGCAAGCAAATGGATTGTTGCTAATCATTTTTATCCCCCAAGGAGTAGACCCAATTTCAAACTCTATATTAAGCTCTCAGTTTACAATATCATGGGAGACCACCTTGCTGTGTTCAGTGGTTTGGGAAATCCATTATTTTATTTTAAGTCATTCCAATCCAAAATCATATGAAAAACTTCAGTGTTATGAACCTCAACATAATTTGCATTAAGATGTTAGTTGCGCCTCAAGTATTGTGCCTGTGTCTGTGCAAAATTATAGGTACTCCCTCAATTTTTGTTCCACAATACAGAGACCTACAGAGGTTAATTCAGTGTTGTGAAGATCAAGCCAAACATAACAAGGTGGGTCAGAAGCAGGAAGTAACAGCAGCCCATCCATTTATTTTCTTCTCAATTCAGTCACGTCTGAGGCGTGCAGTAATGCTGCTTGCTCTGTTTACCCTAGATTATAGAGAGAGCATCTTGCTGGCTGCAGCCCTCCCTGCTGAATACACTGCCTCGCCAGTCAGACACGCTCCTGCCAACCCCATCCTCAGCCCCAGACGTGACTCATTCACACACACTCATAGAAGAACATGCTCAGGCCTCTGGCTACGGTGGCGGGCACCAATCAGAGTCAAAATTCCATGCCACCATGTTTAATTTGACCTTAAGACCCCCACCAAGATCCACAGGGCTGTGCCTATGTTTTCAGCCTGCATTGGGGTAACATTCTGGCATAAACTCTGCAGTGTCTTATTATGTGTGATTCATTGGAGGGTAACCGTCTGTAACCATACATAAACATGAACTAAAATGTTCTCCCCCTTTGTGCACTTCATGCACAGTGCTTATTGTACTTTATGGCTCAGTGTGGCCCAATGCGTTCCATTTGCAGCAGCCTCTGAGGCTCCTGCTGGGTACAGGCTGATAACATGTGAGAAGATTGGAATCAGTCAGACTCTGACACCAACTTTCAGGCTGCAGGACAGACACAATGTTCTCACACTGAGTCAACAATAGAGTTGTGTTATTTCATCAGATGTGATGAAAACTGTGTCTCTTGTGGCCTAGTCTGATCAGGCTGGACAAAACAGAGTAATAACACAGTATGGAGGCACAGGGACAATAGTGTACAGATATAGGATCTTAATTTGACCTATATTTTCACAGCAAAATAATCCTGCAGCAACAGGATTTGAACAGGTTTAGGCCATAATGTTGCTTGATCGATGGTTAGGCTATTAGCTGGTCAATAGTAGGCTACATGAAAAGTGCAATACTGTTAATATAACTGGGTTTTCAGTGAATTTATGTAAATCACAAAACTACATCTACATTTCTTAGCAACAAAAGGACAATTCTCAGCAACAAAAGAGTGATCAAATCAACATCTGTATGTGATCTAGTCATATCAAACCTGCACTGCCTCCAGATAATTGCTGTACATCAATGTTCCACACTTCTAGGTTTTAGTGTGGAATATATCAGGGGCATTGACAAAAACTTTACAAAGCCATATACCCATAAAAATATCTTCATTCCTTCTAGAGCTTGTCAATGCATTCTGTTCGGTATATTGTCACGTGCCACACTTCTAGGTCGCTTCTAGGCCGGTCACAATGGGACACTGCGAAAATGTCTCACACTCCTCAAAATGGCACTCATTTAATCATTGGCTAAATCACAAAGCCTAATAGGATACCTTTGTCGTGGGGTCTGCCACAAATTCATGTGGATGAGTCATGGGGGGAGGGGATAATTGTACACGTTACACATGAATGAACTGGGAGGGCGCCAGCCCCAACAGAACTTGACTTCCAAATGAATAAATGAAGGCAATTAGTAGATCTGTTTACAATGATGCGGAGACAGAAGTAGGTCATACGTTGTGGAGATGGGGGGAGAGCGAACCAGAGAGCCATAGCCGGAGGCTGACACTGGTACCTACAGTGAGGGGTAGAGGAATTAGGACATGAAAATGCCGTCTTTGTTAACGATGACTTTTAAATGAATGTCAGATTTAATCACATGGGACCTGTGGGGTCAAATAAATGTTTTGTGATCTCTCCTCCGTGTCTTATTTGTGTTCTCATTGGAGAGCCAGGCCCAGGGCTATGGATTCTGCTTTTATTGGTCTTCTTACAAACCCACATTCAGCCCTAAAATGGCTATAATGACATATGGATGTTCATTTAAACCACTTAATACTGTTATTATTGGATAGGCCTACAAGCAGTGAATTCTACCATTTAGTGACCATATCTTTCTTCAAATAAATTCAGGCTATTCATAATTTTATTTGATAGTATAGTTTGTTGGATTGTTTGATGTTATAAATAAAATAATTGTAATTAAATGTATTTTTATATCAATTGCATTGTTTAGTGTACAATTCTCCGATTGGTAGCTTTAGAGACCAAGCATTAAAAATGATGGCAGGGTAGCAGAGGATGTCTATGGGGAACCATAAAACAGCACTCTATCAATCCAGAATGTTACGCTCATAAAAACCACAGGGTGGTGAACCAAGGTTTAGGAAAGGAATCTCTTCAAGCGTATTGCCAAAACACAATCAGTGACCTCTGACAATGCATGGCATTATGTGCAGCGATAAAACAGACATTTCTGCAACACAGCAGAATTCTGGGTCCGCATGGAAATATAGAGCATCCCAATATTGCCATAGTCAGATTCATTCATGAATTATCTTCCCTGGGCTCTGTCTGTAGATTTCACTGTGGATCTCTACTGGCTAATGGGGACCTGAAATAGGCTTTTGAATCAGGGAGCGCTCATGTTGCATGTACTGTATCATGACAATCAAAGGGGAAAGTCAAAGTGACCTGTGCAGCCCAAGTGCAATACCAGGTCTTCTATAATTCAGCATTCAGTCAAAGACAGAGGCCCGCTGTGTTCTGCTGTAGCCAGAGCACGTCTGTACGCTGCTACAACACGCCCATCGGTAGTGACTAGAAAAAGAACAAGGGAAAGAGTAAGGCTGCGAGTGCCCTGTTGGCATAACAGCTGACGGGAATAGGGAATAAGGCCAGTGAAACACAAGCTCTCTTCTCCAGTGTGGTTGGGACAGTGACAAGGAACATCTATAGAGTTCTGTTTGGATATGTTCCCTCAGCTAGATACTCAGACAGTTTTGTACTGGTACAATATGACAGTCTATTTCTGCCATGAGTGAATTTTTTAGTATAGGTTACGACACCCTACAGTTAACTGTCCATGTAGATCAGCTATATTCGTCTCAGAGTCAGTTATGACTGTGTAGTTTGCTATACTGTGTAAGGTTTGTTGGCATCAATCATTCAGGATAGAAAAGTGAAACAGCATAATGTTGCTCTCTTAACTGATAGACAGTAGACTTCCATGTACAGAGTACAGTATATGAGGGGGAAATAACATACACAGTGGAACGGAACATATGAAGCGGCAAATTCACACATCCTTATATGGACACGCTCACAAAGCAAATAATAACTGATTCAGACCAAGCCTGTATGTTTCCTCAGCTTCCCTCTACTGGCCATATGGCTGTGTAGGGAGGAGGACGCCAATGATGGAGGTAGCTGGCACGAATAATTACGATCAAAGAATTACAGAGCATCTGCTACCTTCACTGCTGACAAAAATCACTGGAAACCCAGAGAGAAACATAGCAAACAGGGAAGAGGAGGAGAGACAATACATGCTGTCTACTATTCACAACTTCCTCTCTGGAGTCTCCGGTGCACCGGCAACACCCATTCTACATTTAATCCTAAGTGTAAATAAGGCCAAGGAGGTGGCTCACACACAGAGCTCTGCAAATAAAAGCATCAGCTTATCTTTTTCCCATGGTCTGCAGGGTCCATCCTGCCCCTACATTGAAACTCTGCACTACTGCCTGAGTCAAGGGCACGGTACAGCGAATAAAAGAGACTGACTTTGCTGCACAAATCATGTTCCCCTAAATGCGTAATTGCTTCCTCCTCACATTACATGTCCGACACTGCCAAGTTCCCTCATAGAGTCCTGTACAGTGCCTTGCAAAAGTATTCATCCCCCTTGGCGTTTTTCCTATTTTCTTGCATTACAACCTGTAATTTAAATGGATTTTTATTTGGATTTCATGTAATGGACATACACAAAATTGTCAAAATTGGTGAAGTTAAATAAAAAAAATAACTTGTTTCAAAAAATTCTACAAAATAAATAACTGAAAAGTGGTGCGTGCATGTGTATTCACCTCCTTTGCTATGAAGCCCCTAAATAAGATCTGGTGCAACCATTTACCTTCAGAAGTCACATAACTAGTTAAATAAAGTCCACCTATGTGCAATCTAAGTGTCACATGATCTGTCACATGATCTCAGTATTTATACAACTGTTCTGAAAGGCCCCAGAGTCTGCAACACCACAAAGCAAGGGGCACCACCAAGCAAGCGGCACCATGAAGATCAAGGAGCTCTCCAAACAGGTCAGGGACAAAGTTGTGGAGAAGTACAAATCAGGGTTGGGTTATAAAAAAATATCTGAAACTTTGAACATCCCACGGAGCACCATTTAAATCCATTAGTAAAAAATTGAAAGAATATGGCACCACAACAAACCTGCCAAGAGAGGGCCGCCCACCAAAACTCACGGACCAGACAAGGAGGGCATTAATCAGAGAGGCAACAAAGAGACCAAAGATAACCCTGAAGAAGCTGCAAAGCTCCACAGCGGAGATTGGAGTATCTGTCCATAGGATCACTTTAAGCCGTACACTCCACAGAGCTGGGCTTTACGGAAGAGTGGCCAGAAAAAAGCCATTGCTTTAAGAAAGAAATAAGCAAACACATTTGGTGTTCGCCAAAAGGCATGTGGGAGACTCCCCAAACATATGGAAGAAGGTACTCTGGTCAGATGAGACTCAAATTGAGCTTTTTGGCTATCAAGGAAAATGTCTGGCGCAAACCCAACACCTCTCATCACCCTGAGAACACCATCCCCACAGTGAAGCATGGTGGTGGCAGCATCATGCTGTGAGGATGTTTTTCATCGGCAGGGACTGGGAAACTGGTCAGAATTGAAGGAATGATGGATGGCGCTAAATACAGGGAAATTCTTGAGGGAAACCCGTTTCAGTCTTCCAGAGATTTGAGACTGGGATGGAGGTTCACCTTCCAGCAGGACAATGACCCTAAGCATACTGCTAAAGCAACAGTTGAGTGGTTTAAGGGGAAACATTTAAATGTCTTGGAATGGCCTAGTCAAAGCCCAGACCTCAATCCAATTGAGAATCTGTGGTATGACTTAAAGATTGCTGTACACCAGCGGAACCCATCCAACTTGAAGGAGCTGGAGCGGTTTTGCCTTGAATAATGGGCAAAGATACCAGTGGCTAGATGTGCCAAGTTTATAGAGACATACCCCAAGAGACTTGCAGCTGTGATTGCTGCAAAAGGTGGCTCTACAAAGTATTGACTTTGGGGGGGTTGAATAGTTATGCACGCTCAAGTTTTCTGTTTTTTTGTCTTATTTCTTGTGTGTTTCACAATAAAAAATATTTTGCATCTTCAAAGTGGTAGGCATGTTGTATAAATAAAATGATACAAACCCCCCAAAAAATCTATTTTAATTCCAGGTTGTAAGGCAACAAAATAGGAAAAATGCCAAGGGGGGTGAATACTTTCGCAAGCCACTGTATATCTCTTTATCCCTGCTCTTATCTCTTAGTTATCAACCCTGCTCATCTATTCAATGTCCCATCATTACCGCCGTAGGTCTCATCCTCTCACTAATTCATCAGTGGGTCTCACCTTATATGTAAATGGCTCACGCATTTACACTGGCACAATGCAATCACAAAGTGCCAGGGAATACAAATCAACACGTAAGTAGCCTGTCGGAGAACATCCAGTACAACAGCACTGTGACAGCAGCATTTACATTGACAATAGTGATAACAATCTGGATGTGTCGTGCCATATTGCAAGATAGCAATCACTGCATGCAGTGTCCTCCCAAAGGTACCATATGGCAGGTGAGCTCCCTGTTTCCTTCCACCTGTATCTCTCCTCCCACACTCTCCACTACTTTGAATATACATGTACAGTGTTTTTACCTCTATGCTGGCTCAGACTCTAAGGAAACAGGTGCTTGAGGGAGGAGGGAGAAGAGGGAGTACAACAGCTACAGGAAATGTTTGTTCATTTGGGGGATTTTATTTATCTTTCTTACTCTCATACTCTGTGTCTCTCCCTGCCTGTCTTTGTGACACTCCCTCTTTCACATATGCTCTTCTCCTCAGGCTGTAGCGTCTGAGAAGTTATGTTTAATCAGTGTCTTTGTGGGCAACGGGGGAGTTTCCAGCTCTGGGTAGTGAGCTGCTGTGCAGTCACACACCGTGTAATTGTCTTACATACACTAATTTGCCTGATTTACCACTGCAACTAGAGTACAGGGCATTGCCGCTGACCCACATTGCTCCTGACGATGTTTTGATCACACAACAACCATAGCTATATAATGTCAACATTTGTTCAGGCTATCACTCCACACTAAATATATCTCATATGTGAGTGAACTGAACATGCCTCCTTTTATCTATAATCTTTGTTTAAATCAATAATCATTTTCAAAGGGGGATCATGACACCTCGGTAAAGAACACACTAGCCAGTGCTGCAACATTGAATCTAAAGATATGAAGAGAACTCATGACTGATGAGAGGCAATGAAAACGAGAGTCCATGACAGATGTTACATATTATCTCATCAGGTTCAGAAGATTACAGAAAGTTGTGCTGCAGGAAATAGCACTCTGTTTGCCATTGGCGCTTGCAAATAATTATATAGAGAGATACAGTAATGGAAGCAATTCAGAGTCACCTCCAAAGGAAAACGCAATCTCATTATATTACAATATAGCAATAAAAAATGAACTAAAATAAAGACCCATTTAAATTATTAAATTAGCAGGCAACTGATAAAGTAGCGGCCTGGCATTAGTGAGCAAACAGAGAGAGGCCAATCTCCCTCTGTGAGAAGCTTTACAGCTCTGGTGGGACCATCTGAATAAAAGCCAGTCCAACTGGCCAGTGAGATAAGCAGAAACACAGAGAGCCCTGGGTCCATCTGGTTTGCTTGACTGGGAGAGTCTAAAAGGCACCAAATCCAAAACCTCTCCCAAACACACACACAGAACAAAGATGAGATGAGCTTGGTCAACAGCATTGTGGAAGTTTGCATTGCAGCTGCATCTACTCTGGCTGTTTAGGCTCCAGCTCCTCTCCGCTTTGCACTTTGTCTCCATCAACCCAATGGATTCTGCTCTCAGTCCTGTGCCAAGGCTGACTATGTGTACTGAAGCTACAGTAAACTACAGGCAACTACAGATAATGGCCAAACACCCCTCAGTAGGATTAGATAACTCTCTTCACAACTGGTTTGGTGGTACCTGATGCCTTTATCTCTATGAGGACGCACATTTTGATGTATGCCCATGGAGGATGATGAGAATGATGATGATGATGAAGATGAAGATGATGATGATGATGATGATGATGATGAGGTCTCATGAAAGGATCTTCAGGTTGTGTGTGCTGCTGCTGCCTTAACCCAGAATCCCTGACAGTTGGCAATCAAGTAACGTGCCTGCCTCAAAAACCCATTTCCCACAGAGGTTTATCTTGGTGTTCTCATGATCATACCTGATGATGCCTCTATAGAGAAATCTGTCCATGATTTTGCAGTTCCACTAAAGAGCGATTCCATAGGGAATTTATCAGAATCTGTGATATTTCAGATAGTCAGATACTTTATCTCTATATAAATAAGTCATGAAGCATATGCGTGCTGCATGCGTTAAGTCCCCATCAGCTGCTCGATGTCTGGGAAAACGGGATGATATCACAGTAGCCTATAATTCTATTCCACATTACTTCTACGGAATTGTTACCATTGGAATAGCCTACACCCTGAAATAATATACCGGTATGTAAATAAATTTCGAACAATAAGAATGTACCGGTAGCTCATTTATTTTGGACGCGCGCTTATCATTTCACTGCGTCCTGGGCGCGCAAAGTAACCCAACTTTGCCATTTCGTTCTCATGCGTTGCAATTATCAATGTTAGTATGGTACTCACCTTCAGCTGTAGAAAGGCTCAGTCATAATTTGTCTGGTGTGTTGAATGAATAAAGGATCTGCTGAATTCAGTGTCCTTCCTTTGGGGTTGGAAAATGTCCCACAATGGTACGGTCAGCTGTGAAGCGCGCAATGTCCATATACCGAAAACAAAAACGTTGAGGATGCGACAATTTTGATTCTCATGTATCACGCTGAAACAGTTCTCTAATTTGATCAATGGACATTTAGCCTACGTGTTTTCTAAACTCGCATTCCTAATTCAACATCAATAATTTTATTTTGCCACATTTCAAAATACTTCACGTTTCCATTCGGTGTTTGAATGCCGGTGGTAGGCTTCAAGACAGGACTCTCATCAGTTTACTTGCATCTCACGTACAGTGTGTGCGGTTTAAACCCAACCTTCCTCACGTCATCCTTTGGCGAGGGCTCAGTGCAATCTTTTTTCTTGGACAGTGAGCGTTGGCTTCATCGACATCGTCAGTCCACACGATCGAGTCATCTGATGCTCTCACATTCACACACTGTGCTCTATTGCACAGTTTTATTGCGTATTTTACTTTATGCAAATAGTGACAAAAGCAAGAAAGACTGCAACATTACAGTATAATTCAATACATTTAATATTTCTTTGTTTCTTGTTCTCAAGTGTGTCTATCAAGGATAAACTGGAGTGGAGGGGGGTGTGTGAAAATTATTTTAATATCAGAGCAAGTTCCAATTATTATTTTTTGACTGTATTCTCTATGTGGAGATGTAAATGTCTCATTTCCCTTACAAACACTGACATCTATAGGTTCATTGCTGCAACCACACTTGTTCAATTAACTATTTCTCCTTGCTTCTAATCAGACTAGTAGAGAGAGCATCCAGAATATCTCTTTTGAAAATGTACATAAACTACACTCAGAGTCAATTTTGTGGATAAGATAACATTCCTTGTGGAGTTATTCTGCTATAGACTCAGCCTGGTAGAGGACATAGACAAACAATATTAATCAAATACAGAATAAGGTCACATTTTGTTATAAAATCAACCATGGTTTAATTAATAAACAGGCAGTGGGTGCCATTGTATACACCTCAAAGTCAAACCCAGAGTGTGTTGACCAGAGAACTGCTTACATTGATGAAAAGCTCAGAATGCCTTTCGGACAGTTTTCCTGGGGACAGTAGCAGAGCCTGTCAGTCGGCCAGCTGTCTGGCACTCATTACCCAACGGTTGACGGTAGAATTGTCAGACCCTCTACTTGGTGGTGCTGAGAGACCCCTAGGTGGCCAGTGGGCTGGCTGGGCTCCCCCACAGCAGCACAGATGGCAGGTACTCCAGGTGAACTGGCCAAGAGCCCCAATTACACAGAGAAAAACACACAGACAGACAGAGCACTCTAAAAACACAAAGGTTTCAGAACAGGAAGGAGTTGAAAATATAACAAGAGTTGTTCAGAAGATAGCTGGTTGGCAGAATAACAAGAGAGTGAATGTAGGTAATAGAGAGAATTATAATAATCGAATTCAGCCACATCCATTGTGTACTGTCTGCCTATCTAAAATAACATTAGAATATCAGCTGGACAGGACTGGTACTTGAGTTATTTTAGTTATTGTGTCTGAATACTCAATTGTTGTATCAAAGAAAACCCATCATGGTGATGTGAGAGGTCTTTGAATTCAGAGGGGAAAAACATGAAGGACAACATCTGTATTTGCCATCAGTTATGATGTGTCCACCATGCAAAGCATTGTTCAGATGCTTTTGCTTATGGCCCTATTCACGGGTAGTACCAGAATTGAACAATTAGATGCAATCTACGGCACAGAATTATATTATCATAACACAACACTGTGGAGAAAAGCGAAGGGGAGGTGCAATGGAATAGTATTGAACTGACTGGCTGCTCAATCAAGCTGTCATAACAGACTGATAATAACAACAAAAACCTGAGCTGTTACACCCTCACTTTAAAATGAATGAGACTGAGAGGACTGCTAAACAAACACACTGAATTAGTTTCATACTTTGTTCATTTCACATCCATCATCTTTGGATTATAACAAGACATTTATGAAAATGATACTTGAATCTTGGAAAACTGGAAAACAGCTGGAAAACAATTATCTTTGGTCACTCAAATGTGCTGAGACTTACACTACCGTTCAAAAGTTTGGGGTCACTTAGAAATGTCCTTGTTTTCGAAAGAAAAGCAAATGTTTTGTCCATTAAAATAACATCAAATTGATCAGAAATACAGAGTAGACATTGTTAATGTTGTAAATGGATACTGTAGCTGGAAACGGCAGATTTTTAATGGAATATCTACATAGGCGTACAGAGGCCCATTATCAGCAACCATCAGTCCTGTGTTCCAATGGCACGTTGTGTTTGCTAATCCAAATTTATCATTTTAAAAGGCTAATTGATCATTAGAAAACCTTTTGTGCAATTATGTTAGCACAGCTGAAAACGGTTGTGCTGATTAAAGAAGCAATAAAACTGGCCTTCTTGAGACTAGTTGAGTATCTGGAGCATCAGCAATTGTGGGTTCGATTACAGAATCAAAATGGCCCAGACACAAAGAACTTTCTCCTTTGAAACTTGTCAGTCTATTCTTGTTCTGAGAAATGAAGGCTATTCCATGCGAGAAATTGCCAAGAAACTGAAGATGTCGTACAACGCTGTGTACTACTCCCTTCACAGAACAGCGCAAACTGGCTCTAACCAGAATAGAAAGATGAGGGGAGGCCCCGATGCACAACTGAGCAAGAGGACAAATACATTAGAGTGTCTAGTTTGAGAAACAGACGCCTCACAAGTCCTCAACTGGCAGCTTCATTAAATAGTACCCGCAAAACACCAGTCTCAACGTCAACAGTGAAGAGGCGACTCCGGGATGCTGACCTTCTAGGCAGAGTTACAAAGAAAAAGGCATATCTCAGACTGGCCAATAAAAAGAAAAGATTAAGATGGGCAAAATAACACAGACACTGGACAGAGGAAGATTGGGAAAAAGTGTTATGGACAGACGAATCGAAGTTTGAGGTGTTCGCATCACAAAGAAGAACATCTGTGAGACGCAGACCAAATGAAAAGATGCTGGAGGAGTGCTTGATGCCATCTGTCAAGCATGGTGGAGGCAATGTGATGGTCTGGGGGTGCTTTGGTGGTGGTAAAGTGGGAGCTTTGTACAGGGTAAAAGGGATCTTGAAGAAGGAAGGCTATCACTCCATTTTGCAACGCCATACCCTGTGGAGCCAATTTCCTCCTACAACAGGACAATGACCCAAAGCACAGCTACAAACTATGCAATAACTATTTAGGGAAGAAGCAGTCAGCTGGTATTCTGTCTATAATGGAGTGGCCAGCACAGTCACTGGATCTCAACCCTATTGAGCTGTTGTGGGAGCGGCTTGACTGTATGGTACGTAAGAAGTGCCCATCAAGCCAATCCAACTTGTGGGAGGTGCTTCAGGAAGCATGGGGTGAAATCTCTTCAGATTACCTCAACAAATTGACAACTAGAATGCCAAAGGTCTACAAGGCTGTAATTGCTGCAAATGGAGGATTCTTTGACGAAAGCAAAGTTTGAAGGACACAATTATTATTTCTATTAAAAATCATTATTTCTAACCTTGTCAATGACTACATTTCCTATGCATTTTGCTATATTTCCTATTCAAACTCATTTCATGTATGTTTTCATGGAAAACAAGGACATTTCTAAGTGATCCCAAACTTTTGAACAGTAGTGTACTTGAAAAGTAATCTAGGCCTACTTTAATGAACTTGATAACCTAATGAAATGCAAGTACCAAGCAGGAAGATGTACTGTACTGCCATGTTTGAAAATAATTGCACTGCGGTCATTGTGGAGGCAAATACAGGTAACTGCCTAAATAAAGGAAACATCAAGAAAGTGTCTTAATACTGGAGGGATGCGACACCATTCTTCCATGAGAAATTACATCACTTGGGGTTTTGTTGATGGTGGTGGAAAACACTGTCTCAGGCGCTGCTCCAGAATCTCCCATAAGGGTTCAATTGGGTTGAGATCTGGCGACTGAGACACACATACACACACACACACTTTTAAACCCCCTATGCTACTTTGAGACCCCTCTTTCAAAGTCACTGAGATCTCTTCTTGTAGCCAAAATAATGGGCAATTGTCATAATTAACTCAGGAACCACAACTGTGTGGAAGAACCTGCTTTCAATATACTTTGTATCCCTCATTTACTCAAGTGTTTCCTTCATTTTGGCAGTTACCTGTACCTTAAGGGGACACAGCTTTTTAATGTTGCCTGCCTAGTAATTGTGCACTGTTTTTTTTTGTTGTTGCATTATTTACAATTACATACGAAATGTAAATATGAATGAAGCTGCCTTATGGACACAAAGAGTTTACCACATCAGAGAGAACCAGAACCATGGTAATAATGCACTGTAGCCAGTGTATAGGATTGTATTAAATTTTATACACCAGGTGGGTCTAATCCCGAATGCTGATTGGTTAAAAGCGCATTCCAGCCGGTGTCTAGTCCACAAATTACCACCGGATAAATCTGTGACGTTAAATGCCTATTTACTCTGTTTCATCTGACTGCCCAATCCACTGTCTCATCAGCCCAGCCAAGCAATGAATAAATTTGATCTCCACTATAAAAAGCATCTAGACATTATCTCACATTTCTTTTAGACTAACATTTAGTTTTCAACAGCAGAGATTTGTATAAACCTTGCTGTCTGTCTCCGACATTTGCAGCATTGTGTCAATATTCAAATTCGATCTCCAGCTGTCCCATAGTAATGAACCTTGTCCAGAGTCGGAACAACAGCCAGTCAAAATCATGAATCAGCTGGCATCATTTTTATGGATATATATACAAAGAAATGTCAACTGAAAAAATGTAAAACGAAACAAAGTGCAGCTAGTTTGCAGTCTTTCCAGCTCCAGTTTGAAGTTATTGTGTTAGCTGTGTTGTTAGCTAGCTCCTCTAAACAACAGTGTCCTGACGAGTGACCAAATGTTCGATGCCAGGCGATATCGCGCCTCATTAGCTCATTGTATCCAAATAAATGTCACTAGAAAATAGCTTAAACAAATGCAAATGAAGCTACTGTCTGCACTGTTTGACGTGACTGTAAGTTAGCCGCCGTTGGCTAGCTAGCAAGCAAGGGATAAGAACGTTGCCAGCCAGTATGGCAATGGAACATTTAGAACCGTGGCGTCCATAAATACAGAACAAAAAGACTGAACGACTGCATCGCATCTCTGGCAACCGAACCAATAGAACGAACGAACAGATGGCTTGGGTAGCAACCCTAGATTTGTGTCGGGACTATATCTTGTGGAAGGATGAAATAGTACGAATAAATCCATAAAAATAAAGTTTTTAATTAAAATATTTCAATCATTATTTGAATGTGTTGGTAACTCGTTGTATAAAAGTGATCACTGATCATGCCTTCGAAGGCAGTGTTTGGAGGATATATTGGCACGGTTTGCCGGCCCGAGACGAACTCGTGCCAACATATACTCCAAACACCGGCTTCTCGGACATTAAATAATGACTACTAAGAAAACTGCAGCAAGAGAATAAGACATTCTCAAGATTATTGACACTTTGTGGAAACATTCTGTACCTACAGTAGTAATGTTAGTCTACTCCTATTTTTTTCTATTTTAAGATCCAGAATCTAATCCATCTTCATGTTAATACCCCCATTGGCTCCAGAACCATTCTCATGGTGACATGACCCTCACTGAGAGGGGAAATAGAAAGAGAACCAATGATCTGTGAATGTGATATTCAAACAGCCTTTTCTCCCATCACTCATGCATTTTCAACAGGTGAAATGTAGATAATATTTTGTGCCCAGCAAAGAAGTAAATACAGTTCTATATCGTGGAGCTCCGCCCCATAGGGGAGCTCTGCTACTATTGGTTTACCCACTGCCCTAAGGTAGCATCAGCCTGAGACAAAATTATGCACACACCTGCAGCCAATAGGAGTACAGGTGTCCCTATAAGAAGGGATGCCTCCCCTCAATCAGCCTCCCTTTATCTTCAACGACTGGACTAGACTGAAGAAGCCAAGAAGAGACGAAGAGACGAAGAGACGAAGAGACGAAGAGACGAAGAGAAGAAGAGAAGACTCAGGACGAGAACGCAGTCGAATTTCCAGTCATCGACGTCGTCCTAAAATGAGCACACCAGGAGATTTTCCACCCCCAAAAGCTCTTTTCAGAGCTCAATGCAGATGCTCCTCCATGGCGGCCGGTGACTCCCACGACTTATGTTTCGTGTGTCTAGGGTCCCAGCATGCCAAAGAGGGCGTCTGCAGTCCGCCTAACTGCGCCTCCTGCGCCCTCCTTTCTACAAAGGAGAGGAAGCAGCGCTGGGCGTTTTTTAGGGAGGATATCCCCCTAGAGGATGTGTTGTCAATACTAGCCTCTGCTTCAGAGGCGTCGTCTTACGGCGCAGACTCAGGGGATGATAGGGACTATGAGGAAGAGGCTGACATTCCTATGGAACAGTCAGACCCCGTCCCTCATACATTCAAGCCCCCCTTTCCTTTGGTTAGCGAGAGGGCTTGTAGTTCCTATGGTGATGACGACACGGGCTCTGAGAACGGCTCTGAGGACGGACTTTCCGGGTCTCATTGAGAAAGCTGCCAGACGGCTGGAGATACCGCTGCCCCCTCTACCCTACCACTCTAAGCGCCGTTCAGCCCACCAAGGGTGCGTTGCTGAACAGGCATTCAGAGTAGGTACACATAACACTTCAGGTATAAGAAGTGCTTCACATAGCAGACAGCAGTCTCGGTCAAACTCTGACATGATGACGCAGTCGCTATTTGGGGATGGCGCACTATCGCAGACTAAGGTCTCGGTTAGTGCGATTCAGACCCATGCTGCTTCACGGAGGGCCCGATTACCACGGTCACGAAGGTGTCCAGTGTATCGGCGCCCCCGCTTCTTTCTGAACGCGCCAATGCTCACCACACTGAGTGTAGTTCAGCCCACCAGAGGTGCAGAGCTGAACGCACACAGGAGGTGAAAGGAGGAAAGAGACCAAGACGCCGTCTTGGTTTATCTCAAAGAGACCTCATATTACAGACTCCTAGGAGGATTGTAGTGAGTGGCTCTAATAGCGAATTGCAGTCACCTACGATGACGCAATCGCTTGCTGGGGATGGTGCCCTGTCGCAGGCTGTGGCCTCGGTCAGTGCAATTCAGACCCGCACTGCGTTCACGGAGGGCAGGAATACGACGGTTACGGGTTTAACTGACGTCTCTGCCCCTCCTTCTGGTTCAGAACGCACTAATGTTTCCTCTCCCTTTCATGGGAGGCCCGCCTTGGGCTGTTCCACCACCTCAGTGTTGGGGAACAGCGGCGGCAAGGGCCATAGAGGAATACAGGTCCTTCCTACTGAATGTACCACAGCTTCGCGCTCGGCCGCTTTCTCTGTATTGCTGGCAGTGGCAGCGAAGCTGCACCCTCTCACGCTGGTTAGAACAGACGTTGCAGAAGGGTTATGCTCTCCAATTCCATCGGACTCCATCCCCATTCAGGGGAGTAGTGGAGACGGTGATGAAAATGCCCGAAAAAGTGGCTGCTCTAGTTTCAGAGATTACGGAACTTTTGGCGAAGGAGGCGGTCACAGTGGTTCCCCAGGAGCAAAGGAACAAGGGGCTATATTCGCCCTACTTCCTGGTGCCCAAAAAGACGGGGGGAATGAGGCCGATATTGGATTTACGCATTCTCAACGAGAGCATAACCAAACGGCCCTTTCGAATGCTAACGACAAAACGTCTGCTGGAATGTGTCCAGAAAGGAGACTTTTGTACAAGCATAGACCTAAAGGACGCGTACTTTCATGTGCCGGTACAGCTGCGTCACAGGAAGTTTCTGCGATTGGCCTTTCAAGGGGTGGCGTACGAATACACGAGGATGCCATTTGGGTACGCCCTGGCACCTCGCACGTTTTCCAAGTGTGTGGAGGCGGCATTAGAACCGTTGCGTCGTCAGGGAATACGGCTACTAGCCTACCTAGACGACCTACTGGTTCTCGCCCCGTCAGCAGAGCTGGCGATCACTCACACAACACAGACAGTGATTCATCTCACACGTCTGGGGTTCGCTGTGAATTGGAAAAAGAGCATGCCCTGGCCCAGTCATCAGATTGTCTACCTGGGGATACAGCTAGACACTGTAATGATGAGTGCTCAAATTTCGGACCCCCGAAGGGTAGCCTTGTTGCTAGCCCTGAGGAAGTGTCGTCCGAATCACACGGTGATGGCGCTGTCGATCATGCCACTCTTGGGTCTCATGTCGTCAGCCCACTCTATGGTTCCGCTGGGACTCCTGCACATGCGCAGGATGCAACGATGGTTCGCCCAACTAAGACTAGACCCATTGCGTCAACGTCATCGGTTGGTGGTGGTTCCCCTCTCGCTCAGTGCAGATCTGAACTATTGGAGAAACCCACGCGTTCTCACGCACGGAGTCCCGATAGGCAAAGTGTCCTCTTACATCCCAGTGTTCACAGATGCGTCTCTGACGGGATGGGGAGGAACATGTCAGACCCAAGCGATAGGAGGTGTGGCCTCTTTCGAGTCGCCACATCAACCTCTTGGAGTTGGAAACGGTTCGACTGGTTTTGACCCACTTCGCGTCTACCCTTCGGGGTCGCGATGTGTTGGTCTGGTCAGACAACCGGACCACAGTAGCCCACATAAATCGCCAGGGAGGAGTCAGGTCTCCTGCTCTCCATCGGGCGGAAGAGGAATTGTGGCTGTGGGCTCACGAGCACCTTCGCTCATTGAGAGCAGCACACATTCCGGGCTACTTGAATGTAGGAGCAGACCTCATGTCAAGAGGGGGTCCTCGAGACGACGAGTGGTGTCTGCATCCGGACATTGTTCTCCAAATTTGGGAACAGTTCGGGAGAGCCGAGGTGGATCTATTCGCGTCACGTGTGAACGCGCAATGTCAACTATGGTTCTCTCTGAGGGAGCAGGAAGAACCGCCACTAGGAAGAGACGCCTTTGTGCACCACCCGTGGCCGAGAGTTCTTCTGTATGCATTCCCTCCGCTGTCCTGCATTCTCCCACTGTTAGCCAGGGTGAGGTCAGGAGGGATGTCAGTGATACTGGTAGCCCCCGATCGCCCAGGGGCTCCTTGGTTTGCGGAGATGAGTCAGATGTTGATTGCGCCACCTTGGCCAATTCCACATCGACGGGATGCGTTGTCTCAGGCGGGGGGCACGATTGGGCAGTTGCCCATAATCGGCCAACCACTGAAGGCCTGGCTGCTGAGAGGGACAGGCTAGAGCGCCGTGGGTTATCTGATGCGGTGATCAGGACCATACAGGGTTCACGTGCCAGTTCCACTTCTAAGATGTATGCCAGTAGATGGAACGTGTTTTCACAATGGTGTGTCACACAAGGTGTAGACCCCATGAGCTGTCAGGTTGAGAGTATTCTCTCTTTCCTACAGCTTATGTTTGACGAGCAGAGATCGCCCGCCACCATTAAGGTGTTTGCAGCGGCGATTTCAGCTTGCCACGAGGGGTTTGGCAGAGACAATGTCTTTAGCCACCCTCTAGTGAAACGTTTCCTATTAGGAACGCGGCGGCTTAGGCCAACACCTAGAGCCACGCTTCCTCAGTGGGATTTGGCCTTGGTACTCGAAGCGCTATGTAAGTCGCCGTTCGAGCCATTGAATCAAATACCCCTCAAGATGCTGTCTTTGAAGACAGCACTGTTGCTCGCTTTGACTATGGCTAAGCGTGTTAGTGATTTGTGTGCTCTTTCGACGAGACCCGACTGCCTCGCCATTAATGGCGATCTGAGCAGAGCGGTGTTACATCCTAACCCGGCATTTGTGCCGAAGGTTATTAGGAGTTCATATAGATCACAGACCGTGGAGCTGTGGGCTTTTTCTCCTCCTCATAGAGAGAGGAGTGAGGAAAGGCTCCATCGCCTGTGCCCAGTACGCGCCTTGGCGTGTTACGTTGAGCGCACAGCAGCGATTAGGTCATCGCCTCAGCAGTTTGTGTGTCATGGTGCTGCTGCACTAGGTAGACCACTTTCGAAACAGCGTCTGTCTCATTGGCTCTGTGAGGGCATTGAGGCAGCTTATGAGGCAGTGGGGCGACAATTGCCTCAGGGTATCAGAGCTCACTCCACTCGTGGAGTAGCAGCTTCTACTGCCCTTTTCAGAGGAACAGGGGTAGAGGATATATGTAGAGCGGCGTCATGGTCAACACCGTCTCCATTTATCCGTTTCTATCTCTTGGATATGTCTTCTAACTCTTTGGCTCAGTCTGTACTCAGCGTGGCTGAAGTGAGACTTTGAGCTAGGAGGAGGAATACAGGACTGTGGAGATAGGGTCTCTATCAGGTCCGCTTCTGATAGGACATATTTTTGGCATGACTCCTGACTGACAGGTTCAGTACAGTAGAGGGCATGTATTGATCTGCCCACCAGTGATTCACTGGAGTGAGGCGGGATGATGAGGGATAATAGTAGTAACCTGGGTTACGATACTATTAGACCGGTCATGACAATTTGACGTTATGTGACATCATCTATCTGCTTGTTCAGATTAGTATGAATCGTGTTCTGGGATCTGCCCACTAATCTCTGGGGTTCCATTGATTGAGTGAGGCGGCCTACCGTGTACACAATGTAGAGTGACACTTTGTGTCATTCCATTAGTGGTCGGTAGTATTGTAACAGGATATTGAGGTACCATCTATCTGCTAGTACAGATTAGTATGGCCTGTATTCTGGTGATCTGCCCACTAGTCATTGGTGTTGCCATTGGACTAGGTGGGGCGGGTTTTTAACCGATTACGCAGTATATTGTGACACTTGTAGGGTGACAGTGGTTACAGTACTGTGGGAATTGGTTGCAGCCATTGCTAGGCCTGACCTTTTCATTTTGATGGGAAGTGTTGGGCTCGGTAGGGAGTACATTTTGGAGCGCTACGCTCCGCCTTAAACCAATAGGAGCAGAGCTCCCCTATGGGGCGGAGCTCCACGATATAGAACGATTAGTTACCGGAGTGTAACTCCAGTTCTATGAGTGGAGCGGAGCCCCATAGGACTTAAGGCCCTGCCGACCCTCTCTAGTCTCGCTGAAGATAAATATCTCAGAAGGCTGATTGAGGGGAGGCATCCCCTCTTATAGGGACACCTGTACTCCTATTGGCTGCAGGTGTGTGCATAATTTTGTCTCAGGCTGATGCTGCCTTAGGGCAGTGGGTAAACCAATAGGAGCAGAGCTCCCCTATGGGGCTCCGCTCCACTCATAGAACTGGAGTTACACTCCGGTAACTAATCTGGAGGAAGGTAATGAAACAGCAGATGCATTCATTCTTGTCACGCTCGTCTAAGGAGGAGGACCAAGGCGCAGCGTTGAAGGCAAACATCTTCTTTATTTGATAAATGATCACACGATCAAAACAACAAAACGAAACCGTGACGTCCCTGGTTACATACACCAACCAACACGGAACAATAAACCACAAACACAAAGTGAAAGACAGACAGTTAAATATGGCTCCCAATCAGAGACAACCAGCTGACACTCGTTGCCTCTGATTGGGAGTCACTCAGGCCAACATAGAAATACAAACATAGAATTACACACCCTGGCTCAACATAACAGTGTCCCCAGAGCCAGGGCGTGACAATTCTGTGTGAAGTCTTTCTGAATGGCTGGAGTAATGGCATCAATGTTCTCCTGCCTTCATAATCCATTTATGGTACACAAACGCTCATTATTACAGTAAATGTTGGGCATAGCTGGCAATCAGTGGTATAAAGTATTTAAGTAAAAATACTTGAAAGTACTACTTAAGTAGTTTTTTGGGGTATCTGTACTTTACTTTACTATTTATATTTTTGACCACTTTTATTTCACTACATTCCTAAAGAAAATAATGTACTTTTTACTCCATACATTTTCCCTGACACCCAAAATTACTTGTTACATTTTGAATGCTTAGCAGGACAGGAAAATGGTCTAATTCACATACTTATCAAGAGAACATCCCTGGTCATCCCTACAGCGTCTGATCTGGAGAACTCACAAAACACATGCTTCGTTTGTAAATTATGTCTGAGTGTTGGAGCGTGCCCCTGGCTATCCTTACATTAAAAAAATTACACGAAAATTGTTCAGTATATTTTAGCAATCACATTTACTTTTCATACTTAAGTATATTTAAAACCAAATACTTTTAGAATTTTACTCAAGTGGGATTTTACTGGCTGACTTTCACTTTTACTTTAGTCATTTTCTATTAAGGTATCTTTACTTTTACTCAAGTATGACAATTGGGTTCTTTTTCCACCACTGCTGGAAATAAGATAAGTGTAAAAAGGTAAGGTTCACTTGATACTTTAGAATACTTCTGCAGACACTTTCTTTCCGCTTCCACCTGTCCTCTATTCTTTCATCACGCATCACTATTTTATCAAATGTTTCCTTTCTCCTCCTCTCATCTGGATTTGGCCTATGATGCTGATGAGTCCTACTGTGATCTGCTACCTGGGTCTGGAGGTCATTCCCTGGTGAACAGGTGGACTACATTTTACATTTACATTTTAGTCATTTAGCAGACGCTCTTATCCAGAGCGACTTACAGGAGCAATTAGGGTTAAGTGCCTTGCTCAAGGGCACATTAACGTCATTTAGCAGACGCTCTTAGCCAGAGCGACTCACAAATTGGTGCGTTCACCCTATAGCCAGTGGGATAACCACTTTACAATTGGGGGGGGGGTAGAAGGATTCCTTTATCCTATCCCAGGTATTCCTTAAAGAGGTGGGGTTTCAAATGTCTCCGGAAGGTGGTGAGTGACTCCGCTGTCCTGGCGTCGTGAGGGAGCTTGTTCCACCATTGGGGTGCCAGAGCAGTGAACAGTTTTGACTGGGCTGAGCGGGAACTATGCTTCCGCAGAGGAAGGGGAGCCAGCAGGCCAGAGGTGGATGAGCGCAATGCCCTCGTTTGGGTGTAGGGACTGATCAGAGCCTGAAGGTACAGAGGTGCCGTTCCCCTCACTGCTCCATAGGCAAGCACCATGGTCTTATAGCGGATGCGAGCTTCAACTGGAAGCCAGTGGAGTGTGCGGAGGAGGGGGGTGACGTGAGAGAACTTGGGAAGGTTGAACACCAGACGGGCTGCGGCATTCTGGATGAGTTGTAGGGGTTTAATGGCACAGGCAGGGAGGCCAGCCAACAGCGAGTTGCAGTAGTCCAGACGGGAGATGACAAGTGCCTGGATTAGGACCTGTGCCGCTTCCTGTGTAAGGCAGGGTCGTACTCTCCGAATGTTGTAGAGCATGAACCTGCAGGAGCGGGTCACCGCCTTGATGTTGGCGGAGAACGACAGGGTGTTGTCCAGGGTCACGCCTAGGCTCTTCGCACTCTGGGAGGAGGACACAGCGGAGTTGTCAACCGTGATGGCGAGATCATGGAACGGGCAGTCCTTCCCCGGGAGGAAGAGCAGCTCCGTCTTGCCAGGGTTCAGCTTGAGGTGGTGATCCGTCATCCATACTGATATGTCTGCCAGACATGCAGAGATGCGATTCGCCACCTGGTTATCAGAAGGGGGAAAGGAGAAGATTAGTTGTGTATCGTCAGCGTAGCAATGATAGGAGAGACCATGTGAGGATATGACAGAGCCAAGTGACTTGGTGTATAGGGAGAAAAGGAGAGGGCCTAGAACTGAGCCTTGGGGGACACCAGTGGTGAGAGCACGTGGTGCGGAGACAGCTTCTCGCCACGCCACTTGGTAGGAGCGACCGGTCAGGTAGGACGCAATCCAGGAGTGAGCCGCGCCGGAGATGCCCAGCTCGGAGAGGGTGGAGAGGAGGATCTGATGGTTCACAGTATCAAAGGCAGCAGACAGGTCTAGAAGGACTAGACCTGGACTAGACCAGAGCAGCCAAGTCAGCACATCCCCACATCCTGCAGAGTGGTTTGTGGTCAGAAGCCAAATGGTTTTGGTGACCTGCCTAATGCACATGGTTTAGTTCTGTCCATTTCATGAAATGGCCTGAGGGAAGATGTTGAAAAAGATTTGAATACTTTTTCACGTGCTTTCAGATAATATCAATTTTGGGAGAATAAAAGTACCTTTTTCTGTTTGTATGTCATGAGTTAGGAAGGCATAATCTTTTAAAAGTTGCTCTTCCATTATAAACGAGCAACATCCAGACCTTTTCAAATGGGACTTGAATGCGATTGACCTTCTTTCCTGGAACTCATTTGCATCTTGCTTATTGGTTAAAAGAGAATGCGTCTGCATGGTAAATGTGCCTTTTTTGTGAATAAAAGATGTGCACATATTCAACAAGACTGAGGGCAACACACCTCAGGGCTGTAAATAAATGTTGTGAAAGATAGGTCCTCTGGTTTATAGAATATTGCCACGTTGGAGAGTAATGGAATGGAAGCTGCTCTCTATAAAGCCTCATTTAACCTCCCTCTCCCTTCATTGGGACTTGAAATTGCTCCAATGCAAATTGTGCCAAAGGTCAGCCACAGAAATCTGAAAGCAGGAGAGTTGGAGGAGATTTTGATTTTGTGCTGTATAAAATACTTACAGTTTGACAATGGACTCTGATGAGCCTGACAAGGACCTCAGACCTCGGCACCGTCACTATGTTCAACCAATGGCTCTCTGATTAAACTGCTGTCTGTTATCGCTCACCTTCAGCCTTTTTATTAGATTCTTTCATTGCTCCATAATTGAAGTCTACCCAATAGTGTGGGACTATGTCCTAAAACAATGGAGAGAGAAAGAGATAGAAAGAGGGATACATGGTCACTCTAAAGTCTGGCTTTAATACACCTGATTTTGGAAGCGGCTGGATGCCTTGTATTGGAAGGCATACATACCAATGTGAGTCTGTCATGGTCACATGTCTGCCATAAGGTAGAGCTCCTGACTCCCTCTGTGGCTCTAATTGTGTTTTGGAGAGGGAAAACAGTGCACTTAGTACATGTGCCCTTTCAGCACCATGGACAGCAGCTCACGTTGTCCACATAACTTCCTGTTACTTCTGCTCTGAAATTACCTGCCTGTTCATAGTAATCATTTTCTATGTATAAAACTGGTCCAGTATTCACACAGACAATGCTGTAGAAAGCTAAAGAAAATCCTCACTCTAGGGGTGCAAACACATATTTCCACTTCCAACAAAACCATTATAGTCCTGAAAGGCTACACCTCATTCCAAACTGTCTACCTTTCACTCAGCTATTTGAACTGACGTTTGAATTAGGTGGCATGGATGACCAGTCTTTAAGAACAGGACGTCCACTTTTCAAAGGCAGCCAGCTTGTTTGCTGTCATCAAGAGAAGTCGGGGAGGGATGGAGGGAGGAAAGATAACCTATAGAAGAGGTTGAGATTTGCTGGGCCGCTGCACATCTATTGACAGGCCTATTAACAGCTTCCACCGTCAGCCAGGGGAGGATGTGTAATATCAGCCGTCTGATCACCAGGGCACCTGGGATTACAGCCTGGGCCCTGTCTGATAAATGAATAATTTCCTCTCATCTGTCATTCAAAACACAATCTGTCCAGAGGCGCGTCTGGAGGACGTCAGATATGGAGGACGATGGGAGGGAACACATAGACGCAGTGTTGTCATGAATTTATAAAACATCCCTACGGGGAGGAAAACTAAGTTATTTTGGATGTGTTTTTACTGCAGTGTGCTAAATCAGGGTCACACAGATTGTTTCTTGGTAGTCTTAAACAAATCTACCTTGAAACAAAAGTATACACCTCACACACATGGTTATGAGCTTTAAAAAAATAAGACACCTGTACCATGTCAGATATAGAGTTGAAATGTATTCAATTTTGAGTTTACATCCCAATATTACACTTTATATACATCACAAAAGACTGAAATATAGCAAAACCATTTGACATATAAACACCACATTTTCAGTGTAAAAAAAAAGAACAAAGTTTATTAATTATGAAATTATGAGAAATATTAATAACATTCCACCCATGAGGCCACTAGGTCATTTTACTGCAGGAAAGGGCTACATGCACTTTTCGAATAGTGCTTCTGGTTTACAGCCAGGAGACTCATTGAGATATAAACTTCTCTGTTTTTTCAACATTGCCACACATTTTCAGAGCTGTGTCTGTTCAATTGAATATGCATTGATACTTGTTGGACTATTTTTTTGGGCTGATATGATATGTAGTTGGCATCATATAAATATGCGTGCATATTCATTGTCTTTTGCAGTAGTTCTGAAGCCTTGTTGCCCTATTCAGAGTATGATGTCTGCATACATGATATTGTACAGTTGCAACAATGGTTGTAAGTTGTAATATTTATTATGGATGCCAGTCTCTCAAAAGAGTCTTATGGTGAGTTAATACAATGACAGTGCATCAAAGAGAAGGTTATAAATCACCAGTTTAAAATATATACTGTAGCTGTAAATTTACATTTCTCTGATACTGTCAGGGCGTGTGTAGGTGTGGTGTAGGAAATCAGATGCAGGACGCAGACGGTAGGTTCCAAAAGCTGTATTCCGACCCAAACACAGGCAACAGGGCAACAAAGCCCAACAGCTAAACTACGCCAAAGGCGTGTAGGCAAAATGCGCACAAAACAGGTGCGACAAAATATGTAGTGCACGAAACAAGTGCAAACGAGCTCCAGCGCAGTGGAGAGAAATATGCTCAACCGAGCAAACACAACACTGACGAAAACAATCACACACAACACAAGACAAACACAACGAGAAACTTATAGGATACTAATCACGTAAAACAGAAACAGGTGTGACACAAACAGACAAAAGCAAACGAACATGAAAACATAAATCGGTGGCAGCTAGAATTCCGGAGACGACGAACGCCGAAGCCTGCCCGAACAAGGGAGAGAGGCAGCCTCGGCCGAAACCGTGACAGTACCCCCCCCTTGACGCGCGGCTCCAGACGCGCGCCGACTCCGGCCTTGGGGACGACCCGGAGGCCGCGGCGCAGGGCGCGTCGGATACCCCCGATGGAATTCCGTCAGGAGCGACGGGTCCAAGATGTCTCTCCTCGGCACCCAGCACCGCTCCTCCGGACCGTACCCCTCCCACTCCACTAGATACTGAAGACCCCCTCTCCGACGTCTAGAATCCAAGATGGATCTCACGGTGTACGCCGGTGCCCCCTCGATGTCCAACGGGGGCGGGGGGGTCTCCAAGATCTCATGTTCTTGGAGCGGGCCTGCTACCACCGGCCTGAGAAGGGACACATGGAACGAGGGGTTAATACATTTATACTCCACTGGCAACTGTAATCTATAACAAACCTCGTTCAACCTTCTCAGGACTTTAAATGGCCCTACAAACCGCCGACCCAGTTTCCGACAGGGCAGGCGGAGGGGCAGGTTTCTGGCAGAGAGCCAGACTCGATCTCCAGGTGCGTACACAGGCCCCTCACTGCGGTGTAGGTCGGCGCTCGTCTTCTGTCGACGTATGGCACGCTGCAGATGGACGTGTGCAGCGTTCCACGTCTCCTCCGAGCGCCGCACCCACTCATCCACAGCGGGGGCCTCGATCTGGCTCTCATGCCATGGTGCCAGAACCGGCTGGTACCCTAAAACACACTGAAAAGGGGTTAGTTGGGTGGAGGAGTGGCGAAGAGAGTTCTGTGCCATCTCAGCCCAGGGCACATATCTCGCCCACTCCTCCGGCCGGTCCCTGCAGTATGTTCTGAGAAACCTGCCCACATCCTGGTTTACGCGTTCCACCTGCCCATTACTCTCCGGGTGGTAACCCGAGGTGAGACTCACCGAGACCCCCAACCGCTCCATAAAAGCTCTCCAGACTCTGGAGGTGAATTGGGGACCCCGGTCAGCCACAATGTCCTCGGGCACCCCGTAGTGCCGGAACACATGAGTGAATAGTGCTTCGGCGGTTTGTAGGGCAGTAGGAAGACCCGGCATGGGGAGCAAACGACAGGCCTTAGAGAACCGATCCACAACGACCAGGAGTGTAGTATTCCCTTGAGAGAGGGGAAGGTCAGTTATAAAATCCACCGAGAGGTGGGACCATGGTCGTTGTGGAACGGGCAGGGGTAGTAACTTACCCCTAGGCAGATGTCTAGGCGCCTTACACTGGGCGCACACCGAGCAGGAGGAAACATAAACCCTCACATCCCTGGCCAACGTAGGCCACCAATATTTGGCACTAAGACAGTGCACTGTCCGGCCGATACCCGGATGTCCAGAGGAGGGTGACGTGTGAGCCCAATAGATCAATCGATCCCGACACTCGAGCGGAACATACTTCCGACCCTCCGGGCATTGTGGTGGACTAGGGTCGGTGCGTAATGCCCGCTCGAGCTCAGAATCGAGCTCCCACACCACCGGTGCCACTAGACACGACTCCGGCAGTATGGGAGTGGGCTCCACGGACCTCTCCTCCCCGTCATACCGCCGAGACAGTGCATCTGCCTTACCGTTTTGTGACCCAGGGATGTAGGTGATCTTAAAAGAGAAACGGGTCAAAAACATACTCCATCTAGCCTGTCGAGGGTTCAGCCTCCTCGCTGCCCGGATGTACTCCAGGTTACGGTGGTCCGTCAAAATGAGGAAAGGGTGTTGAGCCCCCTCAAGCCAGTGCCTCCACACCTTAAGGGCTTGGACCACAGCTAACAGCTCCCTGTCCCCTACGTCATAATTTCGCTCCGCCGGGCTGAGCTTCTTGGAATAGAAGGCAACGGGGCGGAGTTTAGGTGGCGCGCCTGACCGTTGGGACAGCACGGCGCCAATACCGGCTTCAGACGCGTCCACCTCTACCTGAAATGGTAAGGAGGGATCCGGATGCGCCAGCACCGGAGCCGAGGTGAACAGGTCCTTCAGCTTCTTAAAAGCCCTGTCCGCCTCGACTGACCACTGCAGACGCACCGGGCCCCCCTTTAAGAGAGACGTGATGGGAGCTGCCACCTGCCCAAAACCCCGGATAAACCTCCGGTAGTAATTCGCAAACCCCAAAAACTGCTGCACCTCTTTCACAGTGGTTGGTGTTTGCCAATTACTCACGGCTGACACTCGGTCTACCTCCATCTCCACCCCTGACGCAGACAACTGATACCCCAAGAAGGAAATCGACTCCTGGAAAAACAGACACTTCTCTGCCTTCACATACAGGTCGTGCTCCACCAGCCTCCGCAACACTCTGCGCACCAGGGCCACATGCTCGACACGGGTAGGTGAGTACACGAGGATGTCATCTATGTACACCACCACTCCCTGTCCCTGCATGTCCCTGAAGATCTCATCCACGAATGATTGGAACACTGACGGAGCATTCATCAACCCGTATGGCATGACGAGATACTCGTAATGGCCCGAGGTGGTACTAAAGGCTGTTTTCCATTCATCATCCTTCCTGATGCGCACCAAGTTGTACGCGCTCCTGAGATCTAATTTCGTGAAGAAACGCGCCCCATGCAACGACTCAGTCATGGTCGCAATCAGCGGGAGTGGATAACTATACTTCACCGTAATCTGATTGAGACCACGGTAGTCGATGCACGGACGCAACCCCCCATCCTTCTTCTTCACGAAAAAGAAACTCGAGGACGCGGGGGAAGTGGACGGCCGTATGTATCCTTGTCTCAGTGATTCGTCTATGTAAACCTCCATAGCTTTCTTCTCCTCCTGAGACAGAGGATACACATGACTCCGTGGGAGCGCAGCTCCTGCCTGAAGGTCTATCGCACAATCCCCCTGCCTATGGGGTGGCAATCGCGTCGCCCTCGCCTTACTAAACGCGATAGCCAGATCCCCATACTCAGGTGGAATGTGCAATGCGGGCACCTGGTTTGGACTTTCCACCGAGGTAGCCCCTAAGGAAACGCCCAAACATCTACCCACACACTGAGCAGACCACTCCTTCAGAGCCCTCTCCTGCCACGAAATAACGGGGTTATGGGTACTTAACCAGGGCATGCCCAGCACCACCGGATACGCAGGAGAGTCAATCAGAAACAGTTGTATTATCTCCTGATGACTCCCCTGCGCACACATCCTAAGTGGCGCCGTGACCTCCCTGATTAAGCCCGTACCCAACGGACGACTATCTAGGGCGTGAACGGGAAAAGGAACTTCCACAGGGAGAAGGGGAAACCCTAACTCTAAACAAAACTTCTTATCAATGAAATTCCCAGCCGCGCCTGAATCTACCAGCGCCTTACACTGGGAATGAGGTGCCACCTGCGGAAAACACACAGGCATACAAAAATGGGCAACAGTGAGCTCTGGGTGAGTGGGGCGCCTACTCACCTGGAGGGAATCCCCAGTGCGGGACCTGTCGTCATCTCCCCGAGGAGGCCATCCCCAGCACCTAGCCGCGGTGTGTCCTCCCCGACCACAGTTGGTGCAGTGGATGGACCCCCCACTCTGCCGACTCCTCCTACCTCTAGCGCCAGCGCCCCCGAGCTCCATAGGACACGGCTCGGGTGCGCTGGAGGATGGAATGGACGGACCCCCCTCAGGACGTCCGCGGGTAGCCAATAGGTTATCCAACCTAATTGACATGTCGACCAGCTGGTCGAAAGTGAGACTGGCGTCCCGACAGGCCAGCTCCCGACGGACGTCCTCTCTGAGGCTACATCGGTAGAGATCGATGAGGGCCCGATCATTCCACCCTGCATCTGCCGCTAGAGTACGGAATTCGAGTGCGAATTCCTGGGCACTCCTCCTCCCCTGCCTAAGGAAGACCAGACGCTCCCCCGCCGCTTTCCCCTCCGGGGGATGGTCGAACACCGCCCTAAAGCGGCGGGAGAACTCGGTGTAGGTGATGGTCGTGGCGTCGATCTTCCTCCACTCTGCGTTGGCCCACTCCAACGCTTTACCGGCCAGGCAGGAGATTAGGGCGGACACGCTCTCATGCCCTGACGGTGCCGGATGGACTGTGGCCAGGTACAGCTCGACCTGGAGCAAGAACCCCTGACACCCAGCCGCTGTCCCGTCGTAAGCCCTCGGGAGAGATAGACGGACTCCTCGATGTTCCGGTGCTGGAACGGGCGGGCTGACCGATGGTGCTGGCTGGGCGGGCGGTGGTGGAGGCGAACCCCAGCCTCGGAGTGTGGAAATAACCTCCTGCAGGGCGTTCCCCATCTGCAGGAGTTGCTCCTGCTGATCCCGAACCTGGGCTTCCAGTCTTGTCTGGGCTGCTTCTGCTCCTGCTGATTCCATGGGTGGTGTGTGATTCTGTCAGGGCGTGTGTAGGTGTGGTGTAGGAAATCAGATGCAGGACGCAGACGGTAGGTTCCAAAAGCTGTATTCCGACCCAAACACAGGCAACAGGGCAACAAAGCCCAACAGCTAAACTACGCCAAAGGCGTGTAGGCAAAATGCGCACAAAACAGGTGCGACAAAATATGTAGTGCACGAAACAAGTGCAAACGAGCTCCAGCGCAGTGGAGAGAAATATGCTCAACCGAGCAAACACAACACTGACGAAAACAATCACACACAACACAAGACAAACACAACGAGAAACTTATAGGATACTAATCACGTAAAACAGAAACAGGTGTGACACAAACAGACAAAAGCAAACGAACATGAAAACATAAATCGGTGGCAGCTAGAATTCCGGAGACGACGAACGCCGAAGCCTGCCCGAACAAGGGAGAGAGGCAGCCTCGGCCGAAACCGTGACAGATACTTAACACAATTTACACTCTTGTTAAACAGATGTTGAAATTGAATCAGACTACTCTTCTTCAAGCTTTAATTTCTCATTTGTTTGGGCTTGTGCATTTGTTCAAATTCCCTAAATAATGCCCATCCTCTGATGCAACCTTTCTTTTACAATGGCTTTCATGAATCAACTAATCCTCTTTATGCCCTGAGATCTGCCAGAGCCTCATCAAAGGTTAAGCCACCCAACAGCGAGGGAACCATTTCAATGCATTATTGAGAGTAGGGATCATTAGTGACGCCAGCTATACCCATGTCAGATGAAGAAATTGGGGCATTAGGGGCTGAATTACAGTCCGATGACAGTAGCGCTGTCTGTCTGGAGGAACGACAGAGGCCTTGTAGAGTTCTGGAGGGAAACATTGCAGACATACAGCAGCAGAGAATCAGTGTCACGTGCTACGCTCTGGGCACTCTGATGATGCCTGGAAAGGTCCCAGAGATACCAACATTAAGCCTGCCTCTCTGTCTCCTCAGAGCTGTAGTCTGTCAGAAGTATTTCCCCCAAGGCTATTACTGCATGGCCTCCCACCCCACTGGTTTCATCTCCTTCTGTTTTAATGCTTCACTCATTTCACCTCTTGGGGAGGATGGACAGCAGAGGAGAATCTCACAGGCACTCTCCTACATAGGTATGATGATTGGTTAGGGTGCACTATAGTTTTATAGTTGCTCAAAGGAAAACTCCCATAGCAAAGATGATATTAAGGATTCAACTGAACAGACAGAAAGAAGATAATGTGCTGAGTATGAATAGCTTTCTGTGACCTGAGAAATATATTGGATCTATTATACTGTAGTAGTGTGTTACAATGCTAAAGCAATTTGTCCAAATCCTTGTAAATTGGATTGTCATGTACAATGCTACAGAGATTAACAGAAAATGCCAGAGACCACATTACATTATGAATTATGGGAATTATATTAACATTTAAATGAGACAGTCATGCTCCACCAGTGTTACAAGACGTAATACGGTACAGAGTGATATATGGCAATATAATCACAATGACTTTGTTAACTTCCTTCATTATTTACATGCTTGGGGTTGTATTTTACACAGTCACATCCTCTTGAAAACGTGTATCCTTTAGCTAATCTGCTCTACAGGCTATCTGCAGTTTGTCCCTTTTAACTCTGATGATTAAAGTAAACATCAGAAAGAAAGGATGCAGATACGACACAGAGACCGGCCACAGACAGCAAAGCAACAGAGGAATATGTGAACCTTATTTCAAACATGATAATGATTGTTCATTTCCACAACATGTATAGGCCTACTGTAGTTCAACGGAACCAAGTGATTTTGTGATGTATTTCTTTCATATAAAATAGTTTAATAAACAATCTCTTTACAGTGCCTTCATTCTACAGTGACCTTTCATATGAACAGGCTCACATAGAGGTAATATTATTGTGTGTGTGTGTGTGTGTGTGTGTGTGTGTGTGTGTGTGTGTGTGTGTGTGTGTGTGTGTGTGTGTGTGTGTGTGTGTGTGTGTGTGTGTGTGTGTGTGTTGCTGAAGCCTTGGCACCTAATATCCTTTCCTGGTGCAATAAGCTATTACAGCTAAATATGTCTTGAGGGGATGGGAAAAGAAATTGAAAGAAACTGCTGTAGGCTTTGCATCGCCCTAGCATGATAAAATGTCAAAGGTTTTCTATTCTTAATTTGTCAACATTTTCAGAGAGAACTTACCTACACCTTTTCTCAGCCACAGTATTCTCATCACAGCTGTCAGTGGACTGGCACTGCTGCAGCTACTCTATTACGGTTCCCATTGCCAAGTCTAGTGTCACTGCTGTCAGAGCTACAAATTAGCCTATTTGCAACCTTTCATAATGGATTCCAGCAGGGAACATCATGTTCCTCTGAAAAGATGATGTTAGATGCAATGACACATAGTAAACATGTAATAGAGACAGGGTACATACTGTATATTGCAATTTTTTGCCTGTCATTTTCATCTTGCTGTGCTTTCCATAACATGCTGTTTCCAGAGAGTTGGGAGTTTCTCTGGTATCTCTCATTGGTCTCTGGGCAGATTTTTGGCAGCTTGGAGATTTAACCCAGCTTGTGGTATTTTCCAAGGAAATATACTTTCATCACTCTCCATCAAAAATTATTTCAAATGGAAGAGTTGAGGTCTTCATCAGGGCAAACATATGAAACACGACATAATGACAGACAGCAAAAGCTTAGTATCTCCAGTGAAAGAGTAATCATCTCTCAATGTATTGTCTGTAACCAGGTCTAAATGCATGCTCAACGGATGGTTTGTGATAATGAGAATACCTTCTAATCGATTCATCTTTAGACTTTGTCATTCTAGTTTCTGCCTCCGCTCACTCAGAGTTATCAGACAGCATTGTGTATAGCCTACCCAAACATTATCGTTGCATGGTTTAGATGAGAAAACAGTGCCTTACTTCAGGTGTTTAGAGATTGCTTTCTTCTGCTAGAGAACAGACAGTAGAATGTGTTCCTGTAGCTTCCGTAAAATGCAGGTGTAAAATGCTTGTTTTAGATAGGTACTGTACTCAGCATGCAGTGAATATAACGTATGTTGACCTTCTATGTTGACCTTTAGTCACTATCTTGATCCTATGCTGTGAAGGGGTCCTGATCCCTGCCTTGGCTCATTTACAATAACAGTGCCTGCTGGTGATTGCTGGATCCTTATGGTAAAATGTTCACACAAAATGAAATCCCCCTGGCAGATACACAAGAGCATTTCCCAAGTTGAATGTGACAAAGACAAAGTTACCTTGTCTAATTACTTGTGATTGAGAGCCTGCCATCGCGTATTGATTGGAGTAGAGGTTCGTGATAAGGGAGATAAAGACTGACGACTCAGTGGAGGTCACAACGGGCATCTGGTTCTGGCCTAACTGGTCAATAAATGAAATGCTGACAAGGGTTATATGGGCATGGATGGAGGGTGTAATGATGTGTGTCTGGGGAATGAGGGGAGGAGAGAAGAAGAAAAGCACCGCTGACCTGAGAGGACTTGGGTCAAGTTTATAATAAGCAACTGTTGTGACAGTGTCACGATCGTCGACAGATGAAGCGGACCAAGGCGCAGCGTGATAAGCGTTCATTCTTTATTTGTACTGACACGAACAGTCCTAGGTTATACACAAAACCCTACGGAACAAGATCCCACAAAACTAACATGCCAAAAGGCTGCCTAAGTATGGACCCCAATCAGAGACAACGAGCTACAGCTGTCTCTGATTGGGAACCACCCTGGCCAACATAGATATAAACGATCTAGAACGAAAAACATAGAAAACTAACAGAAACTCCACACCCTGGCTTAACATTTAAGAGTCCCCCGAGCCAGGGCGTGACAGACAGTGGGTATTGTCTGACTGGAACACCTGAACCTTTGCTGCTGCTCATTGGACACCACATGGAGAATGTTCTCAACCGTTAAAATTAGTGGCCTCTCCTCTCCCTTCAGTGAAAGACAACCATAGAAACCACAATGTATGGCAGAGATTGAAAGCTTCAGGCAATCAATGTACCCTCATTACCCATAGGCTACCTATTGTGATTGTGTGTATACACATACACAATCACATACTGTATATGTATGAATGTAGTATGTGCTGTATGTAACATTTACTGCTGTAGCTATAGCTTGATAGATTCAAGAAATATACTGTATCTTTGATGAAGATGCTGTAAAATCCACAAGCATCTTCATCTTTCCTTCCATTTCAACAAATATTATTTCTAAAGATTGTATTACTGTACATGAGGGAGCCAATTTTCTCATTTTCTTCTGTCATTCATTTGGACTAATTACTCCAGGGCTACACTGCAGATATGTTATGGAATGGTAATATTGCAGGAGAGTGATGTGAATCAGTGCTGCCATGGTGTGTTGCTATGAATGTTAATCCAGCTTGGTCTAATTGATCAGCAGGTCGACCACAGTGATCCTACAGACAGATGTGCCTATACATTATTTAAGACTTCGACTCCATGCAGAGGAGAGCCTTTTAAACCTACAGCATTTGCCTCGCTCAATCTCCACCACCACATCACATTCTAACAAGATGCCCTCAAGTGTCTGTTTTATCTCTTTATCTGCCCGAGTTCCTGGAAGTGCTTCTATGCGCAACAACAAAACAGCGTGATCTAAGCTAGAGTGTGTCTTTGCCATCGTAAGGGTTAAGGAGGAGTACAAGCATTGGTAATGTTTAGTAGCTGCATTGTTCTCATGCACTCTGTCTCTCTTTCTTTTTAGTTATAGTAGGGAAAAATCACCTTGAGTAGATAAGGTATAAAACTCTCCCTCCACTGGGCAAGGTAGTGAGGTGGCAGCTTTGTGATACATTTCCATGCCTAACACTCTTCACACAGTCAACAAACCTATAAAGTGTGCATAATCATCTTGGGTTTCAAAGAAAACTTTCTGTGAATGCTCCTGTGAGTTCTGCACTGGAATGAGTCAGAATAAGCCCCTTATGTAGAGCCGCTATCAGAATGAGTCTGTTGAATGAAGCAGGCAGCCTTGGAACGGTGCAGGCTCCTTAGCTTTGTTCTCTAGTTTTTCTCCTCTACTTAATCCCCTGTAAAGCCTATTGGCAGAGGGAAGGTGTTCAACTAGAGTACCTACAGCACTGTTTCAAAGGCACAGTGCTTAAGTGGCACCTGAAAGTCAGTGTATGAAAAGGGTCAATATTAAAACCTCTTCGATGTAAAGTCCCCTGTTTAGGGGACCTGCGTGGTTCTGGTACCGTTTCTGACCAACATTTTCGCTTAAATCTGTGGACACCGTAGATGGAAATGGCATGCATTGAGCAGTAGTCCTGGTTCTCACGGACACAGAAGTATGTCTATTCTGCCTGTGTGAAGCATGATGTGAAATCTGACACCACCTGAAGCTGAGATGTCCCTCCTACCATTTAATTCGCTCTTCTGACTGTCCATCAACTCCTACTTCACAGCCACTAACAATGCATATGCCTGGAATCCTTACATCATAACGCAGCCGGAGAGAGTGGTTTCGTAGCTGTAGCACATTCAGAGATCGATTTATAGCCAGTAATCTGGCTTGTGATAGACGGACAAGATTAATATGAGATAAAAGGCGAGTTCCTAACGAATTCAGGAAGCCACGCCAGAGCTGTGTGAGACGTTCACAGCGATGGGGGCAGACGTTTTGATCAAGAGAGACCTTTAGAAACCTTTAGAAAATACTGTATGTGTTTATGTATTTTACAGTTATAAGGAAGGTGTAATCTTATAGTTAGTCATTTTATAAATTGATTAAACTACTGTATATTTAGAAAAAAGTCATTTGAAGCCTTATTCATACAATTTTGTTGAATATGAAATACAGTCATGGTCAAAAGTTTTGAGAATGACACAAGTACTGGTCTTCACAAAGTTCACTGCTTCAGTGTTATCAGATATTTTTGTCAGATGTTACTATGGTATACTGAAGTATAATTACAAGCATTCCATAAGTGTCAAAGGCTTTTATTGACAATTACATTAAGTTAATGCAAAGAATCATTATTTGCAGTATTGACCCTTCTTTTTCAAGACCTCTGCAGCCCATTTTTGCATAATCAATGCTTGGAGTTTGTCAGACTTTGTGGGTTTTTGTTTGTCCACTCGCCTCTTGAGGATCGACCACAAGTTCTCAATGGGATTAAGTTCTGGGGAGTTTCCTGGCCATGGACCCAAAATGTCAATGTTTTGTTCCCCGAGCCACTTAGTTATCACTTTTGCCTTATGGCAAGGTGCTCCATCATGCTGGAAAAGGCATTGGTTGTCACCAAACTGTTCCTGGATGGTTGGGAGAAGTTGCTCTCTGAGGATGTTTTGGTACCATTCTTTATTCATGGCTGTGTTCTTAGGCAAAATTGTGAGTGAGCCCACTCCCTTGGCCGAGAAGCAACCCCACACATGAATGGTCTCAGGATACTTTACTGTTGTTATGACACAGGACTGATGGTAGCGCTCACCTTGTCTTCTCCGGACAAGGTGTTTTCCAGATGCCCCAAACAATCGGAAAGGGGCTTCATCAGAGAAAATGACTTTACCCCAGTCCTCAGCAGTCCAATCCTTGTACCTTTTGCAGAATATCAGTCTGTCCCTGATGTTTTTCCTGGAGAGAAGTGGCTTCTTTGCTGCCCTTCTTGACACCAGGCCATCCTCCAAAAGACTTTGCCTCACTTTGCGTGCAGATGCACTCACACCTGCCTGCCGCCATTCCTGAGCAAGCTCTGCACTGGTGGTGCCCTGATCCCGCAGCTGAATCAACTTTAGGAGATGGTCCTGGCACTTGCTGGACTTTCTTGGGCGCCCTGACGCCTTCTTCACAACAATTGAACCTCTCTCCTTGAAGTTCTTGATGATCTGATAAATTGTTGATTTAGGTGCAATCTTACTAGCAGCAATATCCTTGCCTGTGAAACCCTTTTTGTGCAAAGCAATGATGACGGCACGTGTTTCCTTGCAGGTAACCATGGTTAACAGAGGAAGAACAATGATTTCAAGCACCACCCTCCTTTTAAAGCTTCCAGTCTGTTATTCTAACTCAATCAGCATGACAGAGTGATCTCCAGCCTTGTCCTCATCAACACTCTCACCTGTGTTAACGAGAGAATCACTGACATTATGGCAGCTGGTCCTTTTGTGGCAGGGCTGAAATGCAGTGGAAATGTTTTTTGGGCAAAACATTAATTGCAATTCATCTGATCACTCTTCATGACATTCTGGAGTAAATGCAAATTGCCATCATCAAAACTGAGGCAGCAGACTTTGTGAAAATTAGTATTTGTGTCATTCTCAAAACTTTTGACCACAACTGTACATCATATAACATATTTGTACTGTGCACTTGAGCTTCAAGTGCCTACACCTCAGCAATTTATAACTATTTCTACCAGAAAGGTGAGATTTTAACCTTTCTTGGAGTATGCAGCATTACTAGTTGTTATTTATGGCCCTCTCATAATATATAATAACTTTTGGGGATTACGTAAATTACATTTTCGATTACATTTACTTACGTTTAAGAGGTTTTAGATAACCCCTCCAGAATCTCACAGTGCAGATTAAATTCAATCTCCAAAGAGATGTAAATCTTTTTATGTGTGTAAATAAATGTACAGCTCTTGTGTATTGCTGGTAGAACAACCTGCATATTATTCTGTACGTAAATCCGGGACACTCCATTTAGAATGATATGTTACGTTTCGTAACATATGTATTAATTTGTGAACCCTGCTCTGAATTTGCAGACAGACCAAGCTTGAGCATTGTAGTATCTACACTATATATACAAAAGTATGTGGACACGCCTTCAAATGAGTGGATTCGGCTATTTCAGCCACCCCCGTTGCTGACAGGTGTATAAAATTGAACACACCGCCATGCAATCTCCATAGACAAACATTGGCAGTAGAATGGCCTTACTGAAGAGATCAGTGACTTTCAATGTGGCACCGTCATAGGATGCCACCTTTCCAACAAGTCAGTTCATCACACATTTCTGCCCTGCTAGAGCTGCCCCGGTCAACTGTAAGTGCTGTTATTGTGGAAACGTCTAGGAGCAACAACGGCTCATTTGTGAAGTGGTAGGCCACACAAGCTCACAGAATGGGACCGCTGAGTGCTGAAGCGCATAGCGTGAAAAAATCGTCTGTCCTCGGTTGCAACATTCACTACCGAGTTCCAAACTGCCTCTGGAAGCAACGTCAGGATAAGAACTGTTCATCGGGAGCTTCATAAAATGGGCTTCCATGGCCGAGCATCGGCTGGAGTGGTGTTGGACACTGGAGCAGTGGAAACGCATTCTCTGGAGTGATGAATCACGCTTCACCATCTGGCAGTCCGACAGACAAATCTGGGTTTGGCGGATGTCAGGAGAACACTACCTGCCCGAATGCATAGTGCCAACTGTAAAGTTTGGTGGAGGAGGAATAATGGTCTGGGGCTGTTTTTCGGGCTAGGCCCCTTAGTTCCAGTGAAGGGAAATCTTAATGCTACAGCATTCTAAGCGATTATGTGATTCCAACTATGTGCGCTATTTCTATGCTTCCCGTTCTTAAGTTTAGTTTATGCATCTTTTGCTTTCAGCTTTGTACACCAGCTTCAAACAGCTTAAAATACAATATTTCTGGTTGTTGAAAATATATTTCACAGCAGTTTAGATGGCATAATGATTCTCTACAGGTAACCTGGAGGGTAGGAGCATTGGGCCAGCAACCGAAAGGTGGCTGGATCGAATCCCTGAGTTGATAAGGTAAAATTCTCTCTTTCTGCCCCTGAGCAAGGCAGTTAAACCAATGTTCCCCAGGTGCCGATGACGTGGATGTCGGTTAAGGCAGCCCCCCGAACCTCTCTGATTCAGAGGAGTTGGGTTAAATGCGGAAGACACATTTCAGTCGAATGCGTTCAGTTGTACAACTGACTAGTTATTACACTATACATTGCTTGTTTTGTCACATAAACTGAAATTAGGTGAACTATTAGAATTTTAGCAACCACAAAATGGCGGAGCGATTTCTGCATATTGCACCTTTACTCAACATTAGAGCACTGGAATGGCATTTATGTGCTACACGTTAAACTGCTATGTTGTCTTGAAAACTCTGACAGATGCTATATCACAGGAGGTTGGTGGCACCTTAATTGGGGAGAATGGGCTCATGGTAATGACTAGAGCGGAATCAATGGAATGGTATCAAATACATCAAACACATGGTTTCCAGCATTGGGTAGCGTGGAGGGTAGGAGCAGTAGGGATGACAACTCGTTATATTGATGGTTGCGAGAATTACACCATACTGCTGTCCTGCCTGAGCATTTGAAATGTAACAAGTACTTTTGGGTGTCAGGAAAAATGTATGGGAGTAAAAAGTACATATTTTCTTTAGGAATGTAGTGAACTAGGGCCTCCCGAGTGGTGCAGCGGTCTAAGGCACTGCATCGCAGTGCTTGAGGCGTCACTACAGACCCGGATTCGATCCCAGGCTGTGTCACAACCAGCTGTGACCGGGAGTCCCATAAGGCGGCGCAGAATTGGCCCAGCGTCGTCCGGGTTAGGGGAGGTTTTGGCCGGGGGGGGCTTTACTTGGCTCATTGTGCTCTTGCAACTCCTTGTGGCCGGCTGGGCGCCTGCAGGCTGACTTAAATCATCAGTTGAACAGTGTTTCCTCCAACACATTAGTGCAGCTGGATTCCGTGTTAAGGAGTGTCGTTTGGTGGGTCATGTTTCGGAGGATGCATGACTCAACCTTTGCCTCTCCTGAGCCCGTTGGGGAGTTGCAGCGATGAGGCAAGATTAAAATTGGGTTAAAAGAAAGGATTGAAGGAGAAAATAAAAACATTTATCAATAGTCAAGTACAGATACCCCAAAAAATGACTTAAGTAGTTCTCAGAGAATCTCATTGGATGAAAATGTAATGGTCAAGACAGATTTTCCAGCTGAAGTCTAGTGCCTCATGTTTTACATATTGGCAAGCATGGTCTTGTTGTGTCACATTTCAGTCTGTTTAGGGGAAATAGTTCAAAATCTGTGATTCTACTGCTTCTTTAAGGTCTAGACCTTTCTTTAAGGTTTGCCCTTCATTTACCTATAGGGGTGGAAGAGGAGGGGAGAGAGCAATGTTTTTTTTTTTTAATTCTGTACGTAAATCTAAGACACTCCATTTTGTATGATATGTTACGAATTACAATTCGTATGATATGTTATGAACTTTCAAAACGTACAATATGTTACGTATTTGCAAAATGTATGATATGTTAACAATTTGTCCACAAGATGGCAGCATTGTGTGTGCAAAGTCTGCCATGAGTTTTCCCAAATTTTCCGAATTGGGGGTTGGGGGGAGGGGGATGGGGGGGGCAAGTGTAGAACCCAGTTCCTACATTTGAATATAAAAATTGATTTTATCAAACAAAACTATGCTACATTTTATGTATGGAACCCACAGGATGACAAATCAAAGCAAGATTACTGAATGTAAGTACATTATTTACCTTCAGAGGTGAATGTATCAAACCAGTTGCAAAGACAAAAGTGTTTTGCTGTTGTGCACTATCCTCAAACAATAGCATGGTATTTTTTTCTGTAATAGCTACTGTAAATTGGACAGTGCAGATAGATTAACAAGAATTTAAGCTTGCTGCCTGTATAAGACATGTCTATGTCCTGGAAAGTTGGCGTTGTTAACAACACCATTCTAGTCACATTTTGCATATTGAGCAGCAACCGTCCCGGTACAGGGACACCGATCCTGTAGAGGTTAAATGGTTAAGGTTAGGGAAAGCTAAAAGGAGTAAGTTTGGGGAAGGGTTCGCTAACAGGCTAAGTAGTTGCAATGGAGCAAAAAGTTGTAAGTAGTTGCAAAGTTGCTAATTAGCTAAAATGCTGAGGTTGTCCATCATGAGATTCGAACATGCAACCTTTGGGTTGCTAGACATTTGCGTTATATATACGCCCACCCCTCCACCCCGACCAACCACATTCCAAACCTTCTGTCTTATATAACCATACCAAACTTAACATATCATACTAATTTGAGTGTCCCAGAGTTACATTTACTATGTTACGTCTAGTCTATGAGACCAGTCTGGAGAGAGATAGAGAGAGCTCTGAGGCTGTTGCTATGTCAGCACATGCCCTGCCCATGATGTATAACTTTACAAGTTCTGATTTGTTGCTCCAAGGCAAAGATAACCATCTATGACTGTTAAATGTCTGAATCAGCTCTATACATCAGCATATGTCGAGTGTAAAGACATCCTCTCATCTGTGTTTTCATGGTATTTGCAAGACCAATTCCTTCTGGTAAGAAATGCTCCTCAGCAACATGTTTTAACTACTGTGTTAACTCATACCAATCCAAAACAACAGAATGTAATCTGATGGGTGAGGATCAGAGAGAGATTTTGTTGTGGCATTCACTATAGTCTTACCCCTTCTCTATTTAGTTGACTGCTGTAAGACCCTCTGGGCAACGAGTCAGTAGCCCCAGTGACTAGTGGATGTAGCTTACATTCTGAGTAATTGACCACCCCTTTGGGGATTCCCCTTTATCAGGCACTGGAGATGATGTGCACAAGTAAAGTACTACACTACAACACAAGACTGACAGGATTCAGGACAGGCGCAGCGTGTTCCATCTTGTCTACATTCCACACCGGTCTACGGAGCTCCCATGTGGAAAATTCCACCTCGGTGGATTGAAAGAGAAGAAGGGGTGGCCAAGGGACCACAATAACTCAACCTAGTACTGTGTGGGATAACCTGTTTCTGTACAACTGGCCTCTATAATAGCTTTAGTTTCAAGAACATACAGTATTTTATGGCTATTCCTCACTTCTCACCAAATTTGTTGCTGTGGTGAAACACTATGTAGCCGATGTTTTACATTTTGAACTTTTGACAATGCTGCCAGGCTGTGTCTCTTCTGTGTCATTGCTGAAAGACAGAGGAGGTGACATCGTAATCCAAAATAAACTAAACTTCAATCAGGGCCAGACTCAGGGTCCTTCAGGAGTTATAATCAACCATCCCCAAGCTTCAGCCCTTCAGCCTTCAGCTCTTAACCACAATCATGAAATTAGATTAGAATCTTGAAGCTAGGGTTTTGTATTCAGGGAGCACACAGCATGTCACAGTCGCCCCAAGGGAGGACACTGGATTGGATCATTGGTTTAATCAAAATAATTCATCTCTGCAAACTGACACCCTAATATAGATCAAATTCTTTCCATACGCACAAGAAGCTTATGGCATATCAAGAAGCTGATTAAACAGCATGATCATTACACAGGTGCACCTTGTGCTGGGGACAATAAAAGGCCACTTTAAAATGTGCAGTTTTGTCATACAACACAATGCCACAGATTTCTCAAGTTCTGAGGGAGTGTGCAATTGGCATGCTGACTGCAGGAATGTCCACCAGAGCTGTTGCCAGATAATTGAATGTTCATTTCTCTACCATAAGCTGCCTCCAATGTCGTTTTAGAGAATTTGGCAGTATGTCCAACCGGCCTCACAACCACAGACCACGTGTAACCACGCCAGCTCAGAACCTCCACATCCGGCTTCTTCACCTGCGGGATCGTCTAACGGGGGTTGGGGGGGGAGTATTTCTGTCTGTAATAAAACCCTTTTGTTGGGAAAAACTCATTCTGATTGGCTGGGCCTGGCTCCCCAGTGGGTGGGCCTGGTTGCCAAGTGGGTGGGCCTATGCCCTCGAAGGCCCACCCATGGCTGCACCCCTGCCTAGTCATGTGAAATCCATAGATTAGGGCCTAATGAATTTATTTAAATTAACTGATTTCCTTGTATGTACTGTAACTCAGTCAAATCTTTGAAATGTTTGCATGTTGCGTTTATATTTTTGTTCAGTAGAATTAGCTTCACATTGATGACAATGGAATTGATGTAGCAAATCTGAGCGTATTTTTCTGCCAAACCAATTCACAGGTTTTATGTGAGATGTGTTCATCTACTGTAATGCCAGCTTGGCTTGTCACAAAGTGTCTTCTTGCCTCGTGATGGGGTTCTGCTTTGCTTCCCCACCTTCCCCTTCTATTTTGTCTCTGCTTGTACAGTATTTGGCATTGAGTAATGTGTTGGCTACAGGTGAAACTCAGAGCTGCACTCTCTCTGATCAAATGCGTTGCTGGGAAGATTGCAGCCAGCCTTGAATGTTGTGCAAGTCCAGACACAGCAGCACATATCTCACCTGAAAGTATAGGCTGGGAGGAGACTGTGGCTGGCCCAGGGCCCTCAGAGGCCTCTTGTAACTCCCCATCCCCCTGTCTACTGTGTGGCCTGCTTCACCCAGGGGCTCATCTGACATTCACTCTCCTCAACTGGATCAGAGTAATATACTCTCATCATATGGTTGCATAAAGACATTTGTCAATCTCACTATTGTTTAGGGAATCCTGCATGATAGACCTCAATGCGTTATTCAGGACTCATATATACACCAAATATAGTAGACTGACATTACAAAAACTGTGCATTCATGTTGATATGATATCTACTATCACAGAATTGAAACGTTCTCATTCAGGCAGGGAGCAAAATATAGAGGTGCTGCTGTATTCCTTTCCTGCATTGCAGCATTCCAGGCATGTTGAAACATTGTCCTCTCCTCTCCCTCTGGAACTGGGGAAGTGGAAATAGAGCTATGTGCCACATACATTGGGGTCCGAAATTATTGACACCCTTGATAAAGATGAGCAAAAATGACTGTATGAAATACTGTAAATAATTCAAATACTGAGCTATATTGTACGCTCCAATTTTTTTTGAAATTATATTATTTTATACTAATTAAATTGCTCAGAGAAAGAGATTTTGTTTAACAAGTAATACATATTTTCTCAAAAAGGTAGGGGTCAAAATTATTGACACCATGTTTTCAACACCTTTCAATACCTCACCTTGCGAAGATAATGGCACTGCGCCTTTTTCTAAAATGTTTTATGAGTTGGAGAATACATTGGGAGGGATCTTAGACCATTCCTCCATACAGAATCCTTCCAGATCCTTGATATAATTTGTCTGTGCTTATGGACTGCCCTCTTCAATTCAAACCACATGGCCATTGCAAAATGTTTTTATGGTCAATTAACCATTTCTTTGTGGATTCTGATGTGTGCTTGGGGTTATTGTCTTGCTGGAAGATCCACTTGCGGCCAAGGCAACCAGATTTTTGGCAAACCATTTCCTGGTACTGGGTAAAGTTCATGATGCCGTTTACCTTAACAAGGGTCCCAGGACCAGTGGAAGCAAAATAGCCCCATAACATTAAAGTTCCACCACCATATTTTAAAGTAGGTATGGGGTTCTTTCTTGCTTATGCATTCTCATTTCAACGCTAAACCCACCACTGGTGTGAGTGGCCAAAGAGCTCTATTTTCATGTAATCTGACCAAAGCACCTGTTCCAATCAAAGTACCAATGCCGTTTAGCAAACCCCAGACGTTTACAATTGTTGGATGACATGAAACAATTGCTCTTTGGCCACGCATTCTTTAAGGGGCTACCTGTGACTATTCAATTACTGTTATTTTGCATACAAGTTTCATGCATTAAGTTTCCTTTTTATCTCCATGTTCTCTCCCCTAGTTGCAGTCACTCAGAAAGCGAGCAAATTCCATTGCCAACCTGTCCAGACAGGTTCCACTCTGGTGAGAAGGTAAGGAAGGGGAGGAGGGGGAGTAGTGGGAGGAGAGGGAGGAGTGAAGGGTGGGTTGATGATATCCCACATTTCCATAGAATTTTGGATCAAGGATGCACAACTCACATCTATAGATGCACTGTTGTCAAGCATAGACAGCCAAAGACAAAGCTATTGAACATAATACTGTGTTGACCTAGAATAATAATAGAATAAAGCCAAAATGGTCTATCCATTTCAACATCTTATGATTGTTTATGCTTTGAGTATGATAATGTGTTATTATAATTTCTCATGCTGAGTGGTACAAATGGATGTGGAACAAACAATACTATTAACTAATGTTAGGTGTTGGTGGAATAGTTTGTTTCTCAAGGGAGGAGGATACGTTTTATTCTGTCATTCAGAATTTGTCCAGGAGGGCTATATTAGGGCATTGACCAGATTTAAGATAGAGGGGGCGAGGCTTTCCCTTTTTGCTGCAATGCCATTGGTCCAAGCTGTAAGCTAAAATACCTCTACCTAGGGCAGGTAAAAAGACAGTGAGACTGACATCAGGCACTGCAGAAAAAGGATTGATCTGGATTACTTCATTTCATTTATCTTTCAAAACAAATTTACAGAAAACTCTCAGAGACATCTTGACTTTTTTTGTTTGTCTTCAATGACTACTCTTAAATCAGTCCTCGAATATTTGTAATAATGTTTTGATAAAACTGGCTCATAGTGTTTGACTGTTGTTTGATGTATGGTATTTGTATTTGTGTTATGTTTTGTTTTTAGGTGTGGATTAAACAAGAACCAAGAGTTGAAAAGTCAATCTCCAGTAAGGTGAGTCAGATTTGAGAGGTACCGTATCGATGTAAAGAGAGAGTATGCAGTGACCCAGACATTCAACCCTTTGATTGATAGGTAGCAGTCGTGATATTGACATGTCATATTCTACTCAGTATTGCAAAAGTAAAAAGAGAATGTTCCAAGTCCAGGATTACATACAAAACGATGTGATTCTGAGCCACAGAAGCATCAGTCCCGTCTCTACATGTCTAGCAGGGCTAAGGCATTCACCAGGGCCTGGAACACACTGGAGGAATGGAACAGAACAGAAGCAGGTCTCATCTTGTGCAGGGAGAGGCTGGCACACCCTTTACACACGCACAATACACAGATACATGGAGTGAACTGGCTCTTGCACCCTCTATAATTATGTAATTCTTCCCTCCTCAGTGTTTCCTCAGTGTTTTATGTTCCATTTTGACTCATTTTGTGATTTGTTTTCTGATAAGGTTCCAAGGAGTACTCAGCTATGAATTGGGGCAAACGAAAAGACTCATAAGCTGACTGGAATTAGCCATGCATTCTATCCTTCATTCCACCGGAGTCTGTGTCATGAACCATTCAGATTTCAGTGGTGTGAAGAGTAAGAAACATGGAGTTTATCGTCAATAGAAAAGATTGGAGAATTGGATTCTCTACTCTGTGACTATGGACTCGAATCAGTAACTTAGATGAATTTAGCATTGTTTTTAGCATTGTACTGCAGACATACTGTATATTCCTACAGATGAAAAAACATTAGGAGCATTTTTTACATAGATCAGAAAATAATCCAAGCCTGACAGAGAGGTGCAAACATGAATAGAGTGTTACTAAATGCATTCTGTTTACCATTTCTGTGACCTATGACCTGCCATACAAAATAGCCTCCAACACTCTACTCAGCAAATTGGAAGTAGTATATCACAGTGCCATCCGTTTTGTCACCAAAGCCCCATGTACTACCCACCATTGTGACCTGTACGCTCTCATTGGCTGACCCTCACTACATATTCGTCGCCAAACCCACTGGCTCCAGGTCATCTATAAATCACTGCTAGGCAAATCCCCGCCTTATCTTAGCTTATTGGTCACCATAGCAACACCCACCCGTAGTATGCGCTCCAGCAGGTATATCTCACTGGTCATCCCCAAAGCCAACACCTCCTTTGGTCGCCATTCCTTCCAGCTCTCTGCTGCAAATGACTGGAACAAACTGCAAAAATCTCTGAAGCTGGAGACGCTTATCTCCCTCACTAACTTTAAGCATCAGTTGTCAGAGCACCTTACCGATCACTGCACCTGTAGACAGTCCATCTGTAATTAGCCCACCCAACTACCTCATCCCCATATTGTTATTTATTTTGCTCATTTGCACCCCAGTATCTCTATTTGCACATCTTCTTCTGCACATCTATCACTCCAGTGTTAATACTAAATTGTTATTATTTTGCACTATGGCCTATTTATTGCTTTACCTCCATAACTTACTACATTTGCACACACTGTATATATATTTTCTATTGTGTTATTGACTGTATGTTTTGTTTTATCCCATGTGTAACTCTGTGTTGTTGTTGTTTTTATCGCACTGCTTTGCTTTATCTTGGCCAGGTCGTAGTTGTAAATTAGAACTTTTTCTCAACTGGCTTACCTGGTTAAATAAAGGTGAAATAAATAAAACAAATAAATAAATACAGTACCTCTACTGATATAATGCATCTAAAAAACAAGTTGCATCTAAAATGAAAATATATGTGTCCAGGCACATAATACAAAGCCCTTTAAGAATACTAACATTTTTTGTAGTAATTGCCATATGATGACTAATGACTCACTCTTTGTACATAAATCATGAAAACCAATATATTGGTTGTGAAAATCACAAGTTGTCATTCAGACACCCTTAACCCCACCCCTCCTAGTCCCTTTTACTCAGCCCTGGCTTTCCTGAGGTAGAATACAACTACATGCAAATGGTTATATCACCCCTAGTGAATAATTTAATCAAGGGCTTATCTTTCCTTAAGCAACTTCATCTAACTTGACATGGCTTCACCTAAGTAGATGCAAATGTCTACATGTATAATATCAACCAATCGGATACTTTTATCTTAGCAGTTTCGTCTTTAGTATTTGGCCTATAATTGAAAACCATCCCTCTCACATTTCCATCACATATTTCTATTCAGATAGTAAATGTATAATTCTTCTTCTAAAGAGAGCTGGTTTTCCCATGAGACGGTACCTGGGTCTCTGTGGGGCAATTAACTATCTTCATTAGCAATGGGACATTTTGCAGACCCTATTCAAAGCGTTAATTGCAATGAAAGAGACTGCTGGAAGTCATTTGACAGCTATAGTGTGCTGTTAGTCATCCAGTTATAATTCTTCCACCCAATTAAGTTGAAGGAGTATAATGAATGAACAAACAAAACGATAACAAGATAAATCTGGAATGATTAATATCACGGCAATTTCACTAATAGGACTGTGTGACAAAAAAGGCTCAAACTCTGCTTGATGCTTCTTTTTTATTTTCTAGACATGTTAATTTCTAGCAATATATTGGTTTCATGACCGTCCAGTTCTGTAAATCCAAGCTTGCCACCAACTTTGCCACATAATTATCAAAACAGCTCAAACAATAATGTTATATGCTGAAGAATATTAAATGGGAAAAAAATACATGAGTTCAAGATACCTTTGCCATGCATTTCACATTGTACAATGTTAGCTCTGTATGTTTTATAATCCATATTCTAATAGCAACATAATTCATTAATAATCAACATTCCTCATCTTTGTAACCATATCTGACCACAATAATGTCCCTAACTCACACAGTAGATGGTGTAGTGGCACTGTCCTGAACGGGCCTCTCCTGCACCACACACCTCAGCCTGCTGTTCATCTTCCTGTTGGTGGCTATGATCAGCAAGGGGCTGAGTGCTTCATACAGCGATGACAATAATATGTGCACAGTCCATTATCCACCCAATAGAGGAGCATGTACAGGATCACTACAGCCATAGCCACCCACCGCTCTGCCCCACCACTGGCCCCAGAGCTGCTGCGGAGTCCCTTCACCTGCTGGCTGTGGCGGTACAGAAACACAAGGATAACCAGACTTGCCATCAGGGCCATAGGCACCACGTCCCTCCCCACCTGGACAGCCCCGTTCACCTGCATGGACTGCGTAGAAGGGAAGCAAACAAATGAATGCTGTGCTGCATGAGGCCCGAGTTGTTCCGGGAGCCCAGGGACAAGGCTATGGCTGCGGGAAGGTATCCAGGGTCTCTAGCAGGCAGCGCACGCCCACCACAAGCAGGTTGGCACAGGCTAGGTGCAGCACGATGGCATCAGCAGGAAGGAGCTGGTGCTCCTGGTACAGTGCCAGGAGGAATGCCATGATGACAGAAGTGTTTCCTGGGACATCAACCACAGTGAGGGACAGGTACAGCATTCCCCAGACCACCTCCTCTGATTCCATGGTTGAGGAGATAAAGGATATGAAAATACATGTCAAATCAGTATTTGTTAATATATTCAATCATCTCAGAAGGCCATTGCATGCATCAGTTCTCTTACCTGAGAGGTATGCTTTATGATGTTGGAGTCTGATCACTAGTCTGTTTGTAAACCAGACCACAGTCCCCATGGCTAGTGAGTTTCCTCGTGTTCTTATACTCTCAGAGAGATTCAGTAACTGTAGGTGGTGATTAGCATGGTCCACTGACTTTATGCTCCTCTTCCATCTCCCTCCAATTACCTGAGATCAATACAGATTACTGCATCTGTTCCAGCTGTGGCTATATGGCACCAAAACATTTCATCAGGACTGAGGACAGAATGACAACAAATAAAAGGAAATTGAGGTCTCAATAAGTATCTATATGTCCAGTTATTATGCAAAGAAAGCATTTGAATGGGTACAAAACCCTATGTCTAATGCTCAATGTATTCCCAGCCAAACCTGTCACTTTCAATACTCATAGACTAGGCCTACTGCTCTATTTCTATGGTTCCTTTGAATTGCTTTCTGCTATGGTCCAGGTAAGGACTAACAATAAGGCTACAGTGCCCCCCTATGGAGAACGATGTGACAAGATAAATGTGTAATTTTTGCCATTCAAAAAGGTCTGACCTGGAGTAAAATAGTTACCCCAAACTGAAAAATATGAGCAATGTGTTTCTGTTTTACTTTGTGATTGATGTTTGCAATGAGATGCATAACAAGTCAGATAGACTTGAGCTTGTTTGATGTCATTGATGTGAAACACGCTTCACTGTCCTCTGTCAGAGATAGAAGTGCTGAAGCAAAGACCTTCGTCCATAAAAACACACTGGAATTCCACTACAATATCTATTTATGCCTGTAAGTCTCACTCCTGGGAGAGTATACTTATTTAGATATTCAACAGTCGTCTGTAGTTTTTGACAACCTGTTTGAGGCATTGCAATGAAAAATAAATCAATAAAGTAATTCGAAGGGGTAGAAAACGGGTCTGGTCTTTGGAGGAAACATATTAAAAACCCTCTGCTTACTATGTAGAATACATGATAGAATCCCTAGAAAAGAACATGCATGAGCTTGCATTCTAATTAGTACTCTACTCATGTCAACATATTGATACTCACATGGGGAAATAACACCACCTCAGATTATTGATCTCAAAGTGGTTTGAAAATGAGTAGCAAGTGAAATTCAAATGTCACCTTAGCCTTTATCGAGGATCCTTCAGCATGGGTTGACTTTACTCCAAGTTTGACTTATAGTTAAGGGTGCTGTCTAAAATACACTGTTATGCCTTAAGCACAGCTAAACCACAACATTACCATCTTTCATTCATATTTTGAGAATGGAGCAACACTGGATTAGAAATGTACACTGTCTGGATTGTTAATCCCCACTGTGCAGCAGAGGTTTGGTGAAACAGGATGATTGTTCTTGTAGGTGAATAAAGCAGTGTTAAGAGTGGGAATCAAAATAGAAGGCTACTTTCCCATTGCTCTGAATTAGACTAAACATCCGTTATTGCTAGATAATTACCTGTGCTGCTGTGTCCCTGGGCGACATACTCCCAGGACAGGAGATAACAGAAGTGAGCAGTGAAAGGGGCCAGCTGTGCATGAACCTCTTAAGGATCTGACCCTTTTTTTCAATTTTTGACTAAAATGACATACCCAAATCTAACTGCCTGTAACTCAGGACCTGAAGCAAGGATTTGCATATTCTTGATACCATTTGAAAGGAAACACTTTGAAGTTTGTGGAAATATAAATTAATGTAGGAGAATATAACACATTAGATCTGGTAAAAGATAATACAAACAAAAAAACATATATTTTCTATTTTTTTGTTCCATCATCTTTGAAATGTAAGAGAAAGGCCACAATATCATATAGGAGTTTAGGCGCAATTTAGATTTTGGCCACTAAATGGTAGCAGTGCATGCAAAGTTTCAGATTGATCCAGTGAAGCATTGCAATACTGGACTATTTTGTATCAAGTCTGCCCAAATGTGCCGAATTGGTCAATTGAATGTACATAACTATAGAGAACATACAAAAATTATATGGTAATACAAAATGTAAGTTTACACACTTCCAGGAATGTCATACATGATGGATCATTAGCTTGTACACTAACTTTCACAGATCTAGGTGGGTGTGGAGCCAGAGACAGCAACGGTTCAAACTGTAGAACCCAATTCCTACATTTGAATATAAAAATGGATTTTATCAAACAAAACTATGTTACATTTTATCTCTGGGACCCTCAGGATGACAAATCAGAGCAAGATTACTGAATGTAAGTACATTATTTACCTTCAGAGGTGAATGTATCAAACCAGTTGCCGTGATAAGTTTTTTGTTGTTGTGCACTCTCCTCAAACAATAGCATGGTATTTTTTCACTGTAATAGCTACTGTAAATTGGACAGTGCAGTTAGATTAACAAGAATTTAAGCTTCCTGCCCATATAAGACATGTCTATGTCCTGGAAAGTTAGCTGTTACTTACAACAGTCATGCTAATCACATTAGCGCACGTTAGCTCAACCGTCCCGTATACGGGACACCAATCCCGTAGAGGTTAAATTACTTCCAAATAGCTTAATCAAGCTGCTTTTACATCAACAATAACAAAAACCTCTGCTGGGGTATGGGTGCTCTAATAACAGATATTACCCCATTGACAGGGCCATCCTAAAACATGACTGTTTCTTGAGTTATACCATTATTTTTTTATTTTTTTATTGAGGTTTCTATAGAATATGGCCATTATTGACATTAATGCTGTCATCTGAAAAGAAAAAGCTCTAGTAGTTACTATTGGTTACATATTGAGTTTTAGGAGGGGTGGGGTGAGTGTTCTAATGTTGTCCCCTAATAATCCCCACAGAGTATTGAAATTGCAGGGGTAATTACTGCAACTCGCTGTTGGCTGGGCTCCCTGCCTGTGCCATTAAACCCCTTCAACTTATCCAGAACGCTGCAGCCCGTCTGGTGTTCAACCTTCCCAAGTTCTCTCATGTCACCCCGCTCCTCCGCACACTCCACTGGCTTCCAGTTGAGGCTCGCATCTACTACAAGACCATGGTGCTTGCCTACGGAGCTGTGAGGGGAACAGCACCTCCTTACCTTCAGGCTCTGATCAGACCCTACACCCAAACGAGGGCACTACGTTCATCCACCTCTGGCCTGCTAGCTCCCCTACCTCTACAGAAGCACAGTTCCCGCTCAGCCCAGTCAAAGCTATTCGCTGCTCTGGCACCCCAATGGTGGAACAAGCTCCCCCACGACGCCAGGACAGCGGAGTCACTGATCATCTTCCGGAGACACTTGAAACCCTACCTCTTTAAGGAATACCTGGAATAGTTTAAAGTAATCCTTCTTCCCCCACCCCCCATAAAAATAAAATTTAAAAAAAAGTGGTTGTCCCACTGGCTATCATAAGTTGAATGCACCAATTTGTAAGTCGCTCTGGATAAGAGCGTCTGCTAAATGATGTAAATGTAAATGTAAATGTAATTAACCACACTGAATGACCAATACTGTGTTCATGTTTATTTATCAATAGTTGTAGGTAAGGATATGCTTTCTGCAATCATTGTCCAATAATTTAGAGAGTGTAATAGGGACCATTTGTTCACAGTTGGTGTATGCATAGCTCTGTTTAAGAAACTTCATTTTCTGTCTCTATTCTTCAGCAAGGTACCCAAGTTAGGTATCATGTTGGATCTGTGTGTCACCATCAAAGGGGTGTCCTTCCTGCTGCAGACAGGGTTAGGGATCTTGGGGAACACTCTGGTGCTGCTGGCTTACATCCAGATTGTCTGCTCTGAGCACTGACTCCAGCCTTTGGACATGATTCTCTGCCACCTAGCCTTCGTTGACCTGATGATGCTCCCCAGACCATGACTGTGTGTGACCTGCTGAATGACCCGGGCTGCAAGGTGGTCATCTACCCCTACCGCATCACCCGGGCACTGTCAGCATGCATCACTTGTATGCTCAGTGTGTTCCAGGCAGTGACCATCGCCCCTGCAGGTGGACCCCATTTGTCCAGGCTTAAGGCAAGTCTTCCCAGCCTCATCGTGCCCACCTTCACACGGCTGTGGCTCCTCAACATGGATGTATGCATCACAGCTACATTTTTCTCTATTGCCCGCACAATGGCACCATGCCTGCCTTCCCCCTGTATGTTGTATTCTTTGGCATAGACAATGTCATCTGGATTTACATGCCGACGGTAGCTAAGTTGTCTCCAATGGTGGCTGACAAAAGAGTCTTCTTCTCCTCCTGTTATGCCTCTCTCAGTCCCTTCTTCATCATCAGCTCCAATAAGAAGGTCAAGAGCAAGTTGGTGTGTGCTGCAGCCGACCAAGAACAGCCATCAGTCGACACCCAGGACTTCAGTGACAAGATCTAACGTAACCCAAGCTCTGGATAAACTGTATTTTATTCTGGGGCTATTATACCTCATGGATGGTCTTCTTGTGATTATTTTGTGTAATTATGCCCATGTAGCCTACTTGTTATAGGCCTTCTATTTATTTGTGTAAATCATTGCAGTTTTCAGGATTGTAGATTGAACTAATGCGTGACATGAGGTTTGAAACAAGTAAGAAATGTATCATTCTATTGGACAAGCAGGAACTGTGAGGATAGAAGGCAAATACAGTACAATACAATAATGTAGACAAAAAACAACACAAATAAAAAATAAAAATAGCTATAAGTAATGCTATGGAAATCAACATAATGTAAATATATATATACATATATATATTATATTATGTAAATATTTATTTTACTCTATTGTATGCATTGATGTTTATTCTAGAAGTCTAGAGTGGTAAGGCCTACACTCTAGTCTAGCTGTCACAGGTTGTTTATTATATAATGTGGATTTTCCACAGACCACACGCGCAGCCGCTGGCTGCACAGATTTGACAGTTCTGAAAATTGTCAACAAACAAGCAGGCTAAAATGAATCGAATTAACCCGGAAAAAGGTCACTAGCGCAAGAGTCGTGTCGGTGTGCATTCCTGGGAAATCGCCTTGAAATACATCTGATAACGAAGTTAGCATTTGGAAAATCGTTTAAATAACTGTAATAAAATATAGATTGCTCATAAGTCATTGCAATTCCCGCAGTCGAGATGCTGCTAGTTGGCTAGTTTACCTCTTCGAGTCGCGCGACACTCCTGGTCTGAAGAAGAGCTGGCGAGCTAACTTTGCTAATGGTAGCTAGCTAGCTAGCTTCTATTGCTAATATTGAACTACTGTACTGGTTTCTAGATTAGCTAAATGTGCCGCGAATCTGTTTACCTATTTTGAATGGTGGCAAATTTAGAAGTTCAAATGTTTTGTACGAGTTGAAAGGTATAGCCTAGCTGAGGTTGACTGAATGATGATGGCGAGGTAGAGTTAGCTTGCAATCCGACTGCGCCATCACACTTGATGCTACTGCTCCTGGATGATGGTTCTACTGACTGATCTTTTAATGTTTTTGGAATGATCTATAGTAGAGAGTTTCACCCAAATACAGTTGGGCAATTGTGCCACCTATCTTCAACCACATTATGCTTTGGGGTAAGTTTTAGTCAGTTGACTTTCTGTAGCCTATACAGCTAACGTTAGTTTTGTATTGAGCATAACAAATGTAGTACATGCAGCACAATTAAAAATAGTAACGTTAAGCTACAGTTAGCAGTGATGATTTCTGGTATTGAGTGAACATGTTATATGTGATTGCCCTTTGTACTCCACAATGGCTTTGTTTTTGCTTTATCTCTAATGTTCTTTCCTTTGTTTTGTTGTGACAAGCCTGAGTTGCAGTCAGATCTTATCTGCCCCTGTGTCCCCTGTGAAATGACCTGACACAATCTTCACCACAGTCATAAGACAATGGCAAGAATAGCATGGTATCAAGAGAAGGTAAGGGCCTCTTTACACTACACTACTTTGACAACACAAACTAGGTCCAGGAGAGATACTTGTGTAGTGTAAAGAGAGGGATCTAGAGTAAAATATATTTTTAAGAGATGTCTCCCACACTACATCCGGAGGTAGGTAAAACCAGGAGATGATATGCCAGTTCAAAACAACTGGGAACTGGTAACATGGAAATCTCCGACTTCTGACTTCAGTCCGTTCAAGACAACTGGAAAGTCAGAAAAAAACTAGCTCAGACTGAGGAAAAATCGTTTTGAACAGTCATCCAACTCGGAATTCCAACTCGGGAACTTGGGTTCCGATTTTCCGACCTGAAGCTCACTGACGTCATGATTTGACCTCGTATTTTCCAGAGTTACCAGTTGTCTTGAGTGCACCAATATTGATAGCGCTGATGTCATCCACGTATTCCTATGGAAAACTCCAGATGGCGCATGAAGCCTGAAATATTTCAATTTGAAGCGTGCCATATTGACAAAGACATTTATAACTAACCCAAGATAGTCAATCTGTGTCGTTTACAGTGGGCGCAAATGAAGCATAGTGGGCAGAAAACGCAAGGAGGTGGGCAAAAACCAGATGTTTCATCGATGAGAAAATGTGCAGAAAGTCAGCCCAGTTTCACCTAGTTCCATCCTCTTCCTCTACCCACGACTGGACTTCCTCTCACTACCATATTTGGTGGTGACAAAACGTTCTAAACGGATGCTTCAGCTTTATAGCCCCTGTGACGTGTCTGGTTTACCCCTTCTGTCTTCTTGCTGAATGGCACCAAAAAATCGCTAAGGATCATGGTGAAAGTGGCCGTAACTAGCAAAGGATCATGGTCGATGTAGTCGTTTTCATCCTGCCAGAGAGTCAACCTTAATTAATGTGTATGGCATGAGGACGCGAGCCTCCTCGTAGCCTGCTGGCCCATTATTGATCTGTGTCAGCACGTGGTCCTGTGTGATGACAAATGTAGTAGTCAGAATGGATCATTATTTAATTAAATATCTTGATTTGTAGTGAACTTTAAAATAATTCACTGTGGGGATTTTAGAGCCCAAAACGGCAGTTGTAAAAATAAAAATGTTTGGCTATTCTGGCGATCGTAATTTACTTTCTAGGACAGGCCAGGGCTTTTGGCACCGCTAGGTTGCTACGAAGTAGCCGACAAGCAGAGCTAGTGAGTTCACGCTCCAGACCGGACGCTGGGGGCCTGCACATACCCCCTTCTGAGTGGTAGTGCTATAGTAACATTCATGAAAAAAATAAAATAAATACAACCATCGAAAACCAGATGTTTTAAGCTTAGTTATAGTGAAACACGCCAATTCTGGTATTCATTTTGACAGTTCATTGCAAAAGTGATATATTTTGGTCTTTTAGTAGTAAATTAGTAGTAAATCTAGCTCTTTTTGCCCCTAAAGTGGTTCAGCTCTACCATTGAAATTGTTAAGAAGGTGCCTCTACGTCATCTCAAGGGAGGGGTTCGGTATGAAATACACTCCCTTCTAGATGTGCTGGGTGGTACCACCTCAAGGCTTACTGTAAAAGCAGGTGACAGTGTGCCTTATTTGGCGGCAATATATTTTGCATGATACTTCCTTGACTAGACTATTGACGTTACACAAAATTCAAAAGGCAGTAAGGCACATTTCCGCATATGACCAAATTCAAAATGTTTGCTGACCATTTCACACACATCTATGTGCTTTTACGAAGAAAAAATACGTCAGCTATGAGGATTATACGTTTATATTTGTTGCTACATCCATCGTAACAAGAAATAGATGACAATGGTGGTCATGTCAACTCATTGTATTTTTTCCCAACCGCTATAAATAAATGGGAGTGCAGTCCACTAAGACAGTGGGCTCATAGTTCAATGGTTGAGTTTTTTTTATACTTTTACCTCTTTTTCTCCCCAATTTCATGATATCCAATTGGTAGTTACAGTCTTGTTCCATCGCTTCAACTCCCCTACGGACTCGGGAGAGGCGAAGGTCGAGAGCCATGCGTCCTCTGAAACACGACCTTGCCAAGCTGCACTGCTTCTTGACACACTGCTCGCTTAATCTGGAAGCCAGCCGCACCAATGTGTCAGAGGAAACACCGTCCAGCTGACGACCGAAGAAGGCTTGCAGGCACCTAGCCCGCCACAAGGAGTCGCTAGAGTGCGATGGGACAAGAAAATCTCGGCCGGCCAAACCCTCCCCTAAACCGGACGACGCTGGGCCAATTGTGCGCTGCCTCATGGGTCTCCCAGTCACAGCCGACTGTGACACAGCCTGGGATCGAACCCGGGTCTGTAGTGACGCCACTCGGGAGGCCCTCAATGGTTGAGCTCTAATCTCACATGGGGCAGATATCTTATGCAGTTGGATTGATTTGAGCCCCTAATTTTCATTTTTAAGATTGCACTTTTCTTCCCAACAAGATACCGCAATAAATGTCATTTCAACAATTGTTTTTGGTGCTCAATGGGGAATTCGAACTTACACCGCAAGTGGCAGTAGATGTCAGGAACACGGCGCCTTACCACTGTGAGCTAACTGTGCAGAGCCGTATTTGCTCGCGATGCACATCATTTTATTATCAGAGCGTGCCAGTGGACTTCTGGTAAGTATGCTTTAATGAGAACGTGTTGGGATCAGGTACAACTAGGTTTACCCACCCTCAAAATGAATATTTATGAGATATTCCCCCCACCCACAACATCTCACCTGAATTAACTTTTTTGAAAATTTGAAGGGGTCGGGCAAAGGCAGAAATTGGGGTTGAGAGTTCCCCACACCACATGTCCCTGCAAGAATTACCGTAATGACCTTAATGGAAGTAGACAGCATTCTTGCTCTGTTAGACAAATTGAAAATTAAAGGTTTTTGTGAATCATTGCATTATTCAAGCGTAAAACACTATGTGCAATAAGGTTTAGATGAGAAGCTCCTGTATAGTTTCAATTGCTAGCCTAATTTTGTGTGTCTAAATACACTGGTATTTACGGTATGCTAATCGCTGCACTCGCATGAAGCAGGAATGTGGCTTTGGCCACACCACATCCAAGGCTAGTGTAAATAGAAAAGTTGAAGAGAGATAGATCTCACTAGACATATTTTACTAATGTAAATGGCCCCTAAGACATGCTAGACTTACTGACAATGTAATGAGGGCGGCAGGTAGCTTAGTGGTTAAGAGCGTTGTGCTAGTAACCGAAAGGTCGCTGGTTCTAATCCCCGAGCCGACTAGGTGAAAAATCTGTTGATGTGCCCTTGAGCAAGGCACTTAACCCTAATTGCTCCTGTAAGTCGCTCTGGATAAGAGCGTATGCTAAATGACAAAAAAAAAAAAAAAAAAAAAATCCTCTATATGAGATGATACAAACTGAAGTGTGTCCATGTGTCAACAGATTGGTGCATATGATCAGCAGGTCTGGGAGAAATCTCTGGAGCAAGCAGAATTTAATGTAAGTTCATGACATTTGGCCTAATATGTACACATTTCTTATATGATCAGCATTGTCACTAAGATAAGTGTTACCCCCATAGGGTATTGACAGTAAACCAAAGAGGTCTGGCCACATCAAGCCAGACCTCATTGATGTTGACTTAGTAAGAGGTGAGTATCCATTTATTACGTGTTATATCTTATGCTCATTCACACAATGTTGCTTGTTGGATGGATATGGTGCATGCAACGCTATTGATTGGCTCGCTCCTATTCCAGGATCCACATTCAGCAAGGCCAAGCCAGATCGTCCATGGACAGCGTTGACCCGTAAGGGCCTGGTCAGGGTGATCCTCTTCCCCTTCTTCTTCCAGTGGTGGATGCAGGTGACCTCTAGGTCCATCTCCACCTGTATCCTGGTGCTCTACTTGATGCAAGGTAAACTCACATCTCACCTTAACATTGCTTTAGGCATGGGTCAGATCATGCTTGTTGTCTACTGTTAAGAAGTAATACGATATACAGTTGAAGTCGGAAGTTTACATACACCTTAGCCAAATACATAATAAACTCAGTTTTTCACAATTCCTGACATTTAATCCTAGGAACAATTCCCTGTCTTAGGTCAGTTAGGATCACCACTTTATTTTAAGAATGTGAAATGTCAGAATAATAGTAGAAAGAATGATTTATTTCAGCTTTTATTTCTTTCATCACATTCCCAGTGGGTCAGAAGTTGACATACACTCAATTAGTATTTGGTTGCCTAATTAGTATTGCCTTTAAATTGTTTAACTTGGGTCAAACGTTTCGGGTAGCCTTCCCACAATAAGTTGGGTGAATTTTGGCCCATTCCTCCTGACAGAGCTGTTGTAACTGAGTCAGGTTTGTAGGCCTCCTTGCTCGCACACGCTTTTTCAGTTCTGCCCCAAATGTTCTATAGGATTGAGGTTAGGGCTTTGTGATGGCCACTCCAATACCTTGACTTTGTTGTCCTTAAGCCATTTTGACACAACTTTGGAAGTATGCTTGGGGTCATTGTCCATTTGGAAGACCCATTTGCGACCAAGCTTTAACTTCCTGACTGATGTCTTGAGATGTTGCTTCAATATAGCCACATAATTTTCCTTCCTCATCATGCCATCTATTTTGTGAAGTGCACCAGTCCCTCCTGCAGCAAAGTACCCCCACAGCATGATGCTGCCACCCCCGTGCTTCACGGTTGGGATGGTGTTCTTCGGCTTGCAAGGTCCCCCTTTTTCCTGCAAACATAATGATGGTCATTATGGCCAAACAGTTCTATCTTTGTTTCATTAGACCAGAGGACATTTCTCCAAAAAGTACGATCTTTGTCCCCATGTGCAGTTGCAAACCGTAGTCTGGCTTTTTTATGGCGGTTTTGGAGCAGTGGCTTCTTCCTTGCTGAGCGGCCTTTCAGGTTATGTCGATATAGGAGTTGTTCTACTGTGGATATAGATACTTTTGTACCTGTTTCCTCCAGCATCTTCACAAGGTCCTTTGCTGTTGTTCTGGGATTTATTTGTACTTTTCGCACCAAAGTACGTTAATCTCTAGGAGACAGAACGCGTCTCCTTCCTGAGCGGTATGACGGCTGCATGGTCCCATGGTGTTTATACTTGCGTAATATTGTTTGTACAGATGAACGTGGTACCTTCAGGCATTTGGAAATTGCTCCCAAGGATGAACCAGACTTGTGGAGGTCTACATATTTTTTTCTGAGGTCTTGGCTAATTTCTTTTGATTTTCCCATGATGTCAAGCAAAGAGGCACTGAGTTTGAAGGTAGGCCTTGAAATACATCCACAGGTACACCTCCAATTGACTCAAATGATGTCAATTAGCCTATCAGAAGCTTCTAAAGCCATGACATCATTTTCTGGAATTTTCCAAGCTGTTTAAAGGCACAGTCAACTTAATGTATGTAAACTTCTGACCCACTGGAATTGTGATACAGTGAATTATAAGTGAAATAATCTGTATGTAAACAATTGTTGGAAAAATTACTTGTGTCATGCACAAAGTAGATGTCCTAACTGACTTGCCAAAACTATAGTTTGTTAACAAGAAATGTGTGGAGTGGTTGAAAAACAAGTTTGAATGACTCCAACCTAAGTGTATGTAAACTTCCGACTTCAACTGTACTATTTATAGACCTAAAGTATATAGGTCTGTCATTCACTAACTCTCTAAAGAGCAGGTTTCTACCATTTCTGGGCAGTCTGTTAACTTAATGGCTTTCTCTGCAGTGACAGCAGCAATGTTGTACATGGAGGTCCCTGCAGCCAGTGTTAGTGAGCTGTTTGGGCCCATGTGTCTGATGTTGTTGCTGGGAACGGTGCACTGCCAGATAGTGTCCACAGAGTCCAACCGGAGCCCCTCAGTCAGCCCTGTGAGCAGCACCAGCCCTGCACGAAGGAGGAGGTAGGGCTCTTACCGCCAGGAACACACGCTGTGCACTCACCCTTTTATACACTCTTGCAAACTGCTCTCACACTGTATAACATGTTCCCTCATTTCTCAACTGTCATTCAGGCCAAGGAAGGGTAGAGAATTGAAGAGAACAGAGGGACAAGGGAACGACAGGGACACTGAGCTGCAGCCTTGGCAGCTGGAGGAAAACCAGAGGTTGTACAGATCAGAGGAGAGAAGGGTAAGGCCATACAAATAATGACCAGATCGTCTACCTGAACATAAAGCAATCATTTATGTTTGTTAGTGAAGCAGTAGTTAACCCTTTACACTCTAGGAATTGGCCTATATGGATAGGGCTAAATTGAATTGTTTCTTACAGAATAAATATGAAATGCATAACCATGGTAGCAATTGAAAGGTAACTGTTTGGAGATAATGGGAAAATTATTAGACCAAAGTTGAGGACACAACAGTTCACCTGACACAAGACTGAATCCAAACATTACACTGTTGATTTTATGTGCATTTTACATTTACTGTACTTTTCGTCACATTTCTTGATAACAAAATCTGAAAATACTCTGGATACATTCAGTAACATGATAAGAATATTCCTGGAAAATGTGGGGTAGGTGCAACATAACACAAAAGTGTGCACAGTTCCTAAGTAATTTCAATGCACTTTTATGACTCAAAGAAGAGCCTTCAACTATAAGGTACTTCTTCGAACTCTCCTAGCTGTGCAGTTGAGGAACTAGAGCAAGCACACTTGTAGTTGTTTTGTTTGGAACACAACCCTGCATCCCTGCCATCACATAATTACTGTTGTTGTTTTACGCAATCCAAAAACAGCCCATAATAAATCGCAGTCTGGGTCAGGTGGGTATGATTTGGAAGCATGTTTTATTGCCAACATGACTAGCTAAGTTTATAAAATTCGATCTACAGTGTTAGACTTTCACAAGGCAATTCAGAGAAACAGATTGTAATTTTGGTGCACATAGAATGGAGTCATGAGTGCATTAATGTGCGTGTTCTGCTGGGCATTTTCTACACTATAGACAAACATACGCTCATTCTGTTCAGAACAACGCAGGGTATGATGCCATGTCATCTTGTAACTGTACATCAAACATAGTGATCATAAACGTTGACCCTGTATATGGCATGAATTTAAATTATATGGAAATGTGAAGTGCACGTTTGTATTCACGGGTGTTTGGCTTGCTTGTATGACATCGAAGCTGTATTTATTATAATCCTCAACATCTCATCTTTCAAAATACATCGAGTCCTCTTAATTTACAGCATTTCCCTCACTCAGACAACAAAACATTAGCAAAAGTTGCCCAATTAGCGGGAGGGATGAGGGGCAACTTCTTGTCGCGCGAGGTGCTCAAGTTCAGAACGGCTGTCAGTCAAAACCCATAAAGCACTGTGAAGCACAGAGCCAGAACTCTGAGAATTTATAGGAAGTTACTGCATTCCAATTTAGGCGCTTATCAGTGCACAAATCTGCCATTTTTAACCCGTATGCGGGTACGAGTGTAAAGGGCTACCAGGGTTCCAGAAGTTCCCATTTTCATGTGTGTGTGAATCTCAAAATGTATTTGTTTCCTTTGTATTGCCTGAGTGAATTTGTCTAGCGGGTTGTAAGGCTGGGCGGGACTTTTAAGATGGGGCTTTATCTGTGATTGACATTTTGGCTACCAAGGTGGTGTTGCTGTTTATCCTGTGGATTCTATTGCTGATTGTGATGCTGTTCCAGACCATTCAGAGAAAGTCAGGCTTTGGGGCCTCTGACGAGCTTTCCAGTGAGGTGGAGGAGGATGAGGAAGCAAAACTTCCCACTGGTGTAGCTGGAACTACACCTGCCTCTGTCCTCACGAAGAGACGCCTTCACTCCTCAAACCCCTCACCACCTCAGGTAACCCTTAAGAGACAGTGAGTCCTGCTCTGTGTATTGTAGCCAGAGTGAAAGGGGGACATTTAGTTTGACCTATTATTTGCACAGGAGGAAAGTAGTGGAGGTGCCAAGGACACTAAGGTGAAACCTCATGAAGTGGTGCTCCTTAGGCCCGAAGGCTCGCGCCCGGCTTCTGACACAGATGACACAATGTGGGAGGAGCTTATTCAGGGTCCTGACTCCGCCTCCACTGGCAGCAGTGACAGTGAGGGGGAGGGGCGGTACGGCCTGACCCTCCCCCCGTCCACCACTCTCATCAGTGATGATGAGAACCTGCAGCAGGTGGGTCCGTCCACAAGGACTCACTTTAATCACATTTACTTTGTGCTACACCACACGTATACTCTGTCACCTAATATGTAACCCCAAAAAGGGTTAGTATATACCAGCTCATCAGCTTTCTCTCCCGACAGGGCCATCTATCGTGGCTGCAGGCGTGCCACCCATCCAGAGACCGGGTCAGTGTCATCATCTGGGAGCAGGGGGAGTGCAAGAAAGCAGACATGTCAGTACTGGAGATCAGTGGGATCATCCTCACACGGGTAAACCTCCTATGACCACTTCATTACACACTGATACCTTTTTGGTACAATTAACACACATTGAATACATAGTGAATGCTGGTCTGTAATGCTTTAGGGCTGGAAAGGGGTTCTGTCTGATTCTGTTTATACAAACACTATTAAGGCTTTGTACTCTGTGCCCCATGCCGCTGTCCTAACAGAGGTCATTTCTCCTGTGTAGGTGAAGGTGGTGGAGCAGGGCATGGGTTACCTAGCCCTGGGGGGGTTGGTCACTGCAACACTGGCACTGCTTCCCTTTGGCTTCCGCCTGGCACAGCGGCTGGACATGAAGCACCTGAGCTCCCTGTCCCTGGCAGAGTTGGCTGTCATGGCGATGGGGCCGCCCAACACCCAGACCTACGCCTTCTTCTTCATCACCACCGTGGAGAGGCTCTGCCTCACAGGACTCTTCTTCTTCATGATGTGTGTGGCAGAGAGGACCTACAAACAGGTCAGCATGTTGGTCCCACTGTACTGTAGTAGACATACCACTACAAAACAAACATGCTGGAAATGGTGTGGCTGACATGTTTTTCATTGGTTCTCTTTCAACAGCGGCTTGTTTTCGCCAAACTCTTCAACCACATCACATCAGCACGAAAGGCTAAGAAGTGGGAAATCCCCCATTTCAGGCTGAAGAAAGTGCAGAACATAAAGATGTGGCTGTCGCTCCGCTCCTTCCTCAAGGTCAGACTTACTCTCACTACTCTTGTGCCTTTTTTAGATATACATCAGTGTATGGCTTTGACCACTAGGGGGTGATTAATGTCCTACCCTCATTGAAATGTCCCCTAATATTATTTCCTGTTCATCACAGAGACGTGGGCCCCAGCGTTCCGTTGATGTCATCGTCTCCTCCATCTTCCTCCTGGCCCTCTCCATCGCCTTCATCTTGTGTACCCAGGTCAGACATACAGTACCAGTCAAAAGTTTGGACACACCTATTCATTCAAGGGTTTTTCTTTATTTTTACTATTTCCTACCTTGTAGAATAATAGTGAAGACATCAAAACTATGAAATAACACATATGGAATCATGTAGTAACCAAAAAAGTGTTAAACAAATCAAAATATATTTGAGATTCTTCAAATAGCCACCCTTTGCCTTGATGACAGCTTTGCACACTCTTGGCATTCTCTCAACCAGCTTCACCTGGAATGCTTTTCCAACAGTCTTGAAGGAGTTCCCACATGTGCTGAGAACTTTTTGGCTGCTTTTCCTTCACTTTGAGGTCCAACTCATCCCAAACCATTCTCAATTGGGTTGAGGTCAGGGGATTGTGGAGGCCAGGTCATCTGATGCAGCGCTCCATCACTCTCCTTCTTGGTAAAATAGCCCTTACACAGCCTGAAGGTGTGTTGGGTCATTGTCCTGTTGAAAACAAATGATAGTCCCACTAAGCCTAAACCAGATGGGATGGCGTATCGCTGCAGAATGCTGTGGTAGCCATGCTGGTTAAGTGTGCCTTGAATTCTAAATAAATCACAGACAGTGTCACCAGCAAAGCACCATCACACCACCTCCTCCATGCTTCACGGTAGGAAATACACATGCGGAGATCAGCCGTTCACCTACACTGCGTCTCACAAAGACACGCGGTTGGAACCAAAAATCTCAAATTTGGACTCCAGACCAAAGGACAGATTTCCACCGGTCTAATGTCCATTGCTCGTGTTTCTTGGCCCAAGCAAGTCTCTTCTTCTTATTGGTGTCCTTTAGTAGTGGTTTCTTTGCAGCAATTCGACTATGAAGGCCTGATTCACGCAGTCTCCTCTGAACAGTTGATGTTGAGATGTGTCTACTTGAACTCTGTGAAGCATTTTGGCTCCCGAGTGGCGCAGCGTTCTAAGGCACTGCATCTCTGTGCTTGAGGCGTCACTACAGACCCCCTGGTTCGATTCCAGGCTGTATCACAATCGGCCGTGATTGGGAGTCCCATAGGGCGGCGCACAATTGGCCCAGCGTCGTCCGGGTTTGGCCGGTGTAGGCCGTCATTGTAAATAAGAATTTGTTCTTAACTGACTTGCCTAGTTAAATAAAGGTACAAAAAAGGGGGGTGGGCTGGTAACTCTAATGAACTTATCCTCTGCAGTAGAGGTAACTATGGGTCTTCCTTTCCTGTGCCGGTCCTCATGAGAGCCAGTTTCATCATAGCGCTTGATGGTTTTTGCGACTGCACTTGAATAAACTTTAAAAGTTCTTGAAATGTTCCAGATTGACCTTCATGTCTTAAAGTAATGATGGACTGTGATTTCTCTTTGCTTATTTGAACTGTTCTTGCCATAATATGGACTTGGTCTTTTACCAAATTGGGCTATCTTCTGTATACCACCCCTACCTTGTCACAACACAACTGATTGGCTCAAACGCATTAAGAAGGAAAGAAATTCCACAAATTAACTTTTAAGAAGGCACACCTGTTAATTGAAATGCATTCCAGGTGACTACCTCATGAAGCTGGTTGAGAGAATGCCAAGAGTGTGCAAAGCAGTCAAGGCAAAGGGTGGCTACTTTGAAGAAACTCAAATATAAAATATTTTGATTTGTTTAACACTTTTTTGGTTACTACATGATTCCATGTGTGTTATTTCATAGTTTTGATGTCTTCACTACTATTCTACAATGTAAAACATTGTATAAACATTTAGAAAAACCCTTGAATGAGTAGGTGTGTCCAAACCTTTGACTGGTACTGTATCTATAAAAAGAGTATCTCTGATAAATACACAGGATTCCAGGAAACACCACCTTCCACTTGTTATGAATGCCTGTTGTAAAACAGAATGTGCATTGGTTAAGCTCCAACCTGTAGAAACTCAATAGATTAAAGATTATGAGTACTCATTTTCTATCTCAAACCCCCAGCTCCTGAACAGTCACCACACCTTCCTGGACTCGGAGACCAACTGGGAGCTCATGGTGTGGGGTTCCTCTCTGATCCTCTTCCTGCTCCGCCTGGCCACCCTGGGATCTGAGACCAACTGTAAATACAGCAACGTGTCAGTGCTGCTGACGGAACAGGTGAGGCCCCCTACAACACATACACGCACGTGCACACGCAGACAGACCACTTTAATACTTTCATTAATGCATCTCCTCCATTCTTTCAGATCAACTTGTATCTTAAGATGGAAAAGAAGCCCAACAAGAAAGAAATGTTGAACATAGTGAACAATGTTCTGAAGCTTGCAACAAAATTAATGAAAGTAAGCATGTCTTTAAACTTTAGCAGCATTATGAATATTTTGACTTAGTCACATCTTCTGGGCTGGTAGTTGTTTATTCAGCATAACGTGCAGTGAAAGCATCTTTGACTTCTCATACCAACCCTTTCACAGGAGCTTGACACCCCCTTCCGACTGCTGGGTCTGACTGTGAACCCTCTCATCTACAACATCACACGTGTGGTCATCCTGTCTGCAGTCTCCGCTGTGGTCAGCGACCTGCTCGGCTTCAACATCAGAGTGAGTGGAGACACTTCTAATACCACAGTGCTGTAGCTGAACACTGATATGTTTTCCAAACAGTGATTCTTCACCTCTGTCCGTTGTTTTCCTCCAAGTACATTTGTATTAAAGTGAGGATATGTGCTGTGTTTTTAAATGTGCCCTCCTTGTTGTCTCTTCTACAGCTGTGGAAAATCAAGCCTTAATGCTAAACCACTAACTGTTGGACAATGGAGACTGTCAACTCCTACCATCCACAGCTGGCTATCTGTGCAAAGTGTGCAAATCTACTGAGTGGTCGCCTATGCATCTCAGTGCCTTCCCTCCCAGGAACATTGAACTTTCAATCACACAATACCATTGTGGTCATACACAAGCATTAACTCTTGACAATCAATGATATACACATCCTTGACTACATAATGATGTGTCCTAAACCCATCTGCTGCAGCAGTTCCAGTAACCCAGTGCCTGAATCTGGAATGTCCCTGGACCTGACCACTTCCTGGCTCACATGGAGAAACAGTAGCCAATGGGTGCCTTCTGAACACTGAGAACTTTGCTGGCTATTTGAATGTAAAGCATTTCAAGACATGGAGAAAGGATGGAATAGGAAACAAGGATGGACATTTAAAAGAATTGGACATTCCAGTGTGGTTTGACATGTACACTGAACAGAAATATAAACGCAACATGCAACAATTTCAAAGATGTTACAATTGAAATAAATGAATTAGGCCCTAATCTATGGATTTCACATGACTGGGAATACAGATATGCATCTGTTGGTCACAGATACAGTACCTTAAAAAAAAGGTAGGGACGTGGATCAGAAAACCAGTCAGTAACTTGTGTGACCCATTTACCTCATGCAGCGCGACACATCTCCTTTGCATAGAGTTGATCAGGCTGTTGTGGCCTGTGGAATGTTGTCCTACTCTTCAATGGCTGTGCGAAGTTGCTGGATTTTGGCGGGATCTGGAACACGCTGCCGTACACGTCGGTCCAGAGCATCCCAAACATGCTCGATGGGTGACGTCTTGTGAGTATGCAGGCCATGGAAGAACTGGGACATTTTAAGCTTCCAGGAATTGTGTACAGATCCTTGCGACATGCATTATCATGCTGAAACATGAGGTGATGGCGGCGGATGAATGGCACGACAATGGGCCTCAGGATCTCGTCATGGTATCTCTGTTCATTCAAATTGCCATTGATAAAGTGCAATTGTGTTCGTTGTCTGTAGCTTATGTCTGCCCATACCATAACCCCACCGCCACCATGGATTTCACTCTGTTCACAACGTTGACATCAGCAAACGATGCCATACACGCTGCCATCTGCTCGGTACAGTTGAAACCGGGATTCATCCGTGAAGAGCACACTTTCCCAGTGGCCATCGAAAGTTAACATTTGCCCACTGAAGTCGGTTACGACACCAAACTGCAATCAGGTCAAGACCTTGGTGAGGACGACGAGCACGCTGATGAAGGGAAAGGGGGATACCTAGTCAGTTGTACAACTGAATGCATTGAACTGAAATGCGTTTCCGCATTTAACCCAACCCCTCTGAATCAGAGCTTCCCTGAGACGGTTTCTGACAGACATTCTTTGGTTGTGCAAACCCACAGTTTCATGAGCTGTCCGGATGGCTAGTGTCAGACGATCCCGCAGGTGAAGAAGCCGGATGTGGAGGTCCTGGGCTGGCGTGGTTACACATGGTCTACGGTTGGTAGGGCGGTTGGACGTACTGCCAAATTCTCTAAAACAGAGTTGGAGGTGTCTTATGGTAGAGAAATTAACATTCAATTCTCTGGCAACAGCTCTGGTGGACTTTCCTGCAGTCAGCATGCCAATTCCACACTCCCTCAAAACTTGAGGCATCTGTGGCATTGTGTTGTGTGACAAAACTGCGCATTTTAGAGTGGCCTTTTATTGTCCCCAGCACAAGGTGCATCTGTGTAGTGATCATGCTGATAATCAGCTTCTTGATATGCCACACGTGTCAGGTGGATAGATTATCAAGGTTAAGGAGAAATGCTCACTAACAGGGATGTAAACACATTTGTGCACACAATTTGAGAGAAATAAGCTTTTTGTGTGTATGAAAAATGTCTGGGATCTTTTATTTCAGCTCATGAAACATGGGACCAACACTTTACATGTTGCGTTTATATTTTTGTTTAGTCTACATGTAGACTCTCAAACACAGATGTTAGATAATGTAGAATACTTTTTCAATGAAAAATCTAAAGATCTTCAAAATGGGTTACTGAACTAACTTAATTACGTTCTTATTTTTTTTCAATAGGATATATTAAATTCTACTCTAAACGTATTTTGTGATATTTAAGGGAATGTAATATAGCTTTTATGGGGGCTTTATTTATTTAGAGTTTTTCAGTATTTCATTACTGACATACAGTTCCATACAGTATTCACACTCCTTGACTTTTCCACATTTTGTTGTGTAACAGCCTGAATGTATAATTGATTAAATTGAGATATTGTCACACTGGCCTACACACAATACCCCATAATGTCAAAGTGGAATTATGTTTGTAAGAAATGAATAGCTGAAATGTCATGAATCAATAAGTATTCAATCCCTTTGTTATGGCAAGCATATATACCACAGAGGTTTTCCAATGCCTCGCAAAGAATGGCACCTATTGGTAGATGGGTAAAAACAAAATGAAAAGCAGACATTGAATATTCCTTTGAGCATGGTGAAGTTATTAATTACACTTTGGATGGTGTATTGATACACCCAGTCACTACAAAGTTACAGGTGTCCATCCTAACTCAGTTTGCCGGAGAGGAAGGAAACTGCTCAGGGATTTCACCATGAGGCCAATGGTGACTTAAAACCGTTACAGAGTTTAATGGCTGCAATAGGACAAAACTGAGGATGGATCAACAACATTGTAGTTACTCTACAATACTAACCTCTACAATACAATACTAACCCGTTCTGCGGCCAACAAGGCAGAGTTAATCTCAGCATATGCTACCCTCCAGTCCCTCGACTTCTTGGCGCTGACGGAAACATGGATTACCACAAAAAACATTGCTACTCCTACTGATCTTTCCTCGTCTAACCACTAGCCCATTCAAGCTTAACAGCCTTGTCATTTATCGCCCTCCAGGTTCCCTTGGAGAGTTCATCAATGAGCTTGACGCCTTGATAAGTTCCTTTCCTGAGGATGGCTCACCCCTCACAGTTCTGGGTGACTTTAACCTCCCTACGTCTGCCTTTGACTCATTTCTCTCTGCCTCCTTTATTCCACTCCTCTCCTCTTTTGACCTCACCCTCTCACCCTCTCACCGTCCCCCCCCCCTACTCACAAGGCAGGCAATACGCTTGACCTCATCTTTACTAGATGCTGTTCTTCTACTAATCTCACTGCAACTCCCCTCCAAGTCTCCCGACCACTACTTTGTATCCTTTTCTCTCTCGCTCTCCTCCAACACTACTCACTCTGCCCCTACTCAGATGGTAATGTGCCGTCGCAACCTTCGCTCTCTCTCTCCCGCTACTCTCTCCTCTTCCATCCTATCATCTCTTCCCTCTGCTAAATCCTTCTCCCTCCGATCTCCTGATTCTGCCTTCTCAACCCTCCTCCCTTTCTGCATCTTTTGACTCTCTATGTCCCCTATCCTCCCGGCCGGCTCGGTCCTCCCCTCCTGCTCCGTGGCTTGATGACTCATTGCGAGCTCACAGAACAGGGCTCCGGGCAGCCGAGCGGAAATGGAGGAAAACTAGACTCCCTGCGGACCTGTCATCTTTTCACTCCCTCCTCTCTACATTCTCTTCCTCTGTTTCCGCTGCTAAAGCCACTTTCTACCACTCTAAATTTCAAGCCTCTGCCTTTAACCCTAGGAAGCTCTTTGCCACCTTCTCCTCCCTGCTGAATCCTCCTCCTCCTCCCCCTTCCTCCTCCCTCTCTGTGGATGACTTCGTCAACCATTTTGAAAAGAAGGTTGACGACATCTGATCCTCATTTATCAAGTCAAATGACACAGCTGGTCCTGCTCACACTGCCCTACCCTATGCTTTGACTTCTTTCTCCCCTCTCTCTCCAGATGAAATCTTGTGATGGCCGGCCACCCAACAACCTGCCCGCTTGACCCTATCCCCTCCTCTCTTCTCCAGACCATTTCCGGAGACCCTCCCTCACCTCACCACGCTCATCAACTCATCCTTGACCGCTGGCTATGTCCCTTCCGTCTTCAAGAGAGCGAGAGTTGCACCCCTCCTCAAAAAACCTACACTCGATCCCTCCGATGTCAACAACTACAGACCAGTATCCCTTCTTTCTTTTCTCTCCAAAACTCTTGAGTGTGCCGTCTCTAGCCAACTCTCCTGCTATCTCTCTCAGAATGACCTTCTTGATCCAAACCAGTCAGGTTTCAAGACTGGTCATTCAACTGAGACTGCTCTTCTCTGTGTCACGGAGGCTCTCCGCACTGCTAAAGCTAACTCTCTCTCCTCTGCCTTTGATACTGTGAACCATCAGATCCTCCTCTCCACCCTCTCCGAGTTGGACATCTCCGGCGCTGCTCACTCTTGGATTGTGTCCTACCTGACAGGTCACTCCTACCAGGTGGCGTGGCGAGAATCTGTCTCCGCACCACGTGCTCTCACCACTGGTGTCCCCCAGGGCTCAGTTTTAGGCCCTCTCCTATTCTCTCTATACACCAAGTCACTTGGCTCTGTCATATCCTCACATGGTCTCTCCTATCATTGCAGACAACACACAATTCATTTTCTCCTTTCCCCCTTCTGATAACCAGGTGGCGAATCGCATCTCTGCATGTCTGGCAGACATATCAGTGTGGATGTCGGATCACTCCCTCAAGCTGAACCTTGGCAAGACGGAGCTGCTCTTCCTCCCGGGGAAGGACTGCCCGCTCCATGATCCCGCCATCACGGTTGACAACTCCATTGTGTCCTCCTCCCAGAGTGCAAAGAACCTTGGCGTGACCCTGGACAACACCCTGTCGTTCTCCGCTAACATCAAAGCGGTGACCCGATCCTGCAGGTTCATGCTCTACAACATTCGTAGAGTACGACCCTACCTTACACAGAAAGCGGCACAGGTCCTAATCCAGGCTGGATTACTGCAACTCGCTGTTGGCTGGGCTCCCTGCCTGTGCCATTAAACCCCTACAACTTATCCAGAATGCCGCAGCCCATCTGGTGTTCGACCTTCCCAAGTTCTCTCATGTCACCCCGCTCCTCCGCACACTCCACTGGCTTCCAGTTGAGGCTTGCATCTACTACAAGACCATGGTGCTTACCTACGGAGCTGTGAGGGGAACGGCACCTCCTTACCTTCAGGCTCTGATCAGACCCTACACCCAAACGAGGGCACTACGTTCATCCACCTCTGGCCTGCTAGCTCCCCTACCTCTACGGAAGCACAGTTCCCGCTCAGCCCAGTCAAAGCTATTTGCTGCTCTGGCACCCCAATGGTGGAACAAGCTCCCCCACGACGCCAGGACAGCGGAGACACTTGAAACCCTACCTCTTTAAGGAATACCTGGAATAGTATAAAGTAATCCTTCTACCCCCCCCCCCCATAAAAAAAAAAGAAGAAAAAAAGTGGATGTCCCACTGGCTATCATAAGTTGAATGAACCAATTTGTAAGTCGCTCTGGATAAGAGCGTCTGCTAAATAATGTAAATGTAACCTAAATTACAGAGGGAAAAGAAGGAAGCCTGTACAGAATAAAAATATTCCAATAAGGCACTAAAGTAAAACATGTGGCAAAGAAATGAACTTATGTCCTGAAGACAAAGCGTTATATTTAGGGCAAACACAACACATCTCTGAGTACAAGGCAAGGACTAGGATAAAAAGAAACGGAATAGAGCCTGGTTCAGTCTGCTGGATCAGTCTGCTTTCCAACAGACACTGGGAGACAAATTCACATTTTACATTTTTAGTCATTTAGCAGATGCTCTTATCCAGAGCGACTTACAGGAGCAATTAGGGTTAAGGGCCTTGCTCAAGGGCACATCGACAGATTTTTCACCTAGTCGGCTCGGGGATTAGAACCAGCAACCTTTTGGTTACTGGTACAACGCTCTTAACCACTAAGCTACCTGCCGCCCTACCCACCTTTCAGTAGGACAATAACCTAAAACACGAGGCCAAATCTACACTGGAGTTGCTTACCAATACAACATTGAATGTTCCTGAGTGGCCTAGTTACAGTTTTGACTTAAATCGGCTTGAAAATCTATGGCAAGACTTGAAAATGGTTGTCTTGCAATGATCAACAACCAGCTTGACAGACCTTGAAAAAATTTAAAAAGAATAATGTGCAAATATTGTACGATCAAGGTGTGCAAAGCTCTTAGAGCCTTACCCGGAGAAAGACAGCTGTAATTGCTGCCAAAGATGATTCTAACATGTATTGATTCAGGCAGTTGAATGCTTATGATGTAATCAAGATACACTATATATATATAAAAGTATGTGGACACACCTTCAAATTAGTGGATTCGGCTATTTCAGCCACACCCGTTGCTGACAGGTGTATCAAATCGAGCACACAGCCATGCAATCACACACATTGGCAGTAGAATGGCCGTACTGAAGAGCTCAGTGACTTTCAACATGGCACCGTCATGGAATGCCACCTTTCTAACAAGTCAGTTCGTAATTTCTGCCCTGCTAGAGCTGCCCCGGTCAATTGTAAGTGCTGTTATTGTGGAAAGGTCTACGAGCAACAACGGCTAAGCCGCGAAGTGGTAGGCCACGCAAGCTCACAGAACGGGACCACGTAGTGAGTAAAAATCGTCTGTCCTCGGTTGCAAAACTCATTACCGAGTTCCAAACTGCCTCTGGAAGCAACATCACCACAAGAACTGTTAGTCGGAAGCTTCATGAAATGGGTTTCCATGGATGAGCAGCCGCACACAAGCCTAAGATCACCATGCACAATGCCAAGCGTTGGCTAGAGTGGTGTAAAGCTCGCCGCCATTGGACTCTGGAGCAGTGGAAACGCGTTCTCTGGAGTGATGAATAACGCTTCACCATCTGGCAGTCCAACGGACAAATCTGGGATTGGCGGATGCCAGGAGAACGTTACTTGCCCCAATGCATAGTGCAAACTGTAAAGTTTGGTGGAGGAGGAATAATGGTCTGGGGCTGTTTGTCATGTTTCGGGCTAGGCCCCTTAGTTCCAGTGAAGGGAAATCTTAACGCTACAGCATACAATGACATTCTAGACAATTCTGTGCTTCCAACTTTGTGGCAACAGTTTGGGGAATGCCCTTTCCTGTTTCAGCATGACAATGCCCCCATGCACAAAGCGAGGTCCACAGAGAAATGGTTTGTCGAGATCGGTGTGGAAGAACTTGACTGGCCTGCTCAGAGCCCTGACCTCAACCCCTTCGGACACCTTTGGGATGAATTGTAACGCCGACTGTGAGCCAGGCCTAATCGCCAGACATCCGTGCCCGATCACACTAATGATCTTGTGGCTGAATGGAAGCAAGTCCCTGCAGCAATGTTCCAACATCTAGTGGAATGCCTTCCCAGAAGAGTGGAGGCTGTTATACCAGCAAAGGGGGGAACAATCAGACTTTTATCTTAGCAGTCTCATCTTTAGTATTTGGCCTATAATTAAAAACCATCCCTCTCACATTTCCATCAGATATTTCTATTCAGAGATTTAATGTATCATTCTTGTTCTAAAGAGAGCTGGTTTTCCCATGAGACTGTACCTGGGTACTTTTGGTCATGTAGTGTATATTAGTGTTTTATTTTTCATTCATGTTTTACAAATGTTAGAATTTTTCTTCCACTTTGAGTACAGAGTATTTTGTGTAGATCAGTGACACAAAAATGACAATTAAATCCATTTTAATCCCACCTTGTAACAACAAAATGTGTAAAAAGTCAAGGGGTGTGAATACTTTCTGAAGGCACTGTAACTGGTTTTAATGTATAGGAATGGTAACCATAGATTGTAACCTTTCGACCGCCATCATCAGTAGTGTGCAACTGCAGCTCGCAATTTGGGGCGTTCCTGCATGTGGGCATTCCTGCACAGTGGCGGTCAGTGCCATTTATGATGAGGGAGGACCAATTTTGTTTTTCATGAGCATGACCTTATTTCTATTACAGCATGTTGGATGACAGTCATTCATATTCCTTTCACCCAGTTCATTGTAACATCGATATGTTTAGGCTACTACATGATACATGGTCCTCTGTAGCTCAACTGGTAGAGCACGGCGCTTGTAACGCCAAGGTAGTGGGTTCGATCCCCGGGACCACCCATACACAAAAATGTATGCACGCATGACTGTAAGTCGCTTTGGATAAAAGAGTCTGCTAAATGGCATATTATTATTATTATATTATTATACACACATTTTCCCTATACCCATCATGAGGTTGCTACAACCTAGCCTATGAATGAAAGTTTACAATGTAGATGCACACAGGTCGAGAGAAAAATGTGAGATGACAGACAGTGACACATTCAATACCGGCTTGCACACTCTTGCCTGCATCTAGCTTATTTAGGGTGTAATCATTAGTCCAACAGTTGCAAACAAGAGTTTCTATTGGACAAATTCAGGCATTTCTATCCCCGTTTCGTTTGCTTCCGTTTAAGAAACGTTTTTCAACAGAATCGGCAGAATGAATCTACTCCTGATCACGCATAAACACAGTTCACTTTCATAGCAGCCACGTTGTATTCCTTATCGCCTCTATGCATTCTCCTCCTCTCACCTTTTCCCTTTGTTTGTGGACTTCAATGAACAACACATCAGCTGTATGTGACCAGGTGAAAAAATCTTTCCAAGCAAAACCATGTCATAACCGCTACACACAGCCTACAACGTTGTCCCCATATTAGCTATAGTAACGTCCTAGTCAACATAGCTAATAGAACTAATGCATTAGTAAACCCGCTACAATCATGCAGTAACGTTACAGTGTATAGTCAGTAAGCAGTTAACTAAACTAGCCAGCTTTATTTGCTAGCTAAGTAAATGAAACTTCTCTTTCATTTTTGAAGAAATTAATTTGTAGAAAACTGTTCAACTATTGTCTTTCTCTCTCTTTGAGTCAACTACTCACCAAATGTTATGCACTGCAGTGCTAGCTAGCTGTAGCTTGTGCTTTCAGTACTAAATTAATTATCTGATCCTTTGATTGGGTGCTGCAAGAGCTCTGATAAGTTGGAGGACATCCTCCGGAAGTTGTCATAATTACTTTGTAAGTCTATGGAAGGGGGTGAGAACCAAGAGCCTTGTAGGTTTTGTATTGAAGTCAATGTACCAAGAGGAGGACGGAAGCTAGCTGTCCTCCGGCTACACCATGGTGCTACCCTACAGAGTGCTGTTGAGGCTACTGTAGACCTTCATTGCAAAACAGTGTTTTAATCAATTATTTGGTGACGTGAATATATTCAGTATAGTTTTATCTAAAAAGGATAACTTTTTCTATGATTTACAATTTAAATTTTTATGAAATTCACTGAGGAAGATGGTCCTCCCCTTCCTCCTCTGAGGAGCCTCCACTGTTTCTGAGTCTGCAGGAACCCCACCCTCGAGCATCGCATGTTCTGCTAAACTAATGCACAGAGTATAGTTTGATAAAGACCTTCAATAGGCTGATGATTGTATTATTACTGCTGTCTGGTCAGTGCATATAATCTAACTTTTACTGCCTATGCGCTTCAGAGGTCTGTATATTATGAAGATTACAGTAAGGAAATTGTGACGCAAAGGCACATCTTCTCATGCTTTTCTGGTTTGGAAGGTGTAGTCAATAGTCACCACGGCCACAAAGTCATAAACCCTGCCTATTTCTACAATTTATCTTCTTAAAATGTGAATTTAAACCTAACCTTAACCACACTGATAGTCCTATGCCTAATCCTAGCTTTAAATTAAGACCATAAAGATAATTTTTGTTTTCATGAATTACGATATATTAGTACTTTGTGGCTGTGGAAACCCTTGGAAGGGCATCAACCGAGTCCGCGCCGACCCCGACCAGACAGTCGGGAGGCCGGATGCAGTGGGACACAAACTTCGAGCAGAGAACGCCTATCGGTCGTCAGATTAGCCATTTCAAGTTCTAATTGCCTCATCGTCTCGCATATTGCAGGTCAATTGCAATAGCTTTGGTGAGTGTATGTGTGCGAAACAACCAATAAGCCTATTATCAATGTTCCAGACAGACATTATAAGACCCCGGCCCGAGACTACCATTGCACTGCAGTAGTGTCATCGCTTAATAATATTGAATAGCCTACTGCGGTAAATGGCTCCCTTCAGCATCATTTAGTGATAGTGCGTGCGCTATTTTTGATGATAGCATCAGATATGACCATGCAGTAGGCTACATATTGAATAGCTGCACCATCGAGAGCATCCTGACTGGTTGCATCACGACTGCAAGGCACTACAGAGGGTAATGCATATGGCCCAGTACATCACTGGGGCCAAGCTTCCTGCCATCCAGGACCTCTATACCAGGCGGTGTCAGAGGAAGGCCCTAAAAATTATCAAAGACTCCAGCCACCCTAGTCATAGACTGTTCTCTCTGCTAACGCACGGCAAGCGGTACCGGAGCGCCAAGTCTAGGTCCAAAAGGCTTCTTAACAGCTTCTACCCCCAAGCCATAAGACTCCTGAACAGCTAATCATGGCTACCCAGACTATTTGCATTGCCCACCCCAACCCCCTCTTTTACGCTGCTGCTACTCTGTTTATTATTTATGCATAGTCACATTAACTCTACCCACATGTACATACAGTGGGGAGATCAAGTATTTGATACACTGCCGATTTTGCAGGTTTTCCTACTTACAAAGCATGTAGAGGTCTGTAATTTTTATCATAGGTACACTTCAACTGTGAGAGACGGAATCTAAAACAAACATCCAGAAAATCACATTGTATGATTTTTAAGTAATTAATTTGCATTTTATTGCATGACATAAGTATTTGATCACCTACCAACCAGTAAGAATTCCGGCTCTCACAGACCTGTTAGTTTTTCTTTAAGAAGCTCTCCTGTTCTCCACTCATTACCTGTATTAACTGCACCTGTTTGAACTCGTTACATGTATAAAAGACACCTGTCCACACACTCAATCAAACAGACTCCAACCTCTCCACAATGGCCAAGACCAGAGAGCTGTGTAAGGACATCAGGGATAAAATTGTAGACCTGCACAAGGCTGGGATGGGCTACAGGACAATAGGCAAGCAGCTTGGTGAGAAGGCAACAACTGTTGGCGCAATTATTCGAAAATGGAAGAAGTTCAAGATGACGGTCAAACACCCTCGATCTGGGGCTCCATGCAAGATCTCACCTCGTGGGGCATCAATGATCATGAGGAAGGTGAGGGATCAGCCCAGAACTACATGGCAGGACCTGGTCAATGACCTGAAGAGAGCTGGGACCACAGTCTCAAAGAAAACCATTAGTAACACACTACGCCGTCATGGATTAAAATCCTGCAGCGCAGGCAAGGTCCCCCTGCTCAAGCCAGCGCATGTCCAGGCCCGTCTGAAGTTTGCCAATGACCATCTGGGTGATGCAGAGGAGGAATGGGAGAAGGTCATGTGGTCTGATGAGACAAAAATAGAGCTTTTTGGTCTAAACTCCACTCGCCGTGTTTGGAGGAAGAAGAAGGATGAGTACAACCCCAAGAACACCATCCCAACCGTGAAGCATGGAGGTGGAAACATCATTCTTTGGGGATGCTTTTCTGCAAAGGGGACAGGACGACTGCACCGTATTGAGGGGAGGATGGATGGGGCCATGTATTGCGAGATCTTTGCCAACAACCTCCTTCCCTCAGTAAGAGCATTGAAGATGGGTCGTGGCTGGGTCTTCCAACGACCCGAAACACACAGCCAGGGCAACTAAGGAGTGGCTCCATAAGAAGCATCTCAAGGTCCTGGAGAGGCCTAGCCAGTCTCCAGACCTGAACCCAATAGAAAATCTTTGGGGGGGCTGAAAGTCCGTATTGCCCAGCGACAGCCCCGAAACCTGAAGGATTTGGAGAAGGTCTGTATGGAGGAGTGGGCCAAAATCCCTGCTGCAGTGTGTGCAAACCTGTTCAAGACCTACAGGAAACGTATGATCTCTGTAATTGCAAACAAAGGTTTCTGTACCAAATATTAAGTTCTGCTTTTCTGATGTATCAAATACTTATGTCATGCAATAAAATGCAAATTAATTACTTAAAAATCATGCAATGTGATTTTCTGGATTTTTGTTTTAGATTCCGTCTCTCACAGTTGAAGTGTACCTATGATAAAAATTACAGACCTCTACATGCTTTGTAGGTAGGAAAACCTGCAAAATCGGCAGTGTATCAAATACTTGTTCTCCCCACTGTATTACCTCAATTACCTCGACTAACCGGTGCCCCCAAACATTGACTCTGTACCAGTACCCCCTGTATATAACCTCCCTACTGGGCTTGTAAGTAAGCATTTCACTGTAATGTCTACACCTGTTGTATTTGGCGCATGTGGCAAATAACATTTGATTTGATACAGCATAGTGGCTGTGAAGATCAGATGGCAGTCTCCCTCACTTTGCTGTGTTACAATGTGCTTGAAGGCTGTGGACAGAATATAAAAGTAGCCTAATTACATAACAACAATATGTAAAGTCATATACCATTACTTTGTAATTTATTTTTAAGTTAATATCAGACTCCTATTACTTAATGTATTTCAATTTTTTAAATGCTTTAAAATGTTATACCGGTACATCAACTTTAATTTAATTGAATATTGTTCAAATAGTGAATAAATTAGTAATTCTTATTAAGGAAATAGACATGAAAATGTTATGACTTACTAAGAAATGAAATACTAAAATACTAGGCCTAAACCTACTGCTAGAATAAATCAACCTTGTGTTTCAGATTGTCTGGGGCCATACCCTTCTAGAGCCTTTGGAAACCTGGCACAACAAGGACACAACTTCACCATGTCAGCAACCATTCAGAGAAAGACTGGCTTGGCCAACTCTGCCGAAGCCAAGAAAACAGAGCTCAGAATGAATGAGAAGAAATGTTGTAAGTACTGATAAGCCTCCCAGAGAAAATCTTCAATGCAGGAGAGCTGTACACAGGCAGGGTCATGGGCAGGACGGCAACAATTCCTCTGCAGTCTGCATGATTGCCTCAGGTTGTTTTGACTGGCACATAATGAGTCTGCAGGTGTTGTTTTGTTTTGGCTTTATCTCCGAAAGTTTTGCCAGTTATGAATTAAAGCTGTCCCTATGCCTGAGATGCAACACATGTAGCTGATGCACACATTCTCAAGCAAATTATTTTAAAAGGAATACATGTGCATCAATAATATTGTGAGAGATTAGTCTTCTCTGAAAATTATTCCATTGGGCATAATTTTGACAAATTATTCATTCTCTTTCCACATATTTTTATCATGCATATTATATTGAAATATGATTATAATTAGCCCATATTCTGTACAGTATTCAGCCTATCTGCAGTCCTGTTGCATCCGTAATTGATATGAGAATAGCAAACTATGGCTTGCCAGTGCACTTTGATCTATCCCTTTTCATCTGAGTATACAGTACATGGGAAATCAAGGACAATAAATTAATCCAGTTATGTTTGATCCCACCAACCAACCACTTTGATAGTTAAATTGTTTTGCCTTATCTAGTGTATCTCATTTCATTGTCAGGGCTGTGTATAATTTGTAGGTACAGTGAGGGGAAAAAATATTTGATCCCCTGCTGATTTTGTACGTTTGCCCACTGACAAAGAAACGATCAGTCTATAATTTTAATGGTAGGTTTATTTGAACAGTGAGAGACCGAATAACAACAAAAATATCCAGAAAAACGCATGTCAAAAATGTTATAAATTGATTTGCATTTTAATGAGGGAAATAAGTATTTGAGCCCCTCTCAATCAGAAAGATTTCTGGCTCCCAGGTGTCTTTTATACAGGTAACGAGCTGAGATTAGGAGCACACTCTTAAAGGGAGTGCTCCTAATCTCAGCTTGTTACCTGTATAAAAGACACCGGTCCACAGAAGCAATCAATCAATCAGATTCCAAACTCTCCACCATGGCCAAGACCAAAGAGCTCTCCAAGGATGTCAGGGACAGAATTGTAGATCTACACAAGGCTGGAATGGGCTACAAGACCATCGCCAAGCAGCTTGGTGAGAAGGTGACAACAGTTGGTGCGATTATTTGCAAATGGAAAAAACACAAAAGACCTGTCAATTTCCCTCAGCCTGGGGCTCCATGCAAGATCTCACCTCATGGAGTTGCAATGATCATGAGAACGGTGAGGAATCAGCCCAGAACTACACGGGAGGATCTTGTCAATGATTTCAAGGCAGCTGGGACCATAGTCACCAAGAAAACAATTGGTAACACACTACGCCGTGAAGGACTGAAATCCTGCAGCGCCCGCAAGGTCCCCCTGCTCAAGAAAGCACATATACAGGGCCGTCTGAAGTTTGCCAATGAACATCTGAATGATTCAGAGGAGAACTGGGTGAAAGTGTTGTGGTCAGATGAGACCAAAATCGAGCTCTTTGGCATCAACTCAACTCGCCGTGTTTGGAGGAGGAGGAATGCTGCCTATGACCCCAAGAACACCATCCCCACCGTCAAACATGGAGGTGGCAACATTATGCTTTGGGGGTGTTTTTCTGCTAAGGGGACAGGACAACTTCACCGCATCAAAGGGACGATAGACGGGGCCATGTACCGTCAAATCTTGGGTGAGAACCTCCTTCCCTCAGCCAGGGCATTGAAAATGGGTCGTGGATGGGTATTCCAGCATGACAATGACCCAAAACACACGGCCAAGGCAACAAAGGAGTGGCTCAAGAAGAAGCACATTAAGGTCCTGGAGTGGCCTAGCCAGTCTCCAGACCTTAATCCCATAGAAAATCTGTGGAGGGAGCTGAAGGTTCGAGTTGCCAAACGTCAGCCTCGAAACCTTAATGACTTGGAGAAGATCTGCAAAGAGGAGTGGGACAAAATCCCTCCTGAGATGTGGGCAAACCTGGTGGCCAACTACAAGAAACGTTTGACCTCTGTGATTGCCAACAAGGGTTTTGCCACCAAGTACTAAGTCAGTTTGCAGAGGGGTCAAATACTTATTTCCCTCATTAAAATGCAAATCAATTTATAACATTTTTGACATGCGTTTTTCTGGATTTTTATGTTGTTATTCTGTCTCTCACTGTTCAAATAAACCTACCATTAAAATTATACACTGATCATTTCTTTGTCAGTGGGCAAACGTACAAAATCAGCAGGGGATCAAATACTTTTTTCCCTCACTGTATACTGCATAGACAGCATACAGTAGTATCTGATCTAGTCCAATGCTAATGCACTATAGTATGTCTGTCTGTCTTTCTGTTCAGCATGGGCATCCTACATCACAAACTCTCCCACAGATATGTCTAAGAAACTGACACGATACCTCAACTGGATAGAGGTGCCAACCAAAGGTGAGTGGGGAAAGACAGCCTCTCTACAACTTCACTTTTGAAGACATTAGACATGTCCCTTTAAGTCTTCCATTATGACAGACTATTGACTATTAACCCTCTAGTTTTTTAGATATCTTTAAATAAGCACTTCACTCAACTTTAAATCACAAGTGTATTGTGGCCTACAAAGGTACCTTCATTAATTAGGTAACTGTCAAGTTTTAAATCAAAGTTTTAAAGCTCCTGAGAACTGAGACGCCCCATGTTGAATAGGATCCTACTTTAAACCAGTCCCATTTCTATGATAGGAGACAATAGACCATGTAGACACTGATACGCTAGTCATAACTCTATTGTTGATGCCATTTTGTTCATTTTGTAGTGTTTAACTTGGGTGTCTACCGCCGAGAGGCCGTCAAAGCTTACAAGTCCTACGACTTCTTCAGGCACAACAACAAAGAAGCCATGGAAATAAGGAAGTAAGTTACATTTGTTTTATTCATGCAGTGATATGCATGAATCATACTGAAAAAGCAGTCACAACTGCGTTGCACACTTGAGTTCACATATGAGAGCCAAAGTTTTGTATGAATGGTAACATGCAAGAAAAAACTTTCATTAATCAAGTATTGTGTCTCCTTCAGCATGGTCAGATCTGAGTCAATCTCATTACTCCAGCAGTACACCAGGTTCTCTCCTGCTTGATTTCACAGGTTTACTTTGCATCCTTGGCTGCTGTGTCAATGGCTAATGAGTTTCTGAATCAACACACTGTCTGCTGTGCAAGCAGTTATTCATTGTACAAAAGACCCATATTCTATTAACAGAATACAGTGCATTCAGAAAGTATTCAGACCCCTTCCCATTTTAGAAATTGTGTTACGTTACAGCCTTATTCTAAAATTGATTGAATTAAAAATGTTCCTCATCAATCTACAACCAATACCCCATAATGACAAAGCGAAAACAGGTTTTTAGATTTTTTTGCAAATGTATAAAAAAAGAAAAACCTTATTTTATTCAGACCCTTTGCTAAGAGACTCGAAATTGAGCTCAGGTGCATCCTGTTTCCATTGATCATCCTTGAGATGTTTCTACAACTTGATTGGAGTCCACCTGTGGTAAATTCAATTGATTGGACATGATTTGGAAAGGCACACACCTGTCTAAGGTCCCACAGTTGACAGTGCATGTCAGAGCAAAAACCAACCAATGAGGTCAAAGGAATTGTCCGTAGCGCTCCGAGACAGGATTGTGTCGAGGCACAGATCTGGGGAAGGGTACCAAAAAATTTCTCCAGCATTGAAGGTCCCCAAGAACACAGTGGCCTCCATCATTCTTAAATGGAAGAAGTTTGGAACCACCAAGACTCTTCCTAGAGCTGGCCTGCCCGGCCAAACTGAGCAATTGGGGGAGAAGGGCCTTGGTCAGGGAGGTGACCAAGAACCCGATGGTCACTCTGACAGAGCTCCAGAGTTCCTCTGTGGAGATGGATGCACCTTCCTGAAGGACAACCATCTCTGCAGCACTCCACTAATCAGGCCTTTATGGTAGAGTGGCTAAACGGAAGCCACTCCTCAGTAAAAGGCACATGACAGCCCGCTTGGAGTTTGCCAAAGGGCACCTAAAGGACTCTCAGACCATGAGAAACAAGATTATGTGGTCTGATAAAACCAATATTGAACTCTTTGGCCTGAATGCCAAGTGTCACGTCTGGAGGAAACCAGGTCATCCCTACAGTGAAGCATGGTGGTGGCAGCATCATGCTGTGGGGATGTTTTTCAGCGGCAGGGACTGGGAGACTAGTCAGGATTGAGGGAAAGATGAACGGAGCAAAGTACAGAGAGATCCTTGATGAAAACCTTCTCCAGAGCGCTCAGGACCTCAGACTGGGGTGAATGTTCACCTTCTAATAGGACAACGACGCTAAGCACACAGCCAAGATGACGAAGGAGTGGCTTCGGGACAAGTCTCTGAATGTCCTTGAGTAGCCCAGCCAGAGCCCGGACTTGAACCCGAACATCTCTGGAGAGACCTGAAAATAGCTGTGCAGCGATGCTCCCCAACCAACCTGACAGAGCTTGAGAGCACACACACACATACACACATACACACACACACCAGTTGCGGGATTCAAACTGAAATGTGCTTAGTTTTTCATAGTAATTTGTGGTGGATTACTATTTTCCAACTAGCTGAACGTTTTCTAAGCAAGCACAAAAATGTATCCAGTATAATTACTGAATGAGACATACATCTGAATAGGCTCAGAAAGTGAATGTAGTAGTCTGTGTAGAGAATTGCCCTTTATGGACCTGTAAACAGCTGTAAGGCTCTTGACATCACAGAATGCTGATCTAAATACACTGCTGCTGCTGTCCCTCTTCTGCTCATATGAGCCTTGCAAAATGTTGAATCGGTATGTTCCGTCACTGTTCTGTCAGTGTTACTATTCAGGTGTCGGTACAGAAGAAAGATTGGCATACAGTATATAATTCTGGTCTACTGGCCCGCTTACCTTACAATCAAACATGAAATGAGCAAACAAATGATACAGGCGCCTTTAAGATAAAGTATCTAATAAAAAAAGTATAGTTGTCTGAGTTTGGATTGCATACCTGCTCCCTTTGCTGCAGACCCACTGTTGAGCCCTTTGATGCAGACAACTGTAATTGTATTTCCCTCTCCTCTCCCACAGACAGTGTGCCCTGGTAGCCCTGGAGGATGTGAAGGGATATCTAACTGAAGAAGGTGGACAAATTGCTCTATGGCATTTACTCTCTCATTTTGGTTCCTTTTTGTCTGCTCGATATATTTGATGTTTATCCACCAGTTTTGTGATGTTTGCTTTGCTTTGATTAGGTATTTGATGCAACAAACACGACAAGGCAGAGGAGAGACCTCATTCTTGATTTGGGGAAAGAGAATGCGTTCAAGGTAACATGCAATGTGCTACATTGCCAAATATATGTTTGTGTTAGAATTGTATCTCCATATAACATTACTCTGTATTATGGACAGCCATTTAATATTGAGATTCATCTGATAGTGTGTGGTCATGTGACTCTGCATCCAGCCCTGTGGTGAGGCAGTATATTGTTGTAGTTTAGTCTGAGCTATTGTCTTTCCAACAGGTGTTCTTTGTGGAGTCAGTGTGTGACAACCCAGAAGTCATTGCTGCTAATATTCTGGTATGTTCCGATGTCGCCATGTGGGATTGTAGTGCTTTACTATGACCCCAGGCCAGGGTCAAAACTATAACATATCTATACACTGACTATATCCCTGCTATGTGACAACTCTCATTCTTTCTTTGCCCACATTCTAATGTGTTATATCTCTATACAGGAGGTGAAGGTATCCAGTCCAGACTACACAGAGAGACACAGAGAGAGAGTGATGGATGACTTTCTCAAATGCATAGAGTGCTATAAGGTTACATACCAACCTTTGGATCCCGATGATTATGACAAGTAAGAATGACCAAAGCATATTGTCTATCTCAGTGTGTTGCATTTGAATAGGAGATTGCCAGGGGGGCTCCCTAGCCTTTTGGGGGCCCTAAGCTAGATTTGGTTGGGGGTCCCCCACCTCGTGGCAAAACATTTTAGTGGCCCCCCTCTTGATTTAAAAAAAAGTTAATTTCCTACAATTCTACTCTTTTTGTCATTACTTATGCCATGTTAATATGATATCTGAGTGAGAGCGACTAACTAAATCAATCAGGGCCCCCTGGAGGTCAGGGCACGTGCCCTGCGTGCCCGGTCGGTATTCGGCCATGATCACTACAAGTTTAGATAGCTGGCTAGACTAACTACCAATCTAAAAATTGTTAGCTGACATGGCGGAGTGACTGATCATGTGTTGTTATACCTAGTAGGTGATAACAGTAGTTCTCCAGAATTCCTGTAAATTTGCTGCGACAGTTCAGATGTAAGCCACCAGGTGGAGACAGAATACAGACAGACAATTGTGTTACTGTGTGTCCCGTAGGGACCTATCCTTCATCAAGGTGGAGAATGTGGGCCGGCGCCTCCTGGTGAACCGGGTGCAGGACTACATCCAGAGTAAGATAGTGTTCCACCTCATGATTTCACCTCATATCCAAGTCCACTCTCACTCCCTCTACCTGTGCAGGCATGGAGAGAGCAATCGCAACACGGAGGGCCGTATCGGCGGCGACTCAGAACTCTCCCCAGGAGGAAAACAGGTACTGTATGTGTCTTGTGTGCCATAAGGGTTAGGCCCAGTCTAGAGAAAGCAGTCAGCATGACACTGACCCCTGTATTTGAGTCAGTGGACCCTACCAGTTTCTATTTCGATTTAGTTACAGCTAATGGAAAATACTAAATAAAGCTCCTGTACTTTGAATTTGAGTAAACACTGGTAATCTGATCATGTAATTATTATGTACTCTTAAATAGTTAATAAAAAGTACCCTGATGGATGGGCCTGTTATTGACACTAATCTCGCTTCACTAGTTTTACTTTCTCCTTTGCCCATTCTGGTCCAGTTTGCTCATGCCTTGCACGGCTTCATTGAGGAGCACAAACTGTCTGACTTGAAGGTATGGACTAGCCAGCTGAGACGCACCACCCAGACTGCTGAGGAGCTGATTGTGCCCTACGAACAGTGGAAGATCCTCAATGAGATCAATGCTGTCAGTACTGACTTTACCTCTGATCTCTCACCTATCACTGGTCTAACATAATGAATACCATGATGGTTTAATTTAAGTAGACACCTTTTGTGATGAAAATGAACTTGTTCTGTTATAAAGGACTTGTAATATTCATTGTTTGTATAATAATTTAGATTTATCATTACCTGGCAACTCAACTGACAAGTGACATTTTCCAGAGTTCTCTCTTTCCTGTCTGTTAGGGTGTGTGAGGATATGACCTATGATACAATCCATAAATCATTCCCAGAGGAGTTTGCCCTGAGGGACCAGCACAAGTACCGCTACCCAGGGAGAGAGGTAAAGTCCTACCTTCTTACCACTTTTATGGGAGTTACCACTTTTATGGGGCCCTACTCTTGGTAGGGTGAGGGATCACTAAGGCTCAGTATGTCCCCTCTCCCTCCCTGTAGTCCTACCAGGACCTGGTGCAGCGGTTAGAGCCTGTCATCATGGAGCTAGAGAGACAGGGCAACGTGCTGGTCATCTGTCACCAGGCTGTCATGCGCTGCCTGCTAGCCTACTTCCTGGACAAGAGTGCAGGTGGGTGAGCACACACTGCACAGTACACTTTTACTGACAGTTTCACAAACACCAGAGGTAATTGACACTTTGTTTGGACTATTTTTGTCTTTCATAGATGACCTGCCCTACCTGAAATGTCCACTGCACACGGTGCTCAAGCTCACCCCTGTTGCATATGGTAAGTCTTTTGCAGAACAAATTGTTCTGACAATTATTTTATGCATGTTCACATCTGAGTTCCTGTTCCTCTGTCACCACTTGTCGTTTGTATGGCAATTAGGAACGGGTCACATCAATTTCTCTGCAACTTTCCCCAGGCTGTAAAGTGGAAATGTTGTACCTTAACGTGAAGGCAGTGAACACACATCGCGACCGACCACTTGTAAGTAACATTGCATGTTATCCTCAGTGGCAAGGTTCTGCTCTGTCTGCTCACATATCACATGCTTCATGGAACATATTCTTGGTTATTTTTCCTCTTTAACCAAAGTAGCTCAAGCTAGAGTATGTCTGGTTAATTGAGTAGTTAGTGTGACTTTATATTTAACTTGGAGGAAGCTATGACTGATCACGTTTCCCTGCTTGCAAACACCGCCACCAATGCTCCGGCCCCCTTTAATAACTTGTTTTGTTGTTGTGGTGGTTGGTCAAGGAAAACAATTGTTTGATTGCTGTGTTTTGGGGAATTGTCCCAGTAACGCTGGGTGTGCCCGGGTCTCTTTCTTTAATGCACCTGGTGTTTCCCCATCTCCAACCAGGAAAAGGTCCCGAGGGACCCAGCTCCCATCCTGCTCCGGTGGAATAGTTATACCCCCCTGTCCAGTCACTACCAGTTCAACCGGCCCTGGCTCACCGAGATGCCAGAGGGGATGCTGCAGCAAAGCCAAGTTAGTGTCAGAAATTGGCGCCCACTTAATTAATCACTCTGTCACCTCCCTCTTCCCACCTGCCACCCCCACCCCAAGCCAATCACTCTTTATCCTTAGCATCCCCTCACTCTTAAATCCCCTTGATAATCCAGACATGTTGTGGTCTTGTTGGTGGCTTCTCCTCTTTGTGTTATGTCTGTCTTTCCCACAACATCAGCTGTTTGTCTTGCATGGCCTCCCCTTTTCTTCATAGGCTGAAGAATATGTATAGCACTATTCCTTTCCCAAACAAACTGCACCACTTACCTCTTTTACTAATTTACGTCTTCTGAATACCATTCCAGAAGATTCACAGTTAAAACGTCTTCCAGTAACCAGGTGTTATACTTTAGTCACTTAAATCCATATGGTGATCTTAGGAGAAGTATGCTCTGTACAACAATTAGCTTCAGAGCTCAATACCACACAAGGGCGTTAAATATAGACATGTTGATGTTTTGAGATGCATATTCAAAGGTGCTTGTTGTGGTGTTAGCTCACTTTGGTTTGTTGTGAGTTCAGTGCTATAGCTAGTCTCCCCATTTCTGTCTCTTCCTTTTCTCCCTCCCTGTCTGTCTGTGTCGTTACAGCCTTGGATAGGAAGCTATTGTCTGACTATTTTAAATAAATTCCTGCAGAACTCCTCCAGTTTCTGTTTAAGCAATAAGGCCCAAGGGGGTGTGGTATATGGCCAATATACCACAGCTAAGGGCTGTTCTTAAGTACGACGCAACGCGGAGTGCCTGGATACAGCCCTTAGCCATATATTGGCCATATACCACAAACCCCAGAGGTGCCTTATTGATATTATAAACTGGTTAGCAACATAATTATAACAGTAAACAAGTACTTTTGCTTCAAACCCATGGTATATTGTCTGATATACCACGTCTTTCAGCCAATCAGCATTCAGGGTGCTAATTACCCAGTTTATAATTTCACTTATTCACGAGACGTAATCTCAAACAATGGGTTATGTATCACCTTTAACCAATATCACCATTCAGTATGCTGTATCATCATTTTCAGTTACTGATAGCACTAATCATTTTGTTCCCTCTTTGTATTATAATGATGATGGTATATCATGAGAAACATTTTCCCTAGCAGAGATGTCTGTTCATTGGTTTTTCTGAAGCATAACACTAGTAGTAATGCTTTTAAGACTATGATTAATCAGACTGCTCCAACACGTGTTAAGACAGAGATAGGAAAAGAGACCCAGGAATATTATATTAATCATGTCTGTTCTATTTGAAGGACTCCTTGTGTGAAGGAATCGACTATGACAGCCAAGAAGAAACAAGTGGCTGTTTCCGCTTCTGAGTGACTAAGAAGTCACCTTCATGTTCAGCTGGTGCCTCAGTCTCTCCCTATGGCCCTGAACATTGAAGCTCTCATCATTCTCTCCTCCATGTCCCTCTGACGTTCCACATCATCATTCCTCTGCATGCCAAACCTCTGGAACAACTGGTGGAATACTGTGAAAAAAAAAAAAAAAAAACACCTCTTGCATGTATGCCAATAGAAATCGAACATGATCCTAAAAACAACGCCTGTTACTAGTCTTAGGATGTAATGCCTTGTGTGTATCAGAGACCCTCTATGTCTTGTTGAATATAGATGGCAGCATGTTATGGTATCATGTAATCATTTCCCACTACTGTAGCTTAGAACATTCTTGCCAATTATTAGATACATCCTCATTAGCCATCACATATTTTGATATTGTGCTCATATATGGTCGGTGTGTAACCAGTTACAATAATAAATAAATATATATATAATTTTAGATTAGAAGTTAGTCCAGTGCTCTTAAAAATGAACTTATTGTATGCTGAAGTTGTGTAAATGAATGTATTTTTCTGTCAATTATTTACTCTGTCTTTGGGAACATAAGGAGAAACAAATAGAAATGTTAACATGGTATAAGAAAAGTACTACGGTCATAGTTATCATAGTGTAGCTTCAAGACCTTTCTTGTGAAATTCTAGCTGAATTGTCCCTTTGATTCTATTAATGGTTGAGCAAATGTTTTAAATGTTTTACACAATAGTTGTTTTTTAAGCAACTCAAAGCTTATTTGAGACCCTTGCCTTTTAAACAATTATCACAGACATGCCACTATTAATAAATGTGTCTTGTTAGCCATTAACACTGAAAACAAAATTGTGCAAATATCCCATATTTTAACAAATGCTCTGAGATACTTGAAGGAAATGTTTATAGGATGTTGATATTTAGAATACCAAAAGAAGAACGTTTATTAGATGTTGAGATGTCGCGTGTTTGTATAAATGTGTAGCATTTTGCTGTGTTTGGAGTTTGTATTGTGTTGAATGTTTTTCATTAATCACCTGCATAAAGTGAAATGAGGAGCTTTATGGAAATTTGCACTGGAAGCAACTAGGGGTACACAATATCCTTTTAATGAAGATAAAAGTTGCGCTATTACGCACACCCAATTTTTCTAATGACTGTGAACTAGAGGGTCACATTTATTAATGATGTGAGTTATTTCCTGTGCCTTTTGGGGCATGTTGAAAGCCTTACTGAAAACTCATCTGTTCTGTGCATACTTAATATGTGTATAATCATACACATGACGGTTCCAAAGAAATGTCAAGAGGTGTGACTATATATTTGATAGTTTTCCAAGGATAGCTTGCTCTGCTCAAGAATGTACTGTATTCATTACCCGGCTGCAGCATTATCCACGTGAATTTTAACATGCAAAATGTTGCCTGTTGATATGGACTTCATTGCATCAATCAGCTAGTTTAGCATTGTTGAATTGTATTTAAGACGTTTCTCCAGTAATTGTATTAAAGAGTCAATAAAGATATAAAACAGGTGTAATTGATCTCTCCTTTTTGTGTGTGAGTTTTTGGGGAAGGAGGAGGTGGCAGGTTTCAAGTTCATTCCCTACTCTTTGTACAGCTCAAGATAACTATTAAGCACTACACACACAACTCATGTAATGTCACTTCAATTGCATTATCAGAATTGAAACTATATGAGGCTTTAATATGTCACTGTAATTTGTATTTCACAGAAGTATACTTGACAAAATAAACACAATGGCCAGTTTATTAGGTGCACCACCCCATTCACAAAAATGGTTTGCTCCTACAGACAGTGAGTCACGTGGCCGTGGCTTGCTATATAAAGCAGGCAGACGGGCATCGAGGCATTCAGTTACTGTTCGATTGAACATTAGAATGGTCAAAATGAGGGACCTAATTTACTTTAAGTGTGGTATGAGTGTCGGTGCCAGGCGTCCCGGTTCCAGTATCTCAGAAACGTCCGGCCTCCTGGGATTTTCACGCACGACAGTGTCTAGGGTTTACCAAGAATGGTGCGACAAACAAAAAACATCCAGTCAGCGGCAGTCCTGTGGGCGAAAAAAAGCTTGTTGATGAGGGAGGTCGATGGAGAATTGCAAGAATCATGCAAGCTAACAGCGGGCCACAAACAGGCAAATAACGGCTCAGTACCACAGTGGTGTGCAGAATGGCATCTCGGAATGCACAACTCGTCGGTCCTTGTCACGGATGGGCTATTGCAGCAGATGACCACACCAGGTTCCACTCCTATTAGCTAAAAACAAGAAGTGGCTCCAGTGGGCACGCAATCGAGGAGTAGAAAAACATCGCCTGGTCCGACAAATCCTGGTTCGTGGTTCGTAATGCTGATGGCAGAGTCAGGATTTGGCGTAAACAGCACGCGTCCATGGCCCCATCCTGTCTGGTGTCAATGGTACAGGCTGGTGGCGGTGGTGTAATGGTGTGGGGAAGGTTTTCCTGGAACACATTAGGTCCCTTGATACCAATTGAGCAACGTTTCCATTCCCTGAAGAATTCAGGCTGTTCTGGAGGCAAAGCGGGGTCCGACCTGGTACTAGATGGGTGTACTTAATAAACGGGCCTCTGCGTCTATGTCATAGAGTTAACATTTATTTTTAAAAGAGATTGGGTATCATAGCTGGATCCATCCACAATTTCCACAATGGAAATAAGTCTCTGACTTTTTAGTGATATTCCTGTCACGTTTTAGAAATGTTAAACTGTGTGAATGTGGCTGCGTTTTTTTCACTAATTCACTAATCTGATATGTTTTCACTAATTGGTATTTTGATTAATCAGATCAGCTCTGAAAAAGATCTGGTGTGAAAAGATCTGATGTGATTGGTCAAAAGACCAATTAGTGGAACAAATATCAGAATTGGGCTGCCTGTGTAATCGTAGCCTATGTGTTCTCAACGTCAACAAAATGAAAGATCTGATCGTGGACTTCAGGAGACAGCAGTGGGAGCACGCCCCGACGGGGCCGCAGTGGAGAAGGTAAAAAGCTTAAAGTTCCTCGGCGTACACATCACTAACAATCTGAAATGGTCCACCCACACAGACAGTGTGGTGAAGAAGGTGCAACAGCGTCTTTTCAACCTCAGGAGGCTGAAGAAATTTGTCTTGGCCCCTAGACCCTCACAAGCTTCTACAGAACCACCATTGAGAGCATCCTGTCTGGCCGTATCACCGCCTGGTATGGCAACTGCACTGTCCGCAAAGGAAGGCCAAGAAGATCATCAAGGACCTCATCCACCCAAGCCACAGCCTGTTCACCCCGCTAACATCTAGAAGGCGAGGTCAGTATGGGTGCATCAAAGCTGGGACCGAGAGACTGAAAAACAGCTTCTATCTCAAGGCCATGAGACTGTTAAATAGTCACAACTAGCCGGCCTTCGCCCAGTACCCTGCCCTGAACTTTAGTCACTGTCACTAGCCAGCTACCACTCGGTTACTCAACCCTGCACCTTAGAGGCTGCTACCCTATGTACATAGCCATGGAACACTTTAATAATGGAACACTGGTCACTTTAATAATGTTTACATACTGTTTTACCCACTTCATATGTACTGTATATAATGTATTCTAGTCAAGGCCTATCCTATTTAACTATTGCTGTATACTATTCTACCCTACGTATTCTTCAAAAGTTTTAGAACACCTACTCATTCAAGGGTTTTTCTTTATTCTTACTATTTTCTACATTGTAGAATAATAATGAAGACATCAAAACTATGAAATGACACATATGGAATCATGTAGTAACCAAAAAAGTGTTTAACAAATCAAAATGTATTTTATGTTTGAGATTCTTCAAATAGCCAACCCTTTGCCTTGATGACAGCTTTGCACACTCTTGGCATTCTCTCAACCAGCTTCACCTGGAATGCTTTTCCAGCAGTCATGAAGGAGTTGCCACATATGTTGAGCACTTGTTGGCTGCTTTTCCTCCACTCTGCGGTCCGACTCATCCCAAACCATCTCAATTTGGTTGAGGTCGGGGGATTGTGGAGACCAGGTCATCTGATGCAGCACTCCATCACTCTCCTTCTTGGTAAAATTGCCCTTACACAGCCTGGACGTGTGTTGGGTCATTGTCCTGTTGAAAAACAAATGATAGTCCCACTAATCCCAAACCAGATGGGATGGCGTATCGCTGCAGAATGCTGTGGTAGCCATGCTGGTTACGTGTGCCTTGAATTCTAAATAAATCACAGACAGTGTCACCAGCAAAGCACCCCCACACCATAACACCACCTCCTCCATGCTTTACGGTGGGAAATACACATGCGGAGATTATCCGTTCACCCACACCGCGTCTCACAAAGCCACAGGGGTTGGAACCAAAAGTCCAGACCAAAGGACACATTTCCACTAGTCTAATGTCCGTTGCTCGTGTTTCTTGGCCCAAGCAAGTCACTTCTTCTTATTGGTGTCCTTTAGTAGTGTTTTTTTTTGCAGCAATTCGACCATGAAGGCCTGATTCACATAGTCTCCTCTGGACAGTTGATGTTGAAGTCTGTGAAGCATTTATTTGGGCTGCAATTTCTGAAGCTGGTAACTCTAATGAACTTATCCTCTGCAGCAGAGGTAACTCTGGGTCTTCCATTCCTGTGGCCGTCCTCATGAGAGCCAGTTTTATCATAGCGCTTGATGGTTTTTACGACTGCACTTTTTCCGTATTGACTGACCTTCATGTCTTAAAGTAATGATGGACTGTCATTTCTCTTTGCTTATTTGAGCTGTTCTTGCCATAATATGGACTTGGTATTTTACCAATAGGGCTATCTTCTGTATACCCCCCCCCCCCCCCCCCCCCTTGTCACAACACAACTGATTGGCTCAAATGCATTAAGAAGGAAAGAAATTCCACAAATTAACTTTTAAGAAGGCACAACAGTTAATTGAAATGCATTCCAGGTGACTACCTCATGAAGCTGGTTGAGAGAATGCCAAGAGTGTGCAAAGCTGTCATCAAGGCAAAGGGTGGCTATTTGAAGAATCTCAAATAGAAAATAGATTTTGATTTGTTTAACCCTTTTTTGGTTACTACATGATTCCATGTGAATTATTTCATAGTTTTGATGTTTTCACTACTATTCTACAATGTAAAGATAAAGAAAAACCCTTGAATTAGTAGGTGTGTCCAAACTTTTGACTGGTAGTGTATATACATATATACTCGCACTATGACATTGCTCATCCTAATATTTATATATTTCTTAATTCCATTCTTTTACTTTTTAGATTGTGTGTATTGTTAGATATTACTGCACTGTTGGAGCTAGGAACACAAGCATTTCCCTACACCCGCGATAACATCTACTAAAGAGTGTATGTGTATGCAACCAATACAATTTTATTTTATTTTATTTTTAACTGGCAAATAAAATGAATCAATTCCCTCTTCTGGCCAGAAGGAAACAAAGCTTGTGTACACGTCATATTTGTGTGTTGTAAAAACGTTACGAACGACACAGTTTTGACGTTGTACACATTAGAGACTGTCATTTGATATTTATTGTCCGCGGCAGGGGAACAATTTTCATCAGGTAAGCAAATAAATAATGGTCAAATTATTAATTAAACAGGTTCATTACCTAGCATTGATATCTATGAAGCTAGTTATATAAAGCGAGGCTGCAATCTCGTTAGTCAGTTAGTGTAAAGTACCATAACAGTTTAGCCAGCTAACGTTAGCCAGCTAGCTAGCTCAGTAGCTGTTTGCTAGCTAACGGAAGCTAGTTGTCAAGGTAGCTAGCTAACTACCACTCAACATCAATTCATCAATTATATTGCTCATTCATAAATATTTGTGTTTGTGTGTAGCAAGACAGTTTGGGTTTACCATTTTCATTGAAGCCAGATAGCCAGCTCGTCTCGTATTGTAGCTAGCAGAAGAAGAAACTGTCCATAACATGCTAGCTAGCTTGCTATCTGGTGATTGTGCTGCTAAAACAGAAATACTCTTGGGAGTGGCAGAACAAAGAAATAGTTGCAGTCAGTTGTTTTGCTCGCACTGCTGTGATCAGCAGTTTAGCCACATGTTTAGCTCCACCAAAGTGTCATCAGCATGGTGTGACATGAAACAAATAATATTTTCATTAGAAATGTAAGTAATGTCTAGCTACAAGGTTCCTTGGCCTGAATAAACAAGCATACACTTCACAGGCATGTAGGCGACTTACAACAGAAGATGTTCCCTTGTTGAATGGTGTTTTTTCCACCCACAGTTTAAGGACCCCCAGGATGTTGCGTCTGCGTTGTAAGACCAAAAATGGGAGCCACATAATGCAGGGCCTGACCCACCAGTCCAGTGTGCAGGAGCTGAAGAACAAGGTAGAGGAGCTGACTGGTATCCCCTGTGATGTACAGAAGATCATGGTTGGCTACCCTCCCTCCAGCTTGGACCTCCGAAACGGAGACGCTCACATCAGGGGCTACCCTATCAAATCAGGTAGGCTATGATGTCTCTCTCTTCTCACTTGAATCAATCAAATGTTACATTCACACAGCTGGATAGACTTCACCCTGCTATGTCATGGCTGCATTTTATTCAGAAAATGACATTTGTTACAGGAGACACTCTCATTGTTGAGGAGAAGAACAAGGTAAAGACCCAGACAACAAATTCAGCTGTAACCAAGGGACCCCGCCTGGAGTCTCCCCCGGTGCTGGCCAGACGGGTTGTTCCAGCAGACAACTCCTGCCTGTTCACCAGTGTCTCCTATGTGGTAGAGGGGGGGGTATATGACCCAGCTTGTGCCCCTGAGATGCGAGGTCTCATCACCCAGATTGTGTCCAGCAACCCCATGGCTTACTCTGAGGCGGTGTTGGGAAAGACCAACGAGGAGTACTGCACCTGGATCCGACGTGACGACACCTGGGGTGGAGCCATCGAGGTGTCCATCCTGTCTAAGTTCCACCAGTGTGAGATCTGTGTAGTGGACACGCAGACGGTGCGTGTGGATAGATTTGGTGAGGACGCTGGCTACCACAAACGCGTGCTGCTCATCTACGACGGCATCCACTACGACCCACTGCAAAAGGAGACGCCCGGCTCCGACACTCCGCCCCAGACCATCTTCTCCACCACAGACGACATCATCCTGGCCCAGGCCCTGGAGCTGGCGGACGAGGCGCGAAGGAAGCGGCAGTTCACGGATGTCAACCGCTTTGCCCTGCGCTGCCTGGTGTGTCAGACAGGCCTAGTAGGACAGAAGGAGGCCCGGGAACATGCCAAGGAGACAGGCCATGCCAACTTTGGAGAGGTGTGAGTCAGAGCACTTCCTCACAACCACCACGAACCCGCATGGCCCCACATCTTACAACTCTGTGTGTCTGTACGATCCTCTACCTCACTTGATCCAGCATCAGACACCGTGTTCAGTCTTACCCGTTCAGTGTTACAACTACAGCTGTCAGCTCAGAGACTACTTTATTGCAAGGTTATGAGCTCATAAAAAATATTCTGTACAATTGTTTTGGGGACATTTTTAGTCTCACCCAACACACAGTGAGTAATTGTTCATTGAAGTGTTGTTCAGTTTGTCAACACTAATGGAGCAGAAAACTTTTTTAACAAAACTGGAGATGCCTGGAAATGCCTTACTTTGACAGTTTTAACTTGTGGCACAATAGAATAGACTCTCCAGTACTACCACAGAAATCAGAAATATTTTTCCAGGGCCATTGTGGCATGATACACGTTTGGTTTTACACATCAATGACAATATTAATGAAAGGTTTTTGTTTGTGGATGCCTCACCAGTACTTGAAAAAACAGTGAAAACTGTTGCAAAATATCAAATATAAACCCAGTAACTTGGTAGAAAAGCTGTTCTTTCATTGTTTTGCAGTGGCAATGTCTTTAATATTAGATAATAGCAGAGTTTAGCTAGATTCCTTATAGGTCAATACAATACCCTAAATTCTTCAATGGTGCTGTGACAAGCCTATTTTCCTGATGTAGGCTATTACTGAATTATTTATTTTATTTTATGCAGTGTGAGGTGTCTGCATCTTGGTGTGGAACATTAACATTTCATGCAATTATTATTATACCATGGCACTTTGCCATTAAAAGGCCATGGCATTACCCATAGTGGGATTGGTTTTTGTTTATAATTTTTTGTGTAGTTTATATGCCATTATTATTTTCCTGAACAAGACATTTGAATTGTTGTATTTTGGACCTTTTAATCTTGGAATTGATGGATGAATAGACTTTATGATATATAATGTAAATCTAAGGGATGAATCCTTATACATTTGCAGTTCAGGTACTGTCTAAACAATGTGCTTTGCATCTCAACATTCACTTCATGATCGTGTTTTTCGTTTTCATCTCCCATTACCCTCACTCATATTGTTGGACTATTGTGAGGACCACCAAGTGATGCCATAGTTGTAATGTTGATCTATGTATGTTAAATCTAAATGCATGTCAGAGGAAGACTGCGACTCTTTATTATACTTTCACCAATGAAAGCCACCACGGGCTTGCTCTTGCCTGGAAACCCGACGTTGCATTGAATTCTACGTCGGGCAGAAATGAGCGTTTGAATCAGGAACGTTTCTTCTCATGACCTCTACAAGCCAGAATGTTGAATAAAATAATATTTTAATGTACTTTACTGGTTGTCCGTGTGGTTGGTCCTTTTGGCAGTAGGAATGTGAGACTATATTCCACAGGAAATTATAATTACATTAACTTTTCAAAGCATTGGTAGTGCGTTCAGATTTCTATCACCTGAAGCATGCGCAACAAGATAAAAATGCATGTACAAGACGCATGCATACTTGCCGAGCTTGTGCATGCTTCAGGTGATAGAAATCTGAAAGCACTACAAGTGCTTTGAAAAGTTTGTAATTATACTTTCCTGTGGATATATTGTCTCACATTCATACCGCCAAAAGGGCAAATCGCACCGACAACCGGTGCGAACATTTTGGCTTGTAGAGGTCGTGATAGGAAACCTTCCTGATTCAAACGGTTTCTAGGCAACCCTTGCTCTTGAAATGGAGTGGAGAAGACGTTGAGATAGTTGATCCCTTTAAACATGAATTCTGACTTTTCTTCAAGTGGTTGGTGTTGTTACTGCCAAAAATAATCCTGGCATTATTTTTGTTGGCAGAGACTAATGTGATGGTGAAAGGCTGGTGATTTGTTATTTTTCCCATCAGACTACTAATGCAGTCTAAAAGCGCTCACACATCTATTCCCATTTTTCTAAACAAAATATTTAATTTAGCTTTTGTCAGCTTGTCATAAACAGATACCAAAGTGTCCCTTTCAGAAAACTCTTGTGACTTGTTATTTATAGAAAATCTTGTCTTACAATTAAATACTCTGGGTCAGGGCCGAGTTTGTGTGGTAGCCTATACTGCCCTACAAAGGCAAAACGCAGTAACTACGAAGTTGGTCAAAAATCTTTGATCTGTTGTAATGGCCAGGTATGTTTTCTGATTAATGTGGTATTTAGTTTCCTGACACAAGAACAAGCCAATTCATCAGAATATATCATGGCATATCAGAAATTGCTATCTGTCTAGACAGAAAAAGACTGAAGTCAGTTTTTGCAGTAAGAAAAATACGTAGTTACTGCGTTTTGCCTTTGTAGGGCAGTATATGTTGCCCTGTTCTTGCTTGGACTTTCCAAAGCCTTTGGCGTGTAAGAGGTATGGGTCTGGGGCATGGTTTTAGTGCAGGGCTCTCCAACCCTGTTCCTGGAGAGCTACCCTCCTGTAGGTTTTCACTCCAACCCCAGTTATAACTAACCTGATTTCAGTTTATCAACTAGCTAATTATTGAAATCAGATTAGAGTTGGAGTGAAAACCTACAGGACAAGAGCTCTCCAGGAACAGGGTTGGAGAGCCCTGTTCTATTGGGTGTTGATGTGACTCAAATATGACTTCTCCCACGTTCCATTACATGGATGTTTAAGGACACTTTCAATGAATGTTGCACACAAGGCACTACAGAGAAACTAGGTTTACTTGATTTTTCACAATAAAAGTCACCATTTAGGAGATTATTTGAGTGAATGTGTTTTTGTATTTGGTTTCAGATTCTAATGTGCTTTAAGCCTGCAAATTGATACCGTATTGTCAACCAATGAAAGATCTCTCTTCGCAATAGTACCGCTGCCATTCACTGTTAACCTTCTGAAATGTAGGCTACTCTGTTCTAACAGTGTATGAGGATCTCTGTTGGGATTAGGCTTTAGTTTAATGTTTTAAAGCATATCTCTCTGATGGGAGAATGTAATGTGGAGCTCTATGACAGTAACCCTAGACACCATCATCAGTAACTGAATACAGTAACGCATAAATCTGTTTTCCTTATGATAAACTACACAATGCAGATGGGATTAATTAGCAGGATGTCAGCAAAAAGTCCTAGCCTAGGCAGCCGCTAGTGGGTGTTAGATAGTGGAGATCTAACGTCCACTAGCGGCTGCCTAGGGTACAAAAATGGCAATGCTATTGCAGTATACTTTTATTTAAATATTGCACAATTTAGGGCTCTATTCAATCTGTAAAATTGAAGCGTTACAGATTCTGCGATAGAAATGTAAAGGTCATTTTAGATTGAGCCGACATGCAGTGTTTACCGTGAATACAGTCTCCGCTAAAGCTGGAACATTGCCTTTAAATTTCATTTACCCTGTAAAGCTGAATTTCTGCAATGCGGATTGAATAGAGCCCTACATCTTGCTCAATTTAGTTAGTAGACTAACTTTATAATTATACTGAACAAAAATATAAATGCAACATGCAACAATTTCAATGATTTTACTGAGTTATAGTTCATATAAGGAAATCAGTCAATTGAAATAAATTCATTAGGCCCTAATCTATGGATTTCACATGACTGGGCAGAGGCGCAGCCATGGGTAGGCCTGGGAGGGCAGAGGCGCAGCCATGGGTGGGCCTGGGAGGGCATAGCCCCACCCACTTGGGAGCCAGGCCCAGCCAATTAGAATGAGTTTTTCCCCACAAAAGGGCTTTATTACAGACATAAATACTCCTCAGTTGTACGGGTGGCTGGTCTCAGACGATCCCACAGGTGAAGAAGCCGGATGTGGAGGTCCTGGGCTGGTTGTGAGGCCGGTTGGACGTACTGCCAAATTCTCTAAAACGATGTTGGAGGCGCTTTATGGTAGGGAAATGAACATTAAATTATCTTGCAACAGCTCTGGTGGACATTCCTGCAGTCAGCATTCCAATTGCACGCTCCCTCAAAACTTGAGACATCTGTCGCATTGTGTTGTGTGACAAAACTGCAAATTTTAGAGTGGCTTTTTATTGTCCCCAGCACAAGGTACACCTGTGTAATGATCATGCTGTTTAATCAGTTTCTTGATATGCCACACCTGTCAAGTGGATGGATTATCTTGGCAAAGGAGAAATGCTCACTAACAGGGATGTAAACAAATGTGTGCATAACATTTGAGAGAAATAAGCTTTTTGTGCGCATGGAACATTTCTGGGATCTTTTATTTCAGCTCATGAAACATGGGACCAGGGTTCAGTGACCAAAGGCAGCTATAATGAATCCCAATCCTGCGAACAGGATTAAATCAATTGAATCATTGCCAATTTGCTGGATTAGACATGTTACTTTAAAGAACCTTCAACCTCCAATAATAGGATTGTAAACCTTTGCATGACAACAGTGACACACCTCTACACTCAGAGCCATTCTCAAACAGGTATTATGTGAATAAAAGACACTAGTTGTAGGCATTATTGTAAATACTGTAACAAAATTGCTTACTGCTTCCAGGATCAAGGTTAGCAGCCCTAAAACATGTAGTAGACCCAGTGACAGAATAGGAAGTAAGGCACACCACTCGCTGTCCAATGAAATACAACTGGCTTGTTCGACATTGCAGGCGACTGCCTACTGACTGATCTACAAATCAGCTTCCATCATCAATAATTGCTCGTTATTATTTGTAGATCAGTCAGTCATTTACAATTTACCCATAATACATTACGGTTTTGATCCTCTTGAATACGGCCATTGAACTAAGTAGACCAGACTCAGCTGCGTCTATGGGAGACACACCCAGTTAAGTAGACCAGAACTGACCATTGTTTTCAATGGTAAACGGTCTGAGTGAACTATCTTCATTTATCCACCATCTTTGGTAGACCTACAGCTACACTGGCTGCATTTAGACAGGCAGCACAATTCTGATATTTTTTTACACTAATTGGTCTTTTGACCAATCACATCAGATCTTTCTCAGAGTTGATCTGATTGGTCAAAATACCAATTAGTGAAACAAATATCAGAATTGGCCTGCCTGTCTAAACGCAGCCATTGATGTGCAGCTTGAACGAAGCCTCAACGTCTAGGTGTACCCTGCTCGGATTGGTTAATAATGTGTGGCACATGGTCTATTATCACCTGTAGTAGCAAGGTTCTGAACAGAAACGCCGACGGTACAGGCAACAGGTCAGACAGACAAGACCTGCGCGATTAACGGAATGCGGTGTTACTAGCACACATTCTGTGAAATTACAGGTAAGCGAAATTATAATATAATAGAGAATACATTACTTGTATATTTGATTTGATATTAAACTGAATGATTATTGAAATTAAAACAAATGTATAGCCTTCATATTTTGCTGTAAACTATTTGCATGGCTACTGTATTTTTCCTAGATTGAATGGCTACTGTTAATAAGACACAATACCAGCATTTACTCATATGAGCCATATCTTCAATACAATTGCCTTTGTTAAAACGTAGCTGAAATAGTCCTATGGGAGTGGCAAGATCAGAAAAATACTTTGACCCTGGTGTTGAATATCAGCTAGCAAATCTTAACCTGCCTTATGACAATGAAGTGTTATTGCCCATGTTATTTTATTTCCCCAGCACATGTGTGTGTCTGAAAATTCCTGCAACCATTTTTACAGTACAGTTTGTCCAAAATGGATGGGGAATGACACATTTGTTTTTCATTTTGTGTCAGGTGACTCACCATCAAAGTCACATATTGGTTGGATTCAATATGGCCAAACGGCTTCAGAGAGCTGAGCCAATTGAGTAAGCCCTTTGAGCAGTGGAGTTGAATATTGTTCTGGCTAATAAGTATATGTAGTTCTGTCAGAAGTGGCGAGCTGAAGTAATGATTAACTAGATGGTCTGTGGTCTGTCATTCTGAGGAAATGTCAGCAGGTTTTTACTCCACCTGCATAATAGCTATTAAAGCTCTGTACACACTGTACAACAACTGATTATACTGTGTGGTGATAACCTGCATGTATTTATTTTCTCTTCTTGTGAAACCTCGAGCAATATTTTCCAAGACTTTGCTTTCAGCCATAGAGCAGGCTGATCACACACATTGGCATGATAGGGGCATGAGGGTTAAAGTATTTTGTGTCTCTTGGTTAAACATCTGTGAAATACATATTACAAAACAAAATGGAGGTTATTCATTTAATATAGCGAGAGCTTGGGACTATAAGGTTCTACCTGCAAAAAGTTTATTCTGAGATAATTGACTTTAAAGTGGTGGCAGATAGCCTAGAGGTTAGAGCGTTGGGGTTCAAATACCTGAGTTGACAAGGTAAAAAATCTATCGATGTGCCCTTGAGCAAGGCACTTAACCCTAATTTGCTCCAGGGGTGCCGTACTACTATGGCTGACCCTGTAAAACAACATTTCAGTGGACCTATTCGGTGTATGTGACAATAATATTTTTTCTGGCAAAGTAGCCTAGCAGTTAAGAGCATTGGGCCAGAAACCAAAAGGTTGCTGGTTCGAATCCACTAGCTGAGTAGGTGCAAAAAATATGTCTGTGCCCTTGAGCAAGGCACTTAACCCTAATTGCTCCTGTATGTCACTCTGGATAAGAGCGTCTACTAAATGGTTCTACAGCTACACCATCGAGAGCATCCTGACTGGTTGCATCACCGCCTGGTATGGCAACTGCTCGGCCTCCGACCGCAAGGCACTACAGAGGGTAGTGCGAACGGCCCAGTACATCACTGGGACCAAGCTTCCTGCCATCCAGGACCTCTATACCAGGCGGTGTCAGAGGAAGGCCCTAGAAATTATCAAAGACTCCAGCCACCCTAGTCATAGGCTGTTCTCTCTGCTACCGCACGGCAAGCGGTACCGGAGCGCCAAGTCTAGGTCCAAAATGCTTCTTAACAGCTTCTACCCCCAAGCCATAAGACTCCTGAACAGCTAATCATGGCTACCTGGACTATTTGCACTGCACCCCCACCCCATCCCCCTCTTTTACGCTGCTGCTACTCTGTTTATTATTTATGCATAGTCACTTTAACTCTACCCACATGTACATATTACCTTGACTAACCGGTGCCCCCGCACATTGACTCTGTACCGGTACCTCCTGTATATAGCCTCCCTACTGTTATCTTAATTTACTGCTGCTCTTGAATTGTTTGCTATTTTTTACTTATCTATCTTTTTTAAAATTGTTTTAACTGGGTTGTTGGTTAAAGACTTGTAAGTAAGCATTTCACTGTAATGTCTACACCTGTTGTATTTGGCACATGTGGCAAATAAAATTTGATTTGAAATGACTAAAATGTAAAAAGTTCTGTATCCTCATTGGTTTGAAAGATGTCAGCAATTTTTATATTGTATTATTTTGAATTTAACATGAATTGGGGTATTTAGAGTATTATATACACTACCAGTCAACAGTTTGGACACCTACTCATTCAGTTTTTTTTTCTTACTATTCTTTACATTGTAGAATAATAGTGAAGACATTACATCTCAAATATAACATGTATTTTGATTTGTTTAACACATTTTTGGTTACTTAATGATTCCATATGTGTTATTTCATGTCTTTTGTGTTTTGATGTCTTCACCGTTATTCTACAATGTAGAAAATAGTAAAAATAAAGAAACCCTGGAATGAGTAGGTGTGTCCAAACTTTTGACTGGTACTGTAGGTAGAAAACATTTTAAATTAGGGACAAAAATGCAGATAGAACCTTAAGTCCCAAGCTCTCGATATTGTGCATATCTCACATCTAGTGAAACATACATTGGAATATGCTATACAGTAGAAGACTGATAACCACAGATAAGGTATTTTATTACTTTTCTATCTGATATCGACTGTATTGTTAATCCCCTTTGGCACACTTTTTTCTTTTGAACCAGAATAGATGAGGTCGTGTACTATCCATTGTCTGAATGAGCTGCTACTGCCCTGCTATTTGCATGAGATCAGTCCAGATTGTGCCAGGTTGAAAGACAACAAACATTATCACAAACTTCACATTCAAATTCAGAGCTCAAGAGCTGAAGATTGCAGGTTGGATGTAGACTTTACATAAATGCCTGTGGATAGGGGATTTAATTTCCACAGGGAAATGGCCTGGTCAGGATGGAGCACTGTAACATGACAAAGCTTCAGCAGTGAACAGAACAGGACTGCTATTGTGTCTCTACTGACCTACTTAGTAGCCACACTCAGGTGTTGAAACCAGAGTAGAGAAGCATTTCTTCTAAATCAGGTAGTACTTTATTATGGTCTCAGTCACAACACCACAAGAGCTACTTCAATATAATTTGAGGTTTTTTATCTCACGTTTGTTAGTTGTGCATTCACACATAATATGGAAAAGGTGTGAAGGGGGATGTTCAACAATAGATCCTTCATTACCTACATTCTACATTTTTCAAAGGCACCATTTAACATACAGGCGAGGCTTCTCTATCTATACCAACAGGTATATGGTTAAGTAGGATGCAGCGTTAAGGAGGGATATCATTTGTATTGTCTTTCATTCTCGCTGAACTTGATCCTGCTGAAGAAGATTAGAGTAGCGTGCTGTAATCTGAGTCACGTGTGGCCAGGAGAGTAGTTAGCTAAGATATCTCACAGAAAAAGACTTAGCCATTATATTTAAGTCATTTAGCAGATGCTCTTATCCAGAGCGACTTACAAATTGGTGCATTCAACTTAGGATAGCCAGTGGGACAACCACATCTTGATCACAGTAAGTACACTTCTTCAAACAAGCAGCTGTGAGCAAAGTCAGTGCAATCAGGGACAACTAACTACATCTCGATCACAATAAGTACATTTCTTTAAACAAGTCAGTGCTAGCAGGTGAAATAAGTCAGGTGTTAGTTTAGACAAAAGACAGTGGTAGTAAAGGGGGGGGGGGTACCCTGTTATTCTCCACTAGCTCTGCTACCCATTCATCAGGTCAGTGTGTATCACTCAGAGGTTATAAAAGGAGATCTGACTGTGATCTAAAAAGGTTTAGAAAAGTGTGTGTATGAGCGAGAGAGTTTGATAGGAAGAAAATAGATTTTGTGAAATGGATTATATTTGATTAGTTTTATTTGTGGACAATTGGATAAAAAGTAGTAATGAGTGGTATATTCAAAATTCCCAAGTTTAGTTAATGATTTTATTCATGCATCAAGTTGTTTTGTATTTATTTTTGACAGGGAAAGAAAGGTTCTCTAACTTCTATTACTACCTTGGACTCTCTGGACTTTCAAACCTTCATCTTTACAATGCCAAAGAGTGACACATGGCCCGGTGGCATCGCCATAGAGACGATCACTGGCATGGACAGTGCAGGCAGCTGTGACAGTGTTGCCAGTATAAACTCTGGATTTGTAAGTACATTTGGTCATCCTCACATTTCTTAAGTTGTATTCCTGAACCCGCATAGCTATCCTAACAAGAAATACATTTTGTGACAAATGACTGCATCTCACATAGAATGAACAGCTCAGAATTAACTGAATTGACAATAGCTTTAGGGAGTTGTGGGGGATAGTTTGACATTTTGGCATGAAGCCCCTTTTTCTACTCACTGTGTCAGATGAACTCATGGATACCATTTGTATGTCTTTTAAATTGGTGTGACTTGCAGAGTGACGATAGCCTCGAGCACCTGTCTGCTGAGGAGAGGGCATGTCTCATGTTCTTGGAGGAGACCATAGAGTCCCTAGAGACTGAGGAGGACAGTGGACTGTCCAATGATGATCCTGACTGCCTGCCCACCCCCAGCAACGTGGCCACCAAGATGGCCCACCTCTCTGCCTCCATTGGCCAAAACAAGCTCAACAGTGAGTGACCTGCCCAGTAGGGAAATAGATCCTCTTGAATATCAACATACCGTACTTCAGTGGTGTGTATTCATGGATGCCAAGGGAAGCCAGGCTTCCCCAAAACATTGACCAAGAAAAAAGAAAAAAACATACATTATTTGTATTTTATCTCTCTGTGTTTGATAATTTTCCTTCAATTCGCAAGAGGCTGAATGTATACTATATATACAAAAGTATGTGGACACCCCTTCAAATGAGTGGATTCGGCTATTTCAGCCACACCTGTTGCTGACAGGTGTATAAAGTTGAGTGCACCCCATGCAATATCCATAGACAAACATTGGCAGTAGAATGGCTTTGCTGAAGAGCTCAGTGATTTTCAACGTGGCACCGTCATAGGATACCACCTTTCCAACAAGTCAGTTCGTCAAATATCTGCCCTGCTAGAGCTGCCCCGGTCAACTGTAAGTGCTGTTATTGTGAAGTGGAAATTGTCTGTCCTCAGTTGCAACATTCACTACCGAGTTCCAAACTGCCTCTGGAAGCAATGTCAGCACAAGAACTGTTCGTCGGGAGCTTCATGAAATGGGTTTCCATGGACGAGCAGCCGCACACAAGCCTAAGATCACCATGTGCAATGCCAAGCGTCAGCTAGTGGCGTAAAGCTCGCCGCCATTGGACTCTGGAGCAGTGGAAACGCGTTTTCTGGAGTGATGAATCACGCTTAACCATCTGGCAGTCCGACGGACGTATCTGGCTTTGGCGGATGCCAGGAGAACGCTACCTGCCCCAATGCATAGGGCCAACTGAAAAGTTTGGAGGAGGAATACTGGTCTGGGGCTGTTTTTCATGATTTGGGCTAGGCCCCTTAGTTCAAGTGAAGGGAAATATTAACGCTACAGCATACAATGACATTCTAGATGATTCTGTGCTTCCAACTTTGTGGCAACAGTTTGGGGAAGGTCCTTTCCTGTTTCAGCATGACAATGCCCCCGTGCACAAAGCGAGGTCCATACAGAAATGGTTTGTCGAGATCGGTGTGGAAGACCTTGACTGGCCTGCACAGAGCCCTGACCTCAACCCCATTGAACACCTTTGGGATGAATTGGACCGCAGACTGCGAGCAAGGCCTAATCGCCGAACATCAGTGACCGTCCTCACTAATGCTCTTGTAGCTGAATGGAAGCAAGTCCCAGCAGCAATGTTTCAACATCTAGTGGAAAGCCTTCCCAGAATAGTGGAGGCTGTTATAGCAGCAAAGGGGGGACCAACTCCATATTAATGCCCATGATTTTGTAATGAGTAGTTCGACGAACAGGTGTCCACATACTTTTGGTCATGTAGTGTATCACGGTCGCAAGGCATATGAACTAACAGGTTATAGAGCAAACAACGCAATTATCACAATATGCCTTTTTTTTCCTGGCTTCCCTAGTGATTTTACCCACACACCGCTACTGCAGTACATTCATCCATTTCAGCAGGGGGAAAAAAACATCTAATGAGAATTTTGTTTTGTCTTTTAGATGTATCAAAATATCCCAGTGATGAGCACGGTTACCTGGTTCCTACTCCGTTCATCCTGTCCAAGGCCAGGCCAGGCATACCCCCAAATAAGGAGAACTCTCACCCAAAGCCCCAGGTCACTGCCTTGGACAACATGCCATCTCAGGGCCACCACCCTTGTGTACCCCCTGAGGTCAATGTTGTGGTGATTCCCCCTCCATCAAAGCCCAAAGACTACCCTGGTCAGAGACCACCCCATTCACCCAGGGGCCCTCTGTCCTATGAGGCCCTAGTGCAGCTGAGGAAGAGTGCCGCCATGAAGAGAACCCCTCAATGTGCCACAGCTGAGACCAGAGACTGGAACAAGCAGCCCTCTTCATCAGCCGTTCCCATTCACCTGCACCATGGGAGCACACCCAGAGACCCCTCAGTCAGCCCAGCCCAGGGCACACTCCCCCAGGAGCCCAGCAAGCACAAGGACAGTCCTCCAGTCGTGTTCCCAAAACCCCCCAAAATACCCTCCCACATTGCCCTGAATACCCGAAAGGGTACAGCCAACCCCACCACAGACTGCAGTGCCCCTTCCTTGAGCTCATCACCCACAGACAGGCATTTGTCAGACCCCCAGAAGGTGAGAAAGGAGGCCTTGCAGAAGCTGGGGCTCCTGAGAGACATTAATGAGTCCCAACCTAAGTCTGTTACGCCACTGTGCTCCTCCAAATCGCACTCCACCTGGGACCTAACTTCAGCCAGTGTGGGAGTTAAAGCTTCACCCCACAGTAACTCAACAAGAAGCCAGCCCTCAACCTCCTCCCAAGGACCCAGAGAACCTAACAGCAGGCCAGTACAAAGCAGCAGCTTCCTCCATCGCTCTAGGAGTGAGGAGCAGCCCCCCATACCGCTCTCACACCTGGCCCAACCTAGTGGGGTCAAAGCTGCCACCCTAGAGCGCTCTGGGGTGGGGCTTGGGAGCTACGTGGACGACCACAGGAAACCTCCCCAGGATGGACGTTGCACTCCACCTGCTCCCATCAAAGCCCCAGAGCAGGTGAAAACAACCCTTGCTGCCCAGCCAGTGTCCCCCCACAAGACTCCGCACTGCCCGGGCTTCAGTGTGGTGATGGTACCAAGCATGGGAGAAGACAGACGAGAGGCTCTTAGGAAGCTGGGGCTGCTGAAAGACTAGGCCCGGAGAGAAGGTAGCCGTATCGCAGCATAAAGAGGGGATTGAATTTGATTTCGGTAAATATTTTTAGCACTGGTTTATCAGGAAAATACTTTCTTCCTTTTCTGCCTGTAAAACCTGTTAATGCAGTTTTTAATTTTCATGTCAGTTGTTTAATAACATGATATTTGTAAATTGTTTTAAGGGTTTTGCTGTCACAGAAACAGTCACTGCACACTTATACAGCTGATCAGAGGAATGAATGCAACAGGCTTATTCATCATATTTTTGGTATAATTGCTGTGTAACAGACTGTGTTCATGGTATGCTTGAGATGAGAACAGGTATTTGACCATACACTAAAAAGTATTTTTGTGTCAGATTGTGACCATTTCCTTATTCCCCCCCCCCCCCCGAGCTTCCTGTTGTTAAATTACAGCCATGTTTCCCTCCAACCCCATCAGAGAATAGTTTTTGTACAAAAAGACAAAGAATTCTTTATATTCCTGAGACCCAACTATTCATTTTTGTCTTCTCTAATGGACATTTGTTTTTGGTCCGTATCTCTAAAGGCCATAGATGCCACGGTGTTAGGTCCTGTTGTACCTTTGAGAGGACATTCTGGGCTCTTCAATGATATCACGTGTGGGGGGTGTGACTAGATTTTTTATTTCCTGGTTCTTCAAATGGCTACCATCACAATTAGCACATTTTATAGTAAGTGTGTGTAATTAGCGTTTTTGTGAGTTTGCTATTCAAATTGTTTCTAATGGGTACATATAATTTGTTCACATTAAATAAGAGCTTGTTAATAAATGTCCTCCGTTGTGGACATCAGGATGTGCTGTTTTTCACGTAATGTCCCCATTTACTGTAATGTACAATTTTTCATATTTGCTATAAACAGAGTCCTCGAAAAAAAACATATTTTCCCCCAACAAATACATGAACCTTTCTCCCCCTCAGTGCACCCACCTCGCTTACAGACTATCAGTCATACTACTCATCTTACACATGCCACTCTCGCAATGAGAAAGCCTACTAAGCTGTCTGTGTGTTATCGGATTATCTTGGGCTGCACCTCTATGAACCTGTCCTACTGAACAGACCGACCAGTACGTTCTTTTCTGTGCTGGTCATTCTTGATGTCCAAAGAGCTCTTTCCTTTCATTTAACAGTATAAGAGAAAGGTCAGTCTCTTATATAATAGTGTTGAAACCCTCCATCTAGTAATTGTCACATCATCAGTGTCTCTATCATACGACTGCAGTGTTATCTCTCAGTGAGGTATTATTGTAGGGGAGCCGTATCCACGTCTGAGTGGAGGACTTTGCATACAATGGTGTCACATCTCGCAACTGAAATAACTGCGGTCGGTCAAGTCATATTGAACAATGGATTTGAAAAAATCTGTCCATTGCCTAAGTGGGAAACACGATACAGAGAAAGAAGAGATGGTTTGATTAATCGATATTCAGATGAAAGGGACACCGGAGTGATTTTCCATTGTGATGGCAATTTATGTGGTTAGGGACATTAACTTAAATGTCACATTCATAATTGTCAGAGCTATTGGAATTTGTAATTTTCTGTAATGCTAAACAAATTTTTCTGCCGAGCAAGCCTGGCTCAGATTGCTTGTAAAAACCAATTCAGGTCGGCTGTGTCACTCAGCTCCCTGGAGGTCACAAGGTCGCTCCACACTTGTCTTGTTTGCAGACAACAGGGAGGTTTGTCTTTGACACATCTTTTCAGAGGGCAGGAAACCTGAGGCTAACCTTCACGGTCACATGTGGCCTGTTAACACTCTGCTGCTATGACAACACCACCCTGGCCCCAGTGCACTCGTGGAGTCATCCATCTGATGTGACACTGAAACTGGTCTAACATGTTTGACTCTCAGATCTAATTTATTCCCTGATGCTGATAGACTGAAGATGACCTTCCTGTTACTGATGTTCACAGCTAAATATTTTGCACAACAAGACTCATTCTGGGAAGTGAATGAGTACTAGACATGAAATTAACAAGATGTACAGAAAAAATATTGTATTAACAGTTAGTACATGTACATGAGCAGCAAAAACCACAACAGTGATAAATAGTACATTCAGGTTTGGATAAACCATCATATCACAGCATTAAGAGTCAGTGCAAGCACTATGGTGTGTGGCATTAGGTAGTAGCATAATGTTTGCTACATTTTAAAAAGGTGCTAAAAAACAAACACACCAGGAACATCACATTGCCAGACCAAGTGTCCATGTAAAAGTGCCATTATATTGCTGGTTAGCAAAAGTTCAATAGTGCACCACCACCACGGGGTCAATCACAGTGGATGAATGAAATACTCTACCTAAACAAGTCAACAAATAGCGAGGTCTCTAGGAGTCAAAAAGGGTGGCAGGTAAACATTGAGCGGTCACAGAAGAGTGCCCCTCTAGCCCAGCGCTCTCAGTTCCCCTCATAGGGGATGTGTGTTTTGCTTTTCTTCCTCTTCACCTTGCCATTGGATGGGGTGATCCCCAGTGACTCGAGGCGGAAGGGGCGAGGGAGGAGGGATTCAGTGCTGAGTGAGGGGCCGATGTTGGAACCGCTGGAGGTCAGGTGAGGCGTCCCGTTCCCCTGGGGTGCTGCGTGAACTGCTGCAGGGGAAGAGGTAATCAGTGGGACAACAGCAAATATAGGGCAAAGGATCTGTTGAAGCTAAGTGGATAGCAGGCTAGATCTTTTTAAATGTTTCCAGTAACTGACTTCGACCCTTAAAACCATTTTCTACTAGCAAGCAGTACGTTGGCATTATATGTGGTGCTATAATTGTCAATTTTTCTTTGAATTGTATTATTTTCTTATCAGTTCAGGCACTTCCCCCTTCGCCCTGCACACTCTATTAAATATCAATTCATAGTTTGACTGTTTTTATGTTAACATTAAGTACACTTCAGTCACAGTTGTGCTTCTACATCTGCATTGCTTGCTGTTTGGGGTTTTAGGCTGGGTTTCTGTATAAGCACTTTATAAAAAGGGCTTTATAAATACATTTGATTTGAGTTGTGACTCCAGTCACAGTTGAATTCAGATAAGAGTGCCCTCTACAGTTTCCAGTAAGAAAAAAGCCCTATCCATATATAATATTTACAGTAAGAGCAGTGAAAATGCACTGGGCTGTGAGAGGCTAACAGTTTGTGTAAATACAGTATTTCTTTAGTGAGCAGATCTGATCTCCCTCCTGTAGCCTGGGCTGTTGGGTCAGGGGAAGGGCCTGTAGCTCCAGGTCTTACCCAGTCCCTTCAGGGGCTCACCGCCCAGCAGTTGGTTGGCTCTCTTAGGCTTGAAGTAGTTGCTGGCGAAGTTCTCGCTGTCGCTGCGGTTCAACATCTCCTTATATCGATCCTCGTCGTCCTGCACAAAACATAGGCAACGATGGAGGACCATAGACATTTTCTGTTTTACTTCTCATATCCCATCAGGAAAGTTTTTAAAAAGGTGAGTACACACCTGAAAGGATTCTCCTGTGTCAGCCGCTGAGCTTCTGCGTATAGAGAGCCTCTGAGCTGAAGGAGCTACTGCTGAAAGAGAGAAGGGACAGAGGATGAGAAACCTAAACAGGAACAACTATCCACGCAATCTCAACATATAAAATCTACACAAAAAGTCCATCCACTAAAACATTTTAACATTAGTCTTATCTTCAAAGACATCTTCACAACATAATTTCTCCCCGTCCTACACTCACCTAATGGCAGGGCTGTTTTCTGCACCACCACCTCAGGCAGCCTCCAGGTTGCGCCGTCTTCATCCCAGGTGGCCTCCTTCCGCAGGCGGTCCAGGTTGCTGTAGTTGCAGTCACGGCGGACCAGAGGGGCCATGCGCTCCAGCAGGCTCTGCAGCAACTGGCCCTCCCTCTCCAGCCTGCGGATGGTGGCCAGGTAGTCGTTCCTCTCTAGCTCAAACTCTGCCTGCAGGTCCCGGATCTCCAGCTTGGCCGCCTTCAGCTGTGAAATCACATCAGGAGAACACCACTTAAAACGTGACCATACAGACTTAGGTTTACTCTTAAATCGTATATCTATATCACAGTTCATAATGTATTCTTAACAGAATCAGCAATCAGAATCAACAATAAAAATGTGTGTAAGAAATCTAGTACAGGAACAAGCATGCTAGTAGATAAATCATTAATCTAGCATTTATTTTCCATGAAGATGTCCCACCTTGGCCTGGGTGTTCTCTAGGAGCCGACTCTTAGCACGGACCTCCTCCTGGATGGAGTCGTAGACATTGAGCATCACATTGTCACTCTCCTCACGGTTCTCTGCCAGGGCCTCAATCAGCTGCTTCTTCCTCTGGTCTGCCAGGGTCTTCCTCTGTCGGTGTCTCTGCTGCAACTCCTTGTTCCGAGCCTGCTCCCCTCCCACCACTTCCTGCTCCAACTGCTGCAGCCTGGGGACAGGACAGGGCACCAAGCCACACTATCACACCACTGGACATGATGTTACACAAAGGGTATATTGTGGGTGTGTGTGGTCACACCTCTCGAGGACATGCTTTTGGTCCAGAGGGCCTGGGGTGCCAATGGGAGGGGAGTCTGTATTCTCCTCCCGCTCAGACCCTGTCTGGACACTGGTCACCTGGCGAGATGCCTGTGTCTGGCTCACCTACAAGAAGAGAAGTTACACACATCATTAAAGGGACCGCTCCACTCTGATGTGTTTTACTACAAAATGCATGCATAACCTGTTATCGACAAGTACTGGGAACTTGAGGCATGTGTACCATGGCCAGGGCTGGTTCCAAATCAGTAAGCTCATGTGGGGCAGCAGTGACACAGCAGGATTCCTCCTCAAGAACTTGTTTCATAAGGATGGAGATCTCTGACTCTAGGCAATGAGAAAACAAGGCATAGTATCATGTAAAGTACTAGAGCACCATCTATACACTTGAGTGCTAAAAGGTATTCATCTTAGTAAAATATATTATTAAAATCCTTGGATATGGTTGTCTAACTGTGTGCTAATGAATTGGTTGGTTATTCTAATGTAGACAGGGATGTTGTAATGGTACCAGCAGTGGTAATAGAGTGCCCTCTGCTGGCCCTAGACTTCTCCAGACTGGACAGCTTGGTCTCATATGAAGAGCGCAGAACAGCTATGTCCTCCTGTAGCTTGGCCTTGGACTCCTGCTCAGCGTTATACTCAGCCTGAAGCCTGGCCAGCTTCTCCTCGTACTCCTGAAGGTCACAAATAGGTCAATTCATCTACTCCTCCCGCTCAACAGCCTCTCAGTTAACTAACCTTGTGGAAGAGTATCCTACCCACCTCTTTAATCTTCTCCTTCTCCTCCTCAGTACTGCTGGACTGTGGCCTTGATGGACCAGCAGAGGGCCCTGCAGACAACTGACCAGCCAGAAGCACTGATAAAATGGTACAATTGAGAGGAATCCAATTTTAGACAAGACATAATAACCTAGCAGTTTGATGTTCTATGTGAAAACTCTTACACTCAATGGTAAGACAAAGTGTGGAGAAAAACATGGTTCTCACATGACAGGTTGCCCTTGCCCAGCTGGCCAGAGATGAGGGCGCGTAGTTGCTTGATTTCCTCCTGATACTCTCGGAGCAGGGCATCCTTGGGGTCTTCGTTGATGCAGGGCCTGTTCTGGATGCTCTTGGCCCTGTTGGCGTAGCGCAGGGTGCTCAGGCTTTCCTCATAGTTGTTGTCTGCAGGCGAGAGGCAGGCCACCATCAGGGTGCGAGTGTTTCCACCCAGGGAGTCCTGCAGCAGCCGGGTCAGCTTGGAGTCTCGGTAGGGGATGTGTTTGGAGCGGCCATCCACCAGGGCAGAGATGACGTTGCCCAGAGCCGACAGGGACAGGTTGATCTTGGTGGCCTCACGGAGCCGCTCCCCGGTGGCACCAGTCTTCGACTGCCGCTCACTGCCTGCCAGGTCCACCAGGTTCAGTTTTCCCGCACGCAGGTGGTCCTCGCCAGCTGAATCTGAGACCACAGGACACAGACAGTGAATGTTTTGCCTCAAAGCCAAGGGCTCACACAGACAAGAACACGCATTATGGTTGAGTTAGCTGTCATAATCTGCCATACTAGTTCCTCTCCCTTCTTTGGGACCCTGATCTAGATATACTGTGTACACACACACACACAGTTGAATTCGGAAGTTTACATACACCATAGCCAAATACATTTAAACTCAGTTTTTCACAATTCCTGACATTTTAATCCTATTAAGAATTCCCTGTCTTAGGTCAGTTAGGATGACCACTATATTTTAAGAATGTGAAATGTCAGAATAATAGTAGAGAGAATGATTTATTTAAGCTTTTATTTATTTCATCTCATTCCCAGTGGGTCAGAAGTTTACATACACTCAATTAGTATTTGGTAGCATTGCCTTTAAATTGTTTAACTTGGGTCAAACGTGTCGGGTAGCCTTCCACAAAATTCCCACAATAAGTTGGGTGAATTCTCATCGACGGGGCTGTAGTGGAACAGGTTGAGAGCTTCAAGTTCCTTGGTGTCCACATCACCAACGAACTATCATGGTCCAAACACACCAAGACAGTCGTGAAGAGGGCACGACAAAGCCTATTCCCCCTCAGGAGACTAAAAAGATTTGGCATGGGTCCTCAGATCCTCAAAAAATTATACAGCTGCACCATCGAGAGCATCCTGACTGGTTGCATCACCGCCTGGTATGGCAACTGCTTGGCCTCCGACCGCAAGGCACTACAGAGGGTAGTGCGTACGGCCCAGTACATCACTGGGGCAAAGCTTCCTGCCATCCAGGACCTCTATACCAGGCGGTGTCAGAGGAAGGCCCTCAAAATTGTCAAAGACTCCAGCCACCCTAGTCATAGACTGTTCTCTCTGCTACCGCACGGCAAGCGGTACCGGAGTGCCAAGTCTAGGTCCAAAAGACTTCTCAACAGCTTCTACCCCCAAGCCATAAGACTCCTGAACAGCTAATCATGGCTACCCGGACTATTTGCACTGCCCCCCCACCCCATCCTTTTTACGCTGCTGCTACTCTGTTAAGTATTTATGCATAGTCACTTTAACTCTACCCACATGTACATATTACCTCAACTACCTCAACTAGCCGGTGCCCCCGCACATTGACTCTGCAACGGTACCCCCCTGTATATATAGCCTCCCTACTGTCACTTTATTTTACTTCTGCTCTTTTTTTTCTCAACACTTTTTTTGTTGTTGTTTTATTTTTACTTTTTTTGTTTAAAATAAATGCACTGTTGGTTAAGGGCTGTAAGTAAGCATTTCACTGTAATGTCTGCACCTGTTGTATTCGGCGCATGTGACCAATACAATTTGATTTGATTTGATTTGAATTTTGGCCCATTCCTCCTGACAGAGCTGGTGTAACTGAGTCAAGCTTTAACTTCCTGACTGATGTCTTGAGATGTTGCTTCAATATATCCACATAATTATCCTTCCTCATGATGCCATCTATTTTGTGAAGTGCACCAGTCCCTCCTGCAGCAAAGCACCCCCACAGCATGATGCTGCCACCCCCGTGCTTCACGGTTGGGATGGTGTTCTTCGGCTTGCAAGCAACCCCCTTTTACCTCCAAACATAACAATGGTCATTATGGCCAAACAGTTCCATTTTTGTTTCATCAGACCAGAAGACATTTCTCCAAAAAGTATGATCTTTGTCCCCATGTGCAGTTGCAAACCGACGTCTGGCTTTTTTATGCCGGTTTTGGGTGCAGTGGCTTTTTCCTTGCTGAGCGGCCTTTCAGGTTATGTCGATATAGGACTCGTTTTACTGTGGATATAGATACTTTTGTACCTGTTTCCTCCAGCATCTTCACACTTTCCGCACCAAAGTACGTTCATCTCTAGGAAACAGAACGCGTCTCCTTCCTGAGCGGTATGACGGCTGCGTGGTCCGATGGTGTTTATACTTGCGTACTATTATTTGTACAGATGAACGCGGTACCTTCAGGCGTTTGGAAATTGCTCCCAAGGATGAACCAGACTTGTGGAGGTCTAAAATTGTTTTTCTGAGGTCTTGGCTGATTTCTTTTGATTTTCCCATGATGTCAAGCAAAGAGGCACTGAGTTTGAAGGTAGGCCTTGAAATACATCCACAGGTACACCTCCAATTGACTCAAATTATGTCAATTAGCCTATCAGAATCTTCTAAAGCCATGACATCATTTTCCTGAATTTTCCAAGCTGTTTAAATGCACAGTCAACTTAGTGTATGTAAACTTCTGACCTACTGGAATTGTGATACAGTGAATTATAAGTGAAATAATCTGTCTGTAAACAATTGTTGGGAAAATTACTTGTGTCATGCACAAAGTAGATGTCCTAACCGACTTGCCAAAACTATAGTTTGTTAACAAGAAATGTGTGGAATTGTTGAAAAACTAGTTTTAATGACTCCAACCTAAGTCTATGTAAACTTCCGACTTCAACTGTGTGTGCAATATATATATATATACATACACACACACACACACACACACACACACACATACAGTACCAGCCAAAAGTTTGGAAACACCTACTCATTCAATGGTTTTTCTTTATTTTTACATTGTAGAATAGTAGTGAAATTATCAAAACTATGGAATCACGTAGTAACCAAAAAAGTGTTAAACAAATCAAAATATATTTTCTATTTGAGATTCTTCAAATAGCCACCCTTTGCCTTGATGACAGCTTTGCACACTCTTGGCATTCTCTCAAGCAGCTTCACCTGGAATGCTTTTCCAACAGTCTTGAAGGAATTCCCACATACACTGGATTGCAAAAGTTTTCAACCCCCTGGCATTTTTCCTATTTTGTTGCCTTACAACCTGGAATAACAATTTATTTTTTGGGGGTTTGTATCATTTGATTTACACAACATGCCTACCACTTTGACGATGCAAAGGGGTCTGAATACTTTCCGAAGGCACTGTGTGTTTATATATGTATGTACACACACACACACACACACAGTGCCTTCGGAAAGTATTCAGACCCCTTGACTTTTTCCACATTTTGTTACGTTACAGCCTTATTCTAAAATTGATTAAATAAATACAAATCCTCAGCAATCTATCCACAATACCCCATAATGACAAAGCGAAAACAGGTTATTAGGTACACCTATCTAGTATCTACAAGGTGTCGGAAACATTCCACAGGGATGTTGGTCCATGCTGACGCGATGGCATCACGCAGTTGCTGCAGGACAGCAGTTCATTCACGCAGCAAACAGCCCGTTCCAGATTCTCTATTGGGTTGAGGTCTGGGGACTGCGAAGGCCACTCAAGTAAACTGAACTCGCTGTCATGTTCCAGGCAATGTTTTTCCACTCAACTGTCCAGTGTTTGTGATCGCGTGCACACTGGAGCCGCTTCTTGTTTTTAGCTGATAGGAGTGGAACCCGGTGTGGTCGTCTGCTGCAATAGCCCATCCTTGACAAGGATCGACGAGTTGCACGTTCCGAGATGCTGTTCTGCAGACAACTGTTGTACTGCACTGTTATTTGTCAGTTTGTGGCCTGCCTCTTAGCTTGCACGATTTTTGCCATTCTCCTTCGACCCCGCTCATCAACGATCCGTTTTCACCCACAGGACTGCCGCTGACTAAATGTTTTTTTTGCTTGTCGCACCTTTCTTGGTAAACCCTAGACACTGTTGTGTGTGAAAAGCCCAGGAGGGCGGCCGTTTCTGAGATACTGGAACCAGTGCGTCTGGCACCAACGATCATACCACGCTCAAAGTCGCTTAGGTCACTCGTTTTGCCCATTCTAACGTTCAATCGGACAGTAACTGAATGCCTCGATGCCCGTCTGCCTGCTTTATATAACAAGGCACAGCCACGTGACTCACTGTCTGTAGGAGCAATCCATTTTCATGAACTCGGTGGTGTACCTAAAACTGGCTGGTGAGTATGTTTTGTACAGTGCCTTCAGAAAGTATTCATACCCCTCAACTTATTCCACATTTTGTTAATCAATAAAAATTGATTAAATAGATAGTTTTTCCTCACCGATCTACACACAATACCCCATAATGACAAAGTGAAAACATGTCAAATTGGTTGTTGATCATTGCTAGATAACCATTTTCACGTCTTGCCATAGATCTTCAAGTAGATTTAAGTCAAAACTGTAAATCGGCCACTCAGGATCATTCACTGTCTTCTTGGTAAGCAATTCCAGTGTAGATTTGGCCTTGTGTTTTAGGTTATTGTCCTGCTGAAAGGTGAATTCATCTCTGAGAGTCTGGTGGAAAGCAGACTGAACCAGGTTTTCCTCTACGATTTTGCCTGTGCTTAGCTCCATTCCGTTTTTATTCTGAAAAACTCCCCAGTCCTTAACGATTACAAGCATACCCATAACATGATGCAGCCACCACTTTGCTTGAAAATATGGAGAGTGGTACTCAGTAATGTGTTGTATTGGAATTGCCCCAAACATAACACTTTATACCATGGCATTGTTGAATACTCCTTTCTGATTAGCTTGAAGGGCATTCCCATGAGGGGCCAGTATGAAACATGTATGCACTCACTAATTGTAAGTCGCTCTGGATAAGAGCGTCTGCTAAATGACAACAACAAAAAAGTCATTCTAGAGCATGCATTATTTCCCTATAACACATGGTCAAATTCAATAGCTATAGTTCATTTTTACATGTTTTGTTTGAGCTGCTTTTGAAAGCAAAAGTCGAATTGAAAACAATATTGGTATTGTTGAATTCGATTTTCATAATAGCAAGCTAGGACTGATTGTTTGGTTAGCTAAACTAGCAAGTCTGTTTGTTATGTTACCATGGCAACTAGTACTGTAGCTATCTAGTAAACTTGCTAGCTACGTCAGTGGATGTTGAACACATTTCTAGTGGCAAATGTGTTAAATTATAGCCATGGTATAAAAGGGATAATCAACTCGAGGCTCTATGCGTTCTCTGGAAAAGAATGCAACTCAGTTGAAGGTCAGTTCCACTCCGCGCTAATACACCTTCCACGTCGTTCATTATTTTCCATAGAACGCATCGATAGCCCCTCGTTGACTATCCCTTATGTATTCAGGAAAAAAAAGTCCTGCAGTATTATTTTAGTGCCTTGTTGCAAACAGGATGCATGTTTTGGAATATTTGCATTCTATACAGGCTTCCATCTTTTCACTCTGTCAATTAGATTAGTATTGTGGAGTAACTACAATGTTGTTGAGCCATCCTCAGTTCTCCTATCACAGCCATTAAACTCTGTAATAGTTTTAAAGTCACCATTGGCCTCATTGTGAAATCCCTGAGAGGTTTTCTTCCTTTCCGGCAACTGAGTTAGAAAGGACACCTGTATCTTTGTAGTGACTGGGTGTATTGATACACCATCCAAAGTGTAATTAATAGCTTCACCATGCTTAAAGGGATATTCAATGTCAGCTACCAATAGGTACCCTTCTTTGAGAGGCATTGGAAAACCTCCCTGGTCTTTGTGGTTGAATCTGTGTTTGAAATTCACTGCTCGACTGAGGGACCTTACAGATAATTGTATGTGTGGGGCACAGCAAAATCATGTTAAACACTATTATTGCACACAGAGTGAGTCCATGCAACTTATTTTGTGACTTGTTAAGAAATGTTTTCCTGCTTAACATATTTTGGCTTGCCATAACAAAGAGGTTGAAAACTCAAGACATTTCAGCTTTTCATTTTTAATTCATTTGTAAAAATTTTGGGGGGGAAATAATTCCACAATGACATTATGGGGTATTTTGTGTAGGCCAGTGACCAAAACATCTCAATTTAATCCATTTTAAATTCAGGCTATAACAACAAAATGTGGAAAAAGTCAAGGGGCGTGAATACTTTCTGAAGGCACTGTATATGGGGTTTGAGGTTATTTCTGCAGCTGATAGGGCTGTTTAAGTTCCATGGGAGAGATAGAAATATGACTCAACATTCCAGCCTACTCACTAGTTTCTGTTTTACTCATTGAAAATGGGTGTATTAGTGACTCATCTGTAGAGGCGGGTTGTGAATGACTGAATTTGTGTGTGGTGGTGGTGCACAGACAGAGGGGTGATCTCACCTGTGTTGCAGATCTCCATGTGGATGGTAAAGATGGAGTGGGAGCGGGAGGAGTCCTTGTTCATCAGGGTGTAGCCCACAGATCGATTCCCCCAGCCCTGAACCATAATGTGCTCACACTCCCCCACGCTGTGCACTGTGTGCAAGGAGAGGTCTCGCACATATACACCATGCTCTGGGTGCTCCTTCAGCTGACATCCGCCAACAAGCACACGCACACAAACAACAAACCTGTCATCATATGAGGACACCTTAACAAACTCACAAACAGGCACACACTCCCCTGTCCTATTCTTAAGTCGCCAAGGTAACAACCATTGTGCCGGAAATACAAATGCCCACCGCACAATGAAGTTGTTCCTTTCCTATAATCCCATGGCAAGAAACAATCTCTATGTCAGAAATATAAATGTGCAGTACTTAAAATATTAATCCCCCTCTAATATTCTGGTACTATGGTTTCTTACCTCCATTTTCTGTTTGGTGTCATTTCCCAAAAGGTCTCGGATTTCTTCATTGTAGATCTCTAAGTAGGAAGCCCTCACCAGGAACTTTGTATTTTCTGCACACTATCTTACACAGAAGACAACTAATGAATAAGAACCTATTCTTAAGAGGAAACACTTGATAATGAAGCACATTCATGTGACCTACAGTATTACAACCTGGCCACTCAAATAGGCCCTGCCAGTCATACAAAGGCCTTGTCTGAGGCCAGCTTTTACAACCACAGCACTTCTGAAATAATGATCCCCACCAACTTATCCATGGTGGCAGCACAATATTGAAGGTGAAGACTGTACCTGAATGCTCTCGAAGATGTGTTCAAAGGCCCTTGGGATGACCCCTCTCTGGGCTGCTGGCTCAGACACACCCTGCATGGTGAAGGACTTGCCACTTCCAGTCTGGCCATATGCAAAAATTGTTCCATTGTACCCTTCAGTCACCCCCTGTTGGTAGAAAGAACAGTCTGTTTGCATCAGCTATTTGCATCAGCTATCACATTATCAATTTACAGTGCAAAGACAAATTGACATGCTTGTAGAACATGTTTTAAGCTATAGGCCTGTATGCTTACAATTAACTTCAGCAGTAGATTGATGGCAGCCTCTTCTCTAAATGTTGCAATTATTGCATTAGCAAGGGGATATAGCTTAGGTGGCAGTGGCACACTTGTTTTTCTAACTGTTACATGTATTTAGTTTCAGATCTCTACTGGAGGTGTCCAATAACCCAAGAGCTGGTGCTGCTGCATGAAATCCACCAAAAGCAAGTTGTGAAAATGTAGTAGGATTTATTGTAGGCCTACCTCAACCAAAGGGTAGGCGATCTCGTTGTACATCTGCTCAGTGGTTTGGTCAATGAAGTAGGTTCCATCAAAGGTGAATTGTTTTGGTGGCTCCTCCTTCGCCCCTGGCTTCTTGATCAAACACTGACACCTACTCATCTCTACTGATACTACCATCTTACAATTCAGGATTTGCTCCCTCTCATTCATCGGCCGACACCTGACCACTACCTTCACTGACTCTGAAACCATTTTTGCCTCGGTCTTCTTGGGATGTCTGATATCAGGCAAACACTGGTGACAAGCTAGCAAGGCAAAGTCTGACAACAATGTTTGTCTATAAGAATGATCTCTTGATATTGGCTACAAAAGTCAATATAATCATTGATATCATTGGCTACTAATGTCAATATCAATCATCAGTTGTTGAATCCATTTCAGGCATTGTGCAAGCTAGTGGCAAGAAAAAATTAATAGCTTAGATTACATTTGTAGCTAAACAATTAATCTTTCTAGCAGCTATGACAGACGTCATCATTCCAGCTGACATACTACTGATCTGATCAGAATAACAAAGTCTAACGTTAACCTGTTGATCTGGTCACAGAAGCAGGATAGCAAATCAGCATGATAGCCAGATAGCTAGTAGCTAACTAAGCTAGCTATTTCACATTGACCAAGTATCAAAGCAAGCACAACCTGTAACATTACTGACGTTAGCTAACATATCAGACCACTTATCGGTTGGAATCCCTTCCGTCACATCAATTGCTTAAACATTTAGGATTGGCAGATGACATGTCCTTCAATGAATACAATCCGTGCACATAAACAAAACAAAACGCTAAGCAAAGACCATCAGATCTGTCGCTCTGTCTGTATGTCTGTCTTCCCACGGTGTTCCAAGTTGCTAGGCAACCATAAACTTCTGTGATAAAACCACGTCATGTTATAAAGTGCCAAGAAGAATCTTCCAATCGTTCCAAAGTCCATTATATTTTTTTACTACACAAACAGACTTAGATCAAGTTCATATAAATATGTGTTCATTTATGCATATGTATACAGTATACAATATGGGAATGCATACAATTATAAAACACAACAATACACGTGTGTTCAGCAAGTACATTTCTCTGTAATCAAAATGAAGAAATACTGCTAGTTCTCACAGAACACCTTAAAAAGATGGCTGTGAAAAACACACATTCAGAAAGACAGCTTAACATGAGGCAGAGTCTTAATGTACAAAAAAAACCTTAGTCTGCTAAATCTATATAAAAAAGTCCCTATATAGTCTATAGCACACACACCATATTCCTACGTTTTAAAATAATATAATTGAAACGTATTAAAATAATATAATTCAAAACGTAGGTGAAGTAGGTGCAGCTAAAACACAGAAGAATATACTCAAACATACATAGCTTTTTGACATTAAAACAAGCCTACATCCCAGAGGCTGTGCCAAAATGTTACTCTACTTATCACAATTCACCTGCTGGAGGTAAATGTGATAGTTAGAGTTGTGTTTCTATCAGAAATCTGAAAACAATAACAAAAGTGAAGCATGCAAGTGAATAAATGATACTATATTTAAGAAGATGTCAGTGTAACATATGGTCAGTGTCTCTTTGAGAATGGGATACATCGATTAATCCAATGATCAGAAATGGCTTTTAAACCCATTGTTTCCTCTGGGTATATTTTGCATTCTTTCTTTTGAGGCCTTGGTGTAGGGCTAAAGGCAGTGCCTTACCAACGTTCTCCTCCCACTCATAGCAGTGGTTCACACGGGCACAACTCAGCGGACAGTCAAGCTCCCCCTTGATATCTGTGTAGTAGTCTATCAAGGCAGCAATGGTGCTAAATTCTATGTGGCAGTTCTAGTATAAAACATAAAAATACTAATTACTACATTGCTAGTGGAAAAGACATTACACTTAAAAGCAAGACAAATATGAATAATTGACAAGACCACTCACCTCAAGCAGGTATTTCCCATTGGAGGTGTTGTCTACTAGGTGGGTGACCAGTCCAGAAGAGAAACGAATTATGAGAGAGCCACAGCCAGGTCTCTTAGGATTGGGGCATAACAGGTATGACCCCAGGACATCCTCTGCAAGCAGGGAGGAGCTGCTGTCACTGCAACACATAATAAGGATTTAGAGACCACTGACAGTTCAGATGAGTTCTCATCAAGCGACAGTGGTGGAAAAAGTACTCAATTGTCATACTTGAGTAAAATTGACTCAAGTAAAAGTGAAAGTCACCCAGTAAAATACTACTTACGTAAAAGTCTAAATGTATTTGGTTTTAAATATACTTACGTTTCAAAAGTAAATGGAATTGCGTCATTAAAACTCGTTTTTCAACCACTCCACACATTTCTCGTTAACAAACTATAGTTTTGGCAAGTTGGTTAGGACATCTATTTTGTGCATGACACAAGTAATTTTTCCAACAATTGTTTACAGACAGATTATTTCACTTATATTTCACTGTATCACAATTCCAGTGGGTCAGAAGTTTACATACACTAAGTTGACTGTGCCTTTAAACAGCTTGGAAAATTCAGGAAAATTATGTCATGGCTTTAGAAGCTTCTGATAGGCTAATTGACATCATTTGAGTCAATTGGAGGTATACCTGTGGATGTATTTCAAGGCCTACCTTCAAACTCAGTGCCTCTTTGCTTGACATCATGGGAAAATCAAAATAAATCAGCCAAGACCTCAGAAAAACAATTGTAGACCTCCACAAGTCTGGTTCATCCTTGGGAGCAATTTTCAAATGCCTGAAGGTACCACGTTCATCTGTACAAACAATAGTGCGCAAGTATAAACACCATGGGACCACGCAGCCGTCATACCGCTCAGGAAGGAGACGCGTTCTGTCTCCTAGAGATGAATGTACTTTGGTGCGAAAAGTGCAAATCAATCCCAGAACAACAGCAAAGGACCTTGTGAAGATGCTGGAGGAAACAGGTACAAAAGTATCTATATCCACAGTAAAACAAGTCATATATCGACATAACCTGAAAGGACGCTCAGCAAGGAAGAAGCCATTGCTTCAAAACCGCCATAAAAAAGCCAGACTACGGCTTGCAACTGCACATGGGGACAAAGATCGTACTTCTTGGAGAAATGTCCTCTGGTCTGATGAAACAGAAATAGAACTGTTTGGCCATAATGACCATCGTTATGTTTGGAGGAAAAAGGGGATGGCTTGCAAGCCGAAGAACACCATCCCAACCGTGAAGCACGGGGGTGGCAGCATCATGCTGTGGGGGTGCTTTGCTGCAGGAGGGACTGGTGCACTTCACAAAATAGATGGCATCATGAGGAAGGATAATTATGTGGATATATTGAAGCAACATCTCAAGACATCAGTCAGGAAGTTAAAGCTTGGTCGCAAATGGGTCTTCCAAATGGACAATGACCCCAAGCATACTTTCAAAGTTGTGGCAAAATGGCTTAAGGACAACAAAGTCAAGGTATTGGAGTGGCCATCACAAAGCCCTGACCTCAATCCTATAGAAAATGTGTGGGCAGAACTGAAAAAGCGTGTGCGAGCAAGGAGGCCTACAAACCTGACTCAGTTACATCAGCTCTGTCAGGAGGAATGGGCCAAAATTCACCCAACTTATTGTGGGAAGCTTGTGGAAGGCTACCCGAAACGTTTGACCCAAGTTAAACAATTTAAAGGCAATGCTACCAAATACTAATTGAGTGTGCGTAAACTCCTGACCCACTGGGAATGTGATGAAAGAAATAAAAGCTTAAATAAATCATTCTCTACTATTATTCTGACATTTCACATTCTTAAAATAAAGTTGTGATCCTAACTGACCTAAAACAGGGAATTTTTACTAGGATTAAATGTCAGGAATTGTGAAAAACTGAGTTTAAATGTATTTGGCTAAGGTGTATGTAAACTTCCGACTTCAACTGTAGGTATCAAAAGTAAAAGTATAAATCATTTCAAATACCTTAAATTAAGCAAACCAGAAGGCCCATTTTTTTAATTTACAGATAGCCAGGGGCACACTCCAACACTCAGACATAATTTACAAACAAAGCATTTCTGTTTAGTGAGTCCGCCAGATCAGAGGCAGTAGGGATGACCATGGATGTTCTCTTGATAAGTGCGGTAATTAGACCATTTTCCTGTCAAAATATAATGCATACTTTTGGGTGTCAGGGAAAATGTATGGAGTAAAAAGTACATTATTTCCTTTAGGAATGTAGTGAAGTAAAAGTTGGCAATAATATAAATAGTAAAGTAAAGCACAGATACCCCAAAAAACTACTTAAGTAGTACTTTACAGTATTTTTACTTAAGTACTTTACACACTGTCAAGTGAACACACCATAAAACACACTAGGAACTGGTCTGGCATCAGTATGAGTGAGGTAAATGCAAGAGCGAGAACTCACGTGGTGATGCCAGCCCAACACCACACTGCTTGAGCCAGAGCTTCTTCTGTTTCAGCAAGGCTCGGGGCCCGGGCTCTCCTCACTGGCATTTTGTCCTGCCCCTTTCCTGTTTCACACACATGATGAGAGATTCCTTAGCATCTTGTGATGATCACATTCCAAGAGGTCCCTCTAGGGAAATATTTCAACATTACCTAATGAACTGTTTCACTCTTGAAAGTGCTCTCTGCACACTTGGCCCACCTTGTGGAGAGTTTAGTAGATCCTGGAGGTGGCGTTGTTTGTGAGGGCTGTAAGTGAAGGAGCGATAGGCCCCTGAGCGCAGAACTTTGTTGCGGATGGCTCTCTTGCGCACCAGGGAAGGAGAGGAGGTGAAGACCTCCTCTTGGCTGCTCAGTTGTTCCTCAGTTGTTCTGTTGTTCTTCAATGGGAAGACCTACAATAAAGACCCATAGAAAGTGTTAACTGGTCAACTGCTAGGCCAGCACAATGTACAGGGCTCAGCAAATAAAATAAAAATGGCACAGTGAAATAATGCTTTCATAATTCAGTTAAAACACAAACACAGGTTTGTCCTGACCTTTTCCCCTGGGAGTAAGCCCTGAGTGGGGGCCCTTCGGAACGACACAAGGGCACTGACACTGAGAGGGAAGCCCTGGTTGAGGAGGGAGGGGGCACGGCTAGGCAGTGGGCCGACAGACTCATCCTGTGCCTCCTCTGGGTGCTTCTCCAGGTAGGACAGCTGGAAACAGCGGCACAGCAACAGGTTCAGGAACTGGGCCTGGGAGAAAACAACATACCCACAGAGAGACAAATCAGACACAAGAAACTGCAGCTTAACAGACACACAGAGGGATTTTGTTGTAATCATCTTGAGAGATAAAGATCCAATGGAGGTTCTTACTGCTCTGGCATGCCTAGCCTTGAAAAGGTGGCAGTATAGCTGGGCATCGGGGCTGCCTGGGTTGTGGGAAACAAAGGCGAACTGGCCGTCCGAGGGGCGGGCAGTGGAAAGGGAGACCCTTCGTAGAGCATGGGCCATGAGGAGGGTCTATAGACAAGGAAGAGGAAAGTAATTCACAAAAGGAAAACAATTATGTTGACTTTTAAGACGGGGAAGTTAAACTCTTACCGTCTCATCTTCATCATACACCTTCACCCCTTTGATGGAAAATTTCAGGGACACAGACCTCCTTTTCTTACATGTCTGTGAAAAAGAAATTTCAACAACTCAGGCAACACTTTTCGTTTCTGACTTCTTTGACTTTGGGCTGTCTAGAAATTCCATATCTCCACCATAATAAGTTGTGAACAGTCACACTTGCTTTAATGTACTGCTGCTGCTTTCTAATCTTTCATTACCAGCACCTACTTTGAGAGACTTGAGCTGTGTGTGCAACTGCTGCATCTGATCGTCCAAACAGCAGTCGTCCACGTGAAAAGAGCCAACATACTATATAAACAAGAAAGACTATGTTACACATACTATCAATTGTTGATTATAGATAGACACGTAATATAACCAATTAACAAAGCCTTAAAAGGTGCAGATTATAAGGGAAGTAGAGTCCACTCAGATTTCATCCTTTTAGGACGCACTTTTTTTTCTTCAAACTAATATACTGAACTAAACTTTTTTTTTAAAGGTAGGGGCGTGGATCAGAAAACCAGTCAGTACAGTGGGGGAAAAAAGTATTTAGTCAGCCACCAATTGTGCAAGTTCTCCCACTTAAAAAGATGAGAGAGGCCTGTAATTTTCATCATAGGTACACGTCAACTATGACAGACAAAATGAAAAAAGAAATTCCAGAAAATCACATTGTAGGATTTTTAATGAATTTATTTGCATATTATGGTGGAAAATAAGTATTTGGTCAATAACAAAAGTTTCTCAATACTTTGTTATATACCCTTTGTTGGCAATGACACAGGTCAAACGTTTTCTGTAAGTCTTCACAAGGTTTTCACACACTGTTGCTGGTATTTTGGCCCATTCCTCCATGCAGATCTCCTCTAGAGCAGTGATGTTTTGGGGCTGTCGCTGGGCAACACGGACTTTCAACTCCCTCCAAAGATTTTCTATGGGGTTGAGATCTGGAGACTGGCTAGGCCACTCCAGGACCTTGAAATGCTTCTTACGAAGCCACTCCTTCGTTGCCCGGGCGGTGTGTTTGGGATCATTGTCATGCTGAAAGACCCAGCCACGTTTCATCTTCAATGCCCTTGCTGATGGAAGGAGGTTTTCACTCAAAATCTCACGATACATGGCCCCATTCATTCTTTCCTTTACACGGATCAGTCGTCCTGGTCCCTTTGCAGAAAAACAGCCCCAAAGCATGATGTTTCCACCCCCATGCTTCACAGTAGGTATGGTGTTCTTTGGATGAACTCAGCATTCTTTGTCCTCCAAACACGACGAGTTGAGTTTTTACCAAAAAGTTATATTTTGGTTTCATCTGACCATATGACATTCTCCCAATCCTCTTCTGGATCATCCAAATGCACTCTAGCAAACTTCAGACGGGCCTGGACATGTACTGGCTTAAGCAGGGGGACACGTCTGGCACTGCAGGATTTGAGTCCCTGGCGGCGTAGTGTGTTACTGATGGTAGGCTTTTTTACTTTGGTCCCAGCTCTCTGCAGGTCATTCACTAGGTCCCCCCGTGTGGTTCTGGGATTTTTGCTCACCGTTCTTGTGATCATTTTGACCCCACGGGGTGAGATCTTGCGTGGAGCCCCAGATCGAGGGAGATTATCAGTGGTCTTGTATGTCTTCCATTTCCTAATAATTGCTCCCACAGTTGATTTCTTCAAACCAAGCTGCTTACCTATTGCAGATTCAGTCTTCCCAGCCTGGTGCAGGTCTACAATTTTGTTTCTGGTGTCCTTTGACAGCTCTTTGGTCTTGGCCATAGTGGAGTTTGGAGTGTGACTGTTTGAGGTTGTGGACAGGTGTCTTTTATACTGATAACAAGTTCAAACAGGTGCCATTAATACAGGTAAAGAGTGGAGGACAGAGGAGCCTCTTAAAGAAGAAGTTACAGGTCTGTGAGAGCCAGAAATCTTGCTTGTTTGTAGGTGACCAAATACTTATTTTCCACCATAATTTGCAAATAAATTCATTATAAATCCTACAATATGATTTTCTGGATTATTTTTTCTCAATTTGTCTGTCATAGTTGACGTGTACCTATGATGAAAATTACAGGCCTCTCTCATCTTTTTAAGTGGGAGAACTTGCACAATTGGTGGCTGACTAAATACTTTTTTCCCCCACTGTATATGGTGTGACATCTCCTTCGCATATACTTGATCAGGCAGTTAATTGTGTAATGTTGTCCCACTCCTCTTCAATGGCTGTGAGAAGTTGCTGGATATTGCCGCGAACTGGAACAGGCTGTCATACACGTCGATCCAGAGCATCCCAAATATGCTCAATGGGTGACATGTCTGGTGAGTATGCAGGCCATGGAAGAACTGGGACATTTTCAGCTTCCAGGAATTGTGTACAGATCCATGCGACATGTGGCAGTGCATTATCATGCTGAAACATGAGGTGATGGCAGCGGATGAATGGCACGACAATGGGCCTCAGGATCTCATCACGGTATCTCTGTGCATTCAAATTGCCATCGATTAAATGCAATTGTGTTCGTTGTCCGTAGCTTATGCCTGCCCATACCACTCTGTTCACAATGTTGACTTCAGCAAAACGCTCGCCCACACAACACCATACACGTGGGCTGCTGTTGTGAGGCTGGTTGGACGTACTGCCAAATTCACTAAAACGATGTTGGAGGCGGCTTATGGTACAGAAATGAACATTAAATTATCTGGCAACAGCTCTGGTGGACATTCCTGCAGTCAGTATGCCAATTGCATGCTCCCTCAAAACTTGAGACATCTGTGGCATTGTGTTATGTGACAAAACTGCACATTTTAGAGTGGCCTTTTATTGTCCCCAGCACAAGGTGCACCCGTGTAATGATCATGCTGTATAATCAGCTTCCTGTCAGGTGGATGAATTATTTTTGCAAAGGAGAAATGCTCACTAACAGGGATGTATGAAATGTATGAAAAATGTATGCACTCACTAACTGTAAGTCGCTCTGGATAAGAGCGTCTGCTAAATGACTAAAATGTCAAATGTAAATGTAAACAAATGTGCATTTTGTGTGTATGGAACATTTCTGGGATATTATATGTCAGCTCATAAAACATGGGACCAACACTTTATATGTTGTGTTTATAGTTTTGTTCAGTGTAGTAACCAAATTCTATATGGGGAGAAAGATGTGTTTTGCTCTGTCAGTGGATATAGCTTACCTCAGCTGACCTTGTAACTGTGCCATCATCCCTGACCGGTGTCTCACCCATCCTTCTCACTCCTAAATTGGCCTACTTCTTTATCCTGCTGTTTCTGGAGGAGTTCCCCTGAGTTCTGCAGGATCAGAATATAGCAGAGAGCATTACAGCACCCAGCAGCATCAACATTACACATGTGAATGATGCGTCATATGCACTGTTTGGTAGTGTTATTTTCCCCATGGGAATAAAATGCTTTTGTAGCCAGGTAGTAGTGATAAAAGGAGCTGTGAACAACTCAAACCTTTTCATTTTAATTAATAAACATGTATGTTTGGTGCAATGGTGTAAAGTACTTAAGTAAAAATACTTTAAAGTACTACTTAAGTACTTTTACTTCACTACATATACAGTACATTTTACTCCATAAATTTTGTCCTCACACCCAAAAGTACTCGTTACATTTTGAATGCTTAGCAGGCGGGGAAAATTGGAGGGGTCCAGCTGCAACATCATCTCTCAGAGCAGTCATCCGTCAGGGTCTGTATGCTGCCACCTACTGATATGTCATCTCTCAGGAAAAGTGGGGGTTTCGAAAGGAGTGGACGTTTCGAAAGGAACCATATAAGGAGAAGTGGGGGTTTCGAAAGGTGCCACTCAAGACATCAGTCATGGTCTGTTGAGACAACAGTAAGGAATTTCAGTTATGCAAAAAAAAAAGTATATTCACTCATTGTGAGCAGGTCTTTGAACGTTACCTACTGGTAGCCATGTATGTAACATTACGTTTTTCGTAAATGTAAACGCTAGCTAACGTTAGATACCTTAACTTATAAAACATGCATTAATTGTGCAATGTATTATTTAATGTTGAATATTTGAAATAATAATAATTGTAATATCAAGTCATGGCGGTTCTAGTAGTAATGGAATTCCAGCGCTTCTAGTGTTAAAAGACTCCTTTGAAGCCACACTTCTCCTTATATGGTTCCTTTCAAAATCCCCACTTCTCCTTATATGGTTCCTTTCGAAACCCCCACTTCTCCTTATATGGTTCCTTTCGACACCCCCACTTTTCCTAAGCGATGCACTGCACTGAGAGATGACATATCAGTAGGCGGAAGCATAGACACCCTGAGGGATGACATCGCAGCTGGACCCTATTGGAAAATCGTCCAATTTATGCACTTATCAAGAGAACATCCCTGGTCGTCCCTACTGCCTCTGATCTGGCAGTCACTAAAACCAAATGATGTCTGAGTGTTGGAGTGTGCCCTTGGCTACCCATAAATTAAAAAAACAAGACAATTGTGCAGTCTGGTTTGCTTAATATAAGGAATTTGAAATTATTTATATTTTCGATACTTTAGTATATTTAAGCAATTACATTTACTTTGATACTTAAGTATATTTAAATCCAAACCCTTTTAGACTTTAACTCAACGTGTATTACTGAAGTATGACAATTGGGTAATTTTTCCACCACTGGTATGGTGGTAGATAGGAATTCTTGAGCAATTTCCAAAAATCGAGACTGTCAGATCATTATCTGCCCCTTGTCCATTCCGGAAATGCTATGCGCACCTGCAATTTAATAGGTTGTTGCGAATGTTTCGTTTGAATCTTCTAATTCATTACACACACACACATTGTCAGTAGCATACAAATCACTATTACTGGTGTGGATTTCACCAGATGTAGAAATTAATTCCATCGTCTACAGCAGTCTGAGCATGCGAGTATCACCCATTAGTCTGTTGTATGAGCGGCAAGCTCAAACATTTACGCAAGGATTAAGTTAAACGCAGGTACACCTTCGGCAAAGTAAACATGTCAATAAATCAATGCTAATAAAATCTCTTACTTTAGGGCCACAACAAGGCTCTTTTCACCTCCGCACTCTTGTACTCCGGACCCCGTGCCACAGTTCCAAACTCTGATTTCCCCTCCCAGTCCATGTTACCTCACCATCAAGCTGACGCCCAACGAGACGCGCATTCCTTTAGAGACAGATTTCAGATGAAAAAACGTTTTTACGCACGATGCGGCGATATAAATCAGCCCATACTCATGCATTTCTGTAGCCCATATTGATGGTCCATCCACATTTTCCTTAAAGAAAATACCTGATCTTTCTCTAGCATGTCCGTGACCATGTTGACTATTCTTTCCTCAAGTAGGCCTACACTCATTGCGCAATATAGGTATAGGTCTAGATCTAGGACTTATTCATTACGCCGCTTCTGTTGCAAAACATTTTTTTAAACGGAACGAAACGGAGGGACCTACCTGAATTTGTCAAAAATAAACTCGTTTTAACTGTTTGGACTAATGATTAATACACCCCTGCACTGACTTGCAGCACCCCATCCATCCTTAATATAAATGTATGCTCATTTCATCATTTCCCTCTTGTTCATCAACATGCTCATTATTTGCATATGTAAATATGTTATGTGGTCCTCTGTAGCTCAGCTGGTAGAGCACGGCGCTTGTAACGCCAGGGTAGTGGGTTCGATCCCCGGGACCACCCATACACAAAAATGTATGCACGCATGCCTGTAAGTCGCTTTGGATAAAAGCGTCTGCTAATTGCCATATTATATTATTATGCATCTCTGAATGTGAGGAACCACTTAATTCACCAAATTATTATTTATAAGTTGTATGGCCATAGGCCTAATATATTGAAACGTTATGGTCTATTTTAATAACCCACTACTCAAACTATCCAGCACTTCATTCATCAGTGAACCAAATTGACATCTATGGATTTGTATTGTGGTCTTTAAAATGTATACTTTAGCTCCAACAGCAGACACTATTTGGTGCCTGCCTCCCATTGAGACCATGACAGAATGAAGGAAGTACAAATATAGCCATTTTAATGATGACTTGGGAAAAAGCATAACATAAAGAGTACACGCATGCAGGGTATGTATGAGCTAGGCTCCTTCAAAACAAAGTGTGTTATTCACAATCTTTCACTATTACACAGAATGTAGAAGATTTTGTATATGTTCACTTTGAATTCACTTTGATTAGCTTGTTTGTTTACACACTAAAATAAATCCCCTAATACTATGCAGTAGTACTGAAGATCATGATGACAAACAGTGCTTCCTGATCAGTTAGTCTCCAATCAAATTAAGTATTTTGCCCATCAACTGATTTGTTTCACTCAAACATTCATTTAAATAACAGATTTCGTAATAAACAAGAAATCATTACATGAAAGTTGGCTGTCATTATGCTCTCAAATTCACTTAATAGCATAAATCTCTATATCCTTTAAGATTACTCCAGATTAAACGTTGAAAAATCAAAAATGTTGTAGAGGGAGAAAGTTTCCAAAACGCTTAACAAATGATTTGATAAAAGGAATGTGTCCAGGTAAAACATGGCAGAGTGGACTGGGAGGAAATGCAAAAATACATTATCAAAATGAAGTGGGTGAGGGAAATAAAAGTAGTGATGGAAATTTCACAATTCTTTACCTAGGCAGTTTTACATCTTTTAAGAGGCCATTCTACACAATGGCGATTAAGTTGGGTTCACAGAAATTTGAACAGTTCCCAAGTACAGTAAATTGACATGAACTAATAACTGCCACATCCCAATCCTACAGAGAATAATTCTACAGCCCCAAACTGGAGGAAAACAATGCTGCGAAAGAGAGCATGGATAGAGGCAGAGCACAGCTGTCTTCAGAGCTACAGTTAAACTTCCGCTGCTGGGCAATAGTAAACTCACTTCCTCCCCCTCAGGGACTTGCGGGCTGCAGGCTTGGCCTTCACTGCAGAATTGGCTGCTGCCTTCTTTGCAGGAGGTGACTTTTTGGGCGCTGGCCGCTTCGATGCCCTGCTCGTCAGCTTTTTGACGATGGGCGTTTTGGGCTTGCTCGCAGGTGCAGCTTTCTTGACTGGTGTGGGTGCCTTCTTTGAAGCTGCAGCTTTACTGGCTGCTGCAGGTTTCTTTGCTGACGGAGCTGACTTCTTGGCTGGCGGTGCTGGTTTCTTAGCTGGGGGCGCAGATCTCTTAGCTGGGGCAGCTCTTTTTTTGCCCTTAGCCCTTAACTGACTTGCCGGCCGTGACTTCTTGCTGGGGGGAGGGCGACGCGCTTTAGGTGGTGGCCTCTTCACAGCTTTCCTAAGGATCGTATTAAACAAATAAACTGTTAGCAGTGAACCATTTGAAACTAACTATGTATGACAATATGAATCAAAAACACCCTCATTGGATTTCAACCACTTGACCTTGGACTCACCTCTTAGGAGGGGGTTCATCATCTGAGTCCTCTTCCTCGGACGAGTCCTCTTCATCAGAGTCCTCATCAGACAAGTCAACTCTCTTTCTGCGTTTGTCCTTCTCTGACACTTTCTGGTCTTTCGCTTTCTGTTTTTCAGGGAACAGAATGGCTGGGCTGTGGAATAAGAAGAGACAATCCGATCTCTAACCTTTCTGTTCCAGGTGAGTGAACTTCAGAAAATACTGTTCCTGGTATAGCACATGCAATGCAATGATGTACAGAGGGCAGCAATATACGTCACATAGTAATCTTCCTATAGTAATGTTCTACCTGGGGTAGTAAGGGTAGCAGAGCTGGTAAGTTCCGTTTAGCCCATTTCCAGTGATCTGATCCACCCAGCCCATAATTTTGCACTTCTGCAGGGTTCTCTTCAGGTTGTTCACTGAGGGAAGAGAAGTGCCCAGGGTCAATAAAGCATCTTTACATCTCTGATTTAACCTAGCTAATGAGAGAGCTCCTGCAGTTGCAGGTAGGTATTCACATCTTGCCAAAGCAGTGTTTCTATTAGGAGAGTCAGGGAGCAGTTCTTACCCACGCGGTACTCCATGCTGTCCTGGTTAGTCTCTAACAGGAATTTGCGGAGTGTGGTGGTACTGCAAGTCTTGGGTTCGTTCATGGCCACAATGGCTGTCATGATAGCGTCCTCCAGGGGCCCGCCTTTAAGCAGGAACTTGCCCCCTTCCCGCTTCAGCTGTGAGAGTAAGAGAGGGGCTGAGATAAACGCCTCATACAGAGATCCAAAATCATAGACTCCAAAAGCCTTTATGAAGTACACTGAATTGTGCATTCCTTTAGTATAAGACTAACCTGAAATGTTCCAGAGGCACCTTTTCCAGTGATCTGCTCCAGGTGACCCTTGTCCACAGCTCTCACCAGGCCACTCTTTAGGATATCTGGCCTAGGAATGAAATAGTGATTGCATTGGAAATTCTATTTTAATCCCCACCAAGACACACCACTAATGGACATCCCAGAGTTCAAAGGTAGTGGGTTCCTTCTTTTCAGACTGCATTAAACATGATGTAGATTTGGGTTGTGCAGAGGGTTACATTGCTATGTCAGGTAATACTGTAAGTTAGCATGCGTTTACATACTCCAAACAGAGAGTTAAACATGATGTAGATTTGGGTTGTGCAGAGGGTTACATTGCTATGTCAGGTAATACTGTAAGTTAGCATGCGTTTACATACTCCAAACAGAGAATAACAGACCCCGCCACTGCACCCACCCCAATATAATAATAAAAAGGTATTTACCTATGCTCCACGTTGAGTTGAGGGAAGTGCTGCTCCACATATTTCTTGATCAGGATATAAGACGCCTCTTTGGGCTCACATAGTCGTGTGATGATCAAGGGCAGAGCATCCCCAAGGGTCTCTGCCTTCAACCCAGGTGCCACGGCGATCGGCTTCTAGCACCAAACCATCACAATCAGAATCACTGTCAAACACAGTGGTGCTCTGTAGCTCAGTTGGTAGAGCATGGCGCTGGCAACGCCAGGAGAGTGGGTTCAGTTCCTGGGACCACCCATACGAAAAATGTACGCAAGCATGACTTTAGATAAGTGTCTGCTAAATTCTTCAAATTCTGTCTGCTTAAAGCCAATGGAACAATCACATAATGGTCAATTGTAATTGTTAGTGTTTAAGTTTGCAGATAGGTGACTGAAAATTACCTACCCCTTTAGCAGTTGGTTTATTAGGGGGCTGCTTCCCAATGGTAAAGCTTCCAGAAAGGCCTTTACCCTTCAGCTGTGAGAGTGAATAAAAAAGGTAAAGCAACAGCAGTATGCAGGTAGATAAAACATCAGACACACAGGATAAAAGGGCACCACAACAAGTCACCCACAGATCGAAAAACACTAAGACTGCCGCCTACCATTTGCAATTAATGTTAATACATGGTCAACTTTGGTCAGGACTCCTCACCTGTTTGATGGTGCCCTTCTCCAGCTGCCTCTTGAGAGCCTTCTTGAGGAGGAATTTCCTCTTCTCCAGGTTAGGGTATTTCTTCACAATGTACTTCATGACAGAATGGGCTGAGGCCCCAGTCTTCTCCTTGCAGGACTGCAGAGAGGAAATATGACAGTTGTGCTGCATTCATGGGGAATAAAGAATAACTACGTAATACAAAGGTTAAGTGTGTTGTTATGTTCAGACCTCAATAGCCTCGATGAGGATGTCGTCCATCTTAGGCGGCTGCATGGTGGAGGTGCTCTTATTTGTGAGCGTTGCACGTTTGCTGGCAGACATGGTGGCCCAAGCGGGAATAGCCTTTTTCACTGGCTTCTTGACTTTGTCTTTCACTCCATCCTTCTCTCTGCAACCAACCAACAAAACAGAGAGCAAGACAATGAGTAATTAAACATTAATCTACACGGATATGAAAGCAACATCCGCACGGTATGAGCATAAGCAACTCACTCTTTCTTCTCAGACGTTTCCCCCTCAGCAGTCTTCTCTCCAATGGATTTATCATCTCTCTCACCATTCTCTTTTGGCTCTCCTTCACCGGTGCCCTCTCCCTCCTTGGCTACTAGGGCAGCAGGTTCTATCTCCTGCTCCTCCTCAACAGAGGCAGACTCCTCAGAACTGGCATCAGGCTCTGGAGAGAGGTGTGGGGGGGGGGGGGGGGGGGGGGGGGGAGAGGGAACGACAAGGGTGAATACGTTAATTCAGCAAATAGATGTCAAGCTTTATTCACATACCACTCAACAACAACTCAGAACAATGTCAAATATTTGGGAAGTCCAATTCCACTCTTAAAATAACCACTAATTTGAAAGGATTCTTAGTGGTTAAGAGTGTTGTGCCAGTAACCGAAAGGTCGCTGGTTCTAATCCCTGAGCCGACTAGGTGAAAAATCTGTCGATGTGCCCTTGAGCAAGGCACTTAACCCTAATTGCTCCTGTAAGTCGCTCTGGATAAGAGCGTCTGCTAAATTACTAAAATGAAAAAATTTAAATACAGTGGGGAAAAAAGTATTTAGTCAGCCACCAATTGTGCAAGTTCTCCCACTTAAAAAGATGAGGCCTGTAATTTTCATCATAGGTACACGTCAACTATGACAGACAAATTGAGAAAATAAATTCCAGAAAATCACATTGTAGGATTTTTTATGAATTTATTTGCAAATTATGGTGGAAAATAAGTATTTGGTCACCTACAAACAAGCAAGATTTCTGGCTCTCACAGACCTGTAACTTCTTCTTTAAGAGGCTCCTCTGTCCTCCACTCGTTACCTGTATTAATGGCACCTGTTTGAACTTATCAGTATAAAAGACACCTGTCCACAACCTCAAACAGTCACACTCCAAACTCCACTATGGCCAAGACCAAAGAGCTGTCAAAGGACACCAGAAACAAAATTGTAGACCTGCACCAGGCTGGGAAGACTGAATCTGCAATAGGTAAGCAGCTTGGTTTGACGAAATCAACTGTGGGAGCAATTATTAGGAAATGGAAGACATACAAGACCACTGATAATCTCCCTCGATCTGGGGCTCCACGCAAGATCTCACCCCGTGGGGTCAAAATGATCACAAGAACAGTGAGCAAAAATCCCAGAACCACACGGGGGGACATAGTGAATGACCTGCAGAGAGCTGGGACCAAAGTAACAAAGCCTACCATCAGTAACACACTACGCCGCCAGGGACTCAAATCCTGCAGTGCCAGACGTGTCCCACTGCTTAAGCCAGTACATGTCCAGGCCCGTCTGAAGTTTGCTAGAGTGCATTTGGATGATCCAGAAGAGGATTGGGAGAATGTCATATGGTTAGATGAAACCAAAATATAACTTTTTGGTAAAAACTCAACTCGTCGTGTTTGGAGGACAAAGAATGCTGAGTTGCATCCAAAGAACACCATACCTACTGTGAAGCATGGGGGTGGAAACATCATGCTTTGGGGCTGTTTTTCTGCAAAGGGACCAGGACGACTGATCCGTGTAAAGGAAAGAATGAATGGGGCCATGTATCGTGAGATTTTGAGTGAAAACCTCCTTCCATCAGCAAGGGCATTGAAGATGAAACGTGGCTGGGTCTTTCAGCATGACAATGATCCCAAACACACCGCCCGGGCAACGAAGGAATGGCTTCGTAAGAAGCATTTCAAGGTCCTGGAGTGGCCTAGCCAGTCTCCAGATCTCAACCCCATAGAAAATCTTTGGAGGGAGTTGAAAGTCCGTGTTGCCCAGCGACAGCCCCAAAACATCACTGCTCTAGAGGAGATCTGCATGGAGGAATGGGCCAAAATTGGGCCAGCAACAGTGTGTGAAAACCTTGTGAAGACTTACAGAAAACGTTTGACCTGTGTCATTGCCAACAAAGGGTATATAACAAAGTATTGAGAAACTTTTGTTATTGACCAAATACTTATTTTCCACCATAATTTGCAAATAAATTCATAAAAAATCCTACAATGTGATTTTCTGGATTTTTTTCTTCTCATTTTGTCTGTCATAGTCAAGTGGTTACTGTATTCACTCAGCCTGTCAATGCTGGGTACATATGAACCTGTGTTTGTGAGAGAGTGAGATATACAGCTGCGGAAAAAATTAAGAGACCACTGCAAAATCATCAGTTTCTCTGGTTTTACTATTTATAGGTATGTGTTTGGGTAAAAATAGCATATTTGTTTTATTCTATAAACTACTGACAACATTTCTCCAAAATTCCAAATAAAAATAGTCATTTAGAGCATTTATTTGCAGAAAATGACAACTTGTCAAAATAACAAAAAAGATGCAGTGCAAAGAAAATAAGTTCATGTTAATTTTTAAACAACACAATAGTAATGTTTTAACTTAGGAAGAGTTCAGAAATCAATTTGATGGAATAACCCTGATTTTCAATCACAGCTTTCATGTGTCTTGGCATGCTCTCCACCAGTCTTTCACATTGATGTTGGGTGACTTTATGCCACTCGTGGCGCAAATATTCAAGCAGCTCGGCTTTGTTTGATGGCTTGTGACCATCCATCTTCCTCTTGATCACATTCCAGAAGTTTTTAATGGGGTTCAGGTCTGGAGATTGGGCTGGCCATGACAGGGTATTGATCTGGTGGTCCTCCATCCACACCTTGATTGACCTGGCTGTGTTGCATGGCGCATTGTCCTGCTGGAAAAACCAATCCTCAGAGTTGGGGAACAATGTCAAAGCAAAAGAAAGCAAGTTTTCTTCCAGGACAACCTTGTATGTGGCAACCTTGTACATCTCCTGAGTGGCGCAGTGGTCTAAGGCACTGCATCGCAGTGCTAACTGTGCCACTAGAGATCCTGGTTCGAATCCAGGCTCTGTCGCAGCCGGCCGCGACCGGGAGACTCATGGGCGGCGCACAATTGGCCCAGCGTCGTCCAGGGTAGGGGAGGGAATGGCCGGCAGGGATGTAGCTCAGTTGATAGAGCATGGCGTTTGCAACGCCAGGGTTGTGGGTTCGATTCCCACGGGGGGCCAGTATAAAAAATAAATAAAAATGTATTCACTAACTGTAAGTCGCTCTGGATAAGAGCGTCTGCTAAATGACTAAAATGTAAAAATGTTGATTCATGCGTCCTTCAAAGACAAATCTGCCCGATTCCAGCCTTGCTGAAGCACCCCCAGATCATCACCGATCCTCGTCCAAATTTCACAGTGGGTGCGAGACACTGTGGCTTGTAGGCCTCTCCAGGACTCTGTCTAACCATTAGACGACCAGATGTTGGGCAAAGCTGAAAATTGGACTCATCAGAGAAGATGAGCTTACTCCAGTCCTCTACGGTCCAATCCTTATGGACTTTTGCAAACCTCAGCCTGGCTCTTCTTTGCTTCTCATTGATGAAGGGCTTTTTTCTAGCTTTGCACAACTTCAGCCCTGCCCCTAGGAGCCTGTTTCGAACCGTCCTCGCCGTGCACTTCACCCCAGCTTCCGTTTGCCATTCTTTTTGTAGGTCACTTGATGTCATCCTACGGTTGTTGAGTGACATTCTAATGAGTTGGCGGTCATCCCGGTCAGCAGAGAGTCGTTTTCGCCCTCTGCCGGTCTGTAGCTTTGTTGTCTCCAATGTCTGCTGCTTGACCTTGTTTTTATGAACCGCTGTCTTTGAAATTTTAAGGATGGAAGCAACCTGACGCTCACTGTATCCCTCTGCCAGTAAAGCCAGAATTGAACCCTTCTTTCCCTCACTCAAAATGTTCCCTTTCAACTATTTTGGCATGGTCAATAGTTATTGTTTGATTAATATTACTTTTGAGGTACTATTAGCACTGTTTTTGCCATCCAGCTGGTCCTATTGCAAGAGGATAGTGATGACCACAGCAGCGGTTTTTATATTTTTCCTCGTTAAATAAGATTTGGTTAATGTGATCACCTAATTGTTTTATTTAACCTTTATTTAACCAGGTAAGCTAGTTGAGAACAAGTTCTCATTTACAACTGCGACCTGGCCAAGATAAAGCAAAGCAGTGCGGAAAAAAACAGAGGTACATATGGAATAAACAAAACGTTCAGTCAATAACACAATAGAAAATCTATATACAGTGTGTGCAAATGTAGTAAGTTATGGAGGTAAGGCAATAAATAGGCCATAGTGCAAAATAATTACAATTATAATTTAGTATTAACACTGGAGTGATAGATGTGCAGAAGATGATGTGCAAATAGAGATACTGGGGTGCAAATGAGGTAAATAAATAATGTAAATAACAATATGGGGATGAGGTAGTTGGGTGGGCTAATTACAGATGGGCTGTGTACAGGTGCAGTGATCGGTAAGCTGCTTTGATTTTTGCAGTTCGTTCCAGTCATTTGCAGCAGAGAACTGGAAGGAATGGCGACCAAAGGAGGTGTTGGCTTTGGGGATGACCAGTGAGATATACCTGCTGGAGCGCATATTATGGGTGGGTGTTGCTTTGCCTAGCAGTGATTTATTGATGACCTGGAGCCAGTGGGTTTGGTGACGAATATGTAGTGAGGGCCAGTCAACGAGAGCGTACAGTTCACAATGGTGTGTAGTATATGGGGCTTTGGACAGATGGCACTGTGATAGACTACATCCAATTTGCTGAGTAGAGTGTTGGAAGCTATTTTGTAAATGACATTGCCGAAGTCAAGGATCGGTAGGATAGTCAGTTTTACGAGGGCATGTTTAACAGCATGAATGAAGGAGGCTTTGTGGCGAAATAAGAAGCCGATTCTAGATTTAACTTTGGATTGGAGATGCTTAATGTGAGTCTGGAAGGAGAGTTTACAGTCTAACCAGACACCTAGGTACCTAATTCAGTAGAATGAGGTGTGCCTTTGTTGGAATTCAACAGACACTGGAATGGAATGGCTGTCATACATGTAGAGATGCTGATTTAAGACAAATTTGCAGTGGTCTCTTAGAAATAAATGTATTAATGTCAACATTCGTTTTTGCCACATTTATTATTTTACAGACACATTGCCACTTCCCAGTAGTGGGAACAGTAAAATTAGTCTAAAAATTATACTTTGTAAATGTAATGTAATATATTTTTTTATGTTTAGCTCACATACACCTTAATGCATACTTTATGTGAGCTAAACATACAAAATATACAGTGGGGAGAACAAGTATTTGATACACTGCCGATTTTGCAGGTTTTCCTACTTACAAAGCATGTAGAGGTCTGTAATTTTTATCAAAGGAACACTTCAACTGTGAGAGACGGAATCTAAAACAAAAATCCAGAAAATCACATTGTATGATACCTCTCCACAATGGCCAAGACCAGAGAGCTGTGTAAGGGCATCAGGGATAGAATTGTAGACCTGCACAAGGCTGGGATGGGCTACAGGACAATAGGCAAGCAGCTTGGTGAGAAGGCAACAACTGTTGGCGCAATTATTAGAAAATGGAAGAAGTTCAAGATGACGGTCAATCACCCTCGGTCTGGGGCTCCATGCAAGATCTCACCTCGTGGGGCATCAATGATCATGAGGAAGGTGAGGGATCAGCCCAGAACTACACGGCAGGACCTGGTCAATGACCTGAAGAGAGCTGGGACCACAGTCTCAAAGAAAACCATTAGTGACACACTACGCCATCATGGATTAAAATCCTGCAACGCACGCAAGGTCCCCCTGCTCAAGCCAGCGCATGTCCAGGCCCGTCTGAAGTTTGCCAATGACCATCTGGATGATCCAGAGGAGGAATGGGAGAAGGTCATGTGGTCTGATGAGACAAAAATATAGCTTTTTGGTCTAAACTCCACTCGCCGTGTTTGGAGGAAGAAGAAGGATGAGTACAACCCCAACAACACCATCCCAACCGTGAAGCATGGAGGTGGAAACATCATTCTTTGGGGATGCTTTTCTGCAAAGGGGACAGGACGACTGCACCGTATTGAGGGGAGGATGGATGGGGCCATGTATCGCGAGATCTTGGCCAACAACCTCCTTCCCTCAGTAAGAGCATTGAAGATGGGTCGTGGCTGGTTCTTCCAGCATGACAATGACCCGAAACACACAGCCAGGGCAACTAAGGAGTGGCTCCGTAAGAAGCATCTCAAGGTCCTGGAGTGGCCTAGCCAGTCTCCAGACCTGAACCCAATAGAAAATCTTTGGAGGGAGCTGAAAGTCCGTATTGCCCAGCGACAGCCCCGAAACCTGAAGGATCTGGAGAAGGTCTGTATGGAGGAGTGGGCCAAAATCCCTGCTGCAGTGTGTGCAAACCTGGTCAAGACCTACAGGAAACGTATGATCTCTGTAATTGCAAACAAAGGTTTCTGTACCAAATATTAAGTTCTGCTTTTCTGATGTATCAAATACTTATGTCATGCAATAAAATGCAAATTAATTACTTAAAAATCATACAATGTGATTTTCTGGATTTTTGTTTTAGATTCCGTCTCTCACCGTTGAAGTGTTCCTATGATAAAAATTACAGACCTCTACATGCTTTGTAAGTAGGAAAACCTGCAAAATCGGCAGTGTATCAAATACTTGTTCTCCCCACTGTATATTTTTTAGCTCACATAATACCATTTTAAAGTATGTATGTGAGCTAAACATAAAAAAATATATAAAGTATAATTTTCTAGAGACTAATTTTACTGTATCCACTACTGGGGAGTCCCAATATGGCCGGTTACTTCAAATCTCTCAAATTCCAATACATAACACCAGCAATCCAGGGTTTATACAAATCATTGATATGAACACCATAGCGTTCCTGTGGAGGGTCTTCAACTCACCTCCCTCTAATGCGGCCGAGGGGGCCATTTCCTGGGGTGGTGTCCTAGATGCACGACGTATAGGCATGACTACAAACTGGTGACCATAGAGATACAGAGGATGAATTAAAACATTTCCTTAGCACAGCCAGATAAGTTACTAACTGTATTATTAAAATCACAATTAAGTTGTGATACAAAGCAACTTTGCAAAACCCAATGGTAACATCATGCAGTCGTAAAAGTAACCCACTGCTTCTGCTATCCATGTGCGAGGCAACGTCAATCATGGCCTGTGCACTCATCAAATGCAAGTTACTGCCCTTCGCAAAAGTGCATTGTCGACCAACATCGATAAAACCACAAGGAGTGTGCAATATTCTATGGAAGTTTTGGAATGGTGGGAGGAATGGAAAAAGTTTGCAAAAAATCATATCGAGGAAGATGCACGTCCTCAGTAATAATATGGCCATTTTGTCAATTTACCCTACACAGTAATGGCGCTGCACAGAGCTGATGCTAAATGCATCGAAATTGCATTGGCAAAGGAGAAAACGGTGCATGCATTTTGCCATAGCTCTATTGTCAAACACATTTTGCACGAACTAATCATTAACAATTGTTAATATTCTTACCTTTCGACTCTCTATAAAGATGTTGAAATACAAATTGCTTCGCTCTCCTTTGTTTAGAATTCTGTTTACGTGCCCCTCCCCCTTGAACGTACACGTAGCAACGTGGTAAGGTTATGGGCGCGTTCCAAAATTAGTGCAGTCGTCCTGCGCAGATTTTGGGCGCGTTCCTCTTCCCAGACGTTGCTGACGCCTGCCAGATCTTACAACGCCTGGATAGGTATTTTACGTATCAGCTAAAGGCTCGGACACACCGGTACGATTATCGAACGTTTGCCGGCCGAGAATATTTAGCACTGAACAGACGGCAGGTCACCGTCCGTAAGCCTTGATAAAATACTCCAAACCAGAAGGTGGCAATAGCGTGACTTTCTTAAGAATGTCCCTCGGTGTGACGCTAGTAGTAGCCAGTAGGATGGGCATTCTGAGCACAGATACAACAATGAGCCAGATATGTCACCGGATGTGTAAGTGTGAAGCATCCGGTTGGCGGTTCCACTCATTACCAAATATGGTAATGAGAGGACGCCCAGTGTCCGGCAGTGGGAGAAAATTAAGCTAGTTGGATTTTGGCCAACATTATGCTAACTTTGTCATCGATTAAACATTTGAACTCAATACAGTTCTGTTCCCAAAACTAAAATATGTTACGAACAGTGGACTAAGTTTTGTAGATTTGACCCTTTGCCAAAGTAAAAAAAATGGCGTTGTTTAGAAGGCGTGCAAGGGCGAATTGAGATACTACACACATAAAGGAAATATGCAAATATGTGCTACAACGCGCCAATAGGATCTCGTTAGCTCGTGCTTGGCTCTGCCCACCTCCTTGCTTGTTCTGCCCACTATGACTGATTTGTTCCCATTGGAAACGACAGGATGTGGTCTATCTTGGGTTAGTTATAAATATCTTTGTTCTGAGTCTTTTCGCAAGCCAAATCTATGGCCGCATCATTTGGCTTTGTTCACGTAAAAGAGCCGCATCATTTGGCGCCCTCATTCAAAATCGACCTAGAAACATGAAAAAATCCAGATCTCTAATGTAAAGCCCAAAAAGTAGTCTACCATTATGTCAGCTTGTGATATGCACCTTCAAATAAAATGTTTCCTGGCCAAAATATTAGATCGCCTGCAAAAAAAGGATTTAAAAAGAATTACTCACTGCAAAAATTAGCATAGACCAGAGTGAGGTGCTCTCCCCACTATTTATTGTTTCTGCAGTGAGGATTTACCATATTCAGATAATTATTTTGTAACTTATTAGCAAATAATTGTTGTTTGAAGCTCAAAAAGTAGTAGCAGCACAGAGTTCCTAAACCCAGAGTTGCATCTCGAAAATTCCTGGAAGTCTTGCAAAACAGACCAGGCCGGGGTTTGCGGAGTCAATGAGAAGTGAAAAATAGGTCCTTAGTTGTTAATTTTCTCGAAATCTAACCTAGATTCGAGCCAATGTCTTAAGTAGTTGAATATGTTATTACTCCAACCTCGTGAGTGACAAACTGACACGTTTTTATTTTAATCAAAAACAACTTTATATCGGAGTGCCTTTGATTTGACGGAGTGCACAGGAGAAGTTCGGCGCGAGAAGTGTTACTGCTCATGAGTTTAGCTAGCCAACGTCGCAATGACATCGCCTACCAGCTTTATCTGGGAATTATATTGGAGAAGCAGTTTCTGCCTATCTTCATACTGTATTGTCTTTGGTAGCAGTATGCAAATGAGGGAGGCAAATGAATGGCTCTTTCACCGATTCGATTAGATTACCAACGTTCACCAAAACGAGCCGTTCGTTCGCAAACGACCCATCACTAGTAGCCAGCCAATGTTAACTAACAAGCTAGCTGCGCTAATGCTGCTATTCTTGTACAAAGCCCTTTTTGTAACTAGCCAGATTTTATTTATATTTATTTAACCTTTATTTTATCAGGGAGTCATACTGAGACCAAGGTCTCTTTTACAGATGAGCCCTGAATGACATAAATTACAGAAAATACATACATCAATATATAAATACAAAATGCAAGCAGAAACAATAACATGGACATAAAAAACAAACCCATTCATCAGTAATAAGGTCCTCAAGCAGCATTCTGAGTTGCCCTAGAGGGACCAGAACATCAAATTTAAGAACATTTTGAAGATTGTTCCACAAATAAGGTGCAAGAACCTGATTTACCCAGCTCAGTAGAGACCAAATTAATTTCAGGTGTTAGCCATCCCTAAGACCGGGTGTGGTAACTTGTATGTCTAAAGTTTAGTAATAATGTTAAGTACAGTGGGACTTTTTGTTAAAGGGCTTTACAAATGAAAACATAGCAATGTATCAACCTATGTGACATCGAAGAGGGCCAACCATCATTTTGGTAGAGAATACAGTGATGACTACTAAAACTGTCGCCCATAACAAAGGGCAGTGCACTATGATAAACTGTATCTAACATTTTTACATTTACATTTTGCAGACGCTCTTATCCAGAGCGTCTTACAGTTAGTGAGTGCATACATTTTCATACTGGCCCCCCGTGGGAAACAAACCCACAACCCTGGCGTTGCAAGCGCCATGCTCTACCAACTGAGCTACAGGGGACTATTCTAACAACTATTCTAACGGCTTTAATGAAGTGGCAGCTGCATTCATATACAGTGCATTCGGAAAGTATTCAGACCCCTTGACCTTTTCCACATTTTGTAACGTTACAGCCTTATTTTAAAATTGATTAAAAAAAATAAAAATAAAAAAACATTCCCTCAAGCTACACACAATACCCCATAATGACAAAGCAAAAACATGTTTTTAGACAAATTTGCACATTTATAAAAAACAACAACCGGAAATCACATTTACATAAGTATTCAGACACCTTACTCAGTACTTTGTTGAAGCACCTTTGGCAGTGTTCACAGCCTAAAGTCTTGGGTATGTCGCTACAAGCTTGGCACACCTGTATTTGGGGAGTTTCTCCAATTATTCTCTGCAGATCCTCTCAAGCTCTGTCAGGTTGGATGGGGAGCGTCGCTGCACAGCTATTTTCAGGTCTCTCCAGAGATGTTTGATCGGGTTCAAGTCCGGGCTCTTGCTGGGCCACTCAAGGACATTCAGAGACTTGTCCCGAAGCCACTCCTGCGTTGTCTTGGCTGTGTGCTTAGGGTCGTTGTCCTGTTGGAAGGTGAACCTTCGCCCCAGTCTGAGGTCCTGAGCGCTCTGAAGCAGGTTTTCATCAAGGATCTCTCTGTACTTTGCTCCGTTCATCTTTCCCTCAATCCTGACTAGGCTCCCAGTCCCTGCCTCTGAAAAACATCCCCACAACATGCTGCCACCACGATGCTTCACCGTAGCAATGGTGCCAGGTTTCCTCCAGACGTGACGCTTGGCATTCAGGCCAAAGAGTTCAATCTTGGTTTCATCAGACCAGAGAATCTTGTTTCTCATGGTCTGAGAGTCCTTTAGGTGCCTTTTGGCAAACTCCAAGCAGGCTGTCATGTGCCTTTTACTGAGGAGTGGCTTCTGTCTGGCCACTATACCATAAAGGCCTGATTGGTGGAGTGCTGCAGAGATGGTTGTCCTTCTGGAAGGTTCTCCCATCTCCACAGAGGAACTCTGGAGCTCTGTCAGAGTGACCATCGGGTTCTTGGTCACCTCCCTGACCAAGGCCCTCCTCCTCCGATTGCTCAGTTTGGCCGGGCGGCCAGCTCTAGGAAGAGTCTTGGTGGTTCCAAATTTCTTCCATTTAAGAATGATGGAGGCCACTTGGGGACCTTCAATGCTGCAGACATTTTTTGGTACCCTTCTCCAGATCTGTGCCATGACACAATCCTGTCTCAGAGCTCTATGGACAATTCCTTCGAGTTCATGGCTTGGTTTTTGCTCTGACATGCACTGTGAACTGTGGGACTTTATATAGAAAGGTGTGTGCCTTTCCAAATCATGTCAAAACAATTGAATTTACCACAGGTGGACTCCAATCAAGTTGTAGAAACATCAAGGATGATCGATGGAAACAGGATGCACCTGAGCTCAATTTCAAGTTTCATAGCAAGGGGTCTAAATACTTCTGTAAATAAGGTATCTGTTTATTTATTTATTTGGAATACATTTACAAACATTTTTAAAAACATGTTTTCGCTTTGTCATTATGGGGTATTGTGTGTAGATTGATGAGGATTTTGATTTATTTAATCAATTTTAGAATAAGGCTGTGACGTAACAAAATGTGGAAAAAGTAAAAGGGTCTGAATACTTTCCGAATGCACTGTAGATGGTTGCCATAGGACCAATAGGAACGTCGACTGAATAATCTGCTTTCTACTATTTAGCGAGAGGCAGGATTTCTATAGAATAAGCACATTTTTATTCTCAGCTTCTTAACTAACTCATCAATATGCTTTTAAGACAGCTTTTCATCTATCCAGATGCCCAGATATTTGTAAGCAGGGACACAATCAATATTGACACCATCCAAAGTACATACGCTTAAATCAGACTTATTTGTATGCGCTCTAGAAAACAAAGTATACTTAGTTTTATCTGCATATACAGATGAAGTCGGAAGTTTACATACACCTTAGCCAAATAGATTTAAACTCAGTTTTTCACAATTCCTGACATTTAATCCTAGTAAAAATTCCATCTTAGGTCAGTTATGATCACCACTTTATTTTAAGAATGTGAAATGTCAGAATAATAGTAGAGAGAATGATTTATTTCAGCTTTTATTTATTTCATCACATTCCCAGTGGGTCAGAAGTTTACATACACTCAATTAGTATTTGGTAGCATTGCCTTTAAATTGTTTAACTTGGGTCAAACGTGTCGGGTAGCCTTCCACAAGCTTCCCACAATAAGTTGGGTGAATTTTGGCCCATTCCTCCTGACAGAGCTGGTGTAACTGAGTCAGGTTTGAAGGCCTCCTTGCTCGCACACACTTTTTCAGTTCTGGCCACACATTTTCTATAGGATTGAGGTCAGGGCTTTGTGATGGCCACTCCAATACCTTGACTTTGTTGTCCTTAAGCCATTTTGCCACAACTTTGGAAGTATGCTTGGGGTCATTGTCCATTTGGAAGACCCATTTGCGACCAAGCTTTAACTTCCTGACTGATGTCTTGATATGTTGCTTCTATATATCAACATAATTTTCCTTCCTCATGATGCCATCTATTTTGTGAAGTGCACCAGTCCCTCCTGCAGCAAAGCACCCCCCCAGCATAATGCTGCCACCACCGTGCTTCACGGTTGGGATGGTGTTCTTCGGGTTGCAAGCAACCCCCTTTTTCCTCCAAACATAACGATGGTCATTATGGCCAAACAGTTCTATTTTTTGTTTCATCAGACCAGAGGACATTTCTCCAAAAAGTACGATCTTTGTCCCCATGTGCAGTTGCAAACCATAGTCTGGCTTTTTTATGGCGGTTTTGGAGCAGTGGCTTCTTCCTTGCTGAGCGGCCTTTCAGGTTATATCGATATATAGGACTTGTTTTACTGTGGATATAGATACTTTTGTACCTGTTTCCTCCAGCATCTTCACAAGGTCCTTTGCTGTTGTTCTGGGATTGATTTGCACTTTTCGCACCAAAGTATGTTCATCTCTAGGAGACAGAACGCGTCTCCTTCCTGAGCGGTATGACGGCTGCGTGGTCCCATGGTGTTTATACAGTGGGGGAAAAAAGTATTTAGTCAGCCACCAATTGTGCAAGTTCTCCCACTTAAAAAGATGAGAGAGGCCTGTAATTTTCATCATAGGTACACGTCAACTATGACAGACAAATTGAGATTTTTTTTCTCCAGAAAATCACATTGTAGGTTTTTTAATTAATTTATTTGCAAATTATGGTGGAAAATAAGTATTTGGTCACCTACAAACAAGCAAGATTTCTGGCTCTCACAGACCTGTAACTTCTTCTTTAAGAGGCTCCTCTGTCCTCCATTCGTTACCTGTATTAATGGCACCTGTTTGAACTTGTTATCAGTATAAAAGACACCTGTCCACAACCTCAAACAGTCACACTCCAAACTCCACTATGGCCAAGACCAAAGAGCTGTCAAAGGACACCAGAAACAAAATTGTAGACCTGCACCAGGCTGGGAAGACTGAATCTGCAATAGGTAAGCAGCTTGGTTTGAAGAAATCAACTGTGGGAGCAATTATTAGGAAATGGAAGACATACAAGACCACTGATAATCTCCCTCGATCTGGGGCTCCACGCAAGATCTCACCCCGTGGGGTCAAAATGATCACAAGAACGGTGAGCAAAAATCCCAGAACCACACAGGGGGACCTAGTGAATGACTTGCAGAGAGCTGGGACCAAAGTAACAAAGCCTACCATCAGTTACACACTACGCCGCCAGGGACTCAAATCCTGCAGTGTCAGACGTGTCCCCCTGCTTAAGCCAGTACATGTCCAGGCCCGTCTGAAGTTTGCTAGAGTACATTTGGATGATCCAGAAGAGGATTGGGAGAATCTCATATGGTCAGATGAAACCAAAATAGAACTTTTTGGTAAAAACTCAACTTGTCATGTTTGGAGGACAAAGAATGCTGAGTTGCATCCAAAGAACACCATACCTACTGTGAAGCATGGGGGTGGAAACATCATGCTTTGGGACTGTTTTTCTGCAAAGGGACCAGGACGACTGATCCGTGTAAAGGAAAGAATGAATGGGGCCATGTATCGTGAGATTTTGAGTGAAAACCTCCTTCCATCAGCAAGGGCATTGAAGATGAAACGTGGCTGGGTCTTTCAGCATGACAATGATCCCAAACACACCGTCCGGGCAACGAAGGAGTGGCTTCGTAAGAAGCATTTCAAGGTCCTGGAGTGGCCTAGCCAGTCTCCAGATCTCAACCCCATAGAAAATCTTTGGAGGGAGTTGAAAGTCCGTGTTGCCCAGTGACAGCCCCAAAACATCACTGCTCTAGAAGAGATCTGCATGGAGGAATGGGCCAAAATACCAGCAACAGTGTGCGAAAACCTTGTGAAGACTTACAGAAAACGTTTGACCTGTGTCATTGCCAACAAAGGGTATATAACAAAGTATTGAGAAACTTTTGTTATTGACCAAATACTTATTTTCCACCATAATTTGCAAATAAATTCATTAAAAATCCTACAATGTGATTTTCTGGATTTCTCCTGAGGTCTTGGCTGATTTCTTTTGATTTTCCCATGATGTCAAGCAGAGCCACTGAGTTTGAAGGTAGGCCTTGAAATACATCCACAGGTACACCTCCTATTGACTCAAATGATGTCAATTACAGTTTACAGTTTTCAGTTTAGTATTTAGCAGACGCTCTTATCCAGAGCAACTTACAGTTAGTGAGTGCATACATTTTCATACTGGCCCCCCAAGCTGTTTAAAGGCACAGTCAACTTAGTGTATGTAAACTTCTGACCCACTGGACTTGTGATACAGGGAATTATAAGTGAAATAATCTGTCTGTAAACAATTGTTGGAAAAATTACTTGTGTCATGCACAAAGTAGATGTCCTAACCGACTTGCCAAAAATATAGTTTGTTAACAAGAAATGTGTGGAGTGGTTGAAAAACGAGTTTTAATGACTCCAACCTAAGTTTATGTAAACTCCTGACTTCAACTGTAAGTACTAATTTCAGGTCAATAAAGTTTCTGTAATACAATGAAGGCAGACTGTAGTTCAGATAGAGCCTGGTCAACCATGGGGGCAATAACTAGATAAAATAAGATACAAATATACAGTAACTAGCTAGCAAGATGAAGAAACAATTTAATAATGAAATCCATAATCCCATAGCTACATTTTTAGCTAGCTAACATTAGCTAGCGAATTACATGCTAAACGTTTATCTAACACAGCTAGCTAAAGACACTACACTGACTGATTTACGGCATCTAACAGAAAGCTGCTTCATGGAAACTAATTTCTAAACCCAGAGGAGCAACCTCGCGAAACTTTAGGGAATGCTTGCCAAGCAGACCAGGCCTGGGTTAGAGAAGTCAATAACATAAGTTATACATTCTTCCTTAGTTGTTAATTTTCTCAATCTAAAGGCACAGCCTAGATTTGAGACAATGTCTTAAGTAGTTAAACATATTACTCCAACTTTGTGAAAGTGACAAACTGACACGTTTACAATTTGATTTCACGGACTGCACATGCGCAGTTCAGCGCGAGACGACCTAGACCCGATGACCTGTTTATACACGAGTTTAGCCACAGATAGAACAATGAGTGGTTTAGTTGTAAAAAGCTTTCGTTTAGCTATCCAGCGTCGCCATGACGTCGCCTACAAGCGTCATCTGGGATTTCTATTGAAGAAGCAGTTCATGCCTATCTTCATATTGTACTGTCTTTGCTAATTCCTTGTTATTTAATAATAATGCTACTAGCTACTGCTAGCGAACTAATGCGCAAGTGCCCATTATCAAACCTAACAAAAGTGCTTCTTCAAGCACGGAACTCCCTTATCTAACAGATGCAAAAGTTGTAAAGATTTGCTCTAAAAAAATAATAAATGTAGCTATTATGCAGCTTTATTGTTTTAGTTAGCAATTCTGATGAAAAGGGGGTAGATTACACTGAAAAGGGCCCTCTTTTCATTTTTGTTGCTCTCCTTTTGCAGAGGTCCGTGCTCTCCGATTGGCTAATCTCTACTGACAACCGAGAATCTGTGGGAATGGTCGGTAGGTAGACAGTAGTCATGTCACACACTACTGGTGGGGGTTGCGAAAAACACACTGCAACAGACATTGGGCGCATTTGAGTGGTAAGGCTAAAGCAACCAACTGTAGACGAATGTCGGGGGCGCATTTGAGTGGTAAGGCTAAAGCAACCAACTGTAGACGAATGTCGAGGATTGAAGTCAGGGGAGGTAGGTGCAACTTCGACAGCCGAAAGTCAGACACTAACTGTGGTTTTCCAACAGCAAGGTTTAGATCAACATGGCAGTGTTGTTTATAAACGTTTTTCCTTATGTCGAAATGAACATGTCTACAACCCCCATATCATTAACTCTCAAACTGAAATCACGTGTGTTCATTGTTAAATCAATTAGTGAGAGCCTCATATCGCATCTAAATTATTTGTATTTATCCACTGTAGCATGCTATATATGAATCACAGCAAAGTTGGTTACTGTTTCAGTCATGTCTTTGGACACGTTCCAGTGGGTCATACAAAAACACCCTATGATTGGGTGACAGAGCCTCCCACAATGCAGGCGATGGCTGCATGATGAAGTTGAAGAGCAATTGCAGAAACTTGCAGTTGACTGCAGTCAAAACTTCATTACCTTGGATCACATGATTTTGTAAAGTTCATGTAGGCGCAAATCAGACAATTTGAAAGGCGAAAATGGGCACCGACTTGACAAGTGATCCACTTGAACGCGCCCATTCTCACCAGCTTGTTTTCACCTTAACCATGTCATAGCAATCTGACAGTCGATGACGTGGCATGCAACCATTGGTTGATGTATGCAACATCAGAGCAGGGGAACGCGACCTATCAGGAATGACATCGAAACGCTATAACAATCAAACAAAGTGAACACAAAACAAGATTACTTGGAACTCAAATGTGAGGTGGCATTTCAGCCATTTAGCAGTTGCACTGTGCAACTCATAAGATTGCTATATCCATAGCGTTGTTGATAAGATGTTACACACTTCTCCAGGCATTCATTCGGATGATCTGTAAAAAAAAATGACAACCTGGAACACCACTTGTGGATCTGGAAAGCATCCACAAATGTTCCAGGTAGTCATCATTGCAGTCACACTGTACAGATGAGCAGATCTCAAAAGGCCTGGAGAAGTGTGTAACATCTCAGAAACCACATCAATATTATACATAGCTAGGAATCCTCTGATGTGCAGCTCGACTGCAATGAAGACAACCTGGAATGAAACCAGAGCATTTGAGGGATCATCCTGAGCAAGGCACAGTGCAAAAGTACCAATTAACAAGTCACCTTACATTCATCCAAAATAACTACTCATAACTGAATGTGATCAAGGTCAGTGAATCCGTGCAGGATTTCGCTCTGGTCGATCCCCTCGTACTGCATTACTTAAGGTCCATCCAGTGTACCTTGTGGATACTCCATGGACTAGGGTATGTAACCGTTTGGTGACTGCGTCATGCACCTAACTAGAGACAGCAACTTAGACATGTCGGTACCTGCTAGAATGTTTACCCAAGCAATACGTGCTTCCTGAGACGTGAAAAACTTCTCCAGGTGTTGCAAGATCAAATTATTTGTTTAGCACGACAAAACCCAACGGCATGAAATGCAAGATGACCTGCTGGAATGCACCCAATGAGTAGTTATTTGGGATGCAAGGTTATTTTTAAACCAGTGATTTTGCACAGCGCTGTGCTTAAGCCGATCCCATAGAATGCCAAATGTTGTCAATTCTTTTGAACTCCTGAAAGTGACAATGTTGCAATTCTAATTGAAATAATGCAGTATAGTATCTGGGATATGGCTCTCCCAGATATGCTTACCAGTCACCAACCTTTGTCCTTCAGAAGCCACTGTAGACTACAGCTCCAATACCATACTGGTTTCCAGTCTGTCAGAAGGTGAAATAGTCTGAAATGTGATCAAAGAATGGTGTGATACAGGCTTACCCTCTTACATTTCTGCAGGCTGTATGCGAATGCCTTCTGCAGATGTTTGCGCTCATCCACTACAGTTGAGTGTCACTTCATTGACTCTACATCTGTATCACAGGTCATAGATACAAGAGCATTACATAGGAATGCTGGCAAACATCCTAAGGCAATTTAAGACATGCAAGATATGACTTGTCCTACAACATTCATGCCCCATCTTGCATCAGGCTCAGCTAGTTCATTACAATATTTCCTCACTCGTCTACGGGGTATACAGTTGAAGTCAGAAGTTTACATACACTTAGGTTGGAGTCATTAAAACTTGTTTTTCAACCACACCACACATTTCTTGCTAACAAATTATAGTTTTGGCAAGTCAGTTAGGACATCTACTTTGTGCACGACACAAGTAATTTTTCCAACAATTGTTTACAGACAGATTATTTCACTTATAATTCACTGTATCACAATTCCAGTGGTTCGGAAGTTTACATACACTAAGTTGACTGTGCCTTTAAACAGCTTGGAAAATTCCTGAAAATGATGTCATGGCTTTAGAAGCTTCTGATAGGCTGATTGACATAATTTGAGTTAATTGGAGGTGTACCTGTGGATGTATTTCAAGGACTACCTTCAAACTCAGTGCCTCTTTGCTTGACATCATGGGGATATCAAAATAAATCATCCAAGACCTCAGAAAAAAATGGTAGACCTCCACAAGTCTGGTTCATCCTTGGGAGCAATTTCCAAACGCCTGAAGGTAGCACATTCATCTGTACAAACAATAAACACCATGGGACCACGCAGCCATCATACCGCTCACGAAGGAGACGCGATCCGTCTCCTAGAGATGAACGTACTTTGGTGCGAAAAGTGCAAATCAATCCCAGAACAACAAGGACCTTGTGAAGATGGTGGAGGAAACAGGTACAAAATTAGCTTTATCCACAGTAAAACGAGTCCTATATCGACATAACCTGAAAGGCCGCTCAGCAAGGAAGAAGCCACTGCTCCAAAACCGCCATAAAAAAGCCAGACTACGGTTTGCAACTGCACATGGGGACAAAGATCATACTTTTTGGAGAAATGTGCTTTGGTCTGATGAAACAAAAATAGAACTGTTTGGCCATAATGACCATCGTTATGTTTGGAGGTAAAAGGGGGTGCTTGCAAGCCGAAGAACACCATCCCAACCGTGAAGCACGGGAGTGGAAGCATCATGCAGTGGGGGTGCTTTGCTGCAGGAGGGACTGGTGCACTTCACAAAATAGATGGCAATATGAGGAAGGAAAATTACGTGGATATATTGAAGCAACATCTCAAGACATCAGTCTGGAAGTTAAACTTGGTCGCAAATGGGTCTTCCAAATGGACAATGACACCATGCATACTTTCAAAGTTGTGGCAAAATGGCTTAAAGACAACAAAGTCAAGGTATTGGAGTGGCCATCACAAAACCCTGACCTCAATCCTATAGAAAATGTGTGGGCAGAACTGAAAAAGCGTGTGCGAGCAAGGAGGCCTACAAACCTGACTCAGTTACACCAGCTCTGTCAGGAGGAATGGGCCAAAATTCACCCAACTTATTGTGGGAAGCTTGTGGAAGGCTACCATAAACGTTTGACCCAATTTAAACAATTTAAAGGCAATGCTACCAAATACTAATTGAGTGTATGCAAACTTCTGACCAACTGGGAATGTGATGAAATAAATAAAAGCTGAAATAAATCATTCTCTCTACAATTATTCTGACATTTCACATTCTTAAAATAAAGTGGTGATTTTAAATGACCTAAGACAGGACATTTTTACAAGGATTACATTTCAGGAATTGTGAAAAACTGAGTTTAAATATATTTGGCTAAGGTGTATGTAAACTTCCGACTTCAACCATGCAATAAGATGTAGGGTCAATTCCTGTGGAGGAAAAGGTACTGTTGATACTTAACTTTTCAACCATTCAACCAAGATGCATTAATAAAAGGAGCAAACCGGCAACTCTTAGAAGACAATAGAAGTTGACTAGAAATGTTTGTATTTATTAGAAAAGGTTCAATAATAGAGAATTGTTCTAGTTAACTTCCATTGTCCTTCAAGAGTTGCTCAATATCTTTCACAATCCCTATACTGTAGCCTCATTTTAGAGATGGCACATAACACTGCCACACTTTCAACACATAATTCACTTTCAACTTCAGACTGCATTGCCAGCAATGTTAAAACACAGTAACAAATCTTCACATTGCAGTGCAGACATCTCTCCACAAAATCACCATTGCATTTGCAATATTTTTTTAAGTACCTTTTTTGTCTTTAATGTATTTACAAGCTTTTAATTTGCTCTGTAGGTCTTAAGTATTACAAGCACTTCATGTTCAGCAACCCTGGCATTTTCTTTTTAATCTTGCATTTTATCCATTGTTGTTTATTCATGTTCATTTAATGTTATTTTGTGGACTGATTTGCATTGCTTCTTGAATGCATATCTCTTCCTCTTGGGAGGTCTATGTACATATCACAGAGAGCAAGCCAAAGCAGAGAGAACACTTCCTGTGGTTATTTACTGATAACCCTTGACCTCTGTCTTACAATGTCAATTGTCCCTGTGCATCCACCCTTTCTCTGCCTTCCCCTTCATCCCAAAATAACTTTTTACCCTGTTTTCAACCAAACAACGTGGAATCCAGGGAGGCTATTTATTTCACAATTATTATTATTGTTATAATAATTAATAATATTGTTATTTCTATTAGTCATCAATGTTTTCCTCATTATGAGCATCTGCAAATGTTAAATAAACGTCCATATTTGCAGTCCTTAAAAAAATAATAAATTAAAGAGTCCGGAACCTATGTATCTTTAAGTCTCTTCTTAAAAAGTAACAAAAGAAAAGTTAAAATGTAAAACAAAAATATTTTCTATGTATAATACAGGTATTTAGTGCTTCAGCTGTTGGAATTCAAACTCAAAATGGTGGCATGTCTCAGAACCGTACTGCAGAAAAAGTTCCAGCCGTAAACATGTCGTCCTGCCCGCGCGTTTTGTAGGTTTGTCTGTTTGTTTTGCTATGAAGATGGAGTTATTCTATGTAGCAACAGCTGGCCTCTTGTCCTGGGGGCTTGCAGCAGCCGCCTGCTCCCTTGTCAATTATCCTCCGACTCCTCCTCGGCTTCCCTCAGCCAGGTGAAGAAAGCCGTTACAGACTTGAGAGCCACACCCTTGCCCAGCTCCTCTGCTGGGTCCTTGCTGGTCTCCCACTTGTAAAAAGCGTCCTCCGAGATGACGTCCTCATCATACAGACAGTCAAAGAACATCCGGAGCAGGTCTGGAGAAAGAGAGACAAGAGGGTAAAAGTGCTATAATAACCATAAAATCCCATAACTAATATGAGTCTCAGTTTTCAGTGTGTGTGTGAGGGTATAGCTATGACTGTAGGTTAGTGAATACATTATTTTTATATAATAGCAATGGCTGCATGAGATAAAAAAAAAACATGAAATTACATCTTCTGTCAAAAAAGGAAATGTAAAATGTAGGGCTGTCAAATGATTAAAAATTTTAATCAAATTAATCAGAATTTTCAGTGGATTAATCATGATTAATCACTATTTGCAATTACACCTGAATCCTAACCATTTTTTTTCTGAAATGCATACCAAAAGATAAATAAAGATATGATTTACTTGAGCCAAGACCTCTTTCCTTTTTTCTTTTTCGTTTTCATAGAGCTCGTGGATTTTCTTCATAACTGTGGCTCTTGACGGTGGCTTATAGAATGAGTCTTGAGACGCCACTTGCAAAACATCAAGGAAACCTGAGTCTTCTACAATGCTAATGGGTCTACAATCCTTTGCAATCCATTTTGCTATTGTGTTGGTCAAATTATCTGAGGTTGATTTTGTTAATTGCCTGCAAACATTCAGCGTGGTCTGGCGCAAACCACTTGCTGAATCTGACGGCCCAGCAAACGCATGTTTGGCGTTGACATGGTACTTCAAGCTTGAACAGCTCCGGTGAAATTGAAACTCCTTCTTACAAATCTTGCAAATAACCTTGTACTTGTTAACTGTACCATCATCATTCTTTTTATATTTGAATCCGTCAATAGGCCCACTTTGCTCACCTTGCTCCATCTCGCCTCTAGCTCCCAACCACTTTCCTGACCTGAATAATTTGTCACACTGCGCATGCGTGAAATGCGTTAAAAAAATTGACGTAATTAACAGCAAACAACTAATTAACGTCGTTAACGCGCTATTTTTGACAGCCCTAGTAAAATGGTTATCTTTGCAGGGCGGGAGACAGAACCGTGCTTATATCTTTATAGTGAATCTTGAGGTTGAAGGGTCTGAGTGGGATGCTACTTACTAGGAGGCTGATCCAAAGTGACTATCAGCGCCTGAAGTGCATAAAGTGCTTGTAGCTGTCGCTCAGTGTCTGAGTTAATGTACTTGAGTAATACGGGTAATCTCCTCTGAATGATGGCTACATCCACTCGACAGGAAGCACTTTCATCTACACAAGAAACAAAGACGGAAAGAATTGTTGTGAGTTCCTCTAGCTATATAATATATAAAAACAACAGTGATCTGTTCCTAGCTAAAAGAATGGAGCGCTTACCTTTCACCGCTGCCTTACACACAGCCGTCATCAGAGTTCTCAGGAACAGAGAGGAGCTCATCTGAGATTCATCTAGATTTGCCTGGGATGTGGAGGACAACAGAGGAGCACAAAGGAGCTCCGCTTAGACACAGGTGAAAGCTTCTCGATATCAGTGCCTGCATCTGTGACACTTCACTTGAAATATGAAACACTATGCATGCATAAACACAACATGTGTATGACATGAAGTCAAACGTGGCTGTGCTGAGCTGTGTGGTGGGCGTAATACTACAGTCCGTACCTCTACCCAGTCAAAGATCTGCTCATCACTGGCCATGTCCTCCAGCAGCAGTCTCTCTAGCTGCTGGTTGAGCACCACGAGGGACAGTGCCGTCGTGGCGAGGGCTGCCTCAGGGCTAGAGCAGTCTGCCTCAGTGAACTGGAGCTTCTGACAGGAGGAGGACATGGAGAGGATGGGACATGAAGAGGAGAGAAGGGGGTTAGGTTGCTGTGAACCTGTTTCTGTTGGGATGCCTCCATGCCGTAACACAGAGGGTTTATCTCACTAACCTGCTCTGAGATGAAATCCTGGACGTCCTCTCCCTCTGGCAGGAAGTCACTCCAGCTGAGGCCCGACTCTCTCCACAAGGTGCCCACTTTCCTATGGCTCTGTGTAGGAGACAGACAGGACATGTCAGAACCCTGGCATCCAATAGTTAATGGGTTTGTTGACTTGTTTACTTGATATGTACTCGAACGCACTCGCACCCCGACTCGTTTACACCTCTCGTCTAAATTACACAAAAGCCATGCAAAAAATATTCGACAGCTATGTTAACACTGTTCTCTGTCAGGGAGATGTTGTTTGAAAGCGGTAAAGGGGCAAGACACTCCAGAAATATTCAACTAGGAGTAAAACCGACAAAATGTCACTTACCATTTGTTTGCATAGTATGTGCAGTATTTCAGAAAATAAGATCCCAGCTCTTCCCACAGGAAGTAAAGGTTTGCTTAATTCACTGTGGACAAACAGAGAAAACGGTTAGATGTCTCCGGCGGTTCCATCCTGGTTTCCTTCATATCTCAGTTTACTGAAAGCCACAGCAGGGAATGGAGGTGTGAGAGCCAACATCAACACTCCATAATGAGTGAACTGAGATAGCCACAGGCAGCAATCTTTGACAGAGGCAACGAAATGGAGTACATTTTGGTCATCCTGCGGACTGTGAGATCTTAATAAATGTGGGTTGCATCTGGACTGAACTGATAAACTCTGTTGATGCAATAGTAAACCCCTCTTGATCTCCATTGCTTTACAGGGAGATAAAAATACAATATTATGGTGCTGTAGAGTAGTGGTGTTACCTAAAGAGCTCTCTCATAGAGAAGCCCCTGTCTCTCAGCACAGGGCTGAGCAGCTCGGCCAGGTACAGCCAGATATGGGGAATGTCAATGGCCATGTCATCTGCCAGCTCAAGGGTGTCAGCAAACCTGAGGGAAACACAGATAATCTGATGAGACAGTCATTTTAGACACAGCAGTTGTTAGATGACACAGGTTGAATGAGAGCAGATGGTAATGTAGGCAGGCTGACCCTTTGAAGAACTGGGGCTTGGGCAGGATGTCCTGCTGCACCAACTGGAAGAGAAGCTTGCCCATGTGGTCCCGTGTGATCTGACTGCGCTCCAGAGTGGACTCCACCCCCACACGGACAAATACATGGAGCTGAGATGACAGGTCCAGCTCATCCACACACTGCACAGCCTCCTACAGAGAACACAACAAAAACATATCTTTGTTTTACAAACATCCTGTAGAGAGTAAAATACAAAAGCATTCACATACAGTATGCAATATAATAGCATTATTAAATGACTGCACCTTATAGTCGTTGATGTGTAAGAACTCGTCAATGATAGCTTTGGACTTCCTCTCCATCTCCTCCTCAGAGAGGGCAGGTCTGTCTGGAGACTGGGCCACCACAGGCTCTGCTTTCACTGTATGGGAAAGAACACCATTACAAGAGTGCTCCCCTTATGGAGTGTGTGAGTGAGTGTGTGTCCACTGACTTCGTATGTTTAGTCAGTCTAGAACGGTCCTGTTCCCTCACCAGGCTCCCTGGCACTGTTGCGCTCTGGCTCAGTCTTGTCCTCGCTGACGCTGGGCCTCCTGGGGCTCTCCAGCTCTCTGCGGGGTTCCTCAGGGCTCAGGGCCGGGCTCTCCAGAAGCTCCTTGGCACTGCCACCTCGGACGAAGGAACCGGGCCGCGACGGAGCTGGGCTCAGGGGCTTCTCACTTCGCTCTCTCCCTGCACTGCTTCGACTGGGAGGAGAAAACACACACAACATGAGAGAATGTTTTGCCCTGAAATGAGACCAAATCCATAATACACAAGTTTCAAAATGTGATCATTACCTGCCCAAGGTTCTTCTAGTGTCATACTCTGGGTTCTGTGCGGGTGGGGTGGTTTGATGAGATGGGGTGGACTGGAGTGCAGAGTACCGGTTTAAACTGGCGCCACCACCACCAGACCGGGATAATTCTGATAGGAAACAAAATGAAGCAGCAGAAATTAAATTTCATCCAAGACACAAGTATGACTAGTTCACCTGCATCACCAGTGTGTGTGTGTGTGTGTGTGTGTGTGTGTGTTATGGTTAGCCAAGCAGGCATGAACCGCTGTGGCATATCTAAAGCTTTAGCTTGTGTCTGAGGTCGAGCAGATGGTACATAGACAATACAGTACAAGATTCAACCGACCTTAACTTGGCGTGGTCTTAAAAACTCCTGTTACTAGTTGCAGGTGGAACTCCAAAAACCAGAGAATATTCATAAAAATATGAAATCCACTTTTTGTAGTGTTCCCTCGCTATTTTAGCTGCTGGACATCTCGCATTTCCCAACATCTTTGCAAGAAATAGTCAGCTGCAGCCACATGTAGAAGATGACAGCACGACCCAAACAAATATTTATACAAACGCAAGAGGCACTCGGTACAAAAAGTGGATTTATTCTCTGAGTATTACCTCATTATCAAAGTTCCACCTACAACTGGAAACAGGCATTTATAAGACGCTGATGCTTTCTAAACAGAGAATGAAGGACATGTCGTCAAGTAAAGGTAGGTTGAAAGAATGTCCCCAATCCATAACCCATCCTACGCTAGAACCCTGTACAGAGTACAGGGATCTAACTAGAGCTGTCTGACAGTATGTCTCCTAGGGCTGGGCGATATGGCCTAAGTTTTTCAAACTTATGGGTGATTCATGATATATGTAGATTTTTTCTCTAAATAAGCTTAGCAAAATACACTGCATTTCAAACAGTCAGCAATAATCTAAGGAATTCAGGTATCGTTAGAAAGGTTAAGTTCTCATCTATTACAGTTAAATAATGTCTTCATTTGTTTCGGTGTCCATATGACCGATTCTGTTGGACCAAACCTCAAATGCAAATAGCGGGTTGAAACCGCTTGTTGTCAGAGAGGAAGAAGCCATCTTCCATCTTTGTTGTTGTGAGTGGCAAGAGGAGGGCTTGGTGTGTGTAAATGGGAAGGAGCACAGTCACAGCAGAGCGAGCGAAGGAGACGAGACCAGAAGACAACATGAGAACAGCATGTATAGTATAGAAGCGCTCATAAAAACGAGAAACAAAATAACCGTGATTATTGCAATACAGGCATTTGGAATAAAACAAACAAAAATGTATTCTATATATCGCCCAGCCCTAATGTCTCCTCACCGGAGTCACTGGCCTTGGCCCCTCCACTGCTGCCCTTCATCCAGTTGAGTGAGGCCCGTGGTCCCAGTTGGATCTTCTCATCCATCTGAGGCTAAACAGGATGATAACAGACAGAAACAGTTCACCTTCCAATACTCATATCATGTGATCTAGGCCTACAACGCTATAATGACCAACAGTCTCTGAGGAGAATGGAGAGCTGCCTCATACATCATTGGTACTGACACACAGATGTGTGTTTATAGCAGCTCTGTATGGCAGGGGGAGCCATGCTCCAGTATGCAAGGCTGGGTGTGATTGTACCCCAACTATCCGGCAGGTGGACCTGTATCATTTCACCAATACATTTACATTTTAGTCATTTAGCAGAAGCTCTTATCCAGAGTGATTTACAGTTAGTGCCTTCATCTTAAAATAGCTAGATGGGACAACCACACATCACAGTCATAGCAAATAGATTTTTCCTCAATAAAGTAGCTACCAGCAAAGTCTGAACTAGTAAGGAGGGGAAAAAAAGTCAAGTGCGAGTGTTAGTTCACTAAAGGCTTTTTTTTTTTTTTGGGGGGGGGGGGATTATTTAAAATACTATTTGAAGAGGTAGGGTTTCAGATGTTTTCAGAAGATAGACAGGGGTGAGAACAGTATCATTTGAGGACAGGGATGAAGAACCACAGGATTCCTATACGTGATGAGATGCCTAATGCAGTATAGACATTACAACACAGTAGTGTTTCATCTACTATACTGAACAAAAATATAAATGCAACATGTAACACGTTAGTCCCATGTTTCATGAGCTGAAATAAAAGATCCCAGCAATTTTCCATACGCAAAAAAACATTATTTCTCTCAAATTGTGTGCACAAATTTGTTTACATCCCCGTTCCTGAGCATTTCTCCTTTGCCAAGATAATCCAGTAGGGGTGTAACGATCCATCTACTACATCGATGTATCGATTTATATTCCTATGATCCAACTACATCGATCTGTGCTCGGCAAGTTGGCCTTTTGGACAACATATATCGATCTAACATCGTTTTAAAATGTAATAAATCGATTGTATCGATACTAGGAAATAACCCATTGGATTTAAGCACGTCAGACTTTATATGGATGTTTTTTCTTAGCACTTTTAATGATAAAGGCTTTAAACATTACTCGATTCAGTCTGCCTATCCGTGACGTCATCGCGCCAACAGCAGCGCAAAGGCGCAAAGACAACAAAACATAGCATGGCGGACGACAGAGGAGAAGCCGACGAGCGAGAAATTATCAAGCCACCATTGCGGTCCTTACAAGAAACAGGAATCTAGGAAACTTCACCTGCACTGTCCAGTATCCAGGTATTTATTTCAGTCACACTGGTTGAATTTTTGGCTAAAAGGTTACTGAATCGATTTCAAGTCACTGAATCGTTTCGGATCGTATCGTTCTAAATGAACCAATATCGTCCTTGAATCGTATCGACAACCACGAATCGTGATACAAATCGAATCGTTGTTAAAACGAATCGTTACACCCCTATAATCCAGCCACCTGACAGGTGTGGCATATCAAGAAGTTGATTAAACAGCATGAACATTACACAGGTGAACCTTGTGCTGGGGTCAATACAATGCCACAGACGTCTCAAGTTTTGAGGGAGCGTGCAATTGGCATGCTGAGTGCAGGAATGTCCACCAGAGCTGTTGCCAGATAATTTAATGTTCATTTCTCTACCATAAGCCACCTCCAACGTCGTTTTAGAGAATTTGGCAGTACGTCCAACCGGCCTCACAACCGCAGACCTCGTGTAACCACACCAGCCCAGGACCCCTTACATCCGGCTTCTTCACCTGCGGGATCATCTGAGACCAGCCACCCTGACAGCTGATGAAACTGAGGACTATTTCTGTCTGTAATAAAGCCCTTTTGTGGGGAAAAACTAATTCTGATTGGCTGGGCCTGGCTCCCCACTGGGTGGGCCTTTGCCATTCCAGGCCCTCCCATGGTGATGTGAAATCCATATATTAAATCCATAGATTAAGGCCTAATTTATTTATTTATTTTGACTGATTTCCTTATATGAACTGTAACTCAGTAAAATCGTTGAAATTGTTGCATGTTGAGTTTATATTGTTGTTCAGTATAGTTGGCAGCAAGGAAGACAGTTTAACTAATACATATGGAAAAATGTTCATAAAGACTTGTGCTTGCAGACTAATGAGGACATAACTCTTCATTGATGAGGTAAACATAAGTCAGGCTGACTCATGTCATCCAACTTGAACAGACTTGAAGTAACCTAACATAAATTGACAGACACCATTTTGTAATTAAAATTGAGTACACTTAAAACACCAGTGAACCTCCATGGTAAACCACCCAAAAGAGTCAATCAAAAGTTGAGGTCTACAGGTGTTTTAGTGGCTGACCTTGGAGATCTTGGGGATCTTGGTGGGGTCGATTGTCCTGCTGTTCTTGGTCATGGGCACAGTGTTCCAGGTCTCCTCTCTCTGCTGCACACGCTGCTCCCTCTGCTGTTCTCTCTGCTGCTCTCGCTGCTGTTGCTCTGGAGGACAGAGGGAACACACACAGGAGGGATGAGATGTCAATGGGTTTATTAAAGACAAATTAAAAATGACCGCAACTCATGCCCCAGGCTTGAGAGAATACTGTGGGGTGAGTTGACAGATGGGAGAGTAGGGGAACTTTCTGACCACTGTGGGCCACTCTAGCGTCTCTTGAGTCTGCAGGCTATGGGGGGGGGGGGAGGGGGATGCCAGTGTAGCTCTAAGCCTTCGAGGATTTAGCCCATGGGCCCTGGCTAACCTGGCCTTCTCTTGGTGTCTTTGGAGAGGAGCTGCTGGTGCACCTTCCTCTGCTCCTCCTGCTCCTCGATCTTGGCCTCTTTGTGGATCTGCTCGATGGTCTTGGGGCCCTGGTCAGCTCTCCTGGACACCCAGTTGTGCTGGAGGAAAATAGCTGTGTTAGACCTACGCAAGGAGTTTCCCCAGAGAGAAAATCTGGTGTTTTCAATTACTGAACTGCGTACAACACAATTGGCCTACAGTCAAGGAGCCCCAAAGGCACAGCAGTATTTTGTTGATGGCTATGCATGCTGAAATCTAACTGATTAGTCTGTTGTTTTCTTCCTCAGAGTGAATTACTGGTCTGCTCAGGGAGCCCGCATGAAGAACTGAAAATGAGCATTTTTTCTTTTCTCCGATTTATTTTAATGAAAACTGCACCCTCACTGGTGAGCTGAGGTGCACAGACAACACACAACCACAAAGCTCAAGTATGCACACATACACATACTTACCAATCGGAGGTCTATCACGTCCTGCAGCATAAACCGTATCCGAGACGACGTCTTCCGCTCCTTGACAATTTTCTCCATCTGATTGAAATACTGATCCATGCGAGGCTATGTCAAGAAAGAGAGAGATGAAGGGTCAATGCAAAGTGATGTATGCATACAAAATTCTCACTATTCACTCCAGTGGACAGCCAGACGGTCTCATTTCATTTAATTCCACTCCATTTCGCAATTCAGTGTGATATAGTATTGCCCCAGACTAAACCGAGCAGTTTGGGAGCAGGTACAACAAAAGCCTTTTTTCTTAGCCTATAAAACACATACTACTAAATGTGATTTACCGTCTCAGGGCTAAATGTGCCAGATATACACCATTACAGCGTTTGTAAAAATGAGGACAACAGAGATTCTTAAAACTCTGGCAGAGCCCAAAGAGGGTGAACACTGGTAAGTGTGTAGGAGCCTTTCCTTTGGCCAGCAGCAGGTTAAAACAGGTCAGACAACAGCAGACGAGAGGGAGCAGTGAGATGTCTTCACCCATGTCTCCTCACCCACATCCCCCCAGGCCTCAGAGGCTTCCTTCCCCCCAGGCCTCAGAGGCTTCCTTCCCCCCAGGCCTCAGAGGCTTCCTCATACGACCAGCTGGAAGTCATTTAAGCTCCCTCCTCTCCCGTGCACTCCCCATGTCTCACCTTGGCCTTCTCAAAGTCCAGGTCCTTGCCGATGGTTGTGAGCAGCCTGCACAGGCACTCCAGCGATTCCTCGTCGTGGTTCTTCAGCAGCTTGACCACGCAGTCGTGCATGATGGCCTCTGTCAGCATCTTTAGTTTGAACAGCTCCCCGATGAACTTGATGTTTCCTATGGAGCGCCGGCGGGCCTTGTCCTTGGCCTCCTCCAGCTCCAACCGTAGTCTCTCTTGATCACTGGACTGGAGAGGAAATGGAGAGTAGATTGTCAGAGCTAACTAACAATGATCCCCCACTAACTCTTCACAACACATCAGTCCCATAGAATTCTCTGCTCTGTATTCCCCTACTACAATGTGACAGACAGATTAGTGATCTGGGTAGTGTGTGTTTGGGGTTTAGGTACCTGTGCAGAGTCAAGTTCCTTCTGTTTCCTTTCAAACACCACGTCGTCCACCTTGTCCCGCTCAAACTCCTTCTGACAGCGGTTGAGCAGCAGTTTGCGGAAGTTCACTGTGGTTCCGGGTTTGTCCGTCATGGGCACTTTGAGCTGGAGAATAACAGAGGTAACGAGAAATTTGGTTAGAGGGACAGAGATATAGGGGGAAAGAGCAGAGTAAAGAAAAACTGAGAATTGAACGGGAGATGAGGTCTAGAAAGAGTGAAAAGGGGGGCAGAAATATACCTTTAGGGACATTTTGCTGAATGTTTATGGGGCTTAAGAGGACCCATGTACAGATTATATTTTGATGTTGGCTAGCAGCATTCAGAGGAACCACAGATAATCATGTCTGAACGACAGTGAGCTGAGCTTAACATACCGTGGTGAGGCAGCGGCACATGTTCCCATAGGCCACAGAGAAGCCGGGCTCGTCGATGGCCTTCTCAAAGACCAGGTCGATAACGCCCTTGAGGCGCTCCTCCGTGTCGATGGTGAGGTCCGTCACCTGCTTCATCAGCTGGTTGAACATCTGAGGCGTCAGTTTGTTGAGGATACTGCGCACCTTCCGGAAGAGCTCCTGGCATGGCAACAACATCATCATCATTTATTGATGTGAAAATTCACTCACACTTCATTTCATCTTTGGTCTCTTGACAACTCCTTGGTCACAACATTACTTTCCTGTGTGGAGTCACTGTGGTTGAGTAAGGTGTGCGTTTTTGATTGACTGTGTGGGTGTGTCAGATTAAAGGTTTTGCTCCTCCTACCTGTGTTGTAACGACCTCAGGGTCGTCTGATGGCCCCGCCCTCTTCATGCCGGGTTTCCAGGCATTCTCAGCTTTCTTCAGTTGCACCTCTTCATTTGCCGACACGTTCAGGATAATCTTCCTGGGCGGGGGCCGCCGGGCACCCCCCCCCATGTTAATCATCTGCTGGAGGAGAGAGGAGACAGAACAACACGTCACTTCTGCAGCTCGCTACCAACAACACACACATCGCCAAGCCTCCTCAGATAAAAGGCTTGGGTTGTGTGCTGAAGTCTAATTCACAACTTTCCTTGAATGAGTATGACTTTGGGAAATGAGTATTCCCTAGCAAACAAACAAGAGATGCAAATCATTCCCTATGATTCATTTATCTCACTATGATACCAGCCCAGCGATGTTGTTGTTTATTACTATACCAGAAGTAATATTCTGTGAGTGTGTGTGTGAGAGAGAAAGAGCGAGTCAGAGAGAGAGAGAGAGAGAGAAGTAACAAAGACAAGATACATTATTTGAGAAAGAGATTGGTTTGTGTCAGGCAGAACGGTAGTAATTACAGTGCCTTGCAAAAGTATTCATCCCCCTTGGCGTTCTTCCTATTTTGTTGCATTACAACCTGTAATTTAAATAGATTTTTATTTGGATTTCATGTAATAGACATACACAAAATAGTCCAAATTGGTTAAGTGAAATGAAAAAAATAACTTGTTTCAAGAAATTATACAAAATAAATAACGGAAAAGTGGTGCGTGCATATGTATTCACCCCCTTTGCTATGAAGCCCCTAAATAAGATCTGGTGCAACCAATTACCTTCGGAAGTCACATAATGAGTTAAATAAAGTCCACCTGTGTGCAATCACATGATCTCAGTATATATACACCTGTTCTGAAAGGCCCCAGAGTCTGCAACACCACTAAGCAAGGGGCACCACCAAGCAAGCGGCACCATGAATACCAAGGAGCTCTCCAAACAGCTCAGAGACAAAGTTGTGGAGAAGTACAGATCAGAGTTGGGTTATAAAAAAATATCTGAAACTTTGAACATCCCACGGAGCACCATTAAATCCATTATAAAAAAATGGAAAGAATATGGCACCACAACAAACCTGCCAAGAGAGGGCCGCCCACCAAAACTCACGGACCAGGCAAGGAGGGCATTAATCAGAGAGGCAACAAAGAGACCAAAGATAACCCTGAAGGAGCTGCAAAGCTCCACAGCGCAGATTGGAGTATCTGTCCATAGGACCACTTTAAGCCGTACACTCCACAGAGCTGGGCTTTACGGAAGAGTGGCTAGAAAAAAGCCATTGCTTAAAGAAAATAGTGAATAGTTATGCACGCTCAAGTTTTGTTTCTTTGTCTTATTTCTTGTTTGTTTCACAAAAAAACATATTTTGCATCTTCAAAGTGGTAGGCATGTTGTGTAAATCAAATGATACAAACCCCCCAAAAATCAATTTTAATTCCAGGTTGTAAGGCAACAAAATAGGAAAAATGCCAAGGGGGGGAATACTTTCGCAAGCCACTGTACGTGAGCCTGTGAGTGAGCGTGTGCGTGACTCACTGCAGCTCCACCGCGTCCTCCACTCATCTGTCTGCCAAAGTCAGCGAAGGCCGGTGTGAAGTCAGGGCCTCGGGAGATCACCCTGGATTCCACCGCCCGGGTTGGCAGCTTGTTTTGGTTTATCTGCAGAGAGACACAGGGAGAGAGCGATGGAGACAGTGAGTCAGCTGAACAGCAGGGGGAGCAGTGATCCTCTAACACTGTGAGCCATATGGGGAGAGCAGTGGCTGTGGCCAGGTCCAGAAACAACCCCTACTAGCCCTGATTCCCTACGCACTTGTGGAGATCTTAAACATGATAGATAGAATCAAAATGGTGCCTATCAGAGTGTAAGGTAGGGAGGTACTACCTTATTGCTTAGACATATCAAGTCCTTTTAGAAGTGCCTGAGGTAGGGGCTGGAATCGGCCTACCACTGGGGCGAAAGAGACAGGTCAGATCCAGCTCCTTTCAGGTCTATCCCACTGGTGTTCACTGAGAGGTGGTGGATTCTCAATCCCAGTCTTAGTTCACCACTGTGTATGTTGTTTTATATGTATCTGCTATGCTTTTGATAAATTCTGTTTAACTAATTTTGTGACTGGCGCAGTGAGTGAAGTCAGAACCAGATGTGGAAGGAGGAGTGAAGGGAACGTTGTGGGGGAAGGGGGAGAACAACTCCAGCTCTCTCAGCTGTCCTTGACTTCCCTTAGTACTCTCCTCCAGTGAACATTTTCTCAGGGAGAAAAATATGACTCCCAGGGAGCCAGTCTATTGCTCCTTTTCTGGGGCTGAATTATCAACACTGCCAAGTGTTACATAATAGCTATGTGATTTTAATCAAAACAGGATGTCTATGGGCTAGCCACTATTGGATCCGTCAGTGTGCAGCAGAGGGAGATTAATTTACCAGAAGCATATCATTTCATAATGACTATTACAATGAATAGCTAAAAAAAAAAATCATACATCGGGTCATGTATTGACTAAAGGGATTAAATAAGGCTACTCACACTGTTTGCTCCATACAAATAACCCTTTCACTTGAGAGCTTTTTTCAAAAGCAACTTACTTTTCTAAACATCTTACACTATCCATTTATAGTCCTGAATATTTATTGTGTGGTTTAGGGCCTTGCTCACAGCTAACTCATTCTGACCACTAGGTTGAAGCTCTGCTCAGCCCACTCTTCACACACCTTGTCCAGCACAACATCACTGATCTGAGGCAGCCCGTCTGGCTTCTGTGTACAGGCAGCCATGAACTGAAAGCCCAGCAGGAAGTCCCGTTTGTACTGACGCTTCCCGTTGGTCTCCAGATCTGAGGAAATAATGAGAGAGAGGTGAGGAAAACAGCCCTGCTCATCTCATACTGTGCAAAGGTAGTATGACTGTTGATTGTGAAAACTAAGCGAGAGACACTAATGAAACTGAGGCTAATAACCGCCCCCTACCTTCCTGGAAGAGGTCTGGGGGTGCTCCTGTTGAGCCCTCATTGTCCCCAGGGGTGGCCCCGCTGTCACTGCTCTCCGTCTCCGAGGTGTGCCCTGCTCCGTTCCTCATGGGCTCAGCCTCCCCGTTTTCCTCAGGGACTGGGGGCCTCTCCTCTGCCTCCAGGACTGGAGGCGCTGCTGAGGGTGGAGGTGAGGTGCTGCAGCTCCTGGCGGGCTGCAGGGCCTGGTCTCCAGCAGCATCTTCCACAGGCTTGAGCTCCTCCTGCAGGAGGGAGGGGAAGCAGAGGGGGTGAGATAGAGGGACAGAGCTGCCTTCACAGAGGCGGCTGGGAACACTGATCATGATGGATAACTCCTTGCCAACATACTCTGACGATAACACCACTTCAAGTCATTCATGTCTGTGTTCCACCACCACACATGTGGAAACATTTTCCATTTGAACTATTCCCCACATAATCGCTCTCCCTCATCTCCATCTACTCTGTTTATGCTCCCCCAACCCCTCCATCTCCTCCTCCTGTTCCCCTGCAGTGAGTGAATAAGAAGGGTCATCGCTTACCTCAGTCTCCCTCTGTGGTGCGTCTCCAACAGGACTCCCTTCATTTGGTTTCTTCCAGGTCTTTGGTGCAGCAGGAGCAGTCTGACATCCTGCAGAGAAAACAACAGCAAATACATTTTAAAGTCGGCTATAGGCTAACAATTTACCCAAAATTGCATCCACTAAAAATCTATGACTAGATACTTTTACTAGCAGAAAATAGTGGCCGCCTTCTCAGCGTAACCATGAACTCCAGCTGTTAGTGTAAGCACTGTGCTGAGCTCAGCACTGATCCTGTTTGAAACTGAGATTCTATAACCGTGGACAGTCTTAGTTGTGTCCAGCAGCAACCTTTAACTGTTTATTTATAGTATACACACAGGTATCCATGTGACATTCACACTGTCATATCTGTACCTATGGCTATGTACATACCTGTAGTGGGACTCTTTCTGGAGAGGGTTTGTAGCTGTGGTTCAGGCTTGCTGTCTGGTGTTATGAGTGCTTCTGTCCCTGCTTTGAGAGGGACGTCTTTAGTGTCGGAGGGCTTGCTGGGCTCCGCTGTGGCCTGCACTAGTGGCGGAAGGCCAGGGGGAGGTGCTGGAAAAGCAGGCGCAGGGTTGATGGTCAGAGTGACTGGTACTACAGCGATGGGTGCGATAGGGTCCGTGACAGCAGGGGGCATCTCTGCCCTCACCTCACTGGGCACAGCCTCACTACAGTCTTCTCTGGAGACCGGGGCTGAAGCCTGGGGCTGGGGTGGGGAGGGAGAGGGAGCTTGGTGGGAGGGCTCCTGGGCCTGGGTGTCTAGCTCAGCCCCAGTGTCAGCATGGCCATTCAAAGCTTTAGGGGTTAGGGTGGGGGCGGGGGAAGCAGCCAGGGTGTGTGGGGCTTCTGGAAGAGGCTCCACTATGTTTGGAGTCTGGGACTGAGTCGTGGGTGGCAGGGTCTTGGGCTCAGCTGCAGAGGAGGGAGTGGGAGTAGCAGGCTCTACTGCAGAGGGCTGCTCACAGGGGTTGGGGCTGGCAACAGGACGAGGGGCAGGGATGGGGGCCACCATCACTGGAGCAGGAGAGGGAAGCTCTGGTTCTACGGGGGGAGATGGGGCAGTTACAGGTGCACTGGCCTCTCGCCACTCGATAGAAGGTTCTGGTTGTCCAAGCCCAGGAGAGGAAGACTTCCGGATAACAGTCTCCAATTTATCATATACTGGAAAAGAGAAGAGATAACACTGACATTAAACACAAGAGACCATTTTTTGTGCCATTCTCTTCACCGAGTCAACGTTCAGGTTCTAAAAAGCTTTTTCTTGCTTAGGCCTCTGCTCTCAGAGCAGAACTGTATTGTGCCTGGAGGTTGGAGGGGTGAGGGTCAGACCTGGCCCTGGTTTGCTGTCTGCAGCCCCAGGCGTGGGCTGCTGTGGCTGCTGCTGCTGCTTGGGAGGCTCCAAGCTGTAGGCTGGGTGGGCCTGGCCTTGGCCCTGCTCCGGAGTTTGGCTGCCGCTCGGCTGCTGCTGCTGCGATTTGAGGTAGAAAATGTGAGGATAATGAGGGTGCGGCCATAAAAACTAGCAACATGGAAAGACAGACAAATAAGCACAAACGAGCACAAAAATAGAATTAAGCGGAAACAAGGAAACCAGTGGGTGTGGTTAGAAACATTGGCCAAGGAAAAGATAAGAAAGGAGAGACGGCAACCAAGGAAAGAAGGCAAAAAGGGAACAAAGGAGAAGATGAAGACGCAAAAAAGAAAGAGAGCAAGAGTAGTGGAGAGTGAATGACCGGGAAATGGAGGCACACAAGTTAAAACAAAGCAACAAAAAGGGAGCGTAAAAAGAAAGGACAAAAGACCGAGAAAGAGAGGAAAAAGACACTGTTAACGTCCAAGGAGAGGACAGGGAGGAAGTGTCACAACAAAAGAATTCCCTCCACAAAATCCAGAACAAGAACTGTAATTTAAGATGATTGCCCATTTCTATGAGAATGCATTCAGCAATGACTCATTTTGTTTGAATAAATAAGAAAATCTTATTTCTGGATTCTTCATGGAGGGACAGAAAGCAGAAACGACATGTTCCATAACATTTACTGTACCAGAAGAGAGGGAGGAGATACACTGATACATGCAGGTAGGTACTAGTAGGTATAGATGTGTAAGCCATATATCTGTGTCCAAGATGAATATGATAACCAACTATGACCAATGAAATACAGTGTGTTTAGGTCGCCATTGTAAAATAGCCATGGTTTTCTGTTACTCAAATTGAATAGCAAAGGTTGTGAACCTAAGGCCAGGTAAGTGTGTTAGGTGCAGATCAGTGGGTCAGTGACAGTGGCTGAAGTCTATGTGGCTGGCTGTGTCTAATGCAGTATGGCAGAGGATGGATTAGTACAGACAGAGGAAAATGTGCCTGGTCTGGTGCATGGCTCGCTCGCTCTGTCTCTCGCTCTGTCTGTCTGTCTGTCTCTCGCTCTCTGTCTGTCTGTCTGTCTGTCTGTCTGTCTGTCTGTCTGTCTGTCTCTCGCTCTCTGTCTGTCTCTCGCTCTCTGTCTGTCACTCTCTGTCTGTCTGTCTGTCGCTCTCTGTCTGTCTGTCTGTCTGTCTGTCGCTCTCTGTCTGTCTGTCTGTCTCTCGCTCTCTGTCTGTCTGTCTGTCTGTCTCTCGCTCTCTGTCTGTCTCTCGCTCTCTGTCTGTCTGTCTCTCGCTCTCTGTCTGTCTGTCTCTCGCTGTCTGTCTGTCTGTCTGTCTGTCTCTCGCTCTCAGTCAGTCAGTCAGTCAGTCAGTCAGTCAGTTCAGTAGGCCAGTGGCACACCATGGCACCCTGTGTGTGTCTGTCTCTGTGTGTGTGTGTGTGTGTGAGAGAGAGCATTAAGCCTAAGAGCAGGTAGCATGAGAGTAGATGTGTACTTACCTGCGGAGGGGTGGGGGTGGAGGAGGGTCGTCCGACAGGGGGGGTTGGATTCCGGCTCCCTGTGCCCCCTGCCATGATCTCCTCTGTGATGTCCCTGCCGCCCTGATTGGGGTCACGGATACGGATCTGGGAGGACAATGACACAAAAGGAACGCCATCTCACTAAAGCGCCAGTGTCTCAGAGCAACCCTCCCCCAGCCATTCAAAACAGTGGAGCGTGTAGTGTACAGGAGTACTGACTGAGTCTAAAGCAGCATTAATACATGTGACCAAACATTTCAGACATTCTTATTCATCTAGTGCAAATGGAGAGAGAAAAAGCTTAACATTTCAGTAGAGGCATTTAAAAGGGGTTTTGGAAAGATAATCTATTTTCATTTGGGTCTTCAAACTGAACAGCAAAATATTTCTGAATACCTTAATGTTTCCCCCTGACCCTGGATTAAAGCCATTTTTAAAGTCATCACCCTTCCATCCTTGACTTTTCCTAAATAAGTATATTCAACACATGTATGTTGTTAGACTTTCGATATCACAAACATTATTTGTGTTATAAGCAGTTTTATGAAGACGTAATTTCTTCCCCTCATTCATCACCAGTCAGCCTGCGCAGCTGATGGCCCATCGAAACTACATTTTACATTTTAGTCATTTAGCAGACGCTTTTATCCAGAGCGACTTACAGTTAGTGAGTGCATACATTTTTCATAGTGACCCCCCGTGGGAATCGAACCCACAACCCTGGCGTTGCAAGCGCCATGCTCTACCAACTGAGCTACAGGAGGCCCAACTACAGGTAACTGCCAAAATAAAGGAAACACCAACATAGTGTCTTAATAGCCGCCAGAACAGCTTCAATGCGCCTTGACATAGATTCTACAAGTGTCTGGAAGTCTATTGGAGGGATGCAACACCATTCTTGCGTGAGAAATTCCATCATTTGTTTTTTTGTTGAAGGTGGTGGAAAACGCCATCTCAGGCGCTGCTCCAGAATCTCCCATAAGTGTTCAATTGGGTTGAGATCTGGTGAGAAACACACACACACACTTTAAACCCCCTATGCTCCTTAGAGACCCCTCTTTCAAAGTCAAAGAGCTCTTCTTCTAGTCATGGTAGCCAAAATATTGGGCAACTGGGTATATTTTTATATACATGACCTTGATGGGATGTTAATTGCGTAATTAACTCAGGAACCACACGTGTGGAAGCGCCTGCTTTCAAAATACTTTGTATCCCTCATTTACTCAAGTGTTCCCTGTATTTTGGTAGTTCCCTGTATATCAAAACTAATTTCACACTTATAATAATAGTTAGCCTAAAGACTAGATTAAATTGACAATAGTCTGATGGGTGACATTATTATCAATTGTCAAATTGTATATGAAGAGATGGGCCAGTGCAGCTTGGAATTAACACAGAGGCAGGGAAACGGAGTGCCGAGAAGTGACTTCAAATCCTCAAACTGTCACATGCAGGTAAGACATTTTGATTTATATAAAATTGACCAAAATGTGCAACCCTAATAGGGATGGTGTTAGACTGGTGATGAGCTGTACCTGGTTTTCTCCAGACATAGAGCATTGCATTCAGGCCAAAGAGTTAAATTTTTATCTCATCAGACCACAGAATCTTTTGCCACTCTCCCCATAAAGCCCAGATTGGTGGTGCTGTAGAGACTGTTGTCCTTCTGGCAGGTTCTCCCATCTCAGCCAAGGAACTCTGTAGTTCTATCAGAGTGGATATTGGGTTCCTGGTCACCTCCCTGACCAAGGTCCTTCTTTCCAGGTTGCTCAGTTTGGTCAGATGGCCAGCTCTAGGCAGAGTAAGGGTAGTTCCATAATTGAGACCACTGTGCTCTTGGAAACTTTCAACACTCTCGAAATGGTTTTATACCCTTCCCAAGATATGCCTAATCTCAATTATCTCTTGGAGATCTACGGACAGTTCCTTGGACTTCATGGTATAGTTTCTGCTCTGACATGCACTGTCAACTGTGGGACCTTATGTAGACAGGTGTGTTTCTTTCTAAATCATGTCCAAACAGTTGAATTGGCCACAGGTGGACGACCAATCAAGTTGTAGTGACATCTCAAGGATGAACAAAATAAATTTGATGCACCTGAGCTCAATTTGGAGTGTAATAGCAAAGGGGTGTGAATACTTATGTAAATTAAATATTTCTGTATTTATTTTTCAATAAATTAGCAAACATTTCTAAAAACATGTTTTCACTTTGTCATTATGGGGTATTGTATGCAGATGGGTAAGAAAATTCAGGCTGAATTCAGGCTGTAACAACAAAATGTGGAATAAGTCAAGGGGTATGAATACTTTATGAAGGAACTGTATGAAATGTATTTATCAGATGGTTAAAATGTTGCAGTCAAAATGACTACTCATGGGCTCGAAGTGGGGTCCCTCGAGGCAGGCCCGGCTTTTCTAGTGTTACAGAGATAGATTAAGGCCTGGCATACATTTCAAACAAACCCTCCTTCCACACACAGAAAAACTCACCTGGCAGCCTAGATCTAAATCAACCCAGGTCATCCCTCATATACCTTCTCTGTAAAATAAATAGTCTGTTTCAAAATGTAAGTTAAAAAGGCTGGTGGATACAGAAATGTCTCTTCATCAGGGATCATTTCTCATATCCTCTCACAGTATGCATGTGGAAACAGAAGAGCTGGTGCCTAACTGAGCACAGATGGCCTATGCTAGTGTGTGTATCCGTATGTGTAATGCTTACATACATAGGGAGTGTGTGATGTCTGTGTGGAGATGGCAGCTTGCTGAGATACTCACTGGTTTCTTCTCACGCTTGGCTGGTGGAGGTTGCTGCGGTGTAGGCACTATGATGGGGGGTGATGGGGGGTACACCTGCTGTCCTTGATAGAATTGAGGTCCGGGAGCTGTGTCAGGGAGGAGGAAGAAGAAAAGCTGAGTACAGTGTGTGTGTGTGTGTGTGTAGCTGAGGAACAAACTGAGTTGAAGGGGTCTGTACAAGAAGATAATTGTGCTAGAAAGGGCTACAGATATGTGTGCTTTGTGGAGGGAGACAGCCATTTTAAATCAGACTAGTGGGGTTTGTGTGTGTGCTTGGCGGAGACTCACCATACTGAGCAGGGTACTCCCCCGGCCCAGGGCCAGGATAGAAAGTGCCAGACCCCGGCGGCTGCACTGAAAACTGCTGGGGAGGCCCCACATAGGGCGTACTGTGGCGATACTGTAGAGGGAGAAACGGAGGGCATAGAATAGAAGAAAGGGTTAAAAGCCATGTTGGGGAATAGGTAGAAAATAATGTCTACTGGAGAGTAGCAGCAGCCTAGTCAGTCAGTCTCACCTGTGGGATGTAGTACTGGGCAGCCTGTGGGGAGGGGAAGGGCATGGGGGCCATCATCATCATGGTGGGCTGGTTGGGGGGGTACACCGCCGCTGTTGGGTTCTGAGAGCCGGGCCGCAGAGATGAAGCATTGGTGGGGATGGTTGGCCGCGCTGTCTGCATCTGAGCCCTCTGGAAAAACTGAGAGGCGAGAGAGACACACACACAGAGACAGATATTAAAAGTGAGAGAACTTAGTCCCAGAGAAGCAAGAGCGGATCCACAACTGTCCCAACTCAAGTCTCATCTCGTCATGCGTGTCCTCTGCCGTCTCTCATTTAATCTTTGGGGACGCAGGGGCTCAGAGAGAGAAGCCACGGAGACCTCAGAGACAGAGCATTATCTCTGAGGACCAGGTGGATGGCACTTCCACTCCATCGCTCTCAAACAGCACATCTTTCCCCAGGCAGCATAAACAAACCCATAGGACAAGGGCCTGCAGGGTGACTCCTGACTCCTGACCCCTCCAGCTGGGTTCCCTCTGCCCTCATCAGAGAGAGGTTGTGAAAGGTCTCAGAACACAGCAGTCTACCAGCGGCCTCCGCCTCCCAACCCGCTGTGCTGTTACAACAGGGCTTAGAGCGCATGGTGCCATGCTGCCAGAGTCAACCACCAACCAGCGCACAGCAACGCCCTGTACCTACCACACATGCTGTTACACGCCACACATGCTGACTTTATATGCAACCACATTAGTTTACAATGCAGTGTCCACAACAGTCACATTTGTAAAGTGAAGTGCTCTAAGATAAATTGTTCATGTTTATGCTATATAGCAGCAGTTCCCAAACTAGGGGTCGCCTGATATGAAAATGGGATTGTGGGAGAATTTCCAAAAGCCTGGTGAAAAAATAGATTTTTTCATTTTATTTCCTAAAATATACTATCGTCTTTGTATCTAAAAATCATTGTAATGTGGTTAACCTTAAAAATCTTAATTAAAATGATTAAAATCTAAAAAGAGAGCACCCTTAGACTGTTGCACTTGAACCACGGTGAATGACTAGGCCTGCTACGCTGCTGCAAAATGCATCGCCCACCATCGGCTAGTGGGATAGAATGGTGGGCTTGCACAGATGTGGCTCTATCTATCGCGGGACTGCGGGCAGGCCTTCCGCACTCTAGTTATTGTGTCTCCCTCTGCCATATGGACGCATTGTATCATACAGTGGCTTGCGAAAGTATTCATCCCCCTTGGCATTTTTCCTATTTTGTTGCCTTACAACCTGGAATTAAAATTGATTTTGGGGGGGGGGGGGAGGCTTGTATCATTTGATTTATACAACATGCCTACCACTTTGAAGATGGAAAATATTTTTGGTGGTGAAACAAACAAGAAATAAGACCAAAAAAACAGAAAACTTGAGCGTGCATAACTATTCACCCTCCTCCCAAAGTCAATACTTTGTAGAGCCACCTTTTGCAGCAATTACAGCTGCAAGTATCTTGGGGCATGTCTCTATAAGCTTGGCACATCTAGCCACTGGGATTTTTGCCCATTCTTCAAGGCAAAACTGCTCCAGCTCCTTCAAGTTGGATGGGTTCCGCTGGTGTACAGCAATCTTTAAGTCATACCACAGATTCTCAATTGGATTGAGGTCTGGGCTTTGACTAGGCAATTCCAAGACATGTAAATGTTTCCCCTTAAACCACTGAGTGTTGCTTTAGCAGTATGCTTAAGGTCATTGTCCTGCTGGAAGGTGTACCTCCGTCCCAGTCTCAAGTCTCTGGAAGACAAACAGGTTTCCCTCAAGAATTTCCCTGTATTTAGCGTCATCCATCATTCCTTCAATTCTCATCAGTTTCCCAGTCCCTGCCGATGAAAAACATAAATAATATAATAATAATAATAATAAATCCCCACAGCATCCCCACAGCATGATGCTGCCACCACCATGCTTCACTGTGGGGATGGTGTTTTCGGGGTGATGAGAGGTGTTGGATTTGCACCAGACATAGCGTTTTCCTTGATGGCCAAAAAGCTCAATTTTAGTCTCATCTGACCATAGTACCTTCTTCCATATGTTTGGGGAGTCTCCCACATGCCATTTGGCGAACACCAAATGTGTTTGTTAATTTTTTTCTTTAAGCAATGGCTTTTTTCTGGCCACTCCTCCGTAAAGCCCAGCTCTGTGGATTGTATGGCTTAAAGTGGTCCTATGGACAGATACTCCAATCTCCGCTGTGGAGCTTTGCAGCTCCTTCAGGGTTATCTTTGGTCTCTTTGTTGCCTCTCTGATTAATGCCCTCCTTGCCTGGTCCGTGAGTTTTGGTGGGCGGCCCTCTTTTGGCAGGTTTGTTGTGGTGCCATATTCTTTCCATTTTTTAAATAATGGATTTAATGGTGATCCGTGGGATGTTCAAGGTTTCTGATATTTTTTTATAACCCAACCCTGATCTGTACTTCTCCACAGCTTTGTCCCTGACCTGTTTGGAGAGCTCCTTGGTCTTCATGGTGCTGCTTGCTTGGTGGTGCCTCTTGCTTAGTGGTGTTGCAGACTCTGGGGCCTTTCAGAACAGGTGTATATATACTGAGATCATGTGACAGATCATGTGACACTTTGATTGCACACAGGTGGACTTTATTTAACTAATTATGTGACTTCTGAAGGTAATTGGTTGCACCAGATCTTATTTAGGGGCTTCATAGCAAAGGGGGTGAATACATATGCACGCACCACTTTTCCGTTATTTATTTTTTCGAAGTCTTTGAAACAAGTTATTTTTTTCATTTCACTTCACCAATTTGGACTATTTTGTTTATGTCCATTACATGAAATAAAAATAAAAATCCATTTAAATTACAGGTTGTAATGCAACAAAATAGGAAAAACACCAAGGGGGATGAATACTTTTGCAAGGCACTGTATACCGAGAGCAACTGTCAGCAAAAGAGCTCAGCGATACACAAAGATATACTACAGCAGGTAACTTTGATTGTAAACTACATATAATAATATATAAATAATATGCCATTTAGCAGACGCTTTTATCCAAAGCGACTTACAGTCATGCGTGCATACATTTGTGTGTATGGGTGGTCCCGGGGATCGAACCCACTACCTTGGCGTTACAAGCGCCGTGCTCTACCAGCTGAGCTACAGAGGACCACACATCAAACCACATCCACTGCGTGCACGCCTGTTGCACAACTGTGTGGAGATATGGGATCAGAGTATGACATTTTGCTATTTCACACCGAGGCTGTGGTTATCGAGGGGGAGAATATTGTAAAGATTTTTCGAATTGAGAGAGGAACGGTTGTCATTCGCAATGGATGTAAAAAAAAAAAGACTTGACTTTCTGTGTGATGAAAAGAAAATGTGTCTCCTTGCCTATGTAACAGACATAGGCTATTTGGAAAACGGAATGCAAGCATGCAGGGGAAATACAAAAACATTCTACAGATGAGTGGATTCAGAGGAAAGATTTCTTATACAAAAGCAAACTATGCCCCCTTTCCTTGGCTGTGCAAGTTTCTAACAGACAACAGCATAAGTGAGTGTCCCACAGGAGTGACGACTGCTCACCTCCAACGATTGAAGAGAGCACTTTGGGACCTACTTCCCGGACATGACAACGTTTGACTGGGTGCAAAATCCGTTTGACTGTGATCCTGGCTCAGTTGACATGCCGGCAAGTGAAATCACAGCTGATCGAGCTGTCATGTGACTGAATGCTGCAGACAGCGCATTCACGGGTTACTACGGAGGAGTTTTGGTTCCTGACAAAGGGAATACCATGCCATTTCCCCCCGAGCATTAACTCATGGTACCCTTCGCCAGCTCATATCTGTGTGAAGTTGGATTCAGTGATCTCGTCTGCATTAAAACCAAATATTGATCAGGTTGGACGTGACAGCAGAGAAAGGTGCGCACTGTCAACCACGCCCCCTGACTTTGAGAAGCTCCAACGCGACATGCATCAAGCACACCCATCTCATTAGTGGTGGTGAAATAAGAGACAATCAGAAATTATGTCAGACTAATTTACAATTGACTGCCATAGCCCCCCCAAAAAAGTTAACATTGGCTGTTAATTACATAATTTTTCTCCACATGGTTGGGTTCGTGAGAATTTTCAGACATCAAAATGGGGTCGTGGGGCAAAAAAGTTTGGGAACTCCTGCTACATAGCTAATGTAGACATAACTGGGGCCACAATGTATTAAAGGGTTGTTCTGTGTTGTTCTGTCAAATGAGGTGAGGTTGTATTTACAATGTGGAGACAGAGCGCTTCTTCATGCGTCATAAAACACAGAATCATTAAAAATGTTCTCATGACTGCAGAAGTCATGTTTGCAGGAAACTAAATATCACAATCAATGGGATGATCAGTGCAGCCAGGCTTTTTTTGGGGAGCTCATAAAATGTTATGCAGCAATCAATGTACTCTAAGCAAGATGAAAGACTCCAAGCAACAGCTGTGGCCGACATCCTAATGACTAGAGCTCAAGTTTACCACAACCAGTTGACTCAGGTTCAATAATTCTTCAGCGATCAGGTACCCTGAAGTATACACAACCTTTCTTTAAATGTGGTTCCTTTCATAAAAATGAAACACTTTGGAGAGGAAGAGTTAACAGTTCTAATATTCTGCATGCTGTTCATCTAAACTAAGCAAACATGATGGGAGATGAAGAATGAAGGAAAATGATCAAATGATAAAAAAAGATGTAGGTTAAAAAGAGAGAAGATAAGAGTGAGTGTGGTGGTCAGGCAGTATTAGATTGTTATGTTGTGGAGAGAGTAAGGGGTTTTCTACTGAGCATACTGTAGTTAAGATGATGGCCACTGGAGGGCTCTGGGGTTAGAGGTTAAAGGTTAGGGGTTAGGACCGTAAGGTAGGGGTGTTCCTCATGCCATGCATCTGCAGAGAGTTCTGACAAGAGTCATTATTACCTGGATGGGCCTGAATCCTCCCTTGAGTATTGAAGCAGGAAAGAGAGAAAAGCCAATGGGAGACTGCACTGATGAGTGTGGAGCCCAATACATAAACACAGTGAGCAGGCAATCATTCACAACACACTAGGGTTGGGCCATATTTGGGGAGACCTCTACTATATGCTACTCCAAATATCGCGATATCCAATATAATCGTTTTGCGCAGTTAATGACAACATAATTCTAGACTATGCAATTTTTGTGCTTATTTAGATATTATAGTCGCATTCTAATTAAATAAACTTAGTATGGCGAAACAATAAGGCTTAGTTAATTCATTTAGACATCATTTTCAACTGCTCCGTTTTGATTTGTAAAGTTCAAATAGAGTATAGTCTTGCATATCACGATATATATCGTCAATGTCAAATATCACGATATTCAATTTAAACATATATTGGCCCAACCCTACAACACACACACACGTGTATATATCATAAGGCTTTCCGCCTGTCACAATATTGTGCAGCCTGTGGGCCCTTTTGCCAATTGAGTGGTTCTCAGTCCCAGCGTGGAGCCGGCTGTATTCCCACAGAGATGACTTAGCAACAAAGACAGGGTGTGGAGGGCTGCGAGCCTGGGCCACCCTCTGGATGGAGTAATGCGACATCACAGAGCTCTGTCTATCTAGCTGCTACCATTCACCTAGGACTAAACTCAGCCAGGCTCACTGGTGGTGTCATCACAGTGGTATTCCCAACACTTCGGGGTACAGACAGAGGGAGAGAGGGCAAGAGTCTGAGTCTGTCCTGATTTGAACACTCCTTTCTTCCCTTTGCTTTACTCTGGGAACATGCACGGTAGACCAACTAGGACTTTGCTCCACTTTGGCAGTCAGACATGAGCTTGTTGTTAGTATCAGGGAGTACCAACAATGCTAGCTCTGCTAATTTCAAACAGAGCATAACTGCTTAAGTTAAATGTTAACGCAACACTCAAAATGTTAATATGATGCTTATATCTGACCTTTCCATGGCTGACATTTGAACTCTTACTGGAAAAACTGGAAGAAAACTGCTCACAGTAAACACCAGCTCAAAAACAATAAAGATACCATTTACTTGGATGTCTCTACAGTGGACGTATAGGCTACAACGAATGTTGTCCAACCAAACAACAACTTTATCCTTCAGTCTGACCTCTTGGTTTGCAGCCCTAAACACTGAAAGACTGAAGTTGCATTAGCAATGAGAAATCAAGAGTAACACGGAGAGGTCGGATGACGTCAGCCGGCTGAATAAAGAGAGGTTTTCGGCAGATGAATGAATTTTCAGATCACTATGTAGCGCTCATTGTGCAGGGGGATTGCAACTTATGTCAGAGACAAGGCTAATTTTCTCTGGACGTATAATAGCCCTTTTGTTCTGCTTCCCAACTCCACTTCCGTGGTGGCACAAGAGAGGCCAGCGCCAGGACAGAGCAGAGCCAGTATGTGCCAGGGCATGTACTGTGTACTCTGTGCCAGTAAACCGTTCAGATTCACTGAGCCTGACTGACCTAGGAAGCTGCCTATTTATAGTCTGTCAAAATGGTCAACACAGAATCATCCAGAAGGTGAGAATGTTGGACAACAAGTTATGGACAGGGTGGGAGGGGGTGCCTGTCTGCCTGTGTGACCCAGTGTCTTCAAAGGGCATCTGATTCTTATTATGACAGAGAAATAAACATAATGACAACAGGAAGACGCTATGGGATTCTCGTCTCTGTGCCCAGGCTCGTCTCAGCAGTCACATAGTTATGCTCAATCACACACAATCAAAAACACAAACACATACAATTCACAAACAAAACAACATGCAATCATATTTATACGAAACAATTAATCATCAGATAATCTAAAACACAAATTGACTCGGAATAACCCTTTTCAAAAAGAGAAGGATCGAGAACATAGTGCATGCCAATGTCCGATAAACATCTGAGCAACAGGGCATTAGATGTTGCTAAAATGTTGGAGCAGTGCCATCAGTACCACACTTGTTAACACCAAGTCTGACCAACAGTTTGCAAGTCCACAACAATGCAACATGAGAAGAAGAAAAGAGAGTAATCACTATAGTATGGCAAACACCTAGCATCGTTGTCTGACTGGCAGTCAGGCAACTGTCATCTTAGATATGCCTTTAACGACAATGTGGAAAAATCTCAGAATGGCCGTTGACGTGCCTGGGTGGAAAGCAGGCGGGAAAGGGAGACATATTCTCATTAACTTAGGGGACACATTCTGTATAAACGGGGCCAATTTCCACTGAGAGCAGAAGATCTTTGCAGACCAATAACAGTGGTGTGATGATGTGCACTAAGCAACTCTAGCTGAGGGAGCAGAAGGGAGAGGACAAACGAAATGGGTTAAGTTACCTGATGGTGGGTTGGTCGAGGGCCCGTCGCAAACTGATTGGGGAGAGAATGAGGTCCGGCAGAAAGAGATGGGGCAGCGATGTCAAAGCAGAGAGCGAAAGAGAGAGAGAGAGAGATACAGAGAAAACAAGATGAGCAATGAGGGGCACACTGAGGCATGGTAATACAAAACCACAGAGAGAGCAGTAGAGCTGCCACGTTGTCATGTTTACTGCCATTAGAGGAGATGATGCAGACCTGGTGGTTCCATATGACAGGGGGGCTGGGGCTGGGGCTGGGCATGGATGACTACATTGAAAGTGCAGATAGAACAGTAAAATACTTTAAGTATATCATCTTGAAGTCATGGGCATACTGAATCCATACATTATGACTGGGTGACAGTTTAACATTAGGTAACACAAAATGATCACACTTAACTTGAATGGCTACCTACAACTTTTAGATAACTCAAGACTGGAAAGCCCGAGAGTGTGTATAGGACTGCCTGGCAGACACATCAGGGCTGATCATTACTGAACAATCACTACCTCAGATGATACGGTACCCCTCTAGGCCAATCAAAATGTCTGGATTTCCCAAAGCACACCAGTCATAATACATACGCATGACACAGAGAGAACGGGCACTTACCGGGCGACTCTGTGGCTGTGCATTCATTTGCTGGGTCTGAGGAGAGTACACTAGAGGTGTGGAGCCAGCATTCTGTCCAGTGGAGTATGGAGACTGTCATGGGGGGAGGGACAGAGGGGTGGATGTACGAGAGAGCAGGATAGAGAGAGGGGGATGGATGTAGGACAGAGAGAAAGGGGAGAGAAACAGAAATGGTAGTTAAGAACAAGCTGAGGAGAGATGTGATGACACAGCGGTTTGACCATTTTACCTGGGTCAAAATAATTTAGACCAACCAAACTGTTGCTCTCCTCACCAATGAAGAATAATGGACAGTGTGTGTGTTAGCATGGTAATCTAGTGTAGTAGTTTAGTGAAACACCATTGTCTTACATCAGATAGCCCAATGGCCTTCTGCACTGATCTATCTGATGACATGCAAACAATCATGGGATAGATTTTAAAAAGTTGTTTGTCTACAATACACAGTCATAACATTCGTAAATGTTACCAAGGTGGCATTGTCTACTGAACTTCCATTCGTCCTCAAAGAGTTAGAGTTAACCTTACCAAAAAACATACATCTGTAGCTAATTTGGATGTTTTCATCATGAGCAAGTCTTAACGACCTAATTCTATATATAAATACAGTGGGGAAAAAAGTATTTAGTCAGCCACCAATTGTGCAAGTTCTCCCACTTAAAAAGATGAGAGGCCTGTCATTTTCATCATAGGTACACGTCAACTATGACAGACAAAATGAGGAAAACAATTCCAGAAAATCACATTGTAGGATTTTTTATGAATTCATTTGCAAATTATGGTGGAAAATAAGTATTTGGTCAATAACAAAAGTTTCTCAATACTTTGTTATATACCCTTTGTTGGCAATGACACAGGTCAAACAAGTCTTCACAAGGTTTTCACACAGTGTTGCTGGTATTTTGGCCCATTCCTCCATGCAGATCTCCTCTAGAGCAGTGATGTTTTGGGGCTGTCGCTGGGCAGCACGGACTTTCAACTCCCTCCAAAGATTTTCTATGGGGTTGAGATCTGGAGACTGGCTAGGCCACTCCAGGACCTTGAAATGCTTCTTACGAAGCCACTCCTTCGTTGCCCGGGCGGTGTGTTTGGGATCATTGTCATGCTGAAAGACCCAGCCACATTTCATCTTCAATGCCCTTGCTGATGGAAGGAGGTTTTCACTCAAAATCTCACGATACATGGCCCCATTCATTCTTTCCTTTACACGGATCAGTCGTCCTGGTCCCTTTGCAGAAAAACAGCCCCAAAGCATGATGTTTCCACACCCATGCTTCACAGTAGGTATGGTGTTCTTTGGATGCAACTCAGAATTCTTTGTCCCCCAAACAGTTTTTACCAAAAAGTTATACTTTGGTTTCATCTGACCATATGACATTCTCCCAATCCTCTTCTGGATCATCCAAATGCACTCTAGCAAACTTCAGACGGGCCTGGACATGTACTGGCTTAAGCAGGGGGACACGTCTGGCACTGCAGGATTTGAGTCCCTGGCGGCGTAGTGTGTTACTGATGGTAGGCTTTGTTACTTTGGTCCCAGCTCTCTGCAGGTCATTCACTAGGTCCCCCCGTGTGGTTCTGGGATTTTTGCTCACCGTTCTTGTGATCATTTTGACCCCACGGGGTGAGATCTTGCGTGGAGCCCCAGATCGAGGGAGATTATCAGTGGTCTTGTTTGTCTTCCATTTCCTAATAATTTATCCCACAGTTGATTTATTCAAACCAAGCTGCTTACCTATTGCAGATTCAGTCTTCCCAGCCTGGTGCAGGTCTACAATTTTGTTTCTGGTGTCCTTTGACAGCTCTTTGGTCTTGGCCATAGTGGAGTTTGGAGTGTGACTGTTTGAGGTTGTGGACAGGTGTCTTTTATACTGATAACAAGTTCAAACAGGTGTCATTAATACAGGTAACGAGTGGAGGACAGAGGAGCCTCTTAAAGAAGAAGTTACAGGTCTGTGAGAGCCAGACATCTTGCTTGTTTGTAGGTGACCAAATACTTATTTTCCACCATAATTTGCAAATAAATTCATAAAAAATCCTACAATGTGATTTTCTGGAAATGTTTTTCTCAATTTGTCTGTCATAGTTGATGTGTACCTATGATGAAAATTACAGGCCTCTCTCATCTTTTTAAGTGGGAGAACTTACACAATTGGTGGCTGACTAAATACTTTTTTCCCCCACTGTATAAAACGAAAGCAATGTTAACCCAACGCCAGTACAACCTCAATGCTTAATAAATACTCCCTCAAGGTAGCTAGCTAGCGTAGTAAAATGATATCTAATAGCGCAATTAATATGTTTTCATGATAAGACACTTGCTGTTCTGCCCCGTTTAGTGCACCGAGTTCTGTAGCAGCTGTCTGATCTAGCTGCGACGTTATCGTGTTGGCTAAATGTTACAAAGTAGCGAGTCACAAGTGCCAGCTATCAGAGTCAAATACATGCTGATTTCTGAGTACAGCCCCATAACTTCGGTGCAGTACAACTTCATCAGCAAGCTGGCAAACTAGCTACAGTAATGGCCATTCCAACTAGCTAGCTGCTAACAAGTTTGCTCTGCTGATTGACTACAGCTCAGCGTTCAACTGCCCTCAAAGCTCATCACTAAGCGAAGGACCCAGGGACTAAACACCTCCCTCTGCAACTGGATCCTGGCCTTCCTGACGGGCCGCCCCCAGGTGGCAAGGGTAGGCAACAACACATCTGCCACACTGATCCTCAACACGGGGGCCCCTCAGGGGTGCGTGCTTAGTCCCCTCCTGTACTCCCTGTTCACCCATGACTGCGTGGCTAAGCACGACTCCAACACCATCATTAAGTTTGCCGACGACACAACGGTGGTAGGCCTGATCACTGACAATGATGAGACAGCCTTTTGGGAGGAGGTCAGAGACCTGGAAGGGTGGTGCCAGGACAACAACCTCTCCCTCAACGTGATCAAGACAAAGGAGATGATCGTGGACTACAGGAAAAGGAGGGCCGAGCACGCCCTCATTCTCATCGACGGAGCTGTAGTGGAGCAGGTCGAGAGCTTCAAGTTCCTTGGTGTCCACATCACCAACAAACTATCATGGTCCAAACACACCAAGACAGTCGTGAAGGAGGGCACGACAACACCTATTCCCCCTCAAGAGACTGATAAGATGTGTCATGGGTCCTCAGATCCGCAAAAAGTTCTACAGCTGCACCATCGAGACTATCCTGACTGGTTGCATCACCGACTGTTATGGTAACTGCTCGGCATCTGACCGCAACGCGCTACAGAGGGTAGTGCGTACGGCCCAATACATCACTGGGGCCAAGCTTCCTGCCATCCAGGACCTCTATACCAGGCAGTGTCAGAGGAAGGTCCTAAAAATTGCCAAAGACTCCAGCCACCCTAGTCATTGACTGTTCTCTCTGCTACCGCACGGCAAGCGGTACCGGAGCGCCAAGTCTAGGTCCAAAAGGCTCCTTAACAGCTTCTACCACCAAGCAATAAGATTGCTGAACAGCTAATCAAATGGCATAAACCGTCTGGTGATTGGTTGAGCCTTCTTGCGTGTGTGTGACGTCACACAGATGCTTTACACAGAGCCGTCTGACTGCGGCCTGCGTCCAGTGAAACTCCAGGGAAGAACCGCCCTTTCTATAGGCTCCTGGCTAATTCCTTGTTCTATGGGTCGACTGTAGCATTGTAGCTAAGCCTAACTATTTTCATTTTTACATTTTAGTCATTTAGCAGACGCTCTTATCCAGAGCGACTTACATGAGCAATTAGGGTTAAGTGCATTGCTTAAGGGCACATCGACAGATTTTTCACCTAGTCGGCTCGGGTATTAGAACCAGCGACCTTTCGGTTACTGGCACAACGCTCTTACCCACTAAGCTACCTGCCGCCCCTAACCTGCTAAGGTTAACCGTAACCTTATTCTCCTAACCTGCTAAATTAATTAATCTAACCTTCTGCGTTACTGCTCCTAAGCTGCTACGTTAATTGTCCGAACCAGCTACGTTAATTAGCCAAACCGGCTACGTTAGTTCTCCTACCCTGCTACGTTAGTTCACCTACCCTGCTACGTTAATTATCCTAACCTGCTACGTTAGTTCTCCTAACCTGCTACATTAGTTATCCTAACATGCTATGTTAACAAACCATCTGTGGCGACAAAGAGGGGGCTTGGTTTCCCTGGGCGGTTCTTCCCTGGAGTTTCCCTAGAAGCAGGCCGCAGTCAGACCTAATTGGTCTGTTTAGCTAGCTCGTGCCGCCGGAATGAGCAGTTAGTGCCAACCGAAAGACTTGGGAAACCCAGCTTTATCTTGATCACCAAATTAATTGGGAAATAAGTGAAAGCCTCATCAGCTAGCTAACAATCTATTTTAGTTGTAACAAATGTATCAAAGAATAGGTAATGCGTCCACGATTAGTTAGTAGCTACTGCCTGGTCAGTGAGCAAGCTACATTTCAGTAATTAGCTATCCTCCGAAATGTGGTGGTCAGTGGATAAACTAACGATGAGTTGAATATTTGTCTGAAAACAAACTAGTCACCTGTTAGTGTTGCCCGTGGTGTAATCATGTCTAAGCAGTTGGCTAATGTAGCCTGTGTGCCCATGAGTTCCCGAGTCGAACATTCGCCAGTGTGAGACAGCATGCTAGCTAGCTACATTTCAGCCTGTAGCTATCCTTCTAAATGCAGTGGTCACTGGATAAACTACACTGAACAAAAATATAAACGCAACATGTAAAGTGTTGGTCCCATATTTCATGAGCTGAAATCAAAGAGCCCAAAAATATTATTTATCTCATTTTGTGCACAAATTTGTTTACATCCCTGTTAGTGAGCATTTTTCCTTCGCCAAGATAATCCATCCACCTGACAGGTATGGCATATCAAGAAGCTGATTAAACAGAATGATCATTACATAGGTGCATCTTGTGCTGGGGACAATAAAAGGCCACTCTAAAATGTGCAGTTTTGTCACACAACACAATGCTACAGATGTCTCAAGTTTTGAGGGACCGTGCAATTGGCATGCTGACTGCAGGAATGTCCACGAGAGCTGTTGCCAGAGAATTGAAAGTTAATTTCTCTACCATAAGACGCCTCCTACGTCATTTTATAGAATTTGGCAACGTCAGACAACGTGTAACCACGCCAGCCCAGGACCTCCACATCCGGCTTCTTCATCTGCGGGATTGTCTGAGACCAGCCACCTGGACAGCTGCTGAAACTGTGGGTTTGCACAACCAATCACTAAACGGATATTCAATTTGTAAGTCGCTCTGGATAAGAGCGTCTGCTAAATGACGTAAATGTAAATGTAAATATTCATGATTTTACCTCCGGGTATCCTACGAAAGGAAATTTTGCTATCTGGAGAAACTTAGAATGGCGCATTAGAGTGACACCATTTGAAGAAAGACAATGGTGAAACACTGGACATTATTTATGTTGTCTCAGCCTGTCTGGCACTTTTTGCAGGGGTTAGGCCTGAGAGCTAAATATGGGGTATCTTGTGCTTGGCTACGTCTCCCAGGAGCTTCAATAATACCATCTCCTGTGTCGCATCTCTTCATGGGTGCAGTGGAAGGATTTAAATCAGCTTTGCTTGCTCTTATGAGAGGCTGGTGGTGTGGCTATATAGCTGGGATAATTAAAGTTGTGCCACTGGCTGCAGACACTATTAATAGGCCAGAGAGAGCAGCTCCTTCAGGCCGAGGCAGTGTGTGGGCTGGGAGAACCATGCTGAACACACAGGGATATAGGAACCCTTTCATCACACACACACACCTTACGCAAAGGCTGACTCATTCTGGAATCCCCAATAAGTGTTTTTGTTTGTGTGTGCGCGCGCTTCAAGGCAGTAGGAGAAACTAGCAAATCCCAGGAGCAGCAATGTAATTGACTGTACCAGTGTACTAATTGATTAACCCTTTAGCAGGCTCTTATGGAGAACAGAGAGCGAGCACTGTAGCAGTTTGGAAGTTGACGATTTCCTGTGGAATTCTAATCATTAAAAAAAATGTCCTTCTCTTGGACTATTGACAGACAGCACACAGGTCATACAAAAATACAATATTTGACCAATCAACAGGCCACTCTGTGCATTTAATTAATAAATTAATGCAAACAAAGCATGCAGCAACAGGCATTTTGATAAAGATGTTAGAGAAAAACGGGAGGAGAAGAAAGAATGAGAGAGAGAAAGAGAGCGAGAGACAAAAATAAATACAGATGGAAACACATAGGCAGGCAGACAGACAGAACAATGGTCATACGTAGAGAGGATGGCGGCGGACTCGGCTACACTCACCCCTCCGCCTGCCTCCCAGCCCTTAGGGTAGCGATATGGGGAAGCTGTGGGTACTGATACCTGAGAGAGCGCCGGTGAGTGGGCATGCCCTGGCGGTGTGCCCGCCAGGTTAGGGTGTCCCTTTGTGATGTCATGAGCCGTGTAGGGAGGGCCAGGGTGCCTCGGTACCTAAAGCACACAAAGAGAGACATCAGATAAATACAACATGAAAGACAAAGGGGCACTGAAGACATAGGAAGATGGAGGGTACAGTGCATTCGGAAAGTATTCAGACCCTTTGACTTTTTCCACATTGTTACGTTACAGCCTTATTCTAAAATGTATCCGTTTTTTCCCCTCATCAAATTCTAAATTTGAGGGGGATTTAAAAAATAATAATATCACATTTACATAAGTATTCTGACTATTTACTCAGTACTTTGTTGAAGCACCTTTGGCAACGATTACAGCCTTGAGTCTTCTTGGGTATGACGCTACAAGCTCAGCACACCTGTATTTGGGGAGTTTCTCCCATTCTTCTCTGCAGATCCTCTCAAGCTCTGTCAGGTTGGATGGGGAGCGTCGCTTCACAGTTATTTTCAGGTCTCTCCAGAGATGTTCGATGTGGTTCAAGTCTGGGCTCTGGCTGGGCCACTCAAGGACATTCAGAGACCTGTCTTGAAACCACTCCTGCGCTGTCTTGGCTGTGTGCTTAGGGTTGTTGTCCTGATGGAAGGTGAACCTTCGCCCCAGTCGGAGGTCCCATCCCTACATGCTTCACCGTAGGGATGGTGCGAGTTTTCCTCCAGACGTGACGCTTGGCATTCAGGCCAAAGAGTTCCATCTTGGTTTCATCAGACCAGAGAATCTTGTTTCTCATGGTCTGTGAGTCTTTTAGGTGCCTATTGGCAAACTCCAAGCTGGCTGCCATGTGCCTTTTACTGAGGAGTGGCTTCCGTCTGGCCACTCTACCAAAAAGGTATGATTACTGGAGTGCTGCAGAGGTGGTTATCCTTCTGAAAGGTTATCCCATCTCCACAGAGGAACTCTGGAGCTCAGTCAGAGTGACCATCGGGTTCTTGGTCACCTCCCTGACCAAGGCCCTTCTCCCCCGATTGCTCAGTTTGGCCGGGCTGCCAGCTCTAGGAAGAGTCTTTCTGGTTCCAAACTTCTTCCATTTAAGAATGATGGAGGCCACTGTGTTCTTGGGGACCTTCAATGCTGCAGAATTTTTTTGGCACCCTTCCCCAGATCTGTGCCTCGACACAGTCCTGTCTCAGAGCTCTACAGACAATTCTGTCGAACTCATGGCTTAGTTTTTGCTCTGACATGCACTGTAAACTGTGGGACCTTCTATAGACAGGTGTGTGCCTTTCCAAATCATGTCCAATCAATTGAATTTACCACAGGTGGACTCCAATCAAGTTGTAGAAACATCAAGGATGATCAATGGAAACAGGATGCAAAAGGAGGGAATGTTACTGGGAACTTCAGAAATTTACCAGTAAACTACTTTAGGTAATTTTTATAACATGTAGGAGAGATAAAATAATAAAATATGTTTTAAATATGAAATATAAAATGACAAAGCTGTAAAATATTATTCTAAATATAAATCAATTTAGGGAATAACGTTGATGTTATGAGGGTTTCAGCATGGAATATCCTTTATTCTTTTACACTAGGGGTGTGTATCTTTCGCTTTCAAGATGATTCGATACGTAAACACTGAATAAAAATATGAACACAACATGCAACAATTTCAAAGATTTTACTAAGTTACAATTCATATAAGGAAATCAGTCAATTGAAATAAATTCATTAGGCCCTAATCTATGGATTTCACATGACTGGGAATACAGATACGCATCTGTTGGTCACAGATACCTTTATAAAAAGGTAGGGGCGTGGATCAGAAAACCAGTCAATATCTGATGTGACCCACCATTCATGCAGCGCGACACATCTTCTTCGCATAGAGTTGATCAGGCTATTGATTGTGGCCTGTGGAATGTTGTCCCACTCCTCTTCAATGGCTGTGCGAACTGGAACACACTGTGGTACACGTCGATCCAGAGCATCCCAAATATGCTCAATGGGTGACATGTCTGATGACTATGCAGGCCATGGAAGAACTGGAACATTTTCAGCTTCCAGGATTTGTGTAAAGATCCTTGCGACATGGGGCTGTGCATTATCATGCTGAAACAGGAGGTGACGGCAGCGGATGAATGGCACGACAAATTGCCATCAATAAAATGCAACTGTGTTCGTTGTCCGTACATTTTGCCTGCCCATACCATAACCCCGCAATTGAGATTCCCTGAGACGGTTTCTGACAGTTTGTGCAGAAATTATTCGGTTGTGCAAACCCAGTTTCATCAGCTGTCCGGGTGGCTGGTTTCAGACGAGCCCGCAGGTGAAGAAGTTGGATGTGTAAGGCCTGGGCTGGCGTGGTTACACGTGGTCTGCGTTTGTGAGGCCAGTTGGACGTACTGCCAAATTCACTAAAACGACATTGGAGGCGGTTTATGGTAGAGAAATTAACATTACATTCTCTGGCAACAGCTCTGTTGGACATTCCTGCAGTCAGCATGCCAATTGCACGCTCCCTCAAAACTTGACACATCTGTGGCATTGTATTGTGTGACAAAACTGCACATTTTAGAGTGGCCTTTTATTGTCCCCAGCACAAGGTGCACCTGTGTAATGATCATGCTGTTTAATCAGCTTCTTTATATGCCACACCTGTCAGGTGGACGGATTATATTGGCAAAGGAGAAATGCTCACTAACAGGGATGTAAACAAAATTGCAGCCAAAATCAGAGAAATTAGCTTTATGGAACATTTCTGGGATCTTTATTTCAGTGTGTGTGTGTGTGTGTGTGTGTATGTGAATAATGTATGTCTATGGTGTATGTACTATTGTCTGTGTGTGAGTAAATTATGTATGTCTATGGTGTATACTATATAGGCACCTGATCTGAGCCATAAGTGAGACTAGGCATCTACCACTATCAGCTTTGGGGGGGCAATGTTTTTTGGTTCTGAAATCACCATCACCCCCTAATGGATTTGTCATTTTTGCAGATGAAGTGTCTGAACTAGTAATATAACAATATTTATGGTTTACAAATTAGCTATGACATAGCCAACTCATATATAGCAGAACTTTTGATTTCGTTGGTCAGTACGCAAAGCTGGGCACAGTGCACAGTTTGACTAGGCTTCTGATATTCCATAGGCTTGTTCGCCATGCAAAATGACTTGTAGATCAATGACTGGCAACACAGTTAGATGCTTAGTTCGACACTGAAGGAGAGGACACATCAGTTGTCACAAAATATGAGGTATTTTAAGAAGGTAGAAAGTAATATGAGAAAAACAGTGAATCGGTGATTCGTAACGTTTAAACTGATTTTCTGACCGATGCATGCTACATTTCGATCGGTTTGGGGTCTGTGAACCTATGCAGTCTTATCTTAAACATTTGAATCGTGGACCGATGTGTATCGTTACATCCTTATTTTACACATTTTATAAGTCAATATGTCTATGTTGTAAATGTATTGGGGCTGACCTGGTGGCAGTTGTGAAAAAAGTCAATAGTTGGAAGAGTTGCTGAGATAATTGCAATTTGCAAATGATGTCATTATTGATTAGATGCTTTTTTTTCATTAGGCTATTTTCTCTTGAACCATACAGTCTTTCCACAAGAAACTCATGGACAATTAGGGCTGGGTGATACATACATTTGAATTAATTTGATGAATAATTCAAATGTATGTTTAGCGTGTTATTATAAATGCCTGTATCAGAAGAACCAAGGTATTTTGTGTTTTTATGAGCGTTTATGTCCGCTTGTTCTCATTTTGTCTTTTTGGTCTCGTCTCCTTCTGTGCTATATGCATCTTCCCATTTAAAAACACACACACACACACAAAGCCCCTCACAACAACAAAGATGAGAGATCACTTCTTCTTCTCTGACAAGAAGTTTCAACTCTGTATTTGCATTTGATATGGACACCGAAGCACATTGAGACATTATTTTACTGTAATAGAGAAGTTAATCTTTCGAAAAATACCCTTTTTATGTCTCAACTCCTCAAATTGAGCGCAGAGCAGACACAACAAAAAGTATTAATGAACATTGATTCTGGAAAAGTAATGCTCAGTTTGTCGCACGCAGCATTGAGGTACCGCTAGCAGCATTTTAGCCAAAGACTTATACTTGCTGTCTAGTCTGTGTTTGATAAATGTGCAATGAGCATAAAACACAATAATATAAGGAATTGGCAACTTGTTCTCATTCTGAGAAATAAAGTAGGCCACTTGATTTCAACATCTGAACAAAGTGAAGAGGCTAGCATGCTGTTCAAACAGTTGGAGACGGACAGAAGGGTGAGTTCATAACAATTCAACTGTTCTACCTTGTAAGCGAGCAAATAGATCCAAGTTGGCTAAACTTGAAATAAACAGCTGGCTACTCACTAGCACGTGGGCTTGTGCTTAATGCATGGTTCTGGTTAAATTTGTAAGAAAAAAGGGCATTTTCATAAACAGTCTTGAAAGCCAGATCAGTGATTAATGCACAAAAAAAAGCAGGTTAAACTATTTTAAATTATTAATGAGTCTTATGGTTGTGGAAGGTTTATATTTAGCCTATGTATACTTTCACAAGCCCTGAATTCATTAGATTATTGCTGACTGTTTGACATTCAGCATATTTGACCTTTAAATTGTACAACAAAGCTTATTTAGAGAAAATATTTTTAAAAATCAAGACGTATATAACGTGAACCACCCATAAAAGTTTGAAAGAAAAATCGAGATATGATTTTTAGGCCATATCGCCAAGCCCTATGGACAAAGATTTTTATTTTTAAAGTATACAAAAAAATCCAGTAACTGATACTGGTAGTTTTGCAACCCTAGAACGCACACACAGGACTCCACAGGTCATTAGAACTGCTCCTGCTGAGGAATGTAAATTAGGCACTTTAAGGTAGGGATCAACTGCTGTCTGGCTCTGTGCAGAGGAGCAGACCTGTGCTGTAAATGAAGTGTGTTGTGCCCTGCTGTGCAGACTTAGGCTTTGCCCTGGGCTGTGGAGTGCTGCCCTGTCTGTCCCTTTGCATTGCTGGGCATGCAGTGTGCTTCGTGCTGTATCCCCTGCCCCTGTCCTGTGCTGTACTGTGAGCTGTAAAATACTGCAGCTGCAGCACTAGGCCTGGCACAGCAGAGATAATGCAGGCTGGCCTCTGCTCCCCTGGGCTTTCTGCTGCTCACACACCTGCTGCACAGGAGCCTCTGTGAGGTGATGGTAACACTCTCTCTTCTGTTTGTCTTTGGACAACATTTTCTCTCAACAACCCTGGTTTACTCTCAATCCCTAACATCTCTCTGTTTGGTCCACTTCCTCTGATTGACAGGATAAAGGCAGCTAATCGGACTGCTGTTGCCAGGGGAGGAGTCTCTGCCGGTGACCGATTCCCCTGACAGGCAGAGTGGGGGAGGGGCAGAAGCCGCATAGCCCAGCATAGGCCGAGGAAGGGAAGGAAGAGTCCAGAAGGGAGAGTCCAGAAAGCAGCCCTCTCCTCGGCCGCAGAGCAGACCAAAGCCTTCCAGGAACAGTTTCCAATGATGTCATGCCTGCAGACCGCCAACAAACCCACACAGTCATTTGCAGCTGACACTTCTCAATGCTGTGTATACATGTATTTATCAACCAGCATGATGTGATAGGTCAATTACATCAAACAAATCACAACTGTTCAACTTAATAAAAAATGTTAAGTCCCCTATTTAAGGGACTTTGAGCAGTTCTGGACCGGTTTCGGCCGACATTTGTGTTAACAAAGCGCTCTTTGAACGGCGTAACATCAATTGTGTACTCCATTAAACCTCTGGTTGTCCCGCCTCACATGCCGTGAAATCTGGCACTGGGCTTGGGTAGTATACCGTATATATCATATACCGGTGTATTTGGAAGTAGCCACGGGATGGTTTTTCAATACCGTCAACCCCGTTGAAACTATTTCTTTGAAGTTTTTTAAATAAATGTGAATATTTGTAGCTACTTTTTAAGTAAATACCTGCAGTCAACTTGTGCAATACGTTAGGAGATAAAGCAGATCACGTTCTACATTTCACCAGTCACATTTTTCATTATAAAGCTTACCGGTAGTACACAGTCTCATGGTTTTAGTTTACGAGCACATAACCATGAGAGACCGGAGCCTTGTGACTCATTCACTGTTGTGCAGCACGCGCCAGGTGATTTAGTTACAGTATGGAATTCACAACTATATATTTGGCAGCTAGATATCGTATAACTGTATAAAATGTGCTAAAAGTTCAGCAGTTTTGATTTGGTTTGCACATTTTGTAGCTAGTTATCCAACTAAGTGGTTAGCTTCTTGACCAAGCTTCTCTTGGTAACAGCAGAGAACCCCCTCCTTGACCAAGAGCCTTGCTGTCTAATAGTTGTGAGTAGCATTTTTGAGTTACTTGTAAAACTTTATGAGCTGGGATGTCTGTCCTGCAAATAGTTTGACAGAGACTGTATAAAGATGTTTTCAATGCACCCGTTCTGATTTATCTAGCATTCGCTATGGGATTTTACATGTACTTGTTAGCATTGTTAAACTTCGGATTACAGGGGCTTGAAAAAAGCACCACTTGTGTTCAATGCCGGTATTAGCGAATATCCCGGGATGTCACAAGGTCGGTATGAAGGTACGACAATCTGCATAGGGAGCGACACGTCACATTTTCTGGCCTATCCAGACAAAGGATTGATTTCCTCTGGCTGTGAACCTTGGCGCTCCACTTTCAATACGGTATATGAAATGGGAGAGCATAGCGATTGCAGCAATAACAGTGTCATCTTGCTGTGATGTTCTCAGATGGATTTAGAGCTCTCAACATGAAAACATTAGGGCTGTCAAAGTCAACACATTATTATCGCATTAACACGTGACGTTTATTACTGTAAATAAATTACACCGTTAATCGAGTCACCATTTCTTCACCGCACGTAAACTTTTAAGCGCATGTGTTTTTCAGACTGACCCTTTTAAGCGCAGAACACAACACCAAAACACAGCTACAGTCAATGCTTGTGCCTTTACATTGCTGAAGACTGTGTGCCTCCCACCAAAATCATGTAAAAGTTATGCCCAATATTCCCGGAGCTGTGTTTTTTCTTTCTACCGCGGATTCGTGTGCATGTCGCGGGCCATTTTAAACTGCTCGCGAGTTGCTATTTTTTGGTTTGATAACAAACAATGTTTAGCTAGCTAGTCATGTTACCTACCTAGCTAGCTAGCAACCTGAACTTGACCACTGACTAGGCTATGCCCAAAGTTGGATGGCACAGGAATAACTGAAAAGGGATAGGCTACTTAAAGAGGTGCTTCAAAAGGTAGGCTGCATATGCAATAGTGGGGTATGTATGATTGTGTGTGTGAGAGAGAGGATGGGTGTGAGAGTGGGAGGAAGTGAGAGAGAAAGAGAGGGTGTGGGAGGGAGACAGTGTAGGCCTGTGTGTGTAAAGTTATCTGAACAGTACAGATGGATACAGTGTTTTCATAACATTGTTGGACAAGTTGAAATGCTCTTTGTTCTTTGTTAGAGCCTGTTCTTTTTTTTCTAAAGTCACACTCATTTAGAATGCCTGAAGCTTTCACAGTACTTTTTAAAGCTGTGCATGTGTGAGAGAGAAAGGGAGATACTTGTTTGTGTGTGTGTGTGTGTGGCTGTGCACAAGTGGAGGCTCCTCAGAGGAGGAAGGGAAGGACCATCCTCCTCTGGGAATTTCATACAAATAAAAATAGTGAAACATTAAAAAAGTTATACTTTTTAGATAAAACTACACTAAATATATTCAAATGTCACCAAATAATTGATTAAAACACAATGTTTTGCAATGAAGGTCTACAGTTGCCTCAGCAGCACTCTGTAGGTTAGCACCCTGGTTTAGTACATTGACTTCAATACAAAACCTAGGAGGCTCATGGTTCTCACCCCCTTCCTGACTTACACAGTAATTATGACAACTTCCGGAGGACGTCCTCCAACATATCAGAGCTCTTTCAGCATGAACTGACATGTTGTCCACCCAATCAAAATATCAGAGAATTAATCTAGTACTGAAAGCATAAGCTACAGCTAGCTAGCACTGCAGTGCATAAAATGTGGTAAGTAGTTGACTCAGAGCGAGAGAAAGACAATAGTTTAACAGTTAACAAATTAATTTATTTCAAAATTAAGGATAAGCAAGAGAGAGAGAGCTAGCTATATTTGGGGGATTTTTGTTTTGTTTTTTACTTTCACTTAGCTAGATAATGCAGCTAGCTAGTTTAGCCTACTCAAAAAGCGAGGGATGCTATGTTAGCTAGCTGGTTATGGCTATCCAAGCTTCTGGTTTTATTAATTTATTGCCACTGGGGCCCACCGGTGAAACTGCTAAACTGCTTTCTGACAGTAGCTAGTGGGTTTACTAGCGCGTTAGTTCTAGTAGCTATGCTGACTATGATGTGTCAACAGTGTAAGCCGTGTGTAGCAGTTATAGCTGTCATGATATGAAGGTTAGGCTTGGAAAGGTTTTTTCGCCTGGTCACATACAGCTGACGTGTTGTGCACTGATGTCTACAAGTGAAGGGAAAAGGTAAGAGGAGAGCACGTAGATAGTTGCGAGAAGGAATTATATATATACACTACCAGTCAAAAGTTTGGACACCTACTCATTCAAGGGTTTTTCTTTATTTTTACTATTTTTTACATTGTAGAATAATAGTGAAGACATCAAAACTATGAAATGACACATATGGAATCATGTCGTAACCAAAAGAGTGTTAAACAAATCAAAATATATTTTATATTTGAGATTCTTCAAATAGCCACCCTTAGCCTTGATGACAGCTTTGCACACTCTTGGCATTCTCTCAACCAGCTTCACCTGGAATGCTTTTCCAACAGTCTTGAAGGAGTTCCCACATATGCTGAGCACTTGTTGACTGCTTTTCCTTCACTCATCCCAAACCATCTCAATTGGGTTGAGGTTGGGGGATTGTGGAGGCCAGGTCAACTGATGCAGCACTCCATCACTCTCCTTCTTAGTGCCAATTTTGTACTTTCACTAAGTACGATCATATTTATTTAACAGTTATAAGAAAGGTGAAATATTATTGTAAGTCGTTTATAATTTGATTGTTACTATATTTAGAAAGCATTTAAATAATTTCAAGCCCCAATCCCCCACTTTTGTTGAATAGGAAAGAAATTGTGATTTTTCATATACAGTGCTTTAGGAAAGTATTCAGACCCCTTCCCCACATTGTTACGTTACAGCCTTATTTTAAAATAGATTAAATACCTTTTTTTCCCCTCAAATCTACACACAAATAAACCATAATGACAAAACGAAAACAGATTTTTTTTACATAAATATTCAGACCCTTTGCTATGAGACTCGAAATTGAGCTCAGGTGCATCCTTTTTCCATTGATCATCCTTGAGATGTTTTTACAACTTCATTGGGGTCCACCTGTGGTATATTCAATTGATTGGACATGATTTGGAAATGAACACACCTGTCTATATAAGGTACCACAGTTGACAGTGCATGTCAGAGTAAAAACCAAGCCATGAGGTGGAAGGAATTGTTCGTAGAGCTCAGAGACAGGATTGTGTCGAGGCACAGATCTGGGGAAGGGTAACAAAAAATGTCTGCAGCATTGAAGGTCCCCTAGAACACAGTGGCCTCCATCATTCTTAAATGGAACAAGTTTGGAACCACCAAGACTCTTCCTAGAGCTGACCGCCCGGCCAAACTGAGCAATCGGGGGAGAAGGGCCTTGTTCAGGGAGGTGACCAAGAACCCGATGGTCACTCTGAAGGAGCTCTAGAGTTCCTCTGTGGAGATGGGAGAACCTTCCAGAAGGACAACCATCTCTGCAGCTCACCACCAATCAGGCCTTTATGGTAGAGTGGCCAGACGGAAGCCACTCCTCAGTAAAAGGCACATGACAGCCTGCTTGGAGTATGCCAAAAGGCATCTAAAGACTCTCAGACCATGAGAAACAAGATTCTCTGGTCTGATGAAACCAAGATTGAACTCTTTGGCCTAATTGCCAAGCGTCACGTCTGGAGGAAACCTGGCACCATCCCTACGGTGAAGCATGGTGGTGGCAGCATGATAATGTGGGGATGTTTTTCAGCGGCAGGGACTGGGAGACTAGTCAGGATCGAGGGAAAGATGAATGGAGCAAAGTACAGAGAGATCCTTGATGAAAACCTGCTCCAGAGCACTCAGGACCTCAGACTGGGGTGAAGGTTCACCTTCCAACAGGACAACGACACTAAGCACACAGCCAAGACAACGCAGGAGTGGCATCGGGACAAGTCTCTGATTGTCCTTGAATGGCACAGCCAGAGCCCGGACTTGAACCCGATCTAACATCTCTGGAGAGACCTGTAAATAGCTGTGCAATGACGCTACCCATCCAACATGACAGAGCTTGAGAGGATCTGCAGAGAAGAATGGGAGAAACTCCCCAAATACAGGTGTGCAAAGCTTGTACCCAAGAAGACTCGAGGCTGTAATCGCTGCCAAAGGTGCGTCAACAAAGTACTGAGTAAAGGGTCTGAATACTTATGTAAATGTGATATTTCCGTTGTTTCTTTTTAATTAAATTAGCAAAAATGTCTAAAAACCTGTTTTTGCTTTGTCGTTATGGGGTATTGTGTGTAGATTGATGAGGAATAAAAAAATTATAATCAATTTTAGAATAAGGCTGTAACGTAACAATGTGGAAAAAGTCAAGGGGTCTGAATACTATCCGAATGTACTGTATGTGTCCAGTTTGCAAGCAGAGGTTCTGAAAAACGATTTTCTATTTTTCATATGTTCTAAAATAATCCACAACAGAAGCATCTCCAGAGTGTGGATCTCCACTGTATGAGAGGCTCCTGTACTGCGTCTCCTCCCCCGCACAGACCCTTGCCTCCAGGCAGACAGCACGGCTCAGCACAGCAGCGGCTCAGACACACACACACATGCTGCAGTGGTGAGGGGGGTCAGCTCAGGCATCAGAGTAAGTAGATTGGGAACAGCAAGGTGACGGAGTGTGGGCAACACACACACACACGGCAGGGGGTAGGTGGGAGGTGAAGCTGACGGTTATGATGAATCATGTGGCAGTGAGCCCCTGAGGTGACAGTCACATCTTCCCAGCTGCAGGCCGAGCTCAGTGATATCCCCTATGTTTCTGTCATACATTCCACATAGGCAACATTACATACACACACCAGGCCTTCGTTTTTAAGCTGTAATGAATGCGTAATGAGGGCACCAGCTAACATTTCCCCCTGGTGGCACTACATTTTTAAGTTTGTAGCACCAGCCCATTATTTGGTCGCATCAATTTTTTTCCGCAGTGTCACGCAATAGGAAAATGATTATCATCTTATAAAGTAATTTTATTAAGTGTAATAGACTACTGAGCTGGTGTTCAAGAAATACATTGTTTCATCATCTTTTCATGTTGTGAATCAAAATATTTTAATGTGCAACCTAATCCAGTGATTGTCATGCATTGTGGATTGACAATTAGGCTATTGTTATATTTCACTTAAAATAGGGCTCCTGAATCTTCTGATTTATTTTTTTATTCAATAGAGGAATTTGCCTGCATCTTCATGTGCACTAATATCATAGGCACATTTATTTGGGGCTAATTCACCACCTGAGTAAGTGGAAACTCAAAACACATTAGCTAGATCGCTAACTCTAAATATACAGTGCCTTCAGAAGGTATTCATTTTTTTATTTTACCTTTATTTAACTAGGCAAGTCAGTTAAGAACAAATTCTTATTTATAATGACGGCCTACACCGGCCAAACCTGGACGACGCTGGGCCAATTGTGCGCCGCCATATGGGACTCCCAATCACGGCCGGTTGTGATACAGCCTGGAATCCAACCAGGGGGTCTGTAGTGACGCCTCAAGCACAGAGATGCAGTGCCTTAGACCACTGCGCCACTTGACTTATTCCACATTTTGTTGTGTTACAGCCTGAATTCAAAATTGATTAAATTACTTTCTTTCTCACCCATCTACACACAATACCCCATAATGACAAAGTGAAAACATGTTTGTAGAAATTTTAGCAAATGTATTGAAAATGAAATACAGAAATATTGCATTTACATAAGTGTTCACACCCCTGAGTCAATACTTTGTAGAAGCACATTTGGCAGCGATTACAGCTGTGAATCTTTCTGGGTAAGTCTCTAAGAGCTTTCCCACACCTGGATTGTGCAACATTTGCCAATTATTCTTTTCAAAATTCTTCAAGCTTTGTCAAATTGGTTGTTGATCATTACTAGACAACCATTTCAGGTCTTGCCATAGACTTTCAAGTAGATTTAAGTCAAAACTAACTATGGCACTCAGGAAGATTACACGTGGTCTGCGATTGTGAGGCCGGTTGGACGTACTGCCAAATTCTCTAAAGTGACGTAGGAGGTGGTTTATGGTAAAGAAATTAACATTCAATTCTCTGGCAACAGCTCTGGTGGACATTCCTGCAGTCAGCACGCCAATTGCACGCGCCCTCAAAACTTGAGACATCTGTGGCATTGTGTTGTGTGACAAAACGGCACATTTTAGAGTGGCCTTTTATTGTCCACAGCAGAAGGTGCACCTGTGTAATGACCATGCTGTTTAATCAGCTTCTTGATATGCCACACCTGTCAGGTGGATGGATTATCTTGGCAATGGAGAAATGCTCACTAACAGGGATGTAAACTTATTTGTGCACAACATTTGAGAGAAATAAGCTTTTATTTATAGCTCTTTTATTTCAGCTCATGAAACATGGGATCAACACTTTACATGTTGAGTTAATATTTTTGTTCTGTATAGATTACAATAACGATGAACAGAGTTGTGGATAAAACGTTAACAGTATGCAGTCACGCTCGATGAGAATAGCCTATGCAGCTGCCAACACCTCAAATGTTGACACATTTATGCCGACATCACCCAAGTATTCCGCCGTCTCCCCTCTATATTCAAGCAGTCCTTGGCAGCTGATTCTGACCGGGCCAAAGAAATTACAAGAGCGATAGGTAGGCTATGTTTATATTTTTTACAGTCTTTGGTTTATAGCCAAGGATGTGCACCCATTCTCGGTGGTTGTGAATAGAGGGCTTCAGCACCTTGTGAAAGTGCTTGAGCCACGTTACGAACTTACCTCTTCTACTAATTTCAGCAAACACATATTACCTGCTCTATATAAGCAAGCCAAAGCCAAAGTTTTCAATGAATTGGCCAATGCACCCTGTGTTGTGCTTAACAGTGACAGCCCATCACAATACCCCGGAGTGGGAGATGTACCGTGCTACAGACACAACCCCTTTATGGAGAGTCATCTGGCACTGAAGGAGGCAGTGTCATGGTGCGTTCGTAACTAAGTGGGAATTTACCACATACGACTGGGAAAAATCCACATATACGGCCCTCCAACTGGTAATTACTTGTGGGAAACTTGTCTTTCATCCTGAGTACACACTTCTCCCACATGGTGACATCTATAACATCATTTTCAGCAGATACAGTGGTGTGAAAAAGTGTTTGCCCCCTTCCTGATTTGTTATTTGTTTGCATGTTTGTCACACTTAAATGTTTCAGATCATCAAACAAATTTAAATATTAGTCAAAGATAACACAAGTAAACACAAAATGCAGTTTTGAAATGAAGGTTGTTATTATTAAGGGAAAACAAAATCCAAACCTACATGGCCCTGTGTGAAAAAGTGTTTGCCCCCCCTGTTATAACACAACTCAACTGTGGTTTATCACACCTGAGTTCAATTCCTCTAGCCACACCCAGGCCTGATTACTGCCACACCTGTTCTCAATCAAGGAATAACTTAAATAGGACCTGCCTGACAAAGTGAAGTAGACCAAAAGATCCTCAAAAGCTAGACATCATGCCGAGATCCAAAGAAATTCAGGAACAAATGACAAAGAAAGTAATTGAGATCCATCAGTCTGGAAAAGGTTATGAAGCCATTTCTAAAGCTTTGGGACTCCAGCGAACCACAGTGAGAGCCATTATCCACAAATGGCGAAAACATGGAACAGTGGTGAACCTTCCCAGGAGTGGCCAGCCGACCAAAATTACCCCAAGAGCGCAGCGACGACTCATCCAAGAGGTCACAAAAGACCCCACAACAACATCCAAGGAGCTGCAGGCCTCACTTGCCTCAGTTAAGGTCAGTGTTCATGACTCCACCATAAGAAAGAGACTGGGCAAAAATGGCCTGCATGGTAGAGTTCCAAGACGAAAACCACTGCTGAGCAAAAATAACATTAAGGCTCGTCTCATTTTTGCCATAAAACATCTTGATGATCCCCAAGACCTTTGGGAAAATACTCTGTGGACTGACGAGACAAAAGTTGAACTTTTTGGAAGGTGTGTGTCCCATTACATCTGGCGTAAAAGTAACACAGCATTTCAGAAAAACAACATCATACCAACAATAAAATATGGTGGTGGTAGTGTGATGGTCTGGGCCTGTTTTGCTTCTTCAGGACCTGGAAGACTTGCTGTGATAAATGGAACCATGAATTCCGCTGTCTACCAAAAAATCCTGAAGGAGAATGTCCGGCCATCTGTTCGTGACCTCAAGCTGAAGCAAATGTGGGTTCTGCAGCAGGACAATGATCCAAAACACACCAGCAAGTCCACCTCTGAATGGCTGAAGAAAAACAAAATGAAGAATTTGGAGTGGCCTAGTCAAAGTCCTGACCTGAATCTTATCGAGATGCTGTGGCATGACCTTAAAAAGGCAGTTCATGCTCGAAAACCCTCCAATGTGGCTGAATTACAACAATTCTGCAAAGATGAGTGGGCCAAAATTCCTCCACAGCGCTGTAAAAGACACTTGATTGCAGTTGTTGCTGCTAAGGGTGGCCCAACCAGTTATTAGGTTGTAGGGGGCAATCACTTTTTCACACAGGGCCATGTGGGTTTGGATTTTGTTTTCCCTTAATAATAACAACCTTCATTTCAAAACTGCATTGTGTTTATTTGTGTTATCCTTGACTAATATTTAAATTTGTTTGATGATCTGAAACATTTAAGTGTGACAAACATGCAAACAAATAAGAAATCAGGAAGGGGGCAAACACTTTCACACCACTGTAAATGCAACAAAACATTATTTATAAAAAGCAATCTATTATTTTGTTTTTTTAACTCTATAATTTGTTTACAAGTATGATAACCATTAACTGAAAACACAGCTAACACAGTTTGTAAGCATTAACTAATCAGCGTTTCTCAACGAGTTAAAATGACATGAATGCATGCAATTGTTATTTACGACTTCACAACTGGTAAATTCCCACCTCCCACATGGTTACAAACACAGCGTCAGAGTGGACACTTGAGGACCAACTAGGGCTGTGGCGGTCATGAAATGTCTTCAGCCGGTGATTGTCAAGCAAATAACTGCCGGTCTCACGGTAACTGACCGTTAATTAACAAACATATTTAGCATCTCCTGGCTTCCACGCATAGCCTTAAAGCCACTGATGCAGACCTTTGGAACATCTACATTTAAAAAAGTATAATAAATCCATGTAATATAGCCTACACCATCACAATAAATCCATAATTTATTTTAGACAGGTCTAAATAAACATGATATGAAGAAAATGTAGTCTATTTCAGAAGAAAAGAATAGCATACTCTGAGTTGTCCTTATGTTAGGCCCTGATCTGGCTATGCCATATGGCTGTGGGCTACACTAGTTAATTTAGCAGACAAGATTTGCTTAGAATTCCATGGCATTATTTTTTATTATTTGATAGTATGAAGAATATAATTGAACATGCGGCTATTCTTTGTTGAGCGGTGAACAAAGACACAGGTACTCCCATATGCTTAATTTAGAGTTATACAGTGGGAGAAAAAAGTATTTAGTCAGCCACCAATTGTGCAAGTTCTCCCACTTAAAAAGATGAGAGAGGCCTGTAATTTTCATCATAGGTACACGTTAACTATGACAGACAAAATGAGGGAAAAAAATCCAGAAAATCACATTGTAGGATTTTTAATGAATTTATTTGCAAATTATGGTGGAAAATAAGTATTTGGTCAATAACAAAAGTTTCTCGATACTTTGTTATATACCCTTTGTTGGCAATGACACAGGTCAAACGTTTTCTGTAAGTCTTCACAAGGTTTTCACACACTGTTGCTGGTATTTTGGCCCATTCCTCCATGCAGATCTCCTCTAGAGCAGTGATGTTTTGGGGCTGTCGCTGGGCAACACGGACTTTCAACTCCCTCCAAATATTTTCTATGGGGTTGAGATCTGGAGACTGGCTAGGCCACTCCAGGACCTTGAAATGCTTCTTACGAAGCCACTCCTTCGTTGCCCGGGCGGTGTGTTTGGGATCATTGTCATGCTGAAAGACCCAGCCACGTTTCATCTTCAATGCCCTTGCTGATGGAAGGAGGTTTTCACTCAAAATCTCACGATACATGGCCCCATTCATTCTTTCCTTTACACGGATCAGTCGTCCTGGTCCCTTTGCAGAAAAACAGCCCCAAAGCATGATGTTTCCACCCCCATGCTTCACAGTAGGTATGGTGTTCTTTGGATGCAACTCAGCATTCTTTGTCCTCCAAACACGACGAGTTGAGTTTTTACCAAAAAGTTCTATTTTGGTTTCATCTGACCATATGACATTCTCTCAATCCTCTTCTGGATCATCCACTCTAGCAAACTTTAGACGGGCCTGGACATGTACTGGCTTAAGCAGGGGGACACGTCTGGCACTGCAGGATTTGAGTCCCTGGCGGCGTAGTGTGTTACTGATGGTAGGCTTTGTTACTTTGGTCCCAGCTCTCTGCAGGTCATTCACTAGGTCCCCCCGTGTGGTTCTGGGATTTTTGCTCACCGTTCTTGTGATAATTTTGACCCCACGGGGTGAGATCTTGCATGGAGCCCCAGATCGAGGGAGATTATCAGTGGTCTTGTATGTCTTCCATTTCCTAATAATTGCTCCCACAGTTGATTTCTTCAAACCAAGCTGCTTACCTATTGCAGATTCAGTCTTCCCAGCCTGGTGCAGGTCTACAATTTTGTTTCTGGTGTCCTTTGACAGATCTTTGGTCTTGGCCATAGTGGACTTTGGAGTGTGACTGTTTGAGGTTGTGGACAGGTGTCTTTTATACTGATAACAAGTTCAAACAGGTGCCATTAATACAGGTAACGAGTGGAGGACAGAGGAGCCTCTTAGAGAAGAAGTTACAGGTCTGTGAGAGCCAGAAATCTTGCTTGTTTGTAGGTGACCAAATACTTATTTTCCACCATAATTTGCAAATAAATTCATTAAAAATCCTACAATGTGATTTTCTGGAGGAATTGTTCTCAATTTGTCTGTCATAGTTGACGTGTACCTATGATGAAAATTACAGGCCTCTCTCATCTTTTTAAGTGGGAGAACTTGCACAATTGGTGGCTGACTAAATACTTTTTTCCCCCACTGTATATGTAACTTTAGTTGTGATACAAATGTTGGGCTACATGTTTTGGTTTTTAATATATTCTAAGGCTGCATGATGCGACTAATGATGATTTGAAAAAGGTTGCATGAAAGGCATGAGCTCTGCTTAGTTTTTTGCGCAGGCTGTACACCCTTCATCAGTCTCTCATTCACAATTTGACAAGCACTTCATAATGCCTCGAAGTTCATGGCGGCATCCCTTTTTGTGTGGCCGTAATGCCCCCTAAACAAATCCATGCCTTTTTGCCGTTGTGCCCCTGGGCTGAAAATAATAACTATAATTCCTTTCTCCCGGCTGCGTGCTCTGAAGCACTGCTCACTCACATGGCTCTCCGACAATGATCGGTCTTTCTCACAGGCTAAAAGTGATGGCAGACACATTGGGGACGCAAATGCGCGCGTCCTTATCCAATTCCGAGGCACATATTGACGATATTGGAAGAACTGTCCACATTTACTTTTCGTCAGCCAACAAGATAGCAGGCCTAACGAAAAGCAAAAGCACTAGCCTATGTCAATCTACTATCCCCCATAGTACAAACGTTGACCTATTCTATTCTGTGCGATAAATAAATATTCCAAACATAGTCTGGGATAGTTGTGGGATGTGATAGAATCCAAATTAACACAACCACTAGCATCAAAAACATTTTTTAAGCAATGAGGCTGACACAACAGATCAGAACGTTTAAGCTTAAAATGTTGATAAACTATTAGGCTATTTCTTCACATAATAAGCGCAGCAATGCGCACACGGCTGTAGGCTATAAGCGCAAATGTTCCATTAGTGGGAAAACACCATTCTCAAAAGTGACTCCAAATGTGATTATGCATGTAATGCTTTTATTATAAAAAGGTGCATTTTTATGGTGAAAATTATATTTCCCAAACTTGAAACTCACTCACTGCGTATGTATGCCAGTTAGGCTCTACACCCGTTGTAAAGCGGATTAATGTGCTTAATTTTAAGAAGTTATTTGGCCACTTTAGTTGTGATACAAACCTTATTAAAACATTTGTGCCTATGAGCTAGGCTACATGAGGTGTGTGACTATGATTTGAAAAAGTCGCAAAAAAAGGCATGCGCTGTTTCTTGCCTTACTTCACACAAGCTGGGCACCATTCTCAAGTGATAATATATCATTCATAAGTGATAGGCTAATATTGTCACCCATCAGCCTATTCTTGATTTAATCTTGTCTTTACATATACTAAATAATACATGTTTGAAATTTGTTTTGATTTAGAATGGACCATTATCATGCACATCGAAACAGGGACAGGGGAAAAAAATACATGTCAAAAATACATGTCAACTAATAGTCTTGGAAGGATCCTGCTTGATTCTGTAAGTAGAATTGTTTTAACTTGTAAACTGTGTTGGTTCTGTCTGTCTGTCATAGTTAGTAAGCTACCCAGTCTGCTTAAAAAGTGATTGCTACCCATTCACACTGGACGCAGGGCCAGCCACTTCTTTTGTTCTCTGCAGATTACAAATCAATAGCAGGGGGAGTGGCTACACTTGTGCTAGGCAATTAGCTTAGTGTTATTAGCACAACATCTTTGTTCAGCGGCAGCTGTCTGCGGCGGCTGTCCCCAAAACGAAGACTGTCCCTGAAACAAAGACAGTTCTGCCAAGTTGTTCTGCGGGAGTTAGTCGAGGGAGGCCCCGCTCTCTCGCCTCCCCAGATGTTTAGTTAATTTCATTCCGATCTCTTTTGCATTATTGTAGCCTTTTCTGTAGCCTGTCAACTATGTGTGTGTCTATCCCTGTTCTCTCCTCTCTGCACAGGCCATCCAACCGCTTCACACCACGTGGCTGCTACCACTCTAATCTGGTGGTCCCTGCGCACACGACCCACGTGGATTTCCAGGTCTCCGGCAGCCTCTGGAACTGCTGTTCTGCGGCCAACAAGGCAGAGTTCATCTCAGCCTATGCTACCCTCCAGTCTCTCGACTTTCTTGGCGCTGACGGAAACATGGATTACCACTGAAAACACTGCTACTCCTACTGCTCTTTCCTCGTCTGATCATGTGTTCTCGCATACCCCGAGAGCATCTGGTCAGTGCAGCGGTGGCAGAGAAATCCTCATCTCTCCCAAGTGGACATTCTCTCTTTTCCCCCTGACCCATCTGTCCATCTCCTCATTTGAATTCCATGCTGTCACAGTCACTAGCCCATTCAAGCTTAACATCCTTGTCATTTATCGCCCTCCAGGTTCCCTTGGAGAGTTCATCAATGAGCTTGACGCCTTGATAAGTTCCTTTCCTGAGGATGGCTCACCCCTCACAGTTCTGGGTGACTTTAACCTGCCGACGTCTGCCTTCGACTCATTTCTCTCTGCCTCTCCTTCTTTCCACTCCTTTCCTCTTTTGACCTCACCTTCTCACTGTCCCCCCCTACTCACAAGGCAGGCAATACGCTTGACCTCATCTTTACTAGATGCTGTTCTTCTACTAATCTCACTGCAACTCCCCTCCAAGTCTCCGACTACTATTTTGTATCCTTTTCTCTCTCGCTCTCCTCCAACACCACTCACTCTGCCCCTACTCAGATGGTAACGCGCCGTCGCAACCTTCGCTCTCTCTCTCTCCCGCTACTCTCTCCTCTTCCATCCTATCATCTCTTCCCTCTGCTAAATCCTTCTCCCTCCGGTCTCCTGATTCTGCCTCCTCGACCCTCCTCTCCTCCCTTTCTGCATCTTTTGACTCCATGTCCCCTTTCCTCCCGGCCGGCTCGGTCCTTCCCTCCTGCTCCGTGGCTTGACGACTCATTGCAAGCTCACAGAACAGGGCTCCGGGCAGCCGAGCGGAAATGGAGGAAAACTAGACTCCCTGCGGACCTGTCATCTTTTCACTCCCTCCTCTCTACTTTTTCTTCCTCCGTTTCTGCTTCTAAAGCCACTTTCTACCACTCTAAATTTCAAGCCTCTGCCTCTAACCCTAGGAAGCTCTTTGCCACCTTCTCCTCCCTGCTGAATCCTCCTCCTCCTCCCTGTGGATGATTTCGTCAACCATTTTGAAAAGAAGGTTGACGACATCCGATCCTCATTTATTAAGTCAAATGACACCGCTGGTCCTGCTCACACTGCCCTACCCTATGCTTTGACTTCTTTCTCCCCTCTCTCTCCAGATGAAATCTTGCGACTTGTGACGGCCGGCCGCCCAACAACCTGCCCGCTTGACCCTATCCCCTCCTCTCTTCTCCAGACCATTTCCGGAGACCTTCTCCCTTACCTCACCTCGCTCATCAACTCCTCCTTGACCGCTGGCTATGTCCCTTCCGTCTTCATGAGGGCGAGAGTTGCACCCCTCCTCAAAAAACCTACACTCGATCCCTCCGATGTCAACAACTACAGACCAGTATCCCTTTTTTCTTTTCTCTCCAAAACTCTTGAGCGTGCCGTCTCTAGCCAACTCTCCTGCTATCTCTCTCAGAATGACCTCTCCGCACTGCCAAAGCTAACTCTCTCTCCTATGCTCTTATCCTTCTAGACCTATCTGCTGCCTTTGATACTGTGAACCATCAGATCCTCCTCTCCACCCTCTCCGAGTTGGGCATCTCCGGCGCTGCTCACCCTTGGATTGTGTCCTACCTGACAGGTCGCTCCTACCAGGTGGCGTGGCGAGAATCTGTCTCCGCACCACGTGCTCTCACCACTGGTGTCCCCCAGGGCTCAGTTATAGGCCCTCTCCTATTCTCTCTATACACCAAGTCACTTGGCTCGGTCATATCCTCACATGGTCTCTCCTATCATTGCTACGCAGACGACACACAATTAACTTTCTCCTTTCCCCCCCTTCTGATAACCAGGTGGCGAATCGCATCTCTGCATGTCTGGCAGACATATCAGTGTGGATGTCGGATCACCACCTCAAGCCGAACCTCGGCAAGACGGAGCTGCTCTTCCTCCCGGGGAAGGACTGCCCGCTCCATGATCTCGCCATCATGGTTGACAACTCCATTGTGTCCTCCTCCCAGAGTGCAAAGAACCTTGGCGAGACCCTGAACAACACCCTGTCGTTCTCTGCTAACATTAAAGTGGTGACCCGATCCTGCAGGTTCATGCTCTACAACATTCGCAGAATACGACCCTACCTTACACAGAAAGCAGCACAGGTCCTAATCCAGGCACTTGTCATCTCCCGTCTGGATTACTGCAACTCGCTGTTGGCTGGGCTCCCTGCCTGTGCCATTAAACCCCTGCAACTTATCCAGAACGCTGCAGCCCGTCTGGTGTTCAACCTTCCCAAGTTCTCTCACGTCACCCCGCTCCTCCGCACACTCCACTGGCTTCCAGTTGAAGCTTGCATCTACTACAAAACCATGGTGCTTGCCTATGGAGCTGTGAGGGGAACAGCACCTCCTTATCATCAGGCTGATCAGACCCTACACCCAAACGAGGGCACTACGTTCATCCACCTCTGGCCTGCTAGCCCCCCTACCTCTACGGAAGCACAGTTCCCGCTCAGCCCAGTCAAAGCTATTCGCTGCTCTGGCACCCCAATGGTGGAACAAGCTCCCCCACGACGCCAGGACAGTGGAGTCACTGACCACCTTCCGGAGACACTTGAAACCCTACCTCTTTAAGGAATACCTGGAATAGTAATCCTTCTACCCCCCCCTTTACTACCACTGTCTTTTGTCTAAACTAACACCTGACTTATTTCACCTGCTAGCACTGACTTGTTTAAAGAAATGTACTTATTGTGATCGAGATGTAGTTGTCCCTGATTGCACTGACTTTGCTCACAGCTGCTTGTTTGAAGAAGTGTACTTACTGTGATCAAGATGTGGTTGTCCCACTGGCTTTCCTAAATTGAATGCACCAATTTGTAAGTCGCTCTGGATAGGAGCGTCTGCTAAATGACTTAAATGTAAATGTAAATCTATGCACTTAAATAGCGAATGGAGGAGGCTTTTCCCGTGGTTCATATTCATGCCAGCCAGGTAGGCTATACTCCTGTTGTAAAGAGAAGCAATGTGCTTAATATTAGGAAAGTTGAGAAATAAATATAGTAGGCCTAGCCTATATAAAGCTGATGGGATCCTCTTTTTAAAAAGAGGCCATCACTGTTTACTCACGGAATTGCATAGCCTATAGAAATGTTGCACAATATGAGCTCATGGACTCTCATGAAGTGTTTTCGATTACATTTGCATTGATGTCAGAGTGATTAGAGGGAAAATAGAGTGCTGAGTACCAGGCAGTTAGCAAGTTTGGTAGGCTACTAATGACCAGCAGCAGCATCAGAGCTTGGAGAATCCTAATTACCGTGACTAAACGGTCACGTGGAATTTGACTGCCGACATGACTCATGACCGCCGGTGTGGCAGTAATACGGTCACCGTAACAGCACTAGGCCCAACATAACAATCCTGTCACAACAGGCAATGCCAGGAACATTGTGAATGCTGAACATTGTTAATTGCATTACATTTTCCTGCTGTACCGAAACGTGACCCCAAAAACACAATATCAAACTGTGGGTTTGGTGAACCGTGACACCCCTAGTGACCATGTAGAATATGCAGCTAGCACCGATGCGACCAATGAAACATTTAACTCACAGAGCCAAGTCAAAGGGTCGCAAAATGTGACTAAATGGTCGCAGTCTGGCGCCCTGCAGTGTGTCAGACATGAGATATGTGGTTGTGAGGCATGCTTGCTATTGTTCACAACCAGCATGTGTGGTATGAGCGTATGCATCTGTGGTGCAGTGTGTGTGTGTGTGTGTACTCACGCTGTAGACGGCAGTGACACCGGGCTGTGTGGGGAAGATGCGGTCGTCCAGGGATGGCTGAACCCGAGGGATCCTGGGACGCGTCATATTAAGGAAAATTCTGGAAAAGGGTCAACTTAAGGCCAAAACGGGTCAAAGGTGGGGGCATCAACAAGGTCAACAACAGCAGGGACACATTCACATGCTTTGGGACATTAATGTTCTGTACTAAACAGCAATTTCTTACATCTGGTAAAACCACTATTCTTTCAATTCAAACTTTCGTACAGTACAAGTTTATCACGTCTTTGTCTGCAAGTTCTCTAGTTCCTTTAGCAATTTTTTTGCCAATGTTTCCCCAATACCCGACACTGCTTGCCCCCCTCCCTAAATGCTCCATCTCCAAGAGTACACTGTGTTCCTTTACCAGGGAGTGTGCGTGTCAAAGGGAAATCCCGACATGGATTTCCAAAACTCCCACTCTAGGAATGTTAGCATTCCAGATGGCTGATTTTATTCAAAAAATTAAGTTAATTCAAGGTACCAAATTCAAAGGTAATTTTAGAATCTCTTAACTCAATAGGTCAATCATGACTGCTTAAAATACATTCCTTAAATGTACTGTCTCACATCTAGGCCTAGTCTACTTAAAAGATCCCCTTAACCAGGGCCAGGCTTTCTATTTCCAGATAGGGTTGTTGACGTGATCATGAGTCAGGACTCTGATGTTTATCAGTGACTGCTAAAGAGTGATGAGACTGATGAAAAGAGGGCAGAGGGATGCCAGACAGAGGAGAGGACCTCAGTAACCTGTTCAGGCAGTTTGTTGGGACTTACAGACAGAGGCACACACACACACACACACTGGTCACATGATTACAAGGAAATAAGAGCGTCTGGCTTTCTTGCTTTCCCCTCAAACTTTTTTGCCATTCCCGAAATCCCACCCTCCTCCCCCCAATCTCACTCTCTCCCTCACTCACTTTTTCCTTTCCTGCAGGGGCCCTTATCTCCACTGGCTTCAGGGGTCAGAGGTTAGCAGGCTGCATGACTGCAGAGGGGAAAATGATCAGGTGAGACGAGACAGCTGACACCCCCAGGGATTTGGCAGGAGGGACCGCATGACTCTTACTGAAATTACAATCTGATCCGATTGCTGCAATTGCTCTTTAGCGCTGAATTGCATAACCAAATCCCTTTGCAAGACTTTGTTCAAACAAAATTATTCATAAAGATTGTGAATCCATCAATGCATTTGGCAACATGTGGCTTAGACTTGAATCTTAAGGGCAACTGGAGGGGAAGCAACTGGTGTCAACAAAAGCCAGTGTCCTAGCTACCATATCTTGTTATGCAGTGCTAGCTGTGCCACTAGAGATCCTGGTTCGAATCCAGGCTCTGCTGTAGCCGGCCGCAACCGGGAGACCAATGGGGCGGCGCACAATTGGCCCAGCGTCGTCCAGGGTAGGGGAGGGAATGGCCGGCAGGGAGGTAGCTCAGTTGGTAGAGCATGGCGTTTGCAACGCCAGGGTTGTGGGTTCGATTCCCATGGGGTATGAAAATTAAAAAGAATAATGTATGCACTAACTGTAAGTCGCTCTGGATAAGAGCGTCTGCTAAATGACGTAAATGTAAAAATGAAAGCCAAATTGCACTGGGCCTTACAGTGACAAGCATACCTACATATTACCATCAGAGGCACTGGCACTACCCACTCAACCCTGCAAGCACAAGCCACTCATGAGAGTGGCTGACCACACTAATTAGTCAGTCTGAGATTTATTTAGTTTCTGCAGCGACAGCGGAGGAAAATATGTCATCTATTAGAGTAACAAAAGGCCAAGGGATCAGACGAGAGAAAACGAATGCCTGTACAATTATGCACAGCCAGGTAATCAGCTCATAGCTACATGTGGCCAATAGGGACTGGATAACAAGTGGGCTATAGCAACTGTAGGGAACTTAGGCTACTTGTTGAAACAATCTTTTTTTGGGGGGGGGGGGGTTATTAGAAAACATGTCAGGTTTTGATTCAGCAGACTGAACACAGTGAAACCAGGAAAGGGAAAGCCTGGTCTGCCCCAGACAGCAACCTTTTTACATATATGTAAAACAGTGATCTGTGAAGGGCATAGAAGGGCACCTATCACAGCTCAGTAGACACAGACACTGCACCCTGATGCTAACACAGACAAATCAAACACCAACTTTCTGAGCCAATCTGCTCCTTGGCCTCCCTGCCAGGCCTGTCTCTAAAATCCTAAACATAACCCCAAAGCCCATCTCAGGTTCAGGCTCTGATATAGATCACCAGGTTCTGCAAGTTAGTTCATTACCAATTCTGGGGCCACTGCTACAGGCAATCCCCCCACACTCTATTCCTCCTGAGTCCCGACCCCTATTTTGCCTTTGAAGGCCACCCCCCTGTCCACGACCTGCCCCATTCAGAGCCAGCAAAAGAGGAAAAGCCGCTGGGGTCCCTGCATCATCATTAGCTTAATGTAAAGCCACTTATGTGCTGAGTGTGTATGTGGGAGAGAGACAGAGAGAGAGGTGCTGATATAACAAGAGAAAGGGAGAGGGAGTAGTTCAGAGTTAGAAAGTCAAATAGGATTTTCTGCTGACTTGACTGCTCCACAAACAAATTACATGAACTAAAAAGTGTTGCTGTGAGAATCAATTCCAGACAAAATGTTGGCAGAAATCTCAACAACAAAAAAATCACCAGAGCCCAGTTTTTCAAAAGTTATCTGGACTTCGCCTATCGGATATGATTAAATGTATTTAAAAAATTGAATGAATAGAATATGGGAGTCCCCATTCATGATGTCCGTTCTATTCATTCTATTTCTATGCATTTAATCCTATCCGACATCCCAACTGCCCGAGACACCCTCAGAGAGTGGCAGGGTCTGCCATTATCAACGGCGACCCTGGAGCAATTATGGTTTAGTGCCTTACTACAGAATCTTCTTCTCTACCCGTCTAATAGTACAGTGACTTACCCTGAGGCTCCCTCCCAGTCTGCCCTGTAGCTATAGCCTGTAGCAGTAGCAGCCTGGAGCTATAGCCTACCTGAGGCAGAGTGCAGCGGGTTCAGAGCGGAGGCACAGGATGTGACTGGAGGCCAGATTGTGCAGACACAAAACCACCTCTTCACTGTATTCCACTCTGCTGGCCCACCAGACCAGGCTCTCACAGCACTGAATAAACACAGGGTTCAAGATGCTGCCTGCTGTGGCCTGGGACTGCTCTCTCACTACAGTTGGCCTACTACTGACAATGCATGGGAATTTAGCTTATTCAGACCCCTTTAGCAGATCTTGGAGTAAGATTCTTGAGAAAATGTACGGTTGACTTAACTATAATTTAAATGAAAAGTCTCCGGTCTTTAGTAACAGCCATCAAAGTGTGCCTTGGGCTTTTAAATCAGTTTGAGGACACTATCCCTCCATAACATACAGAAGCAGTTGCGGACGCCTGAAAGCACTGCAAAATGATTCTCTAGGCTAAATGTTGGGGTTCAAATGACTGCACTTTGGCATACCTATAAACTAGTAACCAGCATATAATCTAACATTCACAGTGCAAAATAGCACTAGGTCTCTCGTCTGTAAATTCAAAGATATTTAAGTACAAGAATCAGTTAAAACACCTAGAAAGGAGGTTGAGGAGTGAGACACTCCCTGCCTGCAAGGCGTAGGCTAGACCTGGGCCGTCTGAATGCTAACTCAGAACTCCTCAGCAGTTTATTTTTATCGCCAACAGTGAGTGGGCTTATGAGAACATTTCAACATGACGCACCTGTCCTAAACTCTAACGGGTTATTTGGATCCCCATTAGCTTTTGCAGAAGCAGCAGATACTCTTCCTGGGGTCCACACAAAAACAAGACATGACAAGTAAGAAAGCACTGATAGACAAGGACAGTCACAAATTTAAAATACAACAACATACAAACCACGAAAAATGTATACAAAACAATATAACAAAAAAATTATGTGCATGTTAGAGCGTGTCTGTTTGTCCCCTCACAGTCCACGCCATTCCATGAGATTTTGTTTAATACATTTTTTTAAAGGTAGTTTTGCTGTTTGCTTGAGTAATTGCAGATGGAAGGGAGTTCCCCATGGCTCTGTATAATACTGTGAATTCGTTTTGGACTCGGGGACCGTGAAGAGACCCCTGGTGGCATGTCTTGTGGGGTATGTATGGGGGTCTGAGCTGAATGTTACAGTGGCTTGCGAAAGTATTCACCCCACTTGGAATTTTTCCTATTTTGTTGACTTACAAACTGGAATTAAAATATATTTTGGGGAGGTTTGTATTATTTGATTTACACAACACGACTACCACTTTGAAGATGCAAAATATTTTCTTGTGAAACAAACAAGAAATAAGACAAAAAAACTGAAAACTTGAGCGTGGATAACCATTCACCCCCTCCCAAAGTCAATACTTTGTAGAGCCACCTTTTGCAGCAATTACAGCTACACGTCTCTTGGGGTATGTCTCTATAAGCTTGGCACATCTAGCCACTGAGATTTTTGGCCATTCTTCAAGGCAAAACTGCTCCAGCTCCTTCAAGTTGGATGAGTTCCGCTGGTGTACACCAATCTTTAAGTCATACCACAGATTTTCAGTTGGATTGAGGTCTGGGCTTTGACTAGGCCATTCCAAGACATTTAAATATTTCCCCTTAAACCACTCAAGTGTTGCTTTAGCAGTTAAGCATAGGTCATTGTCCTGCTGGAAGGTGAACCTCCGTCCCAGTCTCAAATCTCTGGAAGACTGAAATAGGTTTCCCTCAAGAATTTTCCTGTATTTAGCGCCATCCATCATTCCTTCAATTCTGACTAGAGGTGTTGTGTTTGTGCCAGACATAGCGTTTTCCTTGATGGCCAAAAAGCTCAATTTTAGTCTCATCTGACCAGAGTACCTTCTTCCATATGTTTGGGGAGTCTCCCACATGCCTTTTGGCGAACACCAAACGTGTTTGCTTATTTTATTCTTTAAGCAATGGCTTTTTTCTGGCCACTCTTCCGTAAAGCCCAGCTCTGTGTAGTGTACGGCTTAAAGTGGTCCTATGGACAGATACTCCAATCTCCGCTGTGGAGCTTTGCAGCTCCTTCAGGGTTATCTTTGGTCTCTTTGTTGCCTCTGATTAATGCCCTCCTTGCCTGGTCCGTGAGTTTTGGTGGGCGGCCCTCTCTTGGCAGGTTTGTTGTGGTGCCATATTATAAAAATTTTTTATAATGGATTTAATGGTGCTCCGTGGGATGTTCAAAGTTTCTGATATTTTTTTATAACCCAACCCTGATCTGTACTTCTCCACAACTTTGTCCCTGACCTGTTTGGAGAGCTCCTTGGTCTTCATGGTGCCGTTTGCTTGGTGGTGCTCCTTGCTTAGTGGTGTTGCAGACTCTGGGGCCTTTCAGAACAGGTGTATATATACTGAGATTATGTGACAGATCATGTGACACTTAAATAAAGTCCACCTGTGTGCAATCTAACTAATTATGTGACTTCTGAAGGTAATTGGTTGCACCAGATCTTATTTAGGGGCTTCATAGCAAAGGGGGTGAATACATATGCACGCACCACTTTTCCTTTATTACTTTTTTTTTTTTTTTTTTGAAACAAGTAATTTTTTTCATTTCACTTCACCAATTTGGACTATTTTGTGTATGTCTATTCCATGAAATCCAAATAAAAATCAATTTAAATTACAGGTTGTAATGCAACAAAATAGGAAAAATGCCAAGGGGGCTGAATACTTTTGCAAGGCACTGTATTTGATTATGCAGACAATCTGGAATTTTCATCACAGTAATATTTCTCATAAAAACACTCAAACAGCAAAGACTGGTATGCATGTTGTTGATGTTAGTTCCAGGGGTTGGAACCAAAATTATTTTCCCATCGTTTCGTTCTGATTAGAATCATAATTTTTTTGGTTCCGTTCCACTGTTCCGAGCAGCAAAATAAAGTTCTGAACCGGTTCTAACCAAAAAAAATGTTTATTTAGTTCCTTTCTTTTCCTTTTTAAACCTCTGAAATCGATATTTTTTTAAACATTTAGCTCAACAATAAATGACTTCACCAAATGGATAGTACAGCTTGCTATGGAGGGGGCAAAGCTATGTACATGCATTGGACAGACAAGTGTAGTGTGCGACATGCGACTGAAATTCTGCGGGTGAGGAGAGCGCTGGGCATGTTGTTGTTATGATATGAATTATCAGAATTAGGCCCACAGAATTATACCTACGGAGGAGCGGCTTCTATGAAGGAACTTTGAATGTTTTTGAACTTCAGAGGTTTGGCTGAACTAACATTGGACCAGTGCTAGCCCTTGATCATGACTCAGTTCCATTACATTATACATAATGCCGCTAGCTAACAAGCTTGTGTGTGCAGAGCGGCAACAGATTTAAAATAAAAACACATCATACCTTTTTGTAGTTAAGAAATCCAATGTGAAACGTGATAACTATAGTATCCTTAACTAGCATTGAAAAAGTTAATCCATTGTTCTCTAATAAAAAATTAAAAAATCTGAATCAAGCCTGTAACGTCAGTAGCTACAGTAGCCTGTGCATGCAGGTAGCCTACACACAGGCAAATATTTTCTATGCATAACTCCAGTTGAGGTTTAGGTCGTAGAGAATGTTTTGAACCAAATACAATGCTTTTAGTTTTAGATGTATTTAAGACCAGTTTATTATTAAATCACCCATTCTGATACTGACTAACTCCTTATTTAGAATTTCAGTGAGCTCACTGGCTTTGGGTGCTGACATGTTCAGTGTGGAATCATCCACATATAGACATTCTAGCATCGTTTAAGACCAGTGGCAAATCATTTGTAGAAATAGAGAAGAGTAACGGCCCAAGGCAACTGCAATGAGGGACACTGTACTGTACATATTTAAGTACATCAACACTTTAATACAACGGGTTCCCAACATATTCAAATAATGATTGACATATTTTCATAAAAAATGTTATTGATTAATTTATTCATACTATTTCATCCTTCCACAAGATATAGTCCCGACACAAATCTAGGGTTGCTACCCAAGCCGGCTGGTTGTTCGTTCTATTGGTTCGGTTGCCAGAGACGAGACACAGTCGTTCAGTACTTTCTAAATGTTCCATTGCCATACTGGCTGGCAACGTTCTTATCCCTTGCTTGCTAGCTAGCCAACTACGGCTAACTTGTAGTCACGTCAAACAGTGCAGCCAGAATAACAGCAAAGTAGCTGCATTTGCGTTTGTTTTAGCTGTTTTCTAGTGACATTTGGATACCTTTATAACAATGAGATAATGATGTGCGATTTCACCTGGTGTAGAAAATGTGCTCTCTCGTCAGGACACTTGTTCAGAGGAGCTAGCCAATAACACAATCACTTCAAACTGAAGCTGGAAAGACAGCAAACTAGTTGCACTCTGTTTAGTTTGACCTGTTTTCTATTGATAGTTCTTTGTATATATACAGTTGAAGTCGGAAGTTTACATACACTTAGGTTGGAGTCATTAAAACTTATTTTTCAACCACTCCACAAATGTCTTGTTAACAAACTATAGTTTTGGCAAGTCGGTTAGGACATCTACTTTGTGAAAGACACAAGTAATTTTTCCAACAATTGTTTAAAGACAGATTATTTCACTTATAATTCACTGTATCACAATTCCAGTGGGTCAGAAGTTTACATACACTAAGTTGACTGTGCCTTTAAACAGCTTGGGAAATGATGTCATGGCTTTAGATTGGCTTCGGATAGGCTAATTGACATCATTTGAGTCAATTGGAGGTGTACCTGTGGATGTATTTCAAGGCCTACCTTCAAACTCAGTGCCTCTTTGCTTGACATCATGGGAAAATCAAAAGAAATCAGCCAAGACCTCAGAAAAACAATTGTAGACCTCCACAAGTCTGGTTCATCCTTGGGAACAATTTCCAAACGCCTGAAGGTACCACGTTCTTCTGTACAAACAATAGTACGCAAGTATAAACACCATGGGACCACGCAGCTGTCATACCACTCAGGAAGGAGACGCGTTCTGTCTCCTAGAGATGAACGTACTTTGGTGCAAAAAGTGCAAATCAATCCCAGAACGACAGCAAAGGACCTTGTGAAGATGCTGGAGGAAACAGGTACAAAAGTATCTATATCCACAGTAAAACAAGTCCTACATCGACATAACCTGAAAGGCCGCTCAGCAAGGAAGAAGCCACCGCTCCAAAACCGCCATAAAAAAGCCAGACTACGGTTTGCAACTGCACATGGGGACAAAGATCGTACTTTTTGGAGAAATGTCCTCTGGTCTGATGAAAAAAAATTGAACTGTTTGGCCATAATGACCATCGTTATGTTTGGAGGAAAAAGGGAGTGCTTGCAAGCCGAAGAACACCATCCCAACCGTGAAGCACGGGGGTGGCAAACCTGACTACAAACCTGACTCAGTTACACCAGCTCTATCAGGAGGAATGGGCCAAATTCACCCAACTTATTGTGGGAAGCTTGTGGAAGACTACCTGAAACTTTTGACCCAAGTTAAACAATTTAAAGGCAATGCTACCAAATACTAATTGAGTGTATGTAAACTTCTGACCAACTGGGAATGTGATTAAATAAAAGCTGAAATAAATCACTCTCTACTACTATTCTGACATTCCACATTCTTAAAATAAAGTGGTGATCATAACTGACCTAAGACAGGGAATTTTTACTAGGATTAAATGTCAGGAATTGTGAAAAACTGAGTTTAAATTTATTTGGCTAAGGTGTATGTAAACTTCCAACTTCAACTGTATATATAAAATGTTAGTCGAAAAGAAATGTGAGATAATGTCTAGATTCTTTTTATAGTGGAGATCAAGTTCATAAAGTGCCTGGCTGGGCTGATGAGACAATGGATTGCACAGTCAGATGGAACAGAGTAAATAGGCATTTTAACATCATAGATTTAGCCGGTGGTAACTTGTGGAATAGACACCGGCTTGAATGCGGTTTTAACCAATCAGCATTCAGGATTATACCCACCCGTTGTATAACTGATGTTATAAACTGGGTGGATCAAGCCCTGAATGCTGATTGGCTGACAGCCATGATATATCAGACCGTATACCACGGGTATGACAAAACAGTTATTTTTACTGCTCTAATTACGTTTGTAACTTAGCGTCGTGTTTAAGAACAGCCCTTAGCCGTGGTATATTGGCCATATACCACACCCTCTCGGGCATTATTGCTTAATTAGAGAAGCTTCCATTGAAGAACACTCTGGGTTCTATTGGATAAATAACTCTCCAACCATGTGATGGCAGGTGATGTAAAGCCATAGCAAGTGAGTTTCTTCAATAACAATTTATGATCAATAACATCAAAGGCTGCACTGAATTCTAACAATAACCTCACTGTTCCATGCTGTTTCTAATCAGTGGAACACACCCATAATGCCACATTAATTCATTTTAACAAGTTAATTTGCTCATGATAAGATAATACCAAAATAATATTAGAAAGTAAAGTGGAAGACAAGAATAAAGCGATGACGGTAGAAAGAGTTGAATAAAAAATTATACAAAATAAAGAGTGAGCGAGTGGGGAGAAGGGTGGCCTTTTGTTACGTTACAGCATTATTCTAAAATTGATTAAATAGTTTTTTTTTCTCATCAATCTACACACAATACCCCATAATGACAAAGCAAAAACAGGTTTTTAGAAATGTTAGCAAAGTTATTAAAAATAAAAAGCTGAAATATAACATTTACATAAGTATTCGGACTCTTTCATCAGTACCTTGTTGAAGCACCTTTGGCAGCAATTACAGCCTCGAGTCTTCTTGGGTATGACGCTACAAGCTTGGCACACTTGTATTTTGGGAGTTTCTCGCATTCTTCTCTGCAGATCCTCTTAAGCTCTGTCAGGTTGGATGGGGAGCATCGCTGCACAGCTATTTTCAGGTCTCTCCAGAGATGTTCGATCGGGTTCAAGTCCGGGCTCTGGCTGGGCCACTCAAGGACATTCAGAGACTTGTCCCAAAGCCACTCCTGCGTTGTCTTGGCTGTGTGCTTAGTGTCGTTATCCTGTTGGAAGGTGAACCTTCACCCCAGTCTGAGGTCCTGAGCGCTCTGGAGCAGGTTTTCATCAAGGATCTCTCTGTACTTTGCTCCGTTCATCTTTCCCTCGATCCGGACTAGTCTCCCAGTCCCTGCCGCTGAAAAACATCCCCACAGCATCATGCTGCCACCACCATGCTTCACCGTAGGGATGGTGCCAGGTTTCCTCCAGACGTGACGCTTGGCAATTAGGCCAAAGAGTTCAATCTTGGTTTCATCAGACCAGAGAATCTTGTTTCTCATGGTCTGAGAGTCTTTAGATGCCTTTTGGCATACTCCAAGCAGGCTGTCATGTGCCTTTTACTGAGGAGTGGCTTCCGTCTGGCCACTCTACCATAAAGGCCTGATTGTTGGTGAGCTGCAGAGATGGTTGTCCTTCTGTAAGGTTCTCCCATCTCCACAGAGGAACTCTAGAGCTCCTTCAGAGTGACCATCGGGTTCTTGGTCACCTCCCTGAACAAGGCCCTTCTCCCCTGATTGCTCAGTTTGGCCGGGCGGTCAGCTCTAGGAGGAGACTTGGTGGTTCCAAACTTCTTCCATTTAAGAATGATGGAGGACACTGTTCTCTTGGAGACCTTCAATGCTGCAGACATTTTTTGGTGCCCTTTCCCAGATCTGTGCCTCGACACAATCCTGTCTGTGGGCTCTACGGTCAATTCCTTCCACCTCATTGCTTGGTTTTTGCTCTGACATGCACTGTCAACTGTGGGACCTTATATAGACAGGTGTGTGCCTTTCCAAATCATGTCCAATCAATAGTAGAAACATTGGAGTACCACAGGGGGACTCCAATCAAGTTGTAGAAACATCAAGGATGATCAATGGAAACAGGATGGACCTGAGCTCTATTTCGAGTATCATAGCAAATGGTCTGAATGCTTATGTAAATAAGGTATATCTGTTTTTTATTATTAATACATTCGCAAAAGAACATAAAAACCTATTTTCGCTTTGTTATTATGGAGTATTGTGTATAGATTAAGGAGGACAAATATTTATTTAATCCATTTTAGAATAAGGCTGTAACGTAACAAAATGTGGGAAAAGTCAAGGGGTCTGAATACTTTCCAAATACACTGTAAGTCCACAACAATGATTAAACCACATCAGGAGACCATGTCTGGGAAAAATCTAAGACATTTTGATTTTGGGCACCAGCCAGAATCCATTGTTTGGTTAGCAATGTTTCTGTAGAGCTCATATGACTGCAGAGTTTGCAAAACAAATTTATATCATGATATCATTCTACCAGGTAGGCATAGGCTACTTTGTAGTTAACCATTAATTGAGAAGGGTTTTTGGAAAGCCTTTCCATCTCTACCAGAAGACGGTCATCATTAGCATCATCGCTAAAGTGTACACATATGCATGCGCACCACACACACACAGGGGCATTCCTGTACGTTTCAGAAAGTTGCAGGAAAATACGAATCACTGATGCATTTTGTTCATGTCTTATGATTAACTTCGACAAATCAATAAAAAAATGTATAATGTTGAAATCCGTCTGAATGTCTAGATTCCGTGATTCCGTCCGCAACGCAGATTTTATAGGGCACTACTGTAGGCTGACCTGGGCCTTTGTTGTCAGATGGTGGGAAGCGCCGCCTTGGCCTCTCGTGCTGAATGCTAAGCAGCACTGCCATTGTCTGGGGAGTGCACCAGTAGCCGCATGCACCGGGTTTCTCTCTGGCAACCAGGAGTAGCAACTAGCCCCGCCTACCCACAATCTCAGCCTACACACACACGGAAATCCATTGAGAGGAGAGGGCAGACAGAGAATAACATGTTCCCACACTTTTGACCTCAGGGAGGCAGGGAGGAGGGGCAGACACCAGGAGGGTCAGTGAGTTTAATGACATTGATGTTTTTCTATAGACAGAGAGAAATCTGCGTAGTTTGATGCATCTTATCTGTCACCTCGCTGTTGTAGCCTAAACTTTTCTTTGCTCAACCTATAACAATACTGGCCAAGTGGTGGTTACATGGCAGAATTAGTTTATGGAACCTGTTAGGTACCCAATTGACATGCAAACAAATATTCGATAAAAATGAAATATAGAAATGAAAGCTGCAAAAGGCCTGAATAATCTTCCATTATCAGACTGTGTGGAACAGTCCCACCTGAGCGCCACGGGGCATGAAGGAGTCACAGTTGAACAGGATGAAATACTAATTAATATTAATCTAGACCACAAGCAGTGCAGAGATCACTGAGACACAGAGCACCACTGAACAGAGCTTGTAAGCCCAACACCCTAAAATGTGAAAGAAGCTAATTAAGACCCTTGGAACACTCTGGATACCACAGAAATGCTGTCTCTGAAGCACACCATCACTGTTATAGGCAAGAAGCTAATTCAACCTAATCTTCAAACCACCACCACCGAGCTGTATACAAAACAGGTGGTGACAATACGACCAACCACAAAACAGCAGCATGTGCACTCTGTACACAATACTTCCATTATGACTGGACATTAGATTGAAATCATAATATGTTTTAATCATAAAAAGCCACTAGAATAGATCCTAACTTTAAATGACCATTAGCAAGTATCCATCTCAAACTGATTAGGACTCAAAGTTGATATTCACAGCCTGTACAAATCAAGTAAGGAATGGTTTTTAGGAGGTCTTATTTGGAAGAATAATTTCACTGGGATCAAGTGTTGACAGGGACCAAGGGTTTCTGAAGTGGGGGAAATGCTCTTGATCAATTTCTGTTCACAAAAATTATATTTGAATCATGACACATTATGATGATGCAACACAAACTGGACAGCAAGGTAGCTGTCAAAAGAATCCAAACGTCACGAGTCTCAATACGCAGTGACTTGACATAGCTAGCTAGGCTTACTGAATGTCATTCATACAATCATGAAATATGCACAATTAAACATATCCCTAACTACAAATAAAATAGGAATAAACGCAAACTGGATCAGACTCATTACACTAGTACTACCGTACTACAGTAAAGTAGCACACATTGCTAACAACAACCAAATGCCTGGCGACACTCCCCTGTCAAGATGGGCATACAGGTGTTGCACCGGCTGTCATCTACTACCCGGTGCAACTACGGCCTAGCTAGCTAAATAACAACTGGCGTTAGCATCACTTCTATGGAAACCGGGGAGGGGATCCTAGGCCCATGTAACTAGCTAGTTCCCTAGTTTACGTTCACTCATACTAGTTAATAAGAATAACTAACGTTATAGTTTTAGGATGATGGCTACAAAATCTAGTTAGCTGGTCCACCCAAAACCCTCATCTCTCACAAAGACTTCCTCCAATAAAATAGTTAGCCAATAGGCTAGCCGGATTAGTTAGCCGTTACTACGTGTCTTCAGTTGCAAATGAACCTACCTATCTAATATGAAAGTGGCTGGCTAGCTAGCTACCGGTAAACCGAACAAAGCCGGTGGCCCTCTACTAGCAGTTAGCTAGCCTACACCAACTCGTCAAATTGAGTGTGATGTTAGTTAGCCCGTAGTTTCTGATCCACATATACACAATATCAATTTGCATTGCCATTGGCCAACAAAATGCTTCAAAATCAATTATCTGCCGTTTAGCTACATTGCCTAGCTAGCTTAGTAAGTAACGTTAGTCAACAAGCCACTCATCTGTTAGCCAACTACCTAGCAAGCTAAATTGTCCCCTCCCTGCTCTTTGAAACATCAGTCATTCACCCGCATCCAACCTCTAACCAATAACGTTACTAACTAGCTACATAAATGTGTTTTCCCCGAATACCTGACCAAGAGATTGCAGGGGCATTCCTGCCAATGAAGGATACTGAGGTGGCGGCACGGCGTTCGGCTGAGGAGCACCTGGGGCTCCTGGTGGTAAAGACACCGAGGTCAGGGTAGCCCGCAGTTGGCTCGACGGAGATGGGCCAGTTCCAGGTCCACTTACTGCGACAGTGGCGGGTTTGGTGACTATTTTCGTCGGCAAACTCATTGCAAAAAAACAAAACAATACACTAATAAATACTGAAACAAAATATATCTAGCTTGCATAAATATAGCTAGCAAGCGTTTAATATTATTGAAGCAGGCCGCAAATCCCTTTGCCGACAGGGCTAGCTAGCTATTAGCAACGCAGAAAAGCTTTTTTCATGGAAAGTCGCTGTTCGGGTCTATGGTGTTATTCATGGGGACGGTGGGAGGTTTGCCTCCCTTGCCCGTCCAGGACCTCTGCAGATCCGGTTCAGTTCTTCCGAGCACTGTCGCCGGTGTCTTTCCTCCTTCGATAATTTAACATTTGTTTTCAACAACTGATTTTTCTATAGCTAGCTAATTATTTTCCCACGGAGATGAGACTTCGTTAACATGGCGTTGTTGCCGCTTCCAGTCCGGCAGGACAGACGATTCGGCAATTCTCGTCCAATTACGGGTATGTTCGGCTTACCTAGCGGGATCGAAAATGACGCTTAATTTGTTGCATTCATGTGGCCAAAGATCGTCTACTCTACTGACTGGCATATATATTCATGTATATTGATGAGCACTGCATTATTCTTGTTCTAATAAATAACTATGCTTGATGCTATTTTTAAAGAATGCATGGTATTTATTATTTTAACTTTAGTGGCTGTCTTGAAGTGTGTGTGTGTGTGTGTGTGTGTGTGTGTGTGTGTGTGTAAAATAAACTGTCTCATGCTATATCTATGGGGTCATTCTCAAGAACCGCTCAATAATGTATACAAATGTAATCAGGTTCAGGTACTGTAATCTGTACACATAATAATGATGATGGTGTATTTACAGGCAGAAGACCGAGAGAGAGAACTTTGTAGTAGATTGTACTGTACTCAGTACTGTAAAGTTTGTGGGCAGCGACATCTATCGGTAATAACCATCAATCGACATACTTTTAATTTCCAAGTAAAACGATTGAATGATTTCTGCTTTGATATAACAATAAAAAATCATTATATAAAAAGGTGTCACTTTGAAGCATCACACGAGCCATAGAAAAAGATGGGCATACAAAAGAATAGTGACAACATTTTTATTAGATTATAAAAGGTGTTTTATGACACAGAAAAGTCCTGTCATGCATGACCAGATACAGAATGGGAAAACTCTTTGTTATGTGACTTGTTCAATGGTCAATACATCCTTCACAAGTTTCAGAATTCTCTGATTGAAAACTATTCAGATAATATGTCCTTATCATATCAGGCATTCAGCAATTCGGAGGATCACTTATTTACAACGTCGCTACTGTATAAACTGGAGACATTAAGCAATCAGACTTTACACAAATTATGATGTTGTGTTAGGTTTGTTGATGCAGAAACGAGATACACATAACTTATTGAATCGGATCAATCATGGGCAATAATAAAATATGACTTTTACAATCTACTTGTTATGACAGGAACTTGACTTGTATTCTAGATGTGATTGACGGTTTCCTCCGGATATTATTTCAGTCAAAAATCCAGCCATTGCAACTCGTCATTTTATTTTTGCAGTCTAAAAATCTACAATAAGTGAAGACACAACATATAGAGGTGGATTGATCAGATACAAATTGTAACAGTGAAAAATACAGAAAATAAATATCACTTCCTGTTGAAAAATAAGGCATATGACAACTCTACATAAAACCTGATTGAGAGAAGTTCCCATTAGTTTTCCCCTTTTTATAACAATTTCTTCGGTTTCCAGTGTTAAAATTGTTCCTCCTTTATATAAACATAAAGGCACATTTTCATAGAGTTTAACTGGGGAAAAAGACACAGCTTTCTAAAACAAATTGTCTTTATGAAGAGAGTTGGTACTGGCTCAACCTCCAGCTTCAGTCCTCATAAGGACCCTAAGAAGGGTAGACTGGGTAAAACGGATGGATTTTTGGTATCAAGACCAATGCTCTCCTTCCTCTGCCTCTATTTTGCTCCATGTCCCCAGTGCCCATTTTGACACCTGCCATACCGACAAATGGGTAGCTAGGCATCACCAAAGCTCACACTTGTGTTTAGGGTTCATGGGGGCATTTGCCTTGCAGCCAAAGTGCTCAGAGAACTCATGGGAATTGGAGATGGTGCCAATAACTCGAAATCTTGATGGACTGTGTGGATCTGTGATGACGCCCTCATGCGAGCTTTCCGGAGTCCGAACTGAGCACCATACCTACATATAGCAGGAAGCACAGACACACATATTAAGGATTTCAGAGTGAAAAGTCCTACATTTACATTATCAATGTAATAGGTCATTATAATTAATATATAACAATGTTGATGGTAGGCATGCTAGAGAACGCATTACTAAATTTGCCACAGACATGGATATACTTTAAGTGGCACAAACCTGGGCAAATCCAACAAAAAATAACTGATGATTAGTCATCCCCAGGACAGGCAGGGTGGCCTCCTCTCCATTCTTTGCAATCCAGTTCATATAAGCCTTCAAAGCAGACAAGGGTCATATTACAGGCAGCATGCATTATCCTCCTCTCGCCATAGAGAACAGTATGAGAAAAAAACAGAAGACTCTTCCTGCTCGCCCTCAGCTTTGTTTCCTCCTCAGTCCTCACTAACAGACAGCGCTCATGCAGGTCCCCCTTTCTGCTATATGGTTGGCTCATCTGCTCCATAACCTATGACTTTAATTTGATGGAAAGAATGTTTGAGTGTGAGAGCTCGCTCAGAAGCTGACCAAGCCTCTCCAAGCCACCTGTTGCGTTTCCAGGCTTTGCAGTGATGTAGGCAAGCCCGGTTTTTCCACCACAGAGTAAAGACATGACCCACAATGACCCAATCATGTGAACAAGAAAACATGTAATGTGTGTCATAGTTCTGACCTTCCAAATACTGCATCTCACATTGATGATTCTGAAACGTCTGCACATTTACAGTATGTGTGTGTAAGTTGAATTGCTCTTGCTCTTCATATCGTCAAGTCTACTTTCCCATAGCCCACCCTAACAACACCTCCCAATCATACAAACCTTGTAGGCAGCCTTCAGTCCACCATTGTCAGCTATGTTCTCTCCCAGGGTGTGTTTTCCATTGAGGGGTTCCTTGTTGATGCTGTAGTTACTGTACTGCTCCACCATACACTGGGTCTGCTTCTTAAAGGCCTCCACAGATGAGTTTTTCCACCAGGAGCGGAGGTTCCCATCCTTGTCGTACTCCCTCCCTTTAACATAAAGCAAAATACGCTGTAGAACTGGAGGCCTTATTTGAAATCATAATGTGTCATGTTACGTTCGATTGGTGGGATGCTTACAACAGCCTATAATATTGTTTTGGTTCTTTTTTTTAGGGGAGAGGGCGGACACAGTCCCCAAAAGATTATGCAGTCGATATTCTGGTGAATTCGCAGGGGTCAGCTCGCCCTGTGATCAAAGTGTCTCCCCTGCCATGTAAAAATTGTATTTTAGTTTGTAGCAAAACTTCTTAGTTCCCATATGAAGTAATAAGAGTTAAGACACTACAACTTATATGAAAATTAAAGGTCTTACCTTGATCATCAAAAGCGTGTGTCAACTCATGACCCATAACTACACCAATTCCCCCAAAGTTCAGGGCCCTGGAAATAGATTCAAAATCCTTTCAAGAAAAATAAAAACATTTTATAACTAGCAATTACATTCTGGGCTATGTGAAGACACTCCAGGAGACACACATACTGTATACAATTCACGCAAGCACGGCGCACACATGTGGTGTACCTGTATTTGTGCCTGAGATGGGGAGGTATTAGGGAACTGTATAGGCTGAAAAGGGAAGAGGGACCTACTTTGGCCAAGAGCGGCTGTAGAAAGGAGCTTGAAGGATTCCTGCTGGGAGCACCATCTCATTCTTGGTGGGATTGTAGTATGCATTCACTGTAGGAGGGGTCATGCTCCACCTGTGTATGCAAGACATAGGATATGACACCAACTGAGCACAAAAGTCTGAGATCAGGGTGGTAAAAACCAGTCGTTGACTTTCCCCTATGCCCTTAGCTAGGCTGTTGACTACAGATCAGTGTGAAAGAATGAGAACCCTGAGCTACTTGACTATGTAGTGAGAGAAAAGGATCAGTTCAGCTGAGGGATATTGGTTGCCGGGGAACGTTTCTGGATGCCAGCAGTATTCCACAGAGTCAGAATGGGAATTTGTCCCTGTCAGAGCATTTGACCTCCTCTCTGGAGAGGCGAGCAACAGGGAGGTGGGTGCCGGGTTATAGACACTCACTGGTCTCTGTTGGGGGTTTTCCTCAGCTGGTCCGCAGTCACTCTGGCAGAGAAGTTGTAGTACTGCATTACATTTTGGAAATACAGGTCAGACACCACCTCAAACTGAGAGAGAGAGAGAGAGAGAGGAATCAGGTTAGAGAGAGAACGAGATTTACACACAAGCAATGCAAACAGGAGATACTGTAATACTGGCAACCCTCCTCAGAACCAGGGTGTCTTACAGTCAGACAACATCAAAGAGTTGAGTATTTTTATCAACATATGATGAGACATGGACAACTTCATAAAACAGAAGTATGCATATTTATTTTAATTACATATTTACCTACATCATTGAACACTTTGTCAAGCTCCTTGGGGTCCATGATGAATTTAGGATATCCTACCATGTTGTAAATGGCATCAGCCTATAACAGAGCAGGTGAGGTGAATTGAGACAGATGCTAACACCAGATGGCACTGCAGAGTTAGCTTCACGAGCCTTACGCTAAACATGACAATTATAGCAATAAGGACTATTACATTTACATTTGAGTCATTTAGCAGACACTCTTATCCAGAGCAACTTACAGTTAGTGCATCCATCTTAAGATAGCTAGGTGAGACACCCACATATCGCAGTCATAGTAAGTACACTTGTCCTTGGCCAATCTCTTATTGAATACAATTGAAATGCTATAGCTGTAACAGACACAGCATACCATACCATGTTAGTTACAAGGCAATACACTTTTCCATAGTTTGCAGTCAGTGTAATGACAATTCCCTCACCCTAACAGTGGAAAACATCTTTCTGCAAGTTATTCAAAGCAACCCGGCTCTCCCACCTTCTCTTTGGCTGCCTTTTTGGTCTCCTGGTCCATCCAGCCCACATACTTCAGGCTGTCCTCAAATGCCCATTTGATCTCAGAGACCATATCTTCTGCCTGACAGACGGACAGGGAAAAGGAAAGGCTTGTCAGAATCTCACCCAGTGGCAGCTCACAGTGGAGGTAGTGTGTGGGTGGGTGATACCTTGAAACACTTACAATGGCCTTGCTGTCCTCGTCGAAGGTGGCTTTGACAAACAGGGCCCCGAGAGCAAAGCCGAGGGCACTGTCCGTGTCGCTGACGCACAGCTTCCAACGTGGGGCGCAGCTCTGAAACATCACACTGAACACATGAGAAATATGACACCACACCACCCACACACAGGAACAATGACACCACCTACACACAAAAACACTGACATTACCTAAACACACAAGATAGCACTGTCTCTCAGACTATACCAAGTCTATACAAATACTTGAAAACCCTGCATGATCCTAATACAGTATCAACCCAGTCTGTAATTGTATTAGGTTTTATAATGCCCCTCAAGCATCAAGTAGTAGTGTTGGTTTTGCATATGTCCTTGGAATCCTTTACCTCAAGGCGAAGCCAGGCCTTTATCAGAGAGTGTAGGGAGACAGCACATTCCCCTCTAAAAGGGCTGACTGTCGTTTTTGTGAGACTCTCAGAGATTGGCAACAACATGACACTCCTCTCGCCCCCCAACTTCCCCTCTCCTACTGGGGATATTAGAATCCAAACTGAGACTATGCAGACAGGGGGAGGGGGAAAGGAAGAGGCCAACAGAGTGGAAATGGGTGAGCGAGAGAACAAGAGAGACAGATAGGAGTAGATACAAGGGAAACAATGACGGAGTGAGTGACAGAGGTAAAAAGGGAGGGGTGCTAAACGTGTAGTGTGGATGAATTGTGCACACATGTGCACAAACACGCACACACAGGACGAGAAAGCACTTGGTATGATTTGACAGTGTGACCCCAATGGAAAGCAAGGCCAGGGGAACAGGATCTAGCTCATATAAGGGTTTGGATAGCTGGAACCCCCACAGCACAACACAACACAGCAGATAGCTGTTAGCAGCAGACAGCCAAGGGAAAAAGCTGTCTGGTCAATTGAATGTGTGTCTAGTGATGACAGTGACTCAGCTACTTAAGTATTTTCTTATCAGCTCCTTGTTTAATTGAGTTCGCCACTGTCAAGTGCACATCTTCTTACGTTTTATCTATGCCAATTACCGTTTACAGTGTACTTTATAGCCACATAGTTTCAGCCACTCATTTATTTTTATCTGTGCTGTAAGCAAATATAGCTTAACTCTGTTGACTGAAGCAGCAGGAAAAGCCGGTCCCCTTGAGTACTCTTATCTGATAGGTATGTTGCCCATTTCCCTGCCAGCTTGCAGCACTGACATTATCTCCATCTCTCTCTCACCTTCTTGGTTCCGTACATGACTTCAAAGAAGCGCTGCTCAGCATCCTGGAACTTCTGGTCCAGGATGGACACCATCTTCCTCAGCACCTTCATGATCATGTAGTTGTTCAGGACGCTGCACAGGTAGGAGTAGATTAATTCATTATATCATTAATCACATTAACATTTCAGGAAAGGAAGCAAAAGGTTATATTCTATATGTACTTTGCATAACGTTTTATAATGTCCCCTGTGCTGCTCATATAATTTCACTGCTGGACCGATATGAAATCTTACATAAACCATATTATCCCAATGGTTACCTTAATTACATAGTGCTGTCCATCATCATTCAAATATGAATAATGAGTGGAAGGCAGGGCTAGAAAGTGGTTCTAACCTCTTGTTAGTGCTGGCAATGAGGTCGGAGACCTTCTGGAGGTAGTCCTTGGCGTACACCACCACAGGCTCCGAGTCATTGAGGGGTACAGGAGCAAACACATCTGTGAGGTAGGGCATCCAGTCCACCGCAGGAGCCAAGGTCTACAGAAACACACAGAAACAATGATACTGTCAATATATCTATTGGTGCACCTGTCCTATCCGATCTTTGGTTTCTTTGCTTTTTTTAATCAGCAGGTATGAATAGAAAGCAGGAAGAAAGACCTTGCACTGTTAAACCAAAATGCAATCTACTGTAGGTTTGTATCTAGTGATACTGCAGGTGGATATCTGGTGTTGACATGATGCTTGGATCAGCTGAAGCAGCAGAGAGACAAGTTGGGTGGGTACTGACCGCCAGATCCTTTGCCTGGATCTTATGGTAGATGAGCTCCTCGTCCCTCCTCTCCTCCTGGGGTACGGTGATGTTGGCCAGGGTGGTCTCAAAGTCCACAATCTCCTGCATCAGCGATCTGGACGTCTCCTCTGAGCCCCCCAACAGGACCCCTAACTCCACCAGGAAGTCTAGGTATGCATTCAGATACTGCCAAGACCATGTAGGCAGTACAGAGGGAGAGATGTTGGTTAAATTCATTTAAAAACACAATCCAGCACTAGGAAAATACTGACTATTACAAGCACAAAGTTATGCCTTGAGCTATACATTCTTTCTATATTATTTATACATGTTCTGTCCAAGTGGGGTACTGTAGGGTTTGTACTGCCCCTTTGGAAATGTTCTATTCCTAATGAAACACATATCTAGCGAGATAAGTTTCTCAGTATAGTGTGCCAATTTATAAAGTTAATTTCCTAATTTAATCAGGCCTCTGCATCAAGGCACTGATCTATTTTATGTCCTCCTTTACCCTGCCTTTCATCATGCTACAATCTTTAAGCCCATTCACCATAGTGCCATAGTGCGGCCGCCTGTCAGTACCTTTGCATTGGCCGTTTTGTTAAGGTAGTAATCCCGTGAGGGGAGCCCCAGCCCGGATTGATCCACCTGTAGGTAAGCGGAACAGTTCATGACTACCATCTCACACTCCATTTAAACATTTCAGCACTCTGAGCAAAGTGAGCCTGTTTCTTTGATAGTATAGTATTGCAGGATCTACTCTACAGTATACTGCAGCTCGATTAACCTTGAATTTCTAACGTCCCGCTGCACATAAAAAACAAACAAAAAATAGCATTTAAATGTACATGTAAATCCTCTCTGAGCAGATCTGGGGATAAGTGATGTTTGATGATTATTCTGACAAATGTAAATAGGAATGTAAATCAAAAGCTAAAGGAGTGAGGAGGAGGCCTGTGGGAGTACCTGGGCCTACAGCCACTGAGCCTTGGAGCCACTGGGGCCACTGGCTCTTCTCTCACCTGGATAATATTGCTGTTGGAGCTTTTGGAGTCAGTACTGACAAACACAGTGAAGAATGGGGAGCAGCGGTAGTTGGCCGACACTGTGCGTAGAACCTCCTGGAAATTGTTTTTGTCCCAGGAGCCGGTTAGGGCCCATCCTCCCGTCTGAAAGAGAACATGTATGATCTCCTTCAGAGAGAGGCTCACTTAAAACCTGAGAGGTGGTGATCCTTTATATCAGGGCAATGGATACATTTAGGGTAACTATTTACATTAACATTATACCATAAAGAATATTTTACACATCTATTAGCACATCATAAACATAGCTTATATCTACACAGGGCTATGGCAGAAGACTGGATGAGGATGCCTCTTGAGGAGTGAACTCACCTGATTGATGAGCTCCTGTAGAGGCTGAGCCCCTAACTCCTCGATCTTAGACTCATTCATACAGGCCTTGTAATACCTCTGGGCCTTCTCCTCAGCCTTGCTCAGCCCCTTCATGGTAGTGTTCTCTGCCAAACACAACACGTTTCACAGTTAAGTCTTCTACAAACGTATCTTACATTACAATGGGATAACAAACATGTAGAGAGAACAGTGGGGCAATAAGAACTAGCTAACTGTTTGTTTGTATTTCTCTAGGTTGTTAAGGGTGAGAGGGGCAGCTAAGGACACCCCACCCCCTGAGGAGAAACCTTACCCAGCAGGTGCTTCATGACAGCCATGTTGCGCTCCCATAGGTTGCTGAAGGGACCCCAGCGGGACTTTCCCTCAGGGAGGGGGTTGTTCCTCACCCATCCCCCACAGGCAAAGTTGTAGAAGTCATGGCAGGGGTCCACCGAGCGGTCCAGGGCTCCCATCACAGCACTGGCCACAGTAATGCATGGCTCCGTCAGACACACACCAGGGTGAGCTGCCAACAGGGAGTGGGACAAGACAACTAAACATACTGTATCAGATACCTCTTACAGACACTGTGCTTCTTCAGCCTCAACATTTGGACAACACTATCTCTTTGTTTAAACAGCTAGTACATTTCAAGGCCCTTCAATAAATAATCCAAAATATGTCATGACATGGATGTCTTCAGACCATCTGGAAATCATTGTTTACAACAGGTAACTGCAAAAACATAAACACAAAATAGCTTTTCCTTCTTTAAACTCCTACAGAAATAAACAGTGAAAAATAGATGGATGGAGCTTCCATAGAGGAGAGAAGGGCTTCCCATCGAGAGGTTGTGCCACAGACGAGGTCACTGTCAGTCATTGTCCCACCGTTCCAACAGCTGGTCCTGATGCACTGCTCTTGCCCCTGGCCTGCACCTGTCACACCTGAATGTTCTCCACAGGTGCAGGGTATCAATCACCCAGCCAGGCCCCTCTCTCTGGGTTCCCTGTCTCATGGACAATGCCGCATCACGGTTGTGGAATATTCTCAGCAGGCCATTGTCCGATGCTGCCATTGGTTCTAAGATGGGCATTCGTTGGCTTTGACGTGATTGTCATACATTTAACTGCCTGTGAAAGCTGAAGTGTAAACGGATGTTCACAGAGTATTCTTTCTCTTTCATTGGACTGAATAAGGAGATGGATAATACAGTATTTTATTAGAAAGTGCTCTGGAATTTTTACGGTCCTAGATGCAAAAGCTGATTTACAGCCCAGGGGCATTTGGCTACTCCCTTTCTGTTATTTTGGGAGAAGATGTGGAAAACATGTTTATATTTTTAGAGGGATAATAATTCATGACCCAAAGTCCAGTTAGTGCATCCTCATTCTTTCTCATGTCTATGTTTGAGGCTATGTTGTACATAAGTCTACGTTGTTTTTAGGACAATAAGTTGTAATTTTTTTTTATCAATGATCAACATAGACATGAGACAGAATGAGAATGCACTAATTGGACTTTGGTTCATGAATAACAGGAGCTGAATAAAAGGAGTGGAAAAGTGAATGGTCTCGTAAAAGCACATTCTTGTGTTGGTTCTCATAACAGACGGCAGTGATTTGTCATGTGTGGGCTGATAGGTGGTTGAATAGGAGGATGTGGCATTTGCTTCCCTTCTCAAAATACAAGGAAACTAATACTGAGCTGAGAAAATACATAAGGTACAGTAAAGATTTGTACCCAGGAACATTTGATCAGATTACAGTGCCTTGCAAAAGTATTCATCCCCCTTGGCGTTTTTCCTATTTTGTTGCATTACAACCTGTAATTTAAATAGATTTTTATTTGGATTTAATGTAATGGACATACCCAAAATAGTCAAAACTGGTGAAGTGAAATGAAAAAAATAACTAGTTTAAAAAAATGCTAAAAAATAAAAATAACGTAAAAGTGGTGCGTGCATTGTATTCACCCCCTTTGCTATGAAGCCCCTAAATAAGATCTGGTGCAACCAATTACCTTCAGAAGTCACATAATTAGTTAAATAAAGTCCACCTGTGTGCAATCTAAGTGTCACATGATCTCAGTATATATACACCTGTTCTGAAAGGCCCCAGAGTCACTCCACAGAGCTGGGCTTTACGGAAGAGTGGCCAGAAAAAAGCCATTGCTTAAAGAATAAAATAAGCTAACACTGTTTGGTGTTTGCCAAAAGGCATGTGGGAGACTCCCCAAACATATGGAAGAAGGTACTCTGGTCAGATTAGACTAAAATTGAGCTTTTTGGCCATCAAGGAAAATGCTATGTCTGGCGCAAACCCAACACCTCTCATCACCCCGAGAACACCATCTGGTCAGAATTGAAGGACTGATGGATGGCGCTAAATACAGGGAAATTCTTGAGGGAAACCTGTTTCAGTCTTCCAGAGATTTGAGACTGGGACGGAGGTTCACCTTCCAGCAGGACAATGACCTTAAGCATACTGCTAAAGCAACACTTGAGTGGTTTAAGGGGAAACATTTAAATGTATTGGAATGGCCTAGTCAAAGCCCAGACCTCAATCCAATTGATAATCTGTGGTATGACTTAAAGATTGCTGTACACCAGCGGAACTCATCCAACTTGAAGGAGCTGGAGCAGTTTTTCCTTGAAGAATGGGCACAAATCCCAGTGGCTAGATGTGCCAAGCTTATAGAGACATACCCCAAAAGACTTGCAGCTGTAATTGCTGCAAAAGGTAGCTCTACAAAGTATTGACTTTGTGGGGGTGAATAGTTATGCATGCTCAAGTTTTCCGTTTTTTTGGTCTTATTTCTTGTTTGTTTTACAATAAAAAATATTTTGCATCTTGGAAGTGGTAGGCATTTTGTGTAAATCAAATGATACACCCCCCCCCCCCAAATTTGTTTTAAAATTTTGATTCCAGGTTGTAAGGCAACAAAATAGGAAAAATGCCAAGGGGGGGTGAATACTTTCGCAAGCCACTGTATATAAACATAAAATTGAAACCCTAGGTTGTTTAGTCAATTCTTCTCAGGATTATTTTGCCAAATCAGATTTAACAATCTCAGTCACTCACTCTCTTTGTAGAAGATCCCGACAGTGATGAGAGAGAAGAACAAGGCAACAGACAGTGCACACACTAGGACCAACAGCCTCCGCTCAGTGTGTGTCTTCTCAGCCCAACACCTGGGACCAGGGCCATGTCGCAGTGTCACCTGTACAGAAATACACACACACACACACACACACACACACACACACACACACACACACACACACACACACACACAGCAATGAGCACATGGCACCACATTGTCATATCCACAGACACACATACACTGGTTACTGTGTGTAATGGTTACAATGATTGGTATACAACCCTTAACCACAGTACTCAGGCAAACAAACCACTCTATGTTCTATGATCCTATGATGAATGGTATCTTTTTTCTGGTCAGAGATGATACACTGAACACCACAGAGGCAGTAGTGCTAATACTGTGTGACTAAAATGTATTGGTTATGGTTGAAATGACTCACATGGTATATTACAATACATAATGGCTTCCACACCATAATGCCTTTCAACACCCCTCTATATAAAGGTCATGTATTCATATTTTGTTCATTCTTTTATAGTTTTTCAGCGGGCATGATTAAAAATCATTGTGCCTCTGCCCCAGATAAGGAGAAAGCATAGCACTAACCACAATGAATGAACTAGGACATGGTCATGTTTTTTAAAATTTCAGCCTGACTGCTTTTACTGAAAGCTCAATTGAGTTTTAGATCTGCTCAATTACTATAGGAATTAGTGTGGCTTCCCCTCACTGAGCTTTACACACCCGGTGAAAACCAATTATCCCAGACCTGTTAAATAATTAGATTTAGTCCCATTAACTAAGGCAAAGTTCAAATGTCACACTGAATGTGAGCAGCCCTGGTGCCAAAGCCGCCACAGGCTTCCCAATCCTCCAGACAGGTTTGGGTGGGTTTGAATTTGTAATCTGTATTGATGTGTGCAACTGAGAAGACTTGTAGGCAGACATGTGTGAAGCCACTGACTCAGACAGAGCAGGTCCATTGTATAACCTGTTTTGGTTTCAGTTACATAGCTACTGTTGTTGTAGCCTCTTAAAAATTTGGCAACAGTGTCTTCATTATACCTTTCTCTATCTACGGATACGTTTGTTTCTATGATAATCCAAAAAACAACAGTCCACAGTATGTGCAGTATGTTGTTCTGCATTCTCCTACTTAATCAGTTGTGGATAGTGGATATATCTCTGCTCAAAATAAGTGATTATTGGTGACTACTTAGTGCAGGGGAGAAAGAAGGATCCTGCACAGGGGTTATTTCAGAGTTATAAGACTGTTGTATTCTGCTGGGCTCTGCAACTGATTATCCAGGCTTTTTGAAGCACCCAGAAATGCAGATACTGTATGGGCCTCTGTAAAGGGTAGTTTGTTTTATAATAGGGTTCCTCCTGAGACTGAAGTCTTTCTCTTCAAGTAGCCCTTAATGTTAAACGTAGCACATGGCTGACAGAGAATAGCAGGCTGTCAAGAAATAGCATGTTGCGCTCATAGTCCTCACAAAGACAATAGAACATCTGGAATTTGATTAGCTCAATGGTTATGAATTTCTTTGGAATGGAATGTCATACAATGCAAGCAGATCATAACATAATAGAAGCAGCAGAATGAGTGCGTCTCTAGACAGGCTTGGCATGTGTCAGAGTTTGTCGCTAATTTTTATACAAAGGAACAGTTGTGCCTACCTGCATGGCAGAGGAGGGGTAGATCTCATCTCCGGTGGAGTCCACCAGGTCATCCTCGTCCAGAGTGGCCCTCTTGTACGTGGACATCTGAAAGGTCAGATGCAGAAAAGACTCCCTCAGTGCTTCCATGCTCCTCCAGGCCCTTCTCCTTTCCTTTGGTCAGGATGTGTGTGACGTTTACTCTTTAACAGTCTTTGGGAATTCTAGGTAGGGTTTCCCCCTCAGATCCATCAGGAAGAGTCTCTATCTGTCTGTTTTGGGTTGCTCCAGTCCAGCGGAAGGAATATTAAATTCAGCGCCCCAGTGTTTCCTACACTCCTCTCTCCACCTCCCAGGCACACACTCACCTCCTCCCTTCCCCCCTTACCCCCTACTCAACAACCCCCCTGGGGGCTAATCTCATGGGCACCGTCAAAACTCACCCACTCAAAAAGTCCTGTAAAGGTTTCCAAAGAAAGAGCCCTTCCTCTCTAGCAGCTATGTTGTTCTGCTCAGCCTTCCGTCAGTACACTCTCTCCAGGAGCTCCCACTATGCCTAATTTAGCCAAACGAGACAAAACAGAGAGGGAACTCGCAAAGAAACAGGAAGAAGCATTGACTTGATCGACGGGCATGACTGAGTGTGAGGGTGTGTAAGAGGGAGTGTGTGTGCATTCCACAGTGGTTTCATTTAGATTTAGGGAGGGAACTTTTGTAGGTTAGTTCACTCCCACTCTCCAATCCATAGGGCTAGACCAGAGGGTGGAGTCTGGATAGAAACGCCCTCCCACTGCTTAGAGTTGTTGCCCGGGTTACCGTCACCTGATAGGCATGACAGTCGATTGTTCCAATTCTTACCCTGTCTAACCCTTCACCCAGAAGAAAATTGCACTATTTCTTAAAAAATAACACTTATTTTACTACTTGGGAAAAATGACCATTTTAATTAGGTAAACTGCTGTAATTGAACAGTGTAGTACTAGTTCTTCTCATTTGACATTTTAGTCATTTAGCAGACGCTCTTATCCAGAGCGACTTATACTTCTCCTGTTATCAATCTAATGCATGACACTTCCCCCTAGCCTAGGCCAAGCTTAGTTACCTTCTCCTATAACTCCTGCCAATGGCTCTGCGTCTTCAGCCTCCACAGACAGCAAATAGGCAGCTTTAACTGCTAGACCAGCCAAACCAAACCCAGCTTTCTAGTACATGGACAGCGCCAGTCAACCCTACTGGCAGTATCACAAGTCCTGAACTGCACAGCGGACAGCCACTCGTGTAGTCTTAACCTCCACAAGGCCACACATGCAAACTTCCCCACCGACGCCCACACTGATATACTTGGCTCTCCCTAACGAGGTCCTGCCCAGTCCCATCATCGCCCTGTGGAGGGACCGTTCTGATGAGAGAGAGATGGTGGGAGAGACACAGAAAAAGACTGGGAGAAAACTTGTGGCCACCACTTTTTTTCTGTGATTTCTAAAGTACATTTCCAGACTAAAGTGGGCTTCAGTTTTCAGCATCATAATGTCTCCTCTACTGTATGTGCATAGCTGATGACTGAGGTTTGAATGACATACATTTTCCTCTCCTTTTCGGTTTATAAATATGGCTGTCCCTAAACCTCCTTTTATGAAGTGAATGCATTTTACACACAAACAAAACAACGCAACTCTTTAGTCACAATCTACAATTCATTTTATAACAACTACATTACAAAAGTAATACATGTAGTCGATGAGCCCAGGCACCTTGTTACTAATCACAGTCCTATGCCTACATAAGTTGTGGTATTCACTGGCACAAACCCATCCATGGCACACAGTCATTCCCGAGAGCACACACTCATATTTAGACACTTTCTTGGCACAGATGTGCCTCAGAGCGTTCCTGCATGTTGCCACAGATCGCCACTGCATTTCAGACCAATTTCAGACCAATGGTGACGCAGGCTCTCCCGTTTCCTGCTGTTGAGAGATGTAGGAGAGACTAATGTAAGGCTAGTCACGGTAGGAGGTTTGTTGTGACTCACCATGAGTACCTGTGTAAGTGTGTATCCTGTCAATAGGCTTTGTCAATGAGAACACCTCTATATTGTAGGAGCCGGACGCTACCGAGGCCACAGATAGTGGTAGTGTGAGATCATAGGCATTCCATAACATAGTAATTCTATGAGATCCTAACAGGAAGATAGGACACATTCACTCTGATTTCCTAAGGCTTGTCTGGGTCTGGTGCATAGAATGAAAGGGAATGCCCGCTCACTGTTCTAAAATATAAATAACAGAAAAGTGGTGTGTGCATTGTATTCACCCCCTTTGCTATGAAGCCTCTAAATAAAGATCTGGTGCAACCAATTACCTTCAGAAGTACATAATTAGTTAAATAAAGTCCACCTGTGTGCAATCTAAGTGTCACATGATCTGTCACATGATCTCAGAATATATACACCTGTTCTGAAAGGACCCAGAGTCTGCAACACCACTAAGCAAGGGGCACCACCAAGCAAGCGGCACCACGAAGACCAAGGAGCTCTCCAAACAGGTCAGGGACAAAGTTGTGGAGAAATACAGATCAGGGTTTGAACATCCCACGGAGCACCATTAAATCCATTAGCAAAAAATGGAAAGAATATGGCACCACAACAAACCTGCCAAGAGAGGGCCGCCCACCAAAACTCACGGACCAGGCAAGGAGGGCATTAATCAGAGAGGCAACAAAGGGACCAAAGATAACCCTGACGGACCTGCAAAGCTCCACAGCGGAGATTGGAGTATCTGTCCATAGGACCACTTTAAGCCGTACACTCCACGGAGCTGGGCTTTACGGAAGAGTGGCCAGACAAAAGCCATTGCTTAAAGAAAAAAATAAGCAAACACATTTGGTGTTCGCCAAAAGGCATGTGGGAGACTCCCCAAACATATGGAGGAAGGTACTCTGGTCAGATGAGACTAAAATTGAGCTTTTTGGCCATCATGGAAAACGCTATGTCTGGCGCAAACCCAACACCTCTCATCACCCCGAGAACACTGGTGGCAGCATCATGCTGTGGGGATGTTTTTCATCGGCAGGGACTGGGAAACTGGTCAGAATAGAAGGAATGATGGATGGCGCTAAATACAGGGAAATTCTTGAGGGAAACCTGTTTCAGTCTTCCAGAGATTTGAGACAGGGACGGAGGTTCACCTTCCAGCAGGACAATGACCCTAAGCATACTGCTAAAGCAACACTCGAGTGGTTTAAGGGGAAACATTCAAATGTCTTGGAATGGCCTAGTCAAAGCCCAGACCTCAATTCAAATGAGAATATGTGGTATGACTTAAAGATTGCTGTATACCAGCGGAACCCATCCAATTTGAAGGAGCAAATATCCCAGTGGCTAGATGTGCCAAGCTAATATAGACATACAGTGGGGAAAAAAAGTATTTAGTCAGCCACCAATTGTGCAAGTTCTCCCACTTAAAAAGATGAGAGAGGCCTGTAATTTTCATCATAGGTACACGTCAACTATGACAGACAAAATGAGATTTTTTTTCTCCAGAAAATCACATTGTAGGATTTTTAATGAATTTATTTGCAAATTATGGTGGAAAATAAGTATTTGGTCAATAACAAAAGTTTCTCAATACTTTGTTATATACCCTTTGTTGGCAATGACACAGGTCAAACGTTTTCTGTAAGTCTTCACAAGGTTTTCACACACTGTTGCTGGTATTTTGGCCCATTCCTCCATGCAGATCTCCTCTAGAGCAGTGATGTTTTGGGGCTGTCGCTGGGCAACACAGACTTTCAACTCCCTCCAAATATTTTCTATGGGGTTGAGATCTGGAGACTGGCTAGGCCACTCCAGGACCTTGAAATGCTTCTTACGAAGCCACTCCTTCGTTGCCCGGGCGGTGTGTTTGGGATCATTGTCATGCTGAAAGACCCAGCCACGTTTCATCTTCAATGCCCTTGCTGATGGAAGGAGGTTTTCACTCAAAATCTCACGATACATGGCCCCATTCATTCTTTCCTTCAGTCGTCCTGGTCCCTTTGCAGAAAAACAGCCCCAAAGCATGATGTTTCCACCCCCATGCTTCACAGTAGGTATGGTGTTCTTTGGATGCAACTCAGCATTCTTTGTCCTCCAAACACGACGATTTGAGTTTTTACCAAAAAGTTATATTTTGGTTTCATCTGACCATATGACATTCTCCCAATCATCTTCTGGATCATCCAAATGCACTCTAGCAAACTTCAGACGGGCCTGGACATGTACTGGCTTAAGCAGGGGGACACGTCTGGCACTGCAGGATTTGAGTCCCTGGCGGCGTAGTGTGTTACTGATGGTAGGCTTTGTTACTTTGGTCCCAGCTCTCTGCAGGTCATTCACTAGGTCCCCCTGTGTGGTTCTGGGATTTTTGCTCACCGTTCTTGTGATCATTTTGACCCCACGGGGTGAGATCTTGCGTGGAGCCCCAGATCGAGGGAGATTATCAGTGGTCTTGTATGTCTTCCATTTCCTAATAATTGCTCCCACAGTTGATTTCTTCAAACCAAGCTGCTTACCTATTGCAGATTCAGTCTTCCCAGCCTGGTGCAGGTCTACAATTTTGTTTCTGGTGTCCTTTGACAGCTCTTTGGTCTTGGCCATAGTGGAGTTTGGAGTGTGACTGTTTGAGGTTGTGGACAGGTGTCTTTTATACTGATAACAAGTTCAAACAGGTGCCATTAATACAAGTAACGAGTGGAGGACAGAGGAGCCTCTTAGAGAAGAAGTTACAGGTCTGTGAGAGCCAGAAATCTTGCTTGTTTGTAGGTGACCAAATACTTATTTTCCACCATAATTTGCAAATAAATTCATTAAAAATCCTACAATATGATTTTCTGGATTTTTTTCCCTCAATTTGTCTGTCATAGTTGACGTGTACCTATGATGAAAATTACAGGCCTCTCTCATCTTTTTAAATGGGAGAACTTGCACAATTGGTGGCTGACTAAATACTTTTTTTCCCCACTGTAAGTGAGGGTGTGGTGAGCCAGGCAGGGGCTCAGGCTTTGCTGCAAAAGATGGCTCTACAAAGCATTGACTTTGGGGGGGTGAATAGTTATGCACGCTCAAGTTTTTTTTGTTCTTGCCTTATTTCTTGTTTGTTTCACAATACAAATATTTTGCATCTTCAAAGTGGCAGGCATGTTGTGTAAATGAAATAATACAAACCCCCAAAAAATCAATTTTAATTCCAGGTTTTAAGGCAACAAAATAGGAAAAATGCCAAGGGGGGTGAATACTTTCGCAAGTCACTGTATGCACGGGATCCCTTGGTGTTCTCATGGTCTGGGTCTCATGGTCTGGGTCTGGGACATGACTCTGGCTCTACAGTGTCTTTGTTTGTGTTCCTCCACAGCATGTGGGGATGTGTTTCACAGAGCAGCAGATGGCTATGAGAGGTCAATATTCCAGGATTCTTGGACCCTAGTGAGGCAACGGCCTCTGAGGGAGGCTGGAAACCACAAGCATGCGTCAGTAATTCGTCACGTATCCTGCAAACCAGACGATTATTTGTGGCACAGGAGCATTATCCAGTGTACACTACATGTGCAAGGGGAGTGTGTGTTTGTGTTTGTGCATGTATTTGGGTATGTGTTTCTGGGATATAGGCAATGGGCATGCATGGCTAGAACCACAATTTGCACAAAATATAGAGGCAGACGCTGCAATTCCGAAGGTAACCGCCCTGTTCCATTTCCATTTACATTTTTAGTCATTTAGCAGACGCTCTTATCCAGAGCGACTTACAGTTAGTGAATACATATTTTTTTATATATACTGGCCCCCCTGGAACCCTCTTCCCTAGAGCTGAAGATCCGTATCATGTTCTGCGCATGTGTTTCTTTACCTCTTTTTTTGTGGTGACCCTCCCTTCACATTTCTCACTGTCAATCGTGAATGATAATTCTTCAAGTTTACCAGTAAACGTCCATGCAGCATCTGCATGCCAACCATTTGATCATAATCAGTTTCATGAGAATATGCATTTAGATCTTCTTGAGTTATGTAGAGTGTAGTTTAAAATTATGTAAAGTGAGCTAATTTTAGAGCAGATGGTGCTAACAACCTGTTGCATACCTGTGTTTTGTTTCAATCAAAGCACATATTTTGCCTAGTGGTGCACACTGTTGAGTTTAGGCCACATGAGAGAAAAATGCGACCATTCGCACAATCATCCTAAAATCTCTTTTTTGTCTTACAGTAACGTTATACTATGTTATTATATTCTGTTCTGTTGTGTAGAATACTATCATTATGTGATCTTGCAGACATTGATTCAGCTTTGATCTAACTTTATTAAACGAGCACCATTCTCCATTTATATCACTGAAATTTGCCAGAGTAGCCTGTTCGTTGGGCAGCCGAACGAGTAGAGCAGAGACTGTGCATAAAGTAGAGAATCTCGCACATGGCTAGAAGCTTCAGGCCTTTAGTTTTTGGGAAGAGGTTTCCAGAGAATTCAGACCCGCAGTCACTCCAAAAATAATATCAGCTTCACAAGGATTAATGTCTTTGGTAAATTAGATCATATGGTTATGTGGTTTTGGCCCACGACTGACAACATTGGCCTCTTGTTCATTTGGCGTAAACATTGCTATCCCTGGATTGCCAAATGACATAGAAGATTATCCTACCCCTCTATTAAATGAATTTCCTGACTGGCAAGTGAGTAACAGATCTCATTAAATCTCCTCATTAGGGAGAGAAATTAGAATATATCTTAAAGATATTTGGGTTTTTGGTAACAGAATGACAAAACACTAGGCAATATTTTTTTACTTATAATTTCTGCTAAACTAAATATAAATGTTGATATTAATTGGCAGGGGTCTTTACTTCTGTTGAGATAATGGGCATCATGCCAACCCAGAGATGGAGCTAGTAGGTCACCTATCTATGATAGATATACATGTGCATTATCAGTACCTGATTAGGATGTCATGACCTGTAACATGCCTTACTACCGGAGTAAATAATTATGCTAGCACCTTATCTCACTCTCCGATGTGAGTCATTCACATACACCAACCAACCAATACTGGGGTACTATGACCTCTCCAAAGGAAGTGACTCTACAATGTGATGCAAGTGACAAAGGTCTAGGGGCAGCGCCCCTGCAGAAGAATTGCCTTTGCTTCAAGGACATTGACACCCACGGTGCAGGGATATGCCCAAATTGAAAAGATTTGTCTAGCCATTGTGTTCACTTCTGACCGTTTTGACCAATACCTTCATGGCAGGGATTCTATCACGGTGCACACTGACCACAAGCCACTGGAGGTTATCTTCAAAAAGCCTCTTCTGTCTGCCCCAAAGCGACAACAAAGGATGATGCTAAAGCTTCAGCATTATCAGTTAGAGGTAGTATACAAGAAAGGAATACAGCTCCACATTGCGGATTTCTTGACCAGGGCAGGACTCCCAACAACTAGTCACCCGCAATATCGGACAAATGAGAATGTATGCTCTACAAGCTGAGTTTGAAGATGTGAACCATGCTACTGGTCAAAACATTTCCCTGCAGACATGGGATGCTATCAAAGCTCATTCAGCTGAGGGCAAGACATCTCGAACGCTGCAGTCTTTTATCCTGAGAGGCTGGCCGGACACAAGGAAGGTTACTGGTTACGGGTCGAAGCCAGCCTCAGGAAATCCAGAGACTCTTTATTCTGGCCCAACAAGAAATTAAAAACGTTGTGGCCGTGTGCAGCATATGCAACGCTAATCTACCCAAGCAGCAAAAGGAAACGCTGCGGCCACATGACATACCAGCACACCCTTGGTCTAAAGTGGGAATGGATTAGCGTTGCATATGCTGTTTTTCTTATTATAGTGGACTACAATTCAGATTTTAGGGAGGTGGAGAAAGTGGTTGACACCACAGTGTCTTGCATCAATGACTGTTGTAAGCAGCAGTTCAGCAGATATGGCATACCTGACAGTGGTGTAGTTACAGATAATGGTCCCCAGTTCAAGAGTCAATACTTTTTTTTGCAAAAGCCTGGGAATTCCTCATGTGACCTCTTCAACCTACCACAGTCAGAGTAATGGGAAAGCTGACTCAGCTGTGAAAATAGCAAAGGCTCTTATCACAAAGGTTATGCAGGACGGCAATGATGTGAAGCAAGCCATTTTGGCGTAGAGAAATACTTCCACAGAGGGCTTCAGCAGCAGTCCTGTACAGCGCTTAATGTCTAGACGCACTCACTCTTTGCTGCCAACAGCTCCGAAGCTCCTCACACCGAAGGTCATTAGGGATGTGCTGGCACACAAGTGCGCACATCAGGAGAAGTCAAAACAGTACTATGACCAGCATGCTAAAAATCTGCCTGTAATAAAACAAGGCCAAGCTGTTAGAGTGCTCCTGTCACCTCAAGCCATGGATGCCACATGGAGTCTTGGCACATGCATAAGGCACATCAGCACAAGGTCCTATGAAGTGGAAGTAAAGGGCCAAAAGTATTGAAGGAACTGGAGGGACATACACCCAGTTCAGGAGAGCACAGAGTGGCCGCATGGGAGGACTGTGAATATCGTCTGGATGGTGTGGGCAGGACGAATTGTGGGGAGACTATGGAGACCCCACCAGATCCGTCATCTCTGCCAACCTTGCCTCCACAATTTCAGGAGGATGTGGAGGAGGAAGGAGAAGCCCCGGGGCTCCCAGAGGAGCCCAACATTCTGCCAGTGCACCACACTAGGACGAGGGCTAATATAAGACCGCCCCTGCGTTATGCTCCTAGAAAAAAAGGGTTCGAAAAGGGTTCTTCAGCTGTCCCCATAGGATAACCCTTTTTGGTTCCAGGTAGAACCCTTTTGGGTTTCATGTAGAACCCTCTGTAGAAAGGAACCAATAATGGTTCTTCAAAGGGTTCTCCTATGGGGACAGTCGAAGAACCGTTTAAGGTTCTAGATAGCACCTTTTTTTTTCTAAGAGTGTACGGGGACTATGTCCCTTAAGAAATGGACAATGAACTGATGTTTGTTAATTATAAAACATAAATAAAAGATGATGATAGTAATGTTGTAACTAGATATCTTCATTTGGGCTGGTGTTGATCGTGGACTTCAGGAAACAGCAGAGGGTGCACCCCCCTATCCACATCGACGGGACCGCAGTGGAGAAGGTGGAAAGCTTCAAGTTCCTTGGCGTACACATCACCGACAAACTGAAATGGTCCACCCACGCAGACAGTGTGGTGAAGAAGGCGCAACAGAGTCTCTTCAAACTCAGGAGGCTGAAGAAATTTGGCTTATCACCTAAAACCCTCACAAACTTTTACAGATGCACAATTGAGAGCATCCTGTCGGGCTGTATCACCGCATGGTACGGCAACTGCACCGCCCACAACCACAGGGCTCTCCAGAGGGTGGTGCGGTCTGCCGAACGAATTACCGGGGGCAAACTACCCGCCCTCCAAGACACATACAGCACCCGATGTCACAGGAAGGCCAAAAAGATCATCAAGGACACCAACCACCCGAGCCACTGCCTGTTCACCCCGCTATCATCCAGAAGGCGAGGTCAGTACAGGTGCATCAAAGCTGGGACCGAGAGAATGAAAAACAGCTTCTATCTCAAGGCCATCAGACTGTTAAATAGCCATCACTAGCACATTAGAGGCTGCGGCTGCCTATTGAAATCACTGCCACTTGGAACACTAGTCACTTTAATAATGTTTACATATCTTGCACTACTCATCTCATATGTATATACTGCATTCTATTCTATAATATTATTCTGTATCTTAGTCCATGCCGCTCTGTCATTGCTTGTCCATATATGTATATATTCTTAAATCCCATTCCTTACTTTTTTGTGTGAAATTGTTAGATATTACTGCACCGTCGGAGCTAGAAGCACAAGCATTTCGCTACACCCGCTATAACATCTGCTAAACATGTGTATGTGACAAATACAATTTGATTTGATTTGATTTGTTTAAATTGTATGACGTCTCGAGCTAATTCTATATGAAAAGGAGGATGTTGAGATAATGGGCATCATGTCAACCCAGAGATGGAGCTGGTAGGCCACCTATCTATGATAGATATACATGTGCATTATCCGTACCTGATTAGGATGTCACGACCTGTAACATGACTTACTACCGGAGTAAAGGATTGTGATAACACCTTTTCTAACTCTCTGACGTGAGTCATTCACGTACACTTTTTAACAACTTCAACATTATTGTGTTTTGGTGTATGTTTTATACCTTTTAAGACCCCTTTTCCATTGGTTTAACCATAAATCAAAGCCTTTGCTTATTCCTAATTTTAGGATGAAAAATGGTTGAAAGATTGACGTGTCTTAATGAAAGAAAATATAGACTCTTAGCTTTCATTTGACACCATAATGTACGTGCTCCTATGAATTTCACGTTAGTGCTCATGTGGCCTTTTACATGGAAATGCCCAGTACTAGATACTGCCCTCCAGGAGTAAAACAAATGTTAACCCTTTAGTATACCCTAGTGGGAAGAGCTGCAGCTAGGAACACATTCCAAAGATTCCAACTTTAGGTACACAAACAGATACAAACACAGCCATGTAAAAAGCTGTTCAAGGGGATTACACACAGTAGACACTCACAGCCAGCCTACAACACAAACCAGTCCAACATATCACGTAGGCCAAACACAAGGTCTAATGTTTTACTACCCTGGGCTGCTTGAAAGCCATAGATAAAGACAGACTGCATGGCTGAAGACTGCAGATCATGACCTGTGACGTCAAACAAGCCCTGGTGTTAAATGTCTTCCTCTGCATGTTTCCTTTGGAGAAAACACCCTGATACTGTGAGGTGGTGGCTGAAAACAACTGTATCCAGGCCAATATAAGCATAAGAGTAACAGAAGATAAATATACAAAAACTAAAGGCTTACCCTTCTTAGCCTGGAACATGAATTTAATAAGACTCTGAGAGGTTCTGCAAATTCTGACACCCATGTGGGTCCTCTCATATACTGTTCTCCCTCTATATAGGCATACACAACATCCATTATCATCATAGAAATACTACATTAATGACTCCAATAACATGTTTTATATCCAAGTAATTAATAAAAAAACTATGATGAAACTATTAGTACAGTTTGTTTAAGCAAGTGTTAATAAAGCAATTATACCTTTATAACAACACCCCATCCATCCCCTATAAACCAGCACCAAACACCTGGATAATGTGATTCACACATCCTTGTCAAAGGACACTATGAACTTGGTGTCCCTTCATGATCTTCATTACATAACCCTTATACAGTCATGTGTACAGTAAAACAATACTGCAGTTGATCATTCTGTATCTGATATGATGTCAGTCAGTGACATAACCTTAAATTCTACACACACAAAAAATGTCCCACAAAAAAACTGTAAAGGCTACAGCACAATGAATGGGAGGCACCATGTAGGCTAATTTCCAAGTGTAACATACCAATGGAGAATATGTTATCTGCATGATGTGGGATTTACAGCTCAGGTAGGCCTAGATAACATTAGATTACCTGTGTCTGCTGCTGCATGTAGGGCTCATATTGATTTCCAAGCAACTCTCATGCTCACCCCTGGGCCCTAGATAGGCTAATGAATAACCACTATGCAAACAAGGATGGTAACAACAAGTGACAAACCAATTATGGATTCAACATTATTATTTTTCTTTTTTCAATGAAAAAGTGTGTTCAATAGTGTTTTCAAACCATCTTTCCTGTAGTAGTAGGCTATACAGTGTCTGCCAACATGATCATGAGGCAAAAACGATTATTTAAGTCAGTGAGTATGCTAGACTAAAATCCGAGGACGACTTGTTTTGGTAATGCAGAAACCGGTTCCCGCTGGGAATTATGCTAAACACACTAGGGTGACCACATGTCTCTGACTGTGGTCTTTTGTCCCGCAACCAAACAATAATGTCCTGCATTTTATCAACAAATTCAAACACCACTCATTTGGAGAATGAGACATTCCAACCTGTCTTTTGCAGTCAGGTTGTGGTTATGAAAAGATGTAGGCCTATATCATCAGTATGTGGTACTGATGTTAAACACTTGATATCTGATATTCTGAGCAAGACAAGCATGCCAATGTCATAGGCCTATCGTCACCCAATCACATTTCCCAAATCCTTTCGGGATAAATTCCAGCTAAACTTGGAGAGGACAGTTAGGCCTCACTACTTACAAAAAGTGTGTTTTTGACGAAGAGCTACAAAAGTAAGTAAATAGCCATATTAGACTGAAAGGCAGGTACATTTGTAGCTGTACCTGCCTTTGAACCTGGGAAGTTCTCCATGTTCATTAGTTTCTCCTTCAACATATTTGCTGCTACTTATAATAATAATAATATGCCATTTAGCAGACGCTTTTATCCAAAGCGACTTACAGTCATGCGTGCATACATTTTTTTTTTTGTGTATGGGTGGTCCCGGGGATCGAACCCACTACCTTAGCGTTACAAGCGCCGTGCTCTACCAGCTGAGCTACAGAGGACCACACTTCACACAATTCCGTTTTAAAAGTCTCAATCCCTGAGACCAACTAGAATTGTTTCCTTGTCCACATATTCCTAGATTTTCATAAAACAGCCATACATGTGGTCTCTCGTTTCCGCATCACCAAATTTTGCACGAGGGAAGAGTAGGCTAGGTGCGCTTCAGTTATACTGAACAAAAATATAAATGCAACATGCAACAATTACAGTTCATATAAGTAAATCAGTCAATCTATGGCCCTAATCTATGGATTTCACATGACTGGGCAGGGGTACAGCCATGGGGCATAGGCCCACCCACTTGGCAGCCAGGTCCACCCACTGGGTAGCCAGGCCCAGCCAATCAGAATGAGTTTTTCCCCACAAAAGGGCTTTATTACAGACAGAAATACTCCTCAGCACTACCCCCATCAGACGATCCCGCAGGTGAAGAAGCCGGATGTGGAGATCCTGGAATGGCGTGGTGACACGTGGTCTGCGGTTGTGAGGCCGGTTGGACATACTGCCATATTCTCTAAAATGACGTTGGAGGCAGCTTATGGTAGAGAAATGAACATTAAATTATCTGGCAACAGCTCTGGTGGACATTCCTGCATTCAGCATGCCAATTGCACACTCCCTCAAAACTTGAGACATCTTTGGCATTGCTTACAAAACTGCACATTTTAAAGTGGCCTTTTATTGTCCCCAGCACAAGGTGCACCTGTGTAATGATCATGCTGTTTAATCAGCTTCTTGATATGTTGGCAAAGGAGTAATGCTCACTAACATGGATGTAAACACATTTGTCCACAAAATTTGAGAGAAATAAGCTTTTTGTGCATATGGAAAATGTCTGTGATTTTTATTTTTTCAGTTCATGAAACATGGGACCAACACTTTACATGCGTTTATATTTTTGTTCAGAGTAGCTCGTTCGGTACAGCCGGAGCTGTATGGTGCTCAATTAGTAAAGTTAGATCAAAGCTGAAGCAATGTCTTGGAAGATCACATACTGATTAATTAGTATTCTACATAACATAACCAAATAGACCTATAATAGCGTAGTATAACGTTACTGTCACACCAAAAACAGCACCTAATTTCTTATGAGATTTAACTGAAATAAATTTTTTTTTATCGTGCGGTCAAAACTGCGAATGTCCAGCAAAATCATACTGTTGTCCCGTATTTGGGTATTTTAAATGTGGTCAACTTAACACTACCTCATTTCATTGTGGCAAACATTAGTGAAAATTGTAATTGAGCACCATACATGTTTTGCGCATCGGGTCATCGCACAGAGATGGTCAAATGGTCCAAATATAGATGACTTGTTTACACCAACGGCAGCCAACACATTCATTTAATAAACATATGGTATGTAATTAATATACATTTTAAACGGAACAGGTTCTTACCACCATTATTTCAGCTCACCCCGTCTATACAATCCTCTCATATGCCTTCAGCGGACAGCTGTTGGTGTCCCAGACGCTACAAACAACATGAACTGTATTTTCAGTCGTGTCCCCACACAACGTGAAAGCTTCACTGTAAATATTGAGTTTACAAGCTACGGTTGAAAAAGCATTTCCGACCAATAGCAGGATGAGAAGCGACGGTTCTCTATCATTCTAACCAACAGGATTTGAGAATGGGCGGGTCTTAATAAAACGTTTCGTTACCTTTTCTTAGAAAGTTTCACTTGATTTGTGGTTGCAATTAATGTGCAAAAAGTTATCCTGCGGAAAAAAGGGTCCCACTTTACTATCCAAAACAATATGCCTTTGTATTTACAGTACATGATAGTTTAGCCTACATGTAGGTACAGCCAGGTACATTATTCAAGTATATTGGCCCTAATTAGGTTACAACTGCTACCTGTTTTGGCTTATGCAATTTTCAAGGATTTGCAAATAAAATATTCCTAATGGAGATAGATAATTTATATAAAGCAATAAGGGGTGGTTTAGCTGTAATTCATTTGAATTTGTTCACATAGGCCTACACAATTGTCTCAAGTGTTGAAGGATTAAAGAACTTGAATTGTTGACTGGGTATTTCGTTACAGTATTAACATGCAGCGCAATCACTTAAGGTGTGGAGATCAAAGAAAAATAAAACTACAATAAGCTTCTAAAGTAAACGAGTGTCTAATAGGATCAGAGAGATTATAATTATTATTATAATGCCCTCATTTTCACAGTTCCTCAGGAAATGTGTGAAAGTTAGCCTTGGGTGCCATGCTACTAGGCCTAATGGTGATGTAGAAGTTAACAAACTCTTGGCTCTGGCTGGTCCAATCTTTGTAATCATCCTTTGCTATAATAGTTTTTTGTTCTTACAGAAAAAAAAGATATTGTAATAAAACTAACAGGAATAGACTCAGATGGTGCCTATACTAAGTACGCCTACTATTATTCAGTTCAGTAAATTATTTTATCCAAACAATGATTGCTAGTTAATTGAAATATACTGATAAAATGTTGTAGCCTCCCTGTATGTCAGTGCAGGTGAAGCCCTCCGGTAATAGCGTACTTACCTCACAACGAAAATGTAAGTCCTGCTATGTCTATTCCCCCACAATTGCTACACTGGTGGCAGTGGTGAGATAATCCCAGTAGTGTTTGCCTGTTCACACTGGGGGTTGTTTGTGTATGGGATGCTTGGAGAGAGAGGGTAGGTAGTGTAGCCTTCCTGTATGAGAGGAAGCCAAGGAGGGGATTCGATTAAGCTGGCCCAGGTGCCCGGATGGGCACCCAGTTTGTTCTGGGTGAAAAGTGATTACATTCGTTTTGAAACCAGACTGCCTCCAGGGCGTTTGTCGGGTGCCCCGTTCAAAGCCAAGGGCGAAGTCGGCTCAAAACAAATTTAAGTATGTCAAGAATGTGAACTAATGACTTTGGATTCTGAGGTTTCACATACAAAAGTGTTGTTTGCTCTTCATAAAAACGCATATGATATCTGCCTTCCCAAGCAAAACTACATCTAAAATTCAAGCATATGCCTATCTTATGGAAAATACATGTTGTGTGTTTCTGAATGATGCACCGTGCTGCCTGGTTAACATTGACAATATGGCGGTGCAGAGTACTGTTCGAGCAGAACAGCATGAGTTTCCAATAACCCGATACACCACTTTTCGATTTGTAAAGGGCGCTCCACCCTCAGTGCTTTTGGCCGGTCACATGACAGGCCATAGCCCGGTGCAACCCAGTTCAGCCTAATCGAACTCCCTCAATAAAACAAGTGGGTCACGTTACCATTTTGTGAACGGTTACGGTCGCTAGTGACATGTAAAGGACACAAAATTAACAACAAAAATCACTGAGGATAAATTGGTGCATTTGATTAGATTGCCGAGGCCAGGGTTAGTAATGGGACATTGGTTGAAATTGTGTGCTTATTTAGCTGCTTGCCACATAGTTATTGAGTTTATATGGCTGTACTGCAATAGACTAATAATAGTAAAAGTCAGTATAGTTTATTAAGCGCAGTCATATAATATTAACATTTGTCAAGCAACTGTTTTTTACACATTTATAAACTAGGCTATAAATAAACTAATGACAGTTTATAAGCTACTTATACACCTCTATATTAAGTATGTAGGCCTATAATATGTTTTAGTTTTTCACAAGCTGACAATGAACTCGGCTGCTTTAAATAAAGGCGAATGAACGTGAATAGAAATAATTCGAGTAGCCTAAATGCAACAGTGAAATAGGTCGACAGGCGGCACTCAAGATCCAGCTCTTCATATTATGGTGGCATTATTTATAGGGTGGTTCTCGCCATCGAGGTGAAATACCGACCGCTATACTCAGCCGTACAGACAGAGCTGGTGCATAGGCTTATAAAACGATGGTCAAATGCGCCTCAGGAATACACATGAAAAGGTGAACGTGCTTTGTCAACGGACAGAAGTGTTTTTGCTACAGAAGCTTAAATAGATCCCGCAGTAAGTGTATTCCTTTAACTTTTTGCATTAATTGGCTATGGAATATCAGGAGATTTCAATGGTTTATCGAGTGCAGGCAATTTAGAAAATATGAAAAAAAAATCTTGCAATTGGCTGTATTATCAGGAAAATCGGTGCAATTAAATAATCCGCTACATAATTTAATTTCGTGTATCGCTTTCCATCTTTTTAAAGCTATATTACGCTATAATGTAGCTGTGGTGTAGGTTTTTGTGATTGCAGATTCTTGTAGGTAGAACTCAACTTTCCAACACGTGATTGAGCATCAATACAACAATAGCAGTATGTATACTCCTTTCGGGAAAGTTGTTTAAGTTAGTGTTTGCACCAATATCTGATTTTTGAGATTGTGATGATTGTTTGCAAGTTTTCACATCACTACACTAAATCACGTATCTAGGCATACAGCCCACTTAATTCATTTTGGTTGGTATCCTGTGCTGTTGGATGTTAATTTTCATCATTATAAAGGTCAACTAGTGGTGAGTGCTCAACCATAGTAAGATAAATGTCAGAATTCACAACAGATACTAGTTCTCTAGAAAATAATTGTCAGAAGGTACTGTTTCACACCAACACAGTTGAAGAGGTGGATGAATACACAGAATATAGAGCAAATATTTCAATCCATACATTTGGATTGAGCATTCTACAATGTACTCAATCCGACTTGCAATTAACTAATACACTGTGATGCACAATACCTCAGTTGGTTGGACATGTTCACCCTTTACAGTAAACAGAAGAAGAAAAAAAACATGGCAAGCCTTTGTTATTTTCAGGTTTTATTTCAACAAAGGCCAATGTTAGACAGTCATTGCTCCCTAGACATGGTCACACTTATCTTCCAAGGTGATTTGTGTTTGAGTCGACACTAATGGAGTGGAATGTGTAGCCTATGCTTAGGGGAGGATGATATCACCTCATCTACAATTTCTCCTGTACTATGCCTTATCTAATGACTTAATTAATAACTCATTTTATGTAGGGGGCGGCAGGTAGCTTAGTGGTTAAGAGCGTTTTGCCAGTAACCGAAAGGTTGCTGGTTCTAATCCCTGTGCTGGCTAGGTGAAAAATCTGTTGATGTGCCCTTGAGCAAGGCACTTAACCCTAATTGCTCCTGTAAGTCGCTCTGGAAAAGAGCGTCTGCTAAATGACTAAAATGTAATGTAAATAAATGGTCTTATGCAGATATTCATGGAGCCTTTATAAGCGCTACAGGCATTACATCTTATCATCTCCTCAATAAGGCAATGGTAGTTCAGAGGGGAAAAGAATGCCAGTGCTAGAGACACTGAGACATTAACAATATCACCATAAATATTCTGTACACTACACAGTGTACAGCATACCCTAGGATAAAGCCAAAACCCAGAGTTCTTGAAAGTAAAGGATCCTAACATGCCAGTTGGAACACAATATTGATTGAACTGGATTGATACCTTCTTCCATCACATTTTGGAGGGCCAACATAATCTGTTTGGGGGAATGTGTCTGAGGTTGGTGTTATCCCAGAATGGAGGAGCCTGTGTCACTGAGCCCTGAGCTCAACAACATTATTAAACCTAATCCCAGATCCACTCAAACAGATTGAACTCTGTACAGGGACTCACTCCTCATCTCCTAGAGCTCAGGTACAGAGCTGGCAGGTGAAACTGGAAACATCTGCCTCTCTATTTGATACGGATTCCTACCTGGACACTTTTTCTCCTTGACACCATGGGCCAAGATGGACTCTCGATGGCAGTGACCCTCCTTTTCTCTGGCATTCTCCTTGTGGCCATCCTGGCACTGCTCTGCTATTTCACCTGCAGGCTGGCTAGTGTTCTGCCGATTGGTGGGCCCGACCACTTCTGAGCTTCCCTCAGAGGATAGGCCTGCGTATGTGGCACGGTAAAACCTCTCCTCTCCTTAGAGACCAGCTAGCAGCTTTATATGAGCTCAACTTTAGCATATTTCATACAAATTCTGTAGGACTTGGGTTGTCTGCGTTGTCTGTTTTAATAGCAAAGTAACAGGACTCAATCGCACACAGTTTCAAGACTTTGTGAAATACCATTTTATTTTAAGCACATAATGCTTATTTATAGCATGTGTAACAATACATTTGCCAAACTCTCTTCTTTATAAACTCTAAACCTAATTTAAAAATGTTCTCTCATTTGCTTGTTGGTGGAGGTGTCCAGTCAATCATTTGGTGTTAATCGGCGTTGTTATGGCAGTTAAATCTCTCTGTGGTATGGCCCACAATCCCATTAAAGCGACCTTGACCACAGCACAGAAGAGGGATAGGAGAGGGACAGGGGAGGGACAGGGGAGGGACAGCGGAGGGACAAGGGAGGTGAGGGGGAGGGACAAGGGAGGGGAAGGGACAGGGACAGGGGAGGGGGGTGTAATAATATAAGTTGAAACCTACTTGCTTCCCCCTTCTTTGCTGCACTTTGCAGCAAACTCATCAACTTTATTTCTGTGAATTAACTGAATTTTGTGTGTTCTTTCATCAGCTCTGATTTCTCCTTATTTTACAGACTCCCTCTAGTTTGGGACGTGGTATGTGACAGTAGTCCCAGGTAACACTACAACCATAGAGAGAAAGCATCATGAAGGTGACATTCTTGCTCATCATCTGCTCGTGCCTGGCCTGGGGAGGCCTGGGGAAGCCTCAGTTTCCTGGTGAGACACACACCTGTCAATAAATGTCATGTCTCGTAACAGCATCCAACTGTTTGATTGAAATCCTTCAGGAAGAGCTAAGATGGGACACATACTAACTGTTTCTCTCCCCCTTCTCCCTGAAGTGTGCACTTGTTCACTCCTGCTCATAGATTTGAAAGGAAAGGGACTAGTTTAGGAAATGTGGTGGAGACTCACTCTAGCACATGCTTACACCAATCTAATGCTTGAGGAGGAGTGAATGAGTGCACACTTCATGGAGAAGGAGGAGAAACAAAATTGGGCTTTGATTTATTGGAGATGTGCAGAAGTCTCCAAATGCTCTTATGAAGGAAGTGCTACTTATCAGTGGTTTATTGCGTCTTGTTTAGAATAACACGTCTTGTTAGGGTTATAACTGTCAGTCTATTTACCCAGCTAAACAAAGTTCACACTGTATTTACAGTACGATGGCAAGTGAACCTCCATTTTCTTTGTCCTCTCTACAAAATGACCAGAATAATTTAGCTCCTGAAAGATTATGTACAGATCAGGAGAGGTTCATAAAATGGATTCCAGATGTATACTATTTCTACCCATACAGTAAGAAGATTAGGTTCCTTCTTGTCGTAACATCATACATGTATGTGCAGTTCTAGCCTATAGTAGGCAACATGTGATTTCAGAAATAAGAAGCTTACACGCTGGAGTTGTCAGAGGTTCTATGGTTGCCAGAGCCTACAGAACTTGTCATTATCAATACAGACAGTACATGTGTATGTGCTTATAGTCATCCTGTTGGTTCTTTGATATTATCGTCCATACTTGGTCATATTATATGTCATGCTGAGACTTGAAAACATTAAAGGAATGAGTTACTCACAAAGGAACTTTGTCATCTTCTGGGGATAAAACATTAATTAGAAAGGTTATAACTAGGTTATGAAATACAAGTGAATAAGTTACTAATGGCTTCTATCTTTTCTGTGTTTATCAAGTTTTTGTCCATCAAAGAATGCTTCCATGGATGAACCTCAACGTGTATTTGATTGAATTTGGGCATATTCCGTCCAACTTGTCCAACAACTTTCACAGTTGTTACAGATCACTTCCGCTGGCCTCTTTTCTTCCTCATTTAAAACTAAAACTCTACCTCCATGTTGCAGACCAAGAGAAAGATCCCCTGTTCTGGAACACATGGGCCCAGCGTACTTTGAAGAATGCCCTCACACTTCAGAAGCTCAACCAAAACACTGCAAAGAACCTCATCCTCTTCCTTGGTGATGGTAAGCCATGATTGCAAGAGCCTATTTCAATCCATGAGTATGTGCCATTCTGTATGATAAAGTGAAGTCTTAACGCAATGTAATGCACTCAAAGAGCTTATGTGCCGCATACTGATTTAATATTTTTATATAGTTCTAGATTATCTTTCCTAGTGGTTGTAGTAGGAAACTAGTATATCCTCCTCATCAATCCATAGCTGTTTCTAACAAAACAGTCTGGTGGATTGATGTAATCCAGTCAGAAGTAAATAGAATGTGACACTTTCAAAATCTGATGTTGAATATGGTAGCCATCAAGCATTACACAAACATGCTGCCAGTGCCAATGGATAACTTGGCTGCTGCTTTGTGTTATGTTGCTATATGTAGTGACCCATTAAACTGTGTCCCCCAAAGGACCTTAACTGTCTATGTTTTTATGCAGCAGTATACAATGCACCTTTCTCTGTAATGTATGATAACCATGCTTAAAAAAGTCATGCTGGATAAAGTAGATGTGCACGTCAGTTCACATCCTTTACAAAAGCATGTATTTTGACACCTATATGAAAACTAAGGGAAAAATAGATAGTCACCTCTAAAAAGATACATTTTGTTGACTTGTGAAAAGGCAGATCTCAGGTAAAAGCTATTTTGATGGGGGTCCTTTCCACCAAATGTAGAGGTGTCTCTTCAGTGGGAAGAGCAGCTGCTGTGAAAAGCAAGCACAGAGCAATGTTAACCAGATGGAAAATCAAAAGGTGTTAATGCATGAGATGGAAAGGCTCTGTCTCCCTTAAATAGATTGACACCATAACAGGGCGTGCGACACTTTGCTTTTGTTGTGTAGGAATGGGAATTCCCACAGTGACTGCAGCACGAATACTGAAGGGGCAGCTGAGCGGACAGAGTGGAGAGGAGACCCAGCTGGAGATGGACAAGTTCCCCTTTGTGGCGCTTTCCAAGGTCTGACCTGGTCTGTTATCATATAGAAGCGCTAGAAAATAGCATGCAATATTGATCTGGAAGTAAAGGGATTACTGTCATACCTTGTCCATAGACTGTTTACAGGGTAAGGAAACCAATGTGTCATTTTCTAATTTGTGTGAACGATCCCTTAATGAATTCTTCACCAGCGGAAAGATACAAGGCCACATATGGTCTACGTCAGTGGTCCAACCGGTCGATCGTAATCGACTTGTCGATCTCCAAGGCCTTCCTAGTCGATCACCAAACATTTCTGTAAAAATCAACAATGATAAAGCCTTATTTATTTGTTTCGTGCTCTTGGCGGTAGGTGCACTTGATTCAGCAGCCCTAGCACCGGGAAGGCAAAATGTTCCCATTTTGAACCAGTTCATGTGTCTGAAGGTAGAACTCTGCCTAGCCGACAGGCTCAGAGAGCAAATCAAGTGTACCTACAGGCCTACCACTGGCCAATCTGATAGCTCAGGTCACCGTGTCTGCACAGTTAAAAATAAGCCTAGAGCGCACAGCAAAGTTGATACTGTGAGCTTTCAAAATTTTTAAACCATGACTAGAGAGAGACTCAACGAATACAGCAAAGCGCTGCTGTTCATGTTTAAGTTGTTATTCAGCACTGTCAACACTTTGTTCAACACTTTTATAAGCCATAAAATGCACGTTCCCCCTACTTCTAGTCACGCTACAACCAGCACTACAGCTGCAATGAATGAGTATAGCAAAGTGTTTCGATAAGCTTGCATCATTATTATTAGCGGCTTGTCTCTCAAGTAATATTTCACTTTATCTGGACATCGGATTAACAACATGAATTGTTGCATGAGGCAGAAATAATGCAGTGCGACTTGAGTTTCACAATTAGCTGGAAGACTGTGTCCTATTTTCTCAGCGGAGGGAGGGAGAGCGGAGGGACAGTGAGTCGGGTGAGAGGCAGCCTCACCGCTGCTCCCTCCCTCCCCTCAGACTGACCATCAGATGCAGTCCAATAAAATAAAAAAATATTATTATGCTCAGTCAGCTGTGCCTCACAAGTAATACAACACATGATCTATTACCAGTGTGATCATATACCTACAATCTTGAAATATCATTTCAAAATGGTCTGAGAAGAACAACATTGGCAGGGCAATTCAAGAATAGCCAATATGCAGATCATGTATGTAGCATACTGTATAGCCTGCTACAAACCGGATTGCTACAGAACTGTTTTTAATAGGATAATGTTGCATACATAGGCTTACGTTTTTTAAGTCATGTTGAAAATAAACATCTGAACGGTAGATCTCGGCTTGCATTTTATTTTGACTCGGAAAGTGAGCTTGACTCAGAAAAGGTTGGTGACCACTGGTATGTCTTATGATAATGATGTGTTATTATGTTACATACTTGGCAAGAAGCCAGATATAATATAACTACTGTATCTCCATAGTTAATGGGGCAGCAAATTCCACACATTATTGATCATGTAATTACACAATCTGAGCATTTAGATGTGAAGATGTTTGGAGGGGGTGGATAACACCAACACGGCATGCACAACAATGTCTCCTACTACAATTCTATATAATTGACACATGGTATTGCCCTGTCTCTGCAGACGTATAACACCAATGCCCAGGTAGCAGACAGCGCGGGCACGGCCACGGCATACCTCTGCGGGGTGAAGGCCAACGAGGGCACCGTGGGCGTGAGTGCAGCTGCTGTCCGTTCCCAGTGCAACACCACACAGGGCAATGAGGTCACCTCCATCCTCAGATGGGCCAAGGAAGCAGGTACTGTCTCATTATAACACATGTTTATTCACAGGACCTCTCCACACCAGATCTACTAAGGCTTATTTGGCCATCCTGGGATAATCAGTAGAGACACAGCATGATAGCATTGTAAACGTACTGTAGGTATGCATGGATGTCAATGGGGAGTTAATAGCTACCAATGTATTTTCTATATGGCAGAGAGTCCCCAGCATTCCCCAACGACTTAGGGTTAGAGATGATCAGGGATCCAATAATTCCCCAGAAACCAGACCAGGCAGGTTGTGACCTTATGACCTGAGCACTTCACATCACAGAAAAAGATACTTCACATACTCACCTCAGGAACAGACTTTAGCTCTTTAGTTGCTGACCCACTGATCCTCAGTGGAGATATTTATACGACCACAATTCTCTGTCTGATATAGTAAGTACTCTAACCATGATGGGAACGAACAAACAAAAAATACAGAAATTGTCATATTTTTCAAATGGCTAGAATTTCTAGATTCTTTGGAGCAATTGGTTGTCTCCAGATCTAGCAGACTATTGCACAGAATCCAAGCAGCACGTTCGAAACTGTTTGTGTGTTTGTCACCCAGGCAAGTCAGTGGGAATAGTCACAACAACGCGTGTGAACCATGCCACCCCCAGCGCGGCCTACGCCCACTGTGTGGACAGGGACTGGTTCTCCGATGGAGAGATGCCCGCTGAGGCAGTACAGGCGGGCTGCAAGGACATCGCCAGGCAGCTCTTTGAGAATATTCCCAACATCGATGTGAGTCACAGCATATAATATGGATCCTGATATTACAGAAAATATCCAGTAATCCTGCAAACAGAGCATTTTTATAAGCAACAACTATTGTCGAAAACATTGATTGCTATTTATTTTGTGTACATTGTTCAGCCAGTAATATTGAGTAACTTGCACCTGTAATGTAACGACTCACAGATAATAATTCCTCTCCTGATTATTCTTGCTGTGGATATCCACAGCGATAAATCAAATGTTTTATCTCTATGGTGGATGTCTAGGTGATTATGGGAGGAGGGAGGAAGTACATGTTCCCCAAAAACCAGTCAGATGTGGAGTATCCTGGAGAGAAGAAACATTTTGGTACCCGTAAAGATGGAAGGAACTTGGTGGAGGAGTGGACTAACAGAATGAAAAACAAGGTCAGCTGCTCCGTCTTAGTCCGTCTTTCACTCCTCTTCACCATGTCCTGCTGCTTCCTCCTTGTTCTTCTCTCAGTTATCTTCCTTTCTCTTTTTTTCTTATCAAGGACATTTGAATAGTTTTAAGTTGTCACATGATATATTGTTTTCTTTTTTAAATGAACAGAAAGCCCAGTATATATGGAACAAGAAAGAACTTCAATTGCTAAATCCTAATAATGTGGATTACATTTTGGGTGAGTTATTTTTTTTTTAAATTGTTGGTTGTACACTAAACAAAAATATAAACACAACATGTAAAGTGTTGGTCCCATGTTTCATGAGCTGAAATAAAAGATCCTAGTAATTTTCCATACATACAAAAAGCTTATTTCTCTCAAATGTTTTGCACATATTTGTTTACATCCCTGTTGTTAGTGAGCATTTCTCATTTGCCAAGAAAATCCATCCACCTGATTGGTGTGGCATATCAAGAAGCTGATTAAACAGCATGATCATTACACAGGTGCACCTTGTGCTGGGGACAACAAAAGTCCACTCTAAAATGTGCAGTATTGTCACACAACACAATGTCACAGATGTCTCATGTTTTGAGGGCGCGTGCAATTGGCATGCTGACTGCAGGAATGTCCACCAGAGCTGGTGCCAGAGAATGTTCATTTCTCTACCATAAGCTGCCTCCAACGTCATTTTAGAAAATGTGGCAGTATGTCCAACCGGCCTCACAACTGCAGACCACATGTAAGGCGTTGTGTGGGCGAGCAGTTTGCTGATGTCCTCCCGAGTGGCGCAGTGGTCTAAGGCACTGCATTGCAGTGCTAGCTGTGCCACTAGAGATCCTGGTTTGAATCCAGGCTCTGTCGTAGCCGGCCGCGACTGGGAGACCCATGGGGCGGCGCACAATTGGCCCAGGGTAGGAGGGAATGGCTGGCAGGGATGTAGCTCAGTTGTTAGAGCATGGCGTTTGCAACGCCAGAGTTGTGGGTTCGTTTCCCATGGGGGGCCAGTATGAAAAAAATAATAATGTACACACTCACTAACTGTAAGTTGCTCTGGATAAGAGTGTCTGCTAAATGACAAAAAAAATAAAATAATAATGTCAATGTTGTGAACAGAGTGCCTCATGGGGGTTATGGTATGGGCAGGCATAAGCTACGGACAATGAACACAATTGCATTTTATCGATGGCAATTTAAATGCACAGAGATACTGTGACGAGATCCTGAGGCCCATTGTGGTGCCATTCATCCACCGCCATCACCTCATGTTTCAGCATGACAATGCATGGTCCCTTGTCGCAAGGATCTATACACAATTCCTGGAAGCTGAAAATTTCCCAGTTCTTCTATGTCTTGCATACTCACCAGACATGTCACCCATTGAGTATGTTTTGGATGCTCTGGATCGACGTGTAAGACAGCGTGTTCCAGTTCCCGCCAATATCCAGCAACTTCGCACAGCCTTTAAAGAGGAGTGGGAGCCTGATCAACTCTATGCAAAGGAGATGTGCCATGCTGTATGAGGCAAATGGTGGTCACACCAGATACTGACTGGTTTTCTGATCCACGCCCCTACCTTTCTTTTAAGGTACTGTATCTGTGATCAACAGATGCATATCTGTGTTCCCAGTCATGTGAAATCATAATGAATGAATGAAATTCATTGAAGGGACATGGGATTTGCATTTCACAGTATTTTACTGTAATTACATGGGATTGGTGCAAGCAGGTTGGCTGCTAAGTAATCTGTTTACACATACAGCATATCAATTAATATTTAGAGTTTTATATCACTTTCACAAACTGGCAGCGATTACATGGCAAAACAGACCAAAAAGATATGGCAAAATGCTCAACCATAAAGGTTTAAGACTTGCTCCCACTTCAATCTGTCCCCTACCACCACATACCAGTTAAATTGGTACAACATTCTCACTAACGGGTGCAACAAATATAGCCTCTTACAAGGCATGCCTCAAAATATGTTAATGAGCAAGAAACAACAAAACCATTTACCCACTAGTTGATACTACCCAATTTAAATTACATTATAAATTACAGTTTTCCGTTACAGTGCATGTTGATCACTGTTAATCATCTTCTCACTGTTAAACCATGCTTCCTGTGTTAACACAGGTCTGTTTGAGCCGGGAGATCTGCCCTACGACCTGGAGAGAAACGCTGAGACAGATCCTTCCCTGACAGAGATGGTGGAGGTGGCCATCAAGATCCTGAGGAAAAACCCCAGGGGATTCTACCTGCTGGTGGAGGGTGGGTGTTTTGTCACATTTACTCTGGCACCAGTAAATATATGTTGCATCAGGTTAATAATTTATATCATGTGAATGTAAAATTTGCACAGCTGAGCCTGCTTTGCCAATGCTGATGCTAGATTTTCTCATCTGCGTGAGAGAGAGAGGTTAACCAGGCTGTGCGTTGGCAGGGGGGCGCATCGACCACGGGCATCACGAGGGCAAAGCCAAGCAGGCCCTACATGAGGCAGTGGAGATGGACAGGGCCATCGGCCGCGCCGGCCTCATGACCAGCATCTATGACACAATGACTGTCGTCACTGCTGACCACTCTCACATGTTCAACTTCGGAGGCTACACGCCAAGGGGGAACACCATCTTTGGTGAGTAATGGATGATTTTACAACCATGGATTGTATGTAGCTACACTGTATCAGTCATCTAGGTATGATTCACTTTGTTTCACAATTGATCGTGATGGAGGTGGGTTATTATTTTCCTCTATGTCCACAGGACTGGCTCCCATGTTGAGTGATGTGGACCAGCAGCCCTTTACCGCCATCTTATATGGGAACGGACCAGGGTTCAAAGTAGTCAACGGTCTGAGAGAGAACGTCTCCACCCTTGACTATCGTAAGTGAAGTCTTACCATCAATGACATAGTGCCATTTTGACAGTCCTCTGTCATAGAGAACACCACTTGGTCTTTGGTATGCCAGAAATCATCCATCTGATCTCTTTCTCCTTCCCTTTCTCTCTCTCCACCCCGCCCCTCTCTCCAGAGGGAAATAACTACCAGGCCCAGTCTGCAGTGCCGCTGCGTATGGAGACTCATGGAGGAGAGGATGTGGCTGTGTTTTCTAAGGGCCCGATGGCTCATCTGCTGCACGGTGTCCATGAACAGAACTACATTCCCCATGTCATGGCCTATGCTGCCTGCATCGGCCAGAACAGAGACCACTGCATGTCATCCAGTGGAGCCTCTAGTCTCAGCCCTGCTCTGCCCAGCCTGGCAGCTCTCCTCACACTCACCCGCCTCCTCTGCTGACCTTTCACCCCAATCCCCCTCCTGCACCCCACAGGCCCCTCCTCTCCTTATACGTGTAATACTCCCACACCCTTTTTCCTGTTGTAATGTGGATTTTCTTTTTGTGGATTTTCTATTGTTGATTTAAAAAATATTAATGTCCAATTGAATGACTTTGGGACCACTGTAAGGGCATTTAAAGATGAGTGTTTTGAGCGTTGGTGACGTTCAACCAGATTCAGTTTTAGGGAAAATAGGAGGATATCACTTTCACTCTACTGTAACGTATAGGATAGGTTGTGTTACTCTACTTTGGCATTGTTCATCATTCTGGTAACACCAAAACTATGTCAAGAATTCTGTCATGTCAGTGGGTTTAAGAGAATGGTAGCACTCTGAATTTATATAAATCATTGTATGGAAAAAATAACCTCCCAGTATTAATGATAAGGCAATGTTGCTGCCAACCTATTTGTTTTCTGTCAATTGTATGACTTTGGATGAATCAACTTTTCAAAGAAACCAGTTCCTTTTTAGAAACCTACTGTAAAGTTATCCTAGATTTTTATATGAATATTTGAATTCAGCCGCTCCTTCAACCTAAACAGAAGACAAACAGAAAACAGAATCTACCTCATAAGCTCTCATCAGATTCCCTAAAGAATCATATGTGTTGATGATCCATTTTTTTTGTTGTTGTCAGAAGTGAAAACATTGCAATGAGGAAAGTAGAGGCTATATTTGAATGTATAGTTTAAACTTGTTTTTTTATCATTGAAATGGTATGTATTCCATGTTCTTTGTACATACTTCCCGAAGGCATTGAATGAAAAGAGTCAGAAAACACATACACCAGTATTTCCAAAAAACAAAATGTTGTGGCAACATCCCTTAGCCAATAAAGGAAGTCCTGTTAGTTTTTCATAAAATGTTGTCATTCCATTATTGGTGTGTGTATTGTAAATGTGAAGGAAAAGGGGTAGGTATAGTTGTCAGTTGTACAACTGAATGAATTCAACCAAAATGTGTCTTCCGCATTTAACCCAACCTCTCTGAAATGGTAGAGAAAATGTCAGTTTGCCTGGAACTGGTTTTGGTTGCACTTTCAATAAGCATTCTGGATACCATTTGGAATGGAATAGAACAAATGTGTCACTTCATTAAGAAATGTGCAATGCTACACAAATTATTTTATTAAATGTTTATATTAGAATGTTTCATATACCTTGTCAAAAGGAGGATTTATGAAAATAAAAAATATAGTGCAGTTGGAAGTGATTTGAAAGTAGATCTCTGTAACAATGTAGAATAAATGGAATGTAAAGTTGAAACAAACCCATACTCAGCATTTGAGGCTTGCTGCATTTAGTGCAACTTGTCAACAGCATGCACTGCTGTGGCTTGTGTGGTATGTGAATGGACTCTAGCGACAGAGTTATTGGCCTGGTATAGTAGTTGAAAAAACAGAGAAAGACTCATGTTGGCTGGAGCATGAAAATTGAGGTTTAGCTCAGATGGGTATGAAATTTTGTCTACACTCTGGAAGATTATTTATATGGATGGTGCACATTGTGCCTGCTTGGAATCTGGACCCTGGGGGTCTGTGTCTGGTGTGTTCTCCGTACATAAACCTTCTCACTGCAGGAGAGGCTTTACTCTGCTCATCTCATCTTCCACCATGCAGCCAAGATAAGACAGCAATCTATCTGATGCAGTGGCGATTTTAGCATGTAAATCTTGGTGGGGCAAAACAATTTTTTTTTAATGCATGCCAGCAAAGTGATATAGGAATCAGGTTAAAAGTAATGACTAAATGTTCCACCCTTAAATATAGTTGTGAAATGTTCTTGTTTTAAGTATGATTAGTACTTTCTTAGTAGTGACTAATTATTACACTCTGAAACTGTGTGAGATGTGTTAGAATCTACTACCTGGTAATGTGTGAGTGTAGGACCAGTAAAGATTATGACATTGTGCTACTATTTAGCAATGTGAGTAAGAGTTAGGCCAGACAACAAAGGACAAGGAGAACTGTCTACAGGCAACTGAGAAACCAAGGTAACTGAGGAATTTAGGGAGGAGAGACACTATGATAAGAAAATGTATGTGTGTAAATGTGTATATGTGTGTGCATATGTGTGTGTATGCATGTGTGTGTGTGTGTATGCATGTGTGTGTGTGTATGTATGTGTGTATGTGTGTGTGTGTGTGTGTGTATACTGATGGTCAGGAGAGCAATTATAAAGTGGAAAACTACAGCCTGCCTACAGAGGGGAGGGATTTTGTCTCTGACGTGTGCATATAAAAATATTGTACGACCATTTTGTTTTAGAATTCTCAATGAATAAATGTCTGTCCGTTCCTTCATTTTGGGAGACGCACAGAGACACTGTGTCACGGTTCAGACAGACGACCAGAGGACCACAATTGCGTCACACCAGAAAGTTTATTAAAACTTAAGGGAAAAGGGAAGTAGGGAGTGAATGAAGGCTCCAGGGGTAACAGGGATCCCGTCCAATGTGCTGGGTCTGTGCCTCCCCCAGTGGCAGCGATGCGTCCTATGAAGCCGGTGGTGGGTGGTCCAGAAGTCCTGGGGGGGGGGAGACACAGACACAACAGGGCGGAATGAAACAAGGCAGCAGTACAGTTCAAGGGAAATCCAAAATACGTAGTAGCAAGGCAGAAGGCTGGTCAGAGTTACCGGGATTGAAGAGTAGTCAGGAGTCGTAATGGCAGAAGCAGGTCTGGATCTCCTGGGGCAGAAGAGTATCCAAAAATCAGGCAGGTCCGGGGTCACAAAACCAGGGTGAGCCAGAAGCGCGAGCAAACAGGTTCCGGGAGTGAGCTTTGCAGACGATCTGACACCGGAGAGCTGAAAGACAGGGCCTTAAATACTGGGAGAGGTAGTGGGTAATGCAGCGCAGCTGGCAGAGTAATTAGAGCAGAGCAGAGCAGGGACAGGTGGAGCTAGTTAGGCTGAGTAGAGAGAGTGGTGAGCAGAGTGGAAGAAAATAAAGGTGGTAACCCGGTGGAGTGAGAGGCTCATGACAGAACCCCCCCCCCAAGGGACGGCCCCAGAAGTCCCAAGAGCAACACCACGCCGGGCGGGAGGAGGGGAGCCGGAGGAGGGCTAGAACTCCTCCGAACGGTCCGAGTGAACGTCCTCATCCTCGGAGGAAGCCGGAGGGCCGTGGTCGGGAGATGGGACAGGTCCCGAGACAGGATCAGGCACAGGACAGGAAGCCGAGCGGGCAGGACGGTTAGGGACCCCCCTGGGGCGGCCCCTACGGATTGCAGGTTGATCAGGATGCCGTTGGTGGAAAGCGGTGATGAGAGTCCTATCCACAATCCGACTAGCTGGCACCCAGGTCCTCTCCTCAGGTCCATAGCCCTCCCAGTCAATGAGGTACTGGAGACCCCTACCCCTCCGTCTGGACCGAAGCAGGCGGCGGACGGTGTAAACCAGACCACCATCGACGAGCCGTGGAGGAGGAGGACAAGGCGCAGCAGGGACCAGCGGACTCTCATGGATGGGCTTAATCTTAGACACATGGAAAGTGGGGTGCACCCTCAGGGAATTAGGCAGTTGGAGCCGGACAGCAGTTGGGCTAATCACTCTTATGATAGGGAATGGGCCAATGAACCGAGGTGCCAGCTTCTGCGACTCCACCCTGAGTGGCAGGTTCTTCGATGACAACCACACCCTTTGACCAACATGGTAGGTGGGAGCAGGAATTCTCCGACGGTTGGCCCCGGTAGTGTAGCTGGCAACGGATCTGAGGAGTGTGGCTCGGGCTTGTGACCAGGTGCGGCGACATCGACGGGCAAAAGCAAGTGCAGATGGGCAAGTAACCTCCTCTTCCTGGCTGGCAAATAGAGGAGGCTGGTATCCATAAACACATTGGAAAGGGGACATACCGATGGCAGAGCAGGTCAGAGAATTGTGTGCGTACTCCACCCATGTCAATTGCTGCGACCAGGAGTGGGGGTTGCGTGAAGTCATGCATCGCAGTGCCTTCTCGAGCTCCTGATTAGCCCGCTCTGACTGCCCATTGGATTGGGGATGGAATCCGGAAGTCAGACTGACTGTGGCTCCCAGCAGGTGACAGAACTCCTTCCAAAAAGCGGAGGAGAATTGTGGGCCACGGTCAGAAACTACATCCTTTGGCAGTCCGTGGATCCGGAAGACGTGTTCCAGGACCACCTGGGCGGTCTCCTTGGCGGTTGGGAGCTTGGGGAGGGGAATGAAGTGTGCCATCTTGCTGAAACGGTCAACTATGGTGAGAATGACGGTCATGCCACTTGAAGGGGGCAGCCCCGTGACAAAGTCAAGGGCGATGTGAGACCAGGGACGTCTGGGCACAGGCAGGGGCTGCAGCAATCCGGCTGGGGGCTGGCAGGACGACTTGTGTTGGTTGCAGATGGGGCAGGCTTGGACGAATTCCCGTACATCCTTCCTCAGAGAGGGCCACCAGAACCTCTGGGCGAGCAGGTTGTAAGTGCGGGTGGAGCCAGGGTGACAAGCTAGGCGGGAGTCATGTCCCCACTGAACGACCTGGGACCTCAGGTCTTCGGGGACAAAAAGGCGGTCAGCTGGGCAAGTGCTGGGACCTGGCTGGTTACGGAGAGCCTCCAGCACCTGTTCCTCAACAGCCCAGGTCAGAGCTGCAACGATGCAGGGACTTGGCAGAATCGACACAGGGTCCTTGGAGGGGGTGTCATCCTTCTGGAATTGACGGGAGAGGGCGTCTGGCTTGGTGTTGCGTGATCCAGGCCGGTATGACAGAGTGAAATTAAACCTGGTGAAGAACAGGGCCCAGCGGGACTGCCTGGAGTTCAACCGTTTGGCCGTGCGGATGTACTCCAAGTTCTTATGATCGGTCCAAACGAGAAATGGAATGGTGGACCCCTCCAGCCAGTGACGCCACTCCTCCAAGGCAAGCTTCACAGCCAGCAGCTCACGGTTCCCTATGTCGTAATTGCACTCAGAGGGGGACAACCGACGTGAGAAAAAGGCACAGGGATGGAGCTTCCTATCCTCCGCAGCCCACTGAGAAATCACAGCACCAACTCCCACATCCGAGGCGTCCACCTCCACAATGAATTGCCGGTCCACATCAGGCATCTGGAGGATGGGAGCGGAGGTGAACCTCACCTTGAGGGTACTGAAGGCTTTGTCGGCTGCTGGGGTCCAGGTGAAGGGTTGCTTGGTGCTGGTTAGAGCAGTGAGAGGGGCAGCAACGGTACTGTAGTTCCGGATAAACTTTCTATAGAAGTTAGCAAACCCCAGAAACTGTTGCAGCTTCTTTCTGTTCTCCGGAACTGGCCATGAAGTGACTGCTGATACTTTGGCAGGATCCATTTGGATACTTCCCTCTGCCACTATGTACCCCAGGAAGGCCACTGTCTTGACGTGAAACTCACATTTCTCTGCCTTGGCGTAGAGGGAATTCTCCAGAAGACGATGAAGGACTTGCTGGACATGGCGGGTGTGTTCAGACAGGTTTCTGGAGTAGATTAAGATGTCATCCAGGTAAACGAAGACAAACTTGTTTAACATGTCCCGCAGTACATCATTCACTAGAGCCTGGAACACAGCAGGAGCATTGGTGAGACCAAAAGGCATAACCAGATACTCGTAGTGGCCTGTTGGTGTATTGAATGCGGTTTTCCATTCATCTCCCTCCCGGATCCGCACTAGGTGGTAAGCGTTTCTGAGATCCAACTTGGTAAAAACAGTGGCTCCCTGGAGCAACTCAAAAGCAGAGGTGAGCAGAGGCAGAGGGTAACGGTTTTTCACTGTGATGTCGTTGAGTCCCCTGTAGTCGATGCAGGGGCGAAGAGATCCGTCCTTCTTCCCCACAAAGAAGAAGCCAGCACCAGCAGGAGATGAAGATGAACGGATTAATCCTGCGGACAGAGAGCCATTGATGTAGTCCTCCATGGACTTTCTTTCAGGAGCAGACAACGAATAAAGACGACCCTTTGGAGGGGCTGTTCCAGGGAGGAGGTCGATGGCACAGTCGTACGGTCGGTGAGGGGGCAGAGATGTGGCTCTTGCTTTGTTAAACACCTCTCTGAGACCATGGTAGCATTCTGGGACATTGGAGAGGTCAGGAGCGGAGTTAGTAGGTACTGGCCGAGGGGGTAGTGCGGCAGCAAGCAGGCAGGTTCGGTGGCAGTCCTCTCCCCACTCCCTGATCACCCCGGTCACCCAGTCGAGCTGAGGGTTGTGCCGGCGGAGCCATGGGTAACCCAGGATGAGGGGTTGGCCTGGAGAGGGGAGCAGGTGAAACTGGATAGTTTCTTGATGGTTTCCGGACAGACCCATCGAGACCGGGGCCGTGACATGAGTGACCGATCCGAGTAAGTGTCCGTCCAGTGCCCGGGCAGGAATAGGAGGTGTCAAACGGAGGTTCTCCAGTCCCAGTTGGCGTGCCAGCTTGATGTCCATTATGTTGGCTTCGGCGCCAGAATCCACCAGAGCAGCCAGGGTGTGAGTTGAGTCAGAGAGGCGGAGGTGAACTTGCAGCAGGGGTTTGCGGTCGGAGGACTGGATGGTCATTGAACTCAACCGGACTCCCCCTATGCCCGGTGAGCTTCGGCCCTTTAAAGGGCAGGTTACCACACGATGTCCATCACCCCCACAATAGAGGCAGAGGTTTGAAGTGAAGCGGCGCTGGCGCTCTGCAGGAGTGAGAGAGGCTCGCCCAATCTCCATAGGCTCAGACTGATCAAGCTGACCTGGGTGAGTGGCAGTAGATGACAGGAGCCCAGTCGGATCTCTCCGAATGCCGGTAGTAGGTGGACCTTGGCGCCCCCTCTCACGACGACGGGTCTGTATCCTTCTGTCGATCCTGACAGTCAGTGCGATGGCTTCATCAAGAGTGGAAGGCAGTTCATGGGAGACCAACTCGTCCTTGATATAGTCAGCCAAACTATGGAAGAACGCGTCCACCAACGATGGTGTGTTCCAAGAACTTCGTCTAGCCAGGGTTCGGAAGTCGATGGAATGGTCTGCGACTGTACGTCTGCCTTGTCGAATACTGAACAGTTCACGAGACGCCTCTGCGGTTGGTGAATCCAGGGCAAACACCTTCAGCATCTCCTCAGCAAACAGGTCGAAGGTTGCACATGCGGGGGTTTGACGTTCGAACTCTGCTGTTCCCCAGAGTCGAGCTCGGCCCGTCAGGTGAGTGATGGCATACCCAACTTTAGCCCCCTCCGTGGCGAAGGTCCTTGGCTGCAAGGAGAACTGAAGTCGGCAGCTAGTCAGGAATGGCCGGACCTGGGTTGAATCGCCGTTGAACCGCTCGGGGTTTCCAATCTTGGGTTCCGGAGCAGCGGCTGCAATGACCGGGGCAGGTAACTCGGGGGCAGGGCTGGTGGGCAGACTGGCTGGGGTAAGGTTGGTGAGGAGTTGAATGATCATGGCGAGTTGTTGTTGCTGCTGCTGGAACTGCTGCTCATGCTCATCGGTTTCCATGTCGGGAAAAGTGTGCGCTGAGTCCATAATGGTCAGATCGTACTGTCACGGTTCAGACAGACGACCAGAGGACCACAATTGCGTCACACCAGAAAGTTTATTAAAACTTAAGGGAAAAGGGAAGTAGGGAGTGAATGAAGGCTCCAGGGGTAACAGGGATCCCGTCCAATGTGCTGGGTCTGTGCCTCCCCCAGTGGCAGCGATGCGTCCTATGAAGCCGGTGGTGGGTGGTCCAGAAGTCCTGGGGGGGGGGAGACACAGACACAACAGGGCGGAATGAAACAAGGCAGCAGTACAGTTCAAGGGAAATCCAAAATACGTAGTAGCAAGGCAGAAGGCTGGTCAGAGTTACCGGGATTGAAGAGTAGTCAGGAGTCGTAATGGCAGAAGCAGGTCTGGATCTCCTGGGGCAGAAGAGTATCCAAAAATCAGGCAGGTCCGGGGTCACAAAACCAGGGTGAGCCAGAAGCGCGAGCAAACAGGTTCCGGGAGTGAGCTTTGCAGACGATCTGACACCGGAGAGCTGAAAGACAGGGCCTTAAATACTGGGAGAGGTAGTGGGTAATGCAGCGCAGCTGGCAGAGTAATTAGAGCAGAGCAGAGCAGGGACAGGTGGAGCTAGTTAGGCTGAGTAGAGAGAGTGGTGAGCAGAGTGGAAGAAAATAAAGGTGGTAACCCGGTGGAGTGAGAGGCTCATGACACACTGAAATAGTTTGTTAAATAATTCACATAACACAAAGCCACTCACTACACAACACAACACTAAACAATACATTAATTGCACAATAACAGTGACAAACGGTGCCCACAAACTGTTAGGTCCTACATAAAGCTGTCCCAACAGCAGAGTCACAACAGAAGTCCCAAAACCATACCGCTGCTACACCTGACTATCAGCGGAGCCTTGTCTTGCAGCAAAACAGTTCATTTAGCCTCATTTACTGCCTTTAAAAAAAACATAGCTGATATGGCTGACTTGCTTAAACAAATGTGGTTTCTACTGACAATTGAGATGTACAAACTATGGCCTAAGGGGACGACGAGCGGATAAGAGGCAATTCATAATTTCGATTAAGACATTAATGAGAGAGCTAGGATGGACGTAATCAATATAACTATTTGTTCAGCACTTTTGAAATGTACAGGGAAAGAATTCAGAACATGGGCCGTACTTACAGTATTCTCTCTGTACACCAAGTCAGAACCTTAGGATAAATAAAGGGGGCATATAAGCAGACAATGAAAAATCTTACAATATTCGATCATGACATTTCTCTAAAACAGGCTATAGGCTACATGTGCACCACCAAGTCGGAACAGTAAGCTAAGTTATGAGGGGAAAAGGGAGGCACATGGGTTACTAACAGCTTACTACACAACATAAACTTAGTATTACTGTCTTAGCTACAGTATACATATCTCCCTGGCATATTACATAATTTACAGTGAGGGAAAAAAGTATTTTTGTACGTTTGCCTACTGACAAAGACATGATCAGTCTATAATTTTAATGGTAGGTTTATTTGAACAGTGAGAGACAGAATAACAACAAAAAAATCCAGAAAAACGCATGTCAAAAATGTTATGAATTGATTTGCATTTTAATGAGGGAAATAAGTATTTGACCCCTCTGCAAAACATGACTTAGTACTTGGTGGCAAAACACTTGTTGGCAATCACAGAGGTCAGACGTTTCTTGTAGTTAGCCACTAGGTATGCACACATCTCAGGAGGGATTTTGTTCCACTCCTCTTTGCAGATCTTCTCCAAGTCATTAAGGTTTCGAGCCTGACGTTTGGCAACTCGAACCTTCAGCTCCCTCCACAGATTTTCTATGGGATTATGGTCTGGAGACTGGCTAGGCCACTTCAGGACCTTAATGTGCTTCTTCTTGAGCCACTCCTTTGTTGCCTTGGCCATGTGTTTTGGGTCATTGTCATGCTGGAATACCCATCCACGACCCATTTTCAATGCCCTGGCTGAGGGAAGGAGGTTCTCACCCAAGATTTGACGGTACATGGCCCCATCCATCGTCCCTTTGATGCGGTGAAGTTGTCCTGTCCCCTTAGCAGAAAAACACCCCCAAAGCATAATGTTTCCACCTCCATGTTTGACGGTGGGGATGGTTAGGCAGCATTCCTCCTCCTCCAAACACGGCGAGTTGAGTTGATGCCAAAGAGCTCGATTTTGGTCTCATCTGACCACAACACTTTCACCCAGTTCTCCTCTGAATCATTCAGATGTTCATTGGCAAACTTCAGACGGGCCTGTATATGTGCTTTCTTGAGCTGGGGGACCATGCGGGCGCTGCAGGATTTCAGTCCTTCACGGCGTAGTGTGTTACCAATTGTTTTCTTGGTAACAATGGTCCCAGCTGCCTTGAGATCATTGACAAGATCCTCCCGTGTAGTTCTGGGCTGATTCCTCACCGTTCTCATGATCATTGCAACTCCACGAGGTGAGATCTTGCATGGAGCCCCAGGCCGAGGGAGATTGACAGTTATTTTGTGTTTCTTCCATTTGCGAATAATCACACCAACTGTTGTCACCTTCCAGAAAAACGCATGTCAAAAATGTTATTAATTGATTTACATTTTAATGAGGGAAATAAGTATTTGACCCCCTCTCAATCAGAAAGATTTCTGTCTCCCAGGTGTCTTTTATACAGGTAACAAACTGAGATTAGGAGCACTCCCTTTAAGAATGTGCTGCTAATCTCAGCTCTTTACCTGTATAAAAGACACCTGGGAGACAGAAATCTTTCTGATTGAGACGGGGTCAAATACTTATTTCCCTCATTAAAATGTAAATCAATTAATAACATTTTTGACATGCGTTTTTCTGGATTTTTTTGTTGTTATTCTGTCTCTCACTGTTCAAATAAACCTACCATTAAAATTATAGACTGATCATTTCTTTGTCAGTGGGCAAACATACAAAATCAGCAGGGGATAAAATACTTTTTTCCCTCACTGTATGCAGCAGCATACAATACATTTTTGGACTCACCTTGTTGTGCTGTGCTCATTTGAACAGGAAGGTTGTGTGGCGGTCCTTCGTGGCCAAATTTTGTCATCAAACTTTGTCATCAAAGTCTGGCATTCTCTGGATTTATGGTGCTTTCAAGACAACTGGGAACTCTGAAAAAAACAAGGTCGAATCATGACGTCAGTGATCTTCAGGTTGGAGCTCTAGAAAGAGGCCCGAGTTCCCGACTTGGAATTCCGAGTTGGATGACCGTTCAAAACGTATTTTCCCAGTCGGAGCTCATTTATTTCAGAGTTCCCAGTTGTCTTGAACTCACTGAAGTTTGAGATTTCCCAGTTCCGAGTTTCCAGTTGTTTTGAACGCGGTAGAAATCATGCTGCATTGACAGCATGGCCAATGTTCAGTGTTTATCCTGTTAAGCTTGGAAAAGAGACCCTTAAATCCAGACTTGGACCACACACCCACTCCACTGAATACCAGGCTAGTGATTGCTTTGCAATGCTTGCAGTTACCCACTGATTCCTTCCTAACCACTCATTGTTGAATTTGCGATTTCCAACTTGTAGTGTAATGGCCGATGTGCAACGATACATTTTATTTATAAATTCTCTTCATAATTTATCTTCATATGACAAGGATTGAAAAGGATTTGCCAGTAGATTGTCGACTTGATTCATGATGATGACTGCTAGCTAAGATTTTGAAAGTATGATGTTGACATCATCAGTCCAATCAAAGCTACGGTACATATAACATGATTTCACGTCATTTTATTTGTGGCCAATGACCTTGAGCCTTCTTGGATGGGCACTTCTAATGTAACTCTATGGCAGCACCCAAGGGGCTTGAATTTTCGAGCTCTCCCTGTAGATTTTGTGGTGACGTAGTGTCCTCATGAGTGACAGAACACTGAGCCAATCCCGGCGCAACTAGAGAATATTACCAACCCCTACGCTCCGTATTTTCCACTGGCTGCACCACCACCAAAGAAAGCACTGAGCAAGGCTGAAACACCTGCATGTTGGAGCTGCCTTACTCAGGAAAGCAAAAAAGAGTTTCAACCTTTATAACATACATATTCAAGTATACTTTTAACTCTCTCTCCTACTCACTGATATGCTTTTTTTAATATAAGAAAAAATAAGTCTAGAATGTATGGTTTCTTCTGTAATACACATATTTAAGTACTTTGCCTTCAATGAAAGAGGCCAATTTCACCAACTGTTTTCATCTCCTGCTCCATCACAAACAAAGCTAATCAGAAACCAATTAGGCTGATAGTAGAGATCTAGGTCTTCTTTACATTGTTATTCATACTGAACCTCCCCCACCCATCATGGCACTACCACTGTCTTCTCAACAGGAGAGGATCACTTTTCTCAGTAAGCACCAAAGGAGACCACAGTAGTCCTGCAGTCAGTCCTTTGATGAATCTGGCTTGTGAACTGTGGGTTTTGGATTCTCAATAATATTGTGGAGCTGGTGCATTCCAGCATTGTAATTTTGGATTCTCATTGTTGCCCTGACCACAGCTCACAGCCCCTCTCCTGGAAAACATAATTTTGTTTGCTCTTTAGAAAGTAATTGGCATGGTACACATCTTCTATAAGTTGTGAGTTACTTCTGAGTTATGGATTGTTTACCAGATGTCTACCAGTCATATAGACAAGTAATTGCACCAGCAGCAAATGGAAAAACTTTGACTGCACTGCAGTGAAACTGGGTTATGATTGGTCCTGAAAAATATCTGATTGTATCATCATAGCATCTCACGCTCCAACATGATTGGCATCAAACGCCCATCAGCTGCACTGACTTAAGATGTCCGGTCAGATAATGCTACCAATGTGTGAAATCACTGTAATCATCTGTATCTCTCCTTCTATCTCTCAATATCTCTGCGATCTTCAGTTTCACCCGGCTGCTGATCTCCAGCCCTAGAGTGACTCCGTGGGCCTGTGGAGCACAGCTGAATAATTGAAATACAGTGGGGGAAAAAAGTATTTAGTCAGCCACCAATTGTGCAAGTTCTCCCACTTAAGAAGATGAGAGAGGCCTGTAATTCTCATCATAGGTACACGTCAACTATGACAGACAAAATGAGAAAAAAAATTCCAGAAATTCACATTGTAGGATTTTTAATGAATTTAGTTGCAAATTATGGTGGAAAATAAGTATTTGGTCAATAACAAAAGTTTCTCAATACTTTGTTATATACCCTTTGTTGGCAATGACACAGGTCAAACGTTTTCTGTAAGTCTTCACAAGGTTTTCACACACTGTTGCTGGTATTTTGGCCCATTCCTCCATGCAGATCTCCTCTAGAGCAGTGATGTTTTGGAGCTGTCGCTGGGCAACACAGACTTTCAACTCCCTCCAAAGATTTTCTATGGGGTTGAGATCTGGAGACTGGCTAGGCCACTCCAGGACCTTGAAATGCTTCTTACGAAGCCACTCCTTTGTTGCCCGGGCGGTGTGTTTGGGATCATTGTCATGCTGAAAGACCCAGCCACGTTTCATCTTCAATGCCCTTGCTGATGGAAGGAGGTTTTCACTCAAAATCTCACGATACATGGCCCCATTCATTCTTTCCTTTACACGGATCAGTCGTCCTGGTCCCTTTGCAGAAAAACAGCCCCAAAGCATGATGTTTCCACCCCCATGCTTCACAGTAGGTATGGTGTTCTTTGGATGCAACTCAGCATTCTTTGTCCTCCAAACACGACGAGTTGAGTTTTTACCAAAACGTTATATTTTGGTTTAGTCTGACCATATGACATTCTCCCAATCCTCTTCTGGATCATCCAAATGCACTCTAGCAAACTTCAGACGGGCCTGGACATGTACTGGCTTAAGCAGGGGGACACGTCTGGCACTGCAGGATTTGAGTCCCTGGCGGCGTAGTGTGTTACTGATGGTAGGCTTTGTTACTTTGGTCTCAGCTCTCTGTAGGTCATTCACTAGGTCCCCCTGTGTGGTTCTGGGATTTTTGCTCACCGTTCTTGTGATCATTTTGACCCCACAGGGTGAGATCTTGCGTGGAGCCCCAGATCGAGGGAGATTATCAGTGGTCTTGTATGTCTTCCATTTTCTAATAATTGCTCCCACAGTTGATTTCTTCAAACCAAGCTGCTTACCTATTGCAGATTCAGTCTTCCCAGCCTGGTGCAGGTCTACAATTTTGTTTCTGGTGTCCTTTGACAGCTCTTTGGTCTTGGCCATAGTGGAGTTTGGAGTGTGACTGTTTGAGGTTGTGGACAGGTGTCTTTTATACTGATAACAAGTTCAAACAGGTGCCATTAATACAGGTAACGAGTGGAGGACAGAGGAGCCTCTTAAAGAAGAAGTTACAGGTGTCACGATTCAGACAGACGACCAGAGGACCACAATTGCGACACACCAGAAAGTTTATTAAACTTAAGGGAAAAGGGAAGTAGGGAGTGAATGAAGGCTCCAGGGGTAACAGGGGTCCCGTCCAATGTGCTGGGTCTGTGCCCCCCCCAGTGGCAGCGATGCGTCCTATGAAGCCGGTGGTGGGTGGTCCAGAAGTCCTGGGGGGGGGAGACACAGACACAACAGGGCGGAATGAAACAAGGCAGCAGTACAGTTCAAGGGGAATCCAAAATACGTAGTAGCAAGGCAGAAGGCTGGTCAGAGTTACCGGGATCGAAGAGTAGTCAGGAGTCGTAATGGCAGAAGGCAGGTCTGGTTTTCCTGGGGCAGAAGAGTATCCAAGAATCAGGCAGGTCCGGGGTCACAAAACAAGGGTGAGCCAGAAGCGCGAGCAAACAGGTTCCGGGTGTGAGCTTTGCAGACGATCTGACAAGGGAGAGCTGAAAGACAGGACTTTAAATACTGGGAGAGGTTAGTGGGTAATGCAGCGCAGCTGGCAGAGTAATTAGAGCCGAGCAGAGCAGGGACAGGTGGAGCTAGTTAGGCTGAGTAGAGAGAGAGTGGTGAGCAGAGTGGAAGATAGTGGAAACAAATACGGTGGTAACCCGGTGGAGTGAGAGGGCTCATGACAGAACCCCCCCCCCAAGGGACGGCCCCAGAAGTCCCAAGAGCAACACCACGCCGGGCGGGAGGAGGGGAGCCGGAGGAGGGCTAGAACTCCTCCGAACGGTCCGAGTGAACGTCCTCATCCTCGGAGGAAGCCGGAGGGCCGTGGTCGGGAGATGGGACAGGTCCCGAGACAGGATCAGGCACAGGACAGGAAGCCGAGCGGGCAGGACGGTTAGGGACCCCTCTGGGGCGGCCCCTACGGATTGCAGGTTGATCAGGATGCCGTTGGTGGAAAGCGGTGATGAGAGTCCTATCCACAATCCGACTAGCTGGCACCCAGGTCCTTTCCTCAGGTCCATAGCCCTCCCAGTCAATGAGGTACTGGAGACCCCTACCCCTCCGTCTGGACCGAAGCAGGCGGCGGACGGTGTAAACCAGACCACCATCGACGAGCCGTGGAGGAGGAGGACCAGGCGCCGCAGGGACCAGCGGACTCTCATGGATGGGCTTAATCTTAGACACATGGAAAGTGGGGTGCACCCTCAGGGAATTAGGCAGTTGGAGCCGGACAGCAGTTGGGCTAATCACTCTTATGATCGGGAATGGGCCAATGAACCGAGGTGCCAGCTTCTGCGACTCCACCCTGAGTGGCAGGTTCTTCGATGACAACCACACCCTTTGACCAACATGGTAGGTGGGAGCAGGAATTCTCCGACGGTTGGCCCCGGTAGTGTAGCTGGCAACGGATCTGAGGAGTGTGGCTCGGGCTTGTGACCAGGTGCGGCGACATCGACGGGCAAAAGCAAGTGCAGATGGGCAAGTAACCTCCTCTTCCTGGCTGGCAAATAGAGGAGGCTGGTATCCAAAAACACATTGGAAAGGGGACATACCGATGGCAGAGCAGGTCAGAGAATTGTGTGCGTACTCCACCCATGTCAATTGCTGCGACCAGGAGTGGGGGTTGCGTGAAGTCATGCATCGCAGTGCCTTCTCGAGCTCCTGATTAGCCCGCTCTGACTGCCCATTGGATTGGGGATGGAATCCGGAAGTCAGACTGACTGTGGCTCCCAGCAGGTGACAGAACTCCTTCCAAAAAGCGGAGGAGAATTGTGGACCACGGTCAGAAACTACATCCCTTGGCAGTCCGTGGATCCGGAAGACGTGTTCCAGGACCACCTGGGCGGTCTCCTTGGCGGTTGGGAGCTTGGGGAGGGGAATGAAGTGTGCCATCTTGCTGAAACGGTCAACGATGGTGAGAATGACGGTCATGCCCCTTGAAGGGGGCAGCCCCGTGACAAAGTCAAGGGCGATGTGAGACCAGGGACGTCTGGGCACAGGCAGGGGCTGCAGCAATCCGGCTGGGGGCTGGCAGGACGACTTGTGTTGGTTGCAGATGGGGCAGGCTTGGACGAATTCCCGTACATCCTTCCTCAGAGAGGGCCACCAGAACCTCTGGGCGAGCAGGTTGTAAGTGCGGGTGGAGCCAGGGTGACAAGCTAGGCGGGAGTCATGTCCCCACTGAACGACCTGGGACCTCAGGTCTTCGGGGACAAAAAGGCGGTCAGCTGGGCAGGTGCTGGGACCTGGCTGGTTACGGAGAGCCTCCAGCACCTGTTCCTCAACAGCCCAGGTCAGAGCTGCAACGATGCAGGGACTTGGCAGAATCGACACAGGGTCCTTGGAGGGGGTGTCATCCTTCTGGAATTGACGGGAGAGGGCGTCTGGCTTGGTGTTGCGTGATCCAGGCCGGTATGACAGAGTGAAATTAAACCTGGTGAAGAACAGGGCCCAGCGGGACTGCCTGGAGTTCAACCGTTTGGCCGTGCGGATGTACTCCAAGTTCTTATGATCGGTCCAAACGAGAAATGGAATGGTGGACCCCTCCAGCCAGTGACGCCACTCCTCCAAGGCAAGCTTCACAGCCAGCAGCTCACGGTTCCCTATGTCGTAATTGCACTCAGAGGGGGACAACCGACGTGAGAAAAAGGCACAGGGATGGAGCTTCCTATCCTCCGCAGCCCACTGAGAAATCACAGCACCAACTCCCACATCCGAGGCGTCCACCTCCACAATGAATTGCCGGTCCACATCAGGCATCTGGAGGATGGGAGCGGAGGTGAACCTCACCTTGAGGGTACTGAAGGTCTTGTCGGCTGCTGGGGTCCAGGTGAAGGGTTGCTTGGTGCTGGTTAGAGCAGTGAGAGGGGCAGCAACGGTACTGTAGTTCCGGATAAACTTCCTATAGAAGTTAGCAAACCCCAGAAACTGTTGCAGCTTCTTTCGGTTCTCCGGAACTGGCCATGAAGTGACTGCTGATACTTTGGCAGGATCCATTTGGATACTTCCCTCTGCCACTATGTACCCCAGGAAGGCCACTGTCTTGACGTGAAACTCACATTTCTCTGCCTTGGCGTAGAGGGAATTCTCCAGAAGACGATGAAGGACTTGCTGGACATGGCGGGTGTGTTCAGACAGGTCTCTGGAGTAGATTAAGATGTCATCCAGGTAAACGAAGACAAACTTGTTTAACATGTCCCGCAGTACATCATTTACTAGAGCCTGGAACACAGCAGGAGCATTGGTGAGGCCAAAAGGCATAACCAGATACTCGTAGTGGCCTGTTGGTGTATTGAATGCGGTTTTCCATTCATCTCCCTCCCGGATCCGCACTAGGTGGTAAGCGTTTCTGAGATCCAACTTGGTAAAAACAGTGGCTCCCTGGAGCAACTCAAAAGCAGAGGTGAGCAGAGGCAGAGGGTAACGGTTTTTCACTGTGATGTCGTTGAGTCCCCTGTAGTCGATGCAGGGGCGAAGAGATCCGTCCTTCTTCCCCACAAAGAAGAAGCCAGCACCAGCAGGAGATGAAGATGAACGGATTAATCCTGTGGACAGAGAGCCATTGATGTAGTCCTCCATGGACTTTCTTTCAGGAGCAGACAACGAATAGAGACGACCCCTTGGAGGAGCTGTTCCAGGAAGGAGGTCGATGGCACAGTCGTACGGTCGGTGAGGGGGCAGAGATGTGGCTCTTGCTTTGTTAAACACCTCTCTGAGACCATGGTAGCATTCTGGGACATTGGAGAGGTCAGGAGCGGAGTTAGTAGGTACTGGCCGAAGGGGTAGTGCGGCAGCAAGCAGGCAGGTTCGGTGGCAGTCCTCTCCCCACTCCCTGATCACCCCGGTCACCCAGTCGAGCTGAGGGTTGTGCCGGCGGAGCCATGGGTAACCCAGGATGAGGGGTTGGCCTGGAGAGGGGAGCAGGTGAAACTGGATAGTTTCTTGATGGTTTCCGGACAGACCCATCGAGACCGGGGCCGTGACATGAGTGACCGATCCGAGTAAGTGTCCGTCCAGTGCCCGGGCAGGAATAGGAGGTGTCAAACGGAGGTTCTCCAGTCCCAGTTGGCGTGCCAGCTTGATGTCCATTATGTTGGCTTCGGCGCCAGAATCCACCAGAGCAGCCAGGGTGTGAGTTGAGTCAGAGAGGCGGAGGTGAACTTGCAGCAGGGGTTTGCGGTCGGAGGACTGGATGGTCATTGAACTCAACCGGACTCCCCCTATGCCCGGTGAGCTTCGGCCCTTTAAAGGGCAGGTTACCACACGATGTCCATCACCTCCACAATAGAGGCAGAGGTTTGAGGTGAAGCGGCGCTGGCGCTCTGCAGGAGTGAGAGAGGCTCGCCCAATCTCCATAGGCTCAGACTGATCAAGCTGACCTGGGTGAGTGGCAGTAGATGACAGGAGCCCAGTCGGATCTCTCCGAATGCCGGTAGTAGGTGGACCTTGGCGCCCCCTCTCACGACGACGGGTCTGTATCCTTCTGTCGATCCTGACAGTCAGTGCGATGGCTTCATCAAGAGTGGAAGGCAGTTCATGGGAGACCAACTCGTCCTTGATATAGTCAGCCAAACTATGGAAAAACGCGTCCACCAACGATGGTGTGTTCCAAGAACTTCGTCTAGCCAGGGTTCGGAAGTCGATGGAATGGTCTGCGACTGTACGTCTGCCTTGTCGAATACTGAACAGTTCACGAGACGCCTCTGCGGTGGGTGAATCCAGGTCAAACACCTTCAGCATCTCCTCAGCAAACAGGTCGAAGGTTGCACATGCGGGGGTTTGACGTTCGAACTCTGCTGTTCCCCAGAGTCGAGCTCGGCCCGTCAGGTGAGTGATGGCATACCCAACTTTAGCCCCCTCCGTGGCGAAGGTCCTTGGCTGCAAGGAGAACTGAAGTCGGCAGCTAGTCAGGAATGGCCGGACCTGGGTTGAATCGCCGTTGAACCGCTCGGGGTTTCCAATCTTGGGTTCCGGAGCAGCGGCTGCAATGACCGGGGCAGGTAACTCGGGGGCAGGGCTGGTGGGCAGACTGGCTGGGGTAAGGTTGGTGAGGAGTTGAAAGATCATGGCGAGTTGTTGTTGCTGCTGCTGGAACTGCTGCTCATGCTCATCGGTTTCCATGTCGGGGAAAGTGTGCGCTGAGTCCATAATGGTCAGATCGTACTGTCACGATTCAGACAGACGACCAGAGGACCACAATTGCGACACACCAGAAAGTTTATTAAACTTAAGGGAAAAGGGAAGTAGGGAGTGAATGAAGGCTCCAGGGGTAACAGGGGTCCCGTCCAATGTGCTGGGTCTGTGCCCCCCCCAGTGGCAGCGATGCGTCCTATGAAGCCGGTGGTGGGTGGTCCAGAAGTCCTGGGGGGGGGAGACACAGACACAACAGGGCGGAATGAAACAAGGCAGCAGTACAGTTCAAGGGGAATCCAAAATACGTAGTAGCAAGGCAGAAGGCTGGTCAGAGTTACCGGGATCGAAGAGTAGTCAGGAGTCGTAATGGCAGAAGGCAGGTCTGGTTTTCCTGGGGCAGAAGAGTATCCAAGAATCAGGCAGGTCCGGGGTCACAAAACAAGGGTGAGCCAGAAGCGCGAGCAAACAGGTTCCGGGTGTGAGCTTTGCAGACGATCTGACAAGGGAGAGCTGAAAGACAGGACTTTAAATACTGGGAGAGGTTAGTGGGTAATGCAGCGCAGCTGGCAGAGTAATTAGAGCCGAGCAGAGCAGGGACAGGTGGAGCTAGTTAGGCTGAGTAGAGAGAGAGTGGTGAGCAGAGTGGAAGATAGTGGAAACAAATACGGTGGTAACCCGGTGGAGTGAGAGGGCTCATGACAACAGGTCTGTGAGAGCCAGAAATCTTGCTTGTTTGTAGGTGACCAAATACTTATTTTCCACCATAATTTGCAAATAAATTCATTAAAAATCGTACAATGTGATTTCCTGGATTATTTTTTCTCAATTTGTCTGTCATAGTTGACGTGTACCTATGATGAAAATTACAGGCCTCTCTCATCTTTGTAAGTGGGAGAACTTGCACAATTGGTGGCTGACTAAATACTTTTTTTCCCCACTGTAATTGAGGGTGTGGTGAGCCAGGCAGGGGCTCAGGCCTCTGTCAGATCAAACAGAGACAGCAGGAGCAGGCTGACAGCTACGGGCCTACTGTATAAAAGGATCAGTGAGGCTGCAAGAAGATGCTAATGCTCTCTTTTTCAAAGCAGAGATCCTCCTCTTACCCCCTCTGGGCCAGCCAACCCCTCTGACCCTGCTCCCCAGTGATTGTGCTCAGTTGAGCGCCATTATTAATCAGATTCACAATGCTTCACAAAGCCACATCTCCAAGCCTTTCTTCCATACATAAAAATGCCACAGCCAATCAAACCATAGGCAGAAAAGTACTTAATACAGTACAATATGGTGGTGGTGGTTGTTAAGGTCAACGGCATCATGAACTTTAGCAAGTACCAGGACATTCTAGCCCAAAATCTGGTTGCCTCTGCCAGGAGGCTGACACTTGACAGCAAGACAATAACACCAAGCACAAATCAAAATCAACATTTTGCAATGGCCATCTCAGTCTCCAGAATTGAACCCCTTTCAAAACCTGTGGTTTGAATTGAAGAGGGCAGCCCATAACAGCAGACAAAGGATATCAAGGATCTGGAAAGATCTGTATGGAGGAATGGTCTAAGATTCCTCCCAATGTTTTATCCAATCTCATAAAACATTTGAGAAAAAGGCTGTGTCGCTATCTTCTCAACGAGAGGGTGCCAATCCTTTTGACCCTTATCTTTTTTAGATTTGTTTTTATTACTTGACAAAATCTCTTTCTCTCAGCAATTGTATTATTATAAAAGCATATCATTTCAAAAAAAAATTGAGCATACAATATAGCTCAGTATTTGTATTATTTATTTTATACAGTCTTTTTTGCTCATCTTTATCAAGGGTGACAATAATTATGGACCTGACTGTATGTATTTAGACGTGAGCGGTTGAAATGAGTGATTCAATATTTTTTTTGCAGCTAACGAAACACACTCAAAATTGTGATGAAAAATCAGTATTCTGAGTTTATGGTAAGTTCTGTCTTCAGTCCCCCATTTACCCAGCCTTGCTGCCTCAGGGCATTTTCTTCAATGACATTGTAATCCGCTGTCATGAATGTTTATTGGATCTCAGGTCTTTGAAACATTTTCAGTTGGTGATTGAAGGCTTTTCCAACCCTTCCATTCTATATATTTTTTATGTGTCAATTCAGTTGATTTCACACATTGTGCCCACCTTACAGTAGTAAAAAAGGGGTCTGTCTTTTGTTTCCTTCCCAGTTATTCCTTTATGTGGTGTAGTTCATACATATGCATGGAGACGTTGTGACGGGTATAATACAGATTTTTTATTTTATTTACTTTACTGAACCAAGTGAACTCTGGGAGAGGGAAGTACACTGCACTAACGAAAGAACAAACCTCTTTGGTGGTCTGAATTTTCCTGTTTTTGTGTGCTTTGTTATATGATGTGTATTTATACACAGGATATGTTGAGAAGCTTATTAAACATATTTAGAAAGTAAAATATTTATTCAACTCTATTTATGGACCAGACGCAGACTGGACGAGCAGAACGAACGGTAGATTTACAGAATATTGTCTTCACAGGGTGATACTGTTCACAGGTTCCCACCGGCCAGACGGAACACAGGCTACACTGTAGAAGAACCAGCCACAGGCTACACTCTGTGTATCCCAGACCACACATCGAGTACCCATAGCAGCAAGGGAATGAAAGAGAGAGAGAGAGAGAGAGAGAGAGAGAGAGAGAGAGAGAGAGAGAGAGAGAGAGAGAGAGAGAGAGAGAGAGAGAGAATGTAGACTGGCCCCAGCTCTCCAGTGTGGAGAATCACACAGATGTTACAGGAGGACCACCAGAAGTTGATTGGCCTGATTAGAAACAAATGTTTGGAGGAGGTGAAACTCAGCTCACAATGCAACCTGACTCCTGAGTCCTGATTCTCCCACAGTCTTCCTCCTCCCATAGGGAGTTCCTTGTTTCCCAGTATTTGACAACTGGAAGTGTCTTAAACATGTCTTTATATAGTTATCAAACTATGGGTGTTGTTCAAGCAATTTTGATGAATGTACAGGTCTCAATGTCATACTTGGTATTTTAGTCATCTAACTGTGAATGACAATAGTTCACACACCAGGAAAATGATGGATTTTTCATTCAGACTTATTTTCTTGCAGACTTTTGGAGTCCTCTCATTCCCCCAGAATCCAAGCAGCCATAGGTCTAAAATCACATTTTGTGAGAGAGAGGCTTTGATGTGGGAGAGCTGCCTGACCACTCCTATGATCCCTGCCTGGGTCTGCCAGGGTCTCCCTGCCTGCCTGCCCAGTGTGTTGGCTCTCTCTCACAGCTGCAAGCACTTACAGTTGATCCACAGGGGAGTGAACACCATCCCCCAATCCCTTCAAACCCCACAGAGAGAGAGGCCAAGTCTGTTTTTAATGAGCCTCTCAAGCCAGAGTGGAGTCGCTAGACAGTAGTTTAACCTGAGAGATAGCGATCTGGTGAGCATACAGACTATGTGGAGCAACAGTTGGCCACAATAACATTAACATAGTCACATTTAGTTAGACAATTGCAGAAGGATGATTTGGCTGAATCATATGTTATCAAGAACAAACAAAAACACTAGTAATAAATTCACTCTATGTGTGCCACATGCATCATTCAGTACTCTGGTCAGTTTTGTAGTCCTGTTCTGAACTAGAGTATGACTGGCTGTACTGGTGTGTCTCTGTTCTAGTAGTACATGTCTGGTTGGTTATACATGTGTATTATAAAAATGTTCATCTTTGAAATTAAAGTCATTTGTGGCTCTGTAATTTCATCAGACAAAGATAGTTTGACCCTTGAATTCTTACTGCTCTCCAGCTTTGTCATACCTGGGGTGTTGCAGCTGATTTATTGAAGAGAATAAACCAAGAGTAACACAGCATTATGTTGAAAGGATGATGTATTTGTAATATTTTACTTGTTGAATCTGTGTGCTTTTGAAGATGAGCATGATGGTGAATTGTCTGACCTGACCACAGAAAAAAGGCACATGATGAAGCCAACAGATGGAGCACTTCTCAAACTGGATAAAGAGTGCCTTGAGCCTGGCAAGGACAGAAAACTCATCAACCGGCCCTTTCTGAACATTCCTTTTGCACTTGAGTAATCACTCATGTTTTTGCACAGATCAGTGGATCTGCAGCTTCTCTTTGCAGCAGCTAATCATATCTGTGCTGCGTTCATAGACGGCATATTCATCTGATTATCTCCAAAGAGAATGACTTGCCAAGTACGGTTAAAATCCAATTAACCTGATTGCTGAACCTGAAGCTCTCCACCCAAATGGGTGCCACTCTTGATAATGTGCCCAATTACTACACATATTAAAATACTCTGCATCGTTATATTGTAATTACTGAAACGGGAGTGGTTACTGCTCGTTAGTGTAAAGGCCTCTCATTTTCTCATTCAAGATGACAGCATGTGATTGAATGTTTGACATTCTTTTGAAACAGGGAACCTTTTCATTGGTCTTGATGAGTGAGTGGTGGAAGGCTCCTATTCATCCATTGATTCTTTAGCTAAATTGCTACACAGTGTATTACTGAAACTTGCTAAATCTGACATGGCGCTTGTAACGCCAGGATAGTGGGTTCGATCCCCGGGACCACCCATACGTAAAAATGTATGCACACATGACTGTAAGTCGCTTTGGATAAAAGCGTCTGCTAAATGGCATATTATGTTATTATTATATAAAAATGTTACTGCATGGCTGAAAAAAGACTAAACATGTCACATTAAAATGTCTGTTTAATGTTCCACATCCTGAAGGGCCGAAGCCAGATTCTGAGTTGAAGCTCATTTGCTGCTTTTCTGTATCATTTTAAAACTCTACAATGTTTTGGAGAGAACAAACAACTGCCCACACTGGCCTTGAAATGTTCTAAGATCTGATATCTTGCCCTAACTGACTGAGATTCCTTTTTAACACAGAAACACAAGCATGCAGGCATAAGCACACAAGCATACACGTGCAAACAAACGTGCACACACACACCCATCTCACGGGCAAATCCTTTTTTATGGTGGGCAAACCTCTTGAAGGCGAAGCAAAGGTTTATTTCCTGCAATTCTACATATTCTGCCATGGGGCAGAGAAACAATTTTAGTTTTACAGCTAATTTCCTGCAATTCTACACATTTTGCCATTGGGTGGAGAGAAATGTTTGCAGTTTTAAAGCTAATTTCTTGCAATTGTACACATTTTGCCATGACATATTAATATGATATCTGAGTAAGAGTGACTAACTGTAAGGTTCTGTATTTATTTTCTTAGTCAACCTTCATTTTTGTTCATTGATTTCACCTGTGTTAGTTACTCACCTGGTCTCATCAGCTCCTTATTTAGTTCAGGTCATTCTGTTTGTGCCTTGTGAGGTATTTTTTGTTTTGACTCTACTAAGCCTTTTCCTAGCTCGTTTGTGAGAACCAGTTATAGTCTTCAGTCCTAGTTTTGATTCACCTGCCTGATTGCCTACCTGTGTATGACCATTGCCTGCCTGTGTCATGATTCCTGCCTTCATGATTCCTGCCTTCCGCGAAATAAACACCTGCCGCGCTCTGTGTGTGAATCTACACCTTTTTCTCCCTGAGTATTCATTACACTAACAAAATCAAGGGTCAGTCATGTTGCACTTCCGGTAAACAAGATGGTGTATTGAATACACAGCGGTACGATTCACCTAAAGATAAAATCATAATATTAAATATCAGTAAGTTAGACTAAATATTAGCACTTCATACATTCGCGGGTAATAACATTCAATCTGGATAATAACACAAAACAAATCATAAGGCTAGAGAAATTTCTCGACAAATATTACAACAACAAGCAACACTCAAACATGATGGAGGATTAACGAGGAAAATCAATCTCCAAGAGAAAACGCGACTCCTCGACTGATTCAGATGATTCATGCTTTTCACCACTGGGACTGGTAAGTGTGGAAAGCGATCTGTTGAAGTCGATAAATGACAAACTAGGCATACTAGAGTTGGTCAGTAATTATGTAAAAGAGTTGAAGGCTAGTCTTGAAATGAGTGACGGAAAAGCTGCGACAATGGAGAACGATACAAAAAAACTAAAAGGGACAGTCACTAAGATAGAAACAGACGTTAAGGAACTTAAAAAGGAGAACAACCTTCTGATAGAAGCCTTACTAGACATACAAACTAAATCGATGAGAGAAAATCTAGTACTTACTGGTATCCAAGAAAAAGAAGGAGAGGTTACCGAAAAAATAGTGAAGGACTTCTTACTTACAGCACTTCAAATCCCACTCGATGCTGTCGATAAAATCCAACTCGAACGTGTACACCGTTTTGGACAAAGAGGACAGAGATATGAGCGTCCAATCGTTGCCAAATTTGCTTTTTTTAAAGGATAAAGTAATGGTTAAAAGTCTAGGTAAAAGACTTCCCGAGGGAGATTGGGTACAGAACTTTGCGCCGTTCAGCAATCTTCAAGGAAAATAGATTAAAAGGGAGGCGTGTTGCTCTCATTGTCGATTAACTGTATATTGACAACCAAATGTTCCATGACACAAAGACTACTCCATGGCTATTCTGAAAGTTCTAATAGAGGAGTCGAATAATGGAAACCCCAATACTAGCCATGGTAGGGATTGTAATAATAAAGCACATTTATAGTATTTTTATTAAGGGTTAAGATGGTATTACAAGAAAAGATAACAAGCAAAATAATACATCTTCAAATACAACTAATTAGAACACAAGTACTCAATCAACATAATGGAGATACAGTGAGGGAAAAAAGTATTTGATCCCCTGCTGATTTTGTACATTTGCCCACTGACAAAGACATTATCAGTCTATAATTTTAATGGTAGGTTTATTTGAACAGTGAGAGACAGAATAACAACAAAAAAATCCAGAAAAACGCATGTCAAAAATGTTATAAATTTGTTAGCATTTTAATGAGGGAAATAAGTATTTGACCCCTCTGCAAAACAAGACTTAGTACTTGGTGGCAAAACCCTTATTGGCAATCACAGAGGTCAGACATCTCTTGTAGTTGGCCACCAGGTTTGCACATATCTCAGGAGGGATTTTGTCCCACTCCTCTTTGCAGATCTTCTCCAAGTCATTAAGGTTACATGGCGCCGTCCATCGTCCCTTCGATGCGGTGAAGTTGTCCTGTCCCCTTAGCAGAATAACACCCCCAAAAGCATAATGTTTCCACCTCCATGTTTGACGGTGGGGATGGTGTTCTTGGAGTCATAGGCAGCATTCCTCCTCCTCCAAACACGGCGAGTTGAGTTGATGCCAAAGAGCTCGATTTTGGTTTAATCTGACCACAACACTTTCACCCAGTTCTCCTCTGAATCATTCAGATGTTCATTGGCAAACTTCAGACGGCCCTGTATATGTGCTTTCTTGAGCAGGGGGACCTTGCGGGCGCTGCAGGATTTCAGTCCTTCACGGCGTAGTGTGTTACCAATTGTTTTCTTGGTGACTATGGTCCCAGCTGCCTTGAGATCATTGACAACATTTACATTACATTTACATTTTAGTCATTTAGCAGACGCTCTTATCCAGAGCGACTTACAGGAGCAATTAGGGTTAAGTGCCTTGCTTAAGGGCACATCGACAGATTTTTCACCTAGTTGGCTCGGGGATTAGAACCAGCGACCTTTCGGTTACTGGCACAACGCTCTTACCCACTAAGCTACCTGCCGCCCGTGTAGTTCTGGGCTGATTCCTCACTGTTCTCATGATCATTGCAACTCCACGAGGTGAGATCTTGCATGGAGCCCCAGGCCGAGGGAGATTGACAGTTATTTTGTGTTTCTTCCATTTGCGAATAATCACACCAACTGTTGTCACCTTCTCACCAAGCTGCTTGGCGATGGTCTTGTAGCCCATTCCAGCCTTGTGTAGGTCTACAATCTTGTCCCTGACATCCTTGGAGAGCTCTTTGGTCTTAGCCATGGTGGGGAGTTTGGAATCTGTTAGATTGATTGCTTCTGTGGACAGGTGTCTTTTATACAGGTAACAAGCTGAGATTAGGAGCACTCCCTTTAAGAGTGTGCTCCTAATCTCAGCTCGTTACCTGTATAAAAGACACCTGGGAGCCAGAAATCTTTCTGATTGAGAGGGGGTCAAATACTTATTTCCCTCATTAAAATGCAAATCAATTTATAACATTTTTGACATGCGTTTTTCTGGATTTTGTTGTTGTTATTCTGTCTCTCACTGTTCAAATAAACCTTCCATTCAAATTATAGACTGATCATTTCTTTGTCAGTGGGCAAACGTACAAAATCAGCAGGGGATCATATACTTTTTTCCCTAACTTTAAAAACATAGCAAACAGAAGACATAGAAGGCACAGTATTTGGGTATGTGTGGATGTATTGTGATGGAAGGTGTGGTGTGCGTTTTTGTGTTTGAAAAAGTGTGGCGTTAAGTGAGTGAGAAAGGAAATGGTTGCATATCCCAGAACCAACTTGTGTCTGTGAGCAGGGGTTGTGAGAGAGAACTTTCAATTTTGTGCAGAGGAGGGATATACATTTTAAAATAAAGTATACATCTAATCAATTTTTTTATTGTCCTGTCATGATGGAACGATCCCCAACCCTCTATCTTAGACACCCACCTGAGCAACCCATACACCAAAGAGAAGTCCCCATCTGTTTTATGGCCCTGCTGTGAGTTGCCTATATGCAGCCAAAACAGAATAATAAATGTGGTCAGAGACCTACTTGAGCAGCACCGCCCCCTTAAGATTCTGAGTGTGCCTGGCAGGGTTGGTCCTACAAAACCAGAGCCCCCTGATGGAAGGGCATAATATACAAGGACATTCTCAAAGCTGCTAATGAGAACCTTGACGACCTTGTACCTAGCCAGTGGGGATTCCGGTGTGGTACCCCCACCCAGGTAGTGGCAGTGCTGGCAACACTGGCTGCAGTAACCCATGGGGAGGGGGTCACACTCGAACAATCAGAATGGGGGAATATTATTGTGGCCCTTTCTGACTGCACAGAGATGCTTGGGGGAAATGGTTACAACGGGGGACCAGAGTGTTTGTGTCTCAGTGGAAGAGGGTGGATCTGATCTCCATCACCTAGGACTTGACATAGATTAATCAAATCTCACTTTGTTGTCAATTTTTGCTCAATCTTGCATGCTTTCTCAAACAGCTGTAACTGTATGTGCATTCGTAAATCAGGTCCTTTCTTGAGTTTGGCTCTGGGATGTAACAATCATTGAGCATCTGATCTTATGGTTGATTGTGGAGGAAAGGGGTGGAGTGTGTTAGAGTATGTGCATGTGTGTGTGTGTATGTATCCCACATCTGTTGCAAGGCGCAGTGGTCTATGGCACTGCATTGCAGTGCTAGCTGTGCCACTAGAGATCCTGGTTCGAATCCAGGCTCTGCTGTAGCCGGCCGCAACCGGGAGACCAATGGGGCGGCGCACAATTGGCCCAGCGTCGTCCAGGGTAGGGGAGGGAATGGCCGGCAGGGAGGTAGCTCAGTTGGTAGAGCATGGCGTTTGCAACACCAGGGTTGTGGGTTCGATTCCCATGGGGGGCTAGTATGAAGAAAAAAAAAATTCAAAAAAGAATAATGTATGCACTAACTGTAAGTCGCTCTGGATAAGAGCGTCTGCTAAATGACGTAAATGTAAATGTAATGTTAGGGAGAATATAGGATGAACCACTATAATTGTTTGCTAAAATAATAATTACTTGACAAAAATGTAATGTAATACAATGGCAATCTGGGTTATAGGTAACAATCCTACGCATGAACTGCCAACATTATTACGCATATTAATTGATAATAGGGCACGTTCTGTGGCAAGACTGGTCAGCGGCTCAAGCCCAGCAGTGCCTCAGGTCAGGTCATGGTCCGCCAGGAGACAGCAGAGCCACGAAGCGCTCCACAGGCATCGGAGCAGTAAATACACACCTACACCTATTTCATAATTATTATATTTATTATTAATTTATTTTACCCTCAAGAGTAGCTGTGCTCCATCAGGTTTGGCTTTGGAATGTTAGCTGTCACAAAAGCATCAGGTATTGCCAGAGAGACAGACACATCCATTTGATTGTTTTTTGAGGGGAGAAAAAGGATTTGGGTGTTTTGTTTATTTCTTTATTACAACACCTTGAAATATTATTTTTCCTCGAAGTGATTATTACCGCCCTTGACAGGGCATGTACTCCAACATGTACATTTCCGTCTTGATCTAGTTGGTCACAAAAATGTTTATCAGAGATTTCATAAATGTTTATTTTGCTTAAAAGTGTTCAAGTTCGACTGATATTTGAAACGAGCTTCCCTTCCAAACCTCATGAATGACAATAATTAAAATAGGTGAAGGTTTTAAGTTTCAGACCATGGAAGTAACATTTCAACATGGTTTTGAGGGTCTTGATTGTACAATGCAAGTTTAACTGCACTCCAGGACTCCTATGGATCAGGTTAGTGTATATGAGGAAGAAGGAGATATGTTTTTTTTATACAACTTTACATAATTGTGATTCTTTATGAGCCAACAAACCTTTTTATAAAAAGAAGAGTACTTTACTGAAAGTCGTGCACAGGAGGCACTGTTTCTCTGCGATAGAAGAGAATGTATGAAAATGTATGCACTCACTAACTGTAAGTCGCTCTGGATAAGAGCGTCTGCTAAATGACTAAAATGTAAATGTAAAAATGTAATATTGATGGAAATTAAGATATGCAAGATATTTGAAAATATATACATTTTTAAATAGCTATATATATATATATTGAGGTGAGAGCATTGGAAATGCTTTTGGCAGTTGTATAGCGCATAGAATTAAAAAGGTACTGTCGGACATTATTCATTCTAATCAGACAGGTTTTTTTACATGGACGATACATTGGAGATAATATAAGCCAAGTACAGGAAACAATAGAACACTATGAAAAATCTGGGAAACCAGGCCTGCTATTCATAGCAGACTTTGAAAAGGCATGTGATAAAGTACGACTGAAGTTTATATATAAATGCCTGGAGCATTTCAATTTTAGAGAATCTCTTATAAAAATGGGTTAAAATCATGTATAGTAACCCTAGGTGTAAAATTGTAAATAATGGCTATTTCTCCGAAAGTTTTAAACTGTCAAGAGGAGTGAAACAAGGTTGTCCACTATCGGCACATCTATTTATTATGGCCATCAAAATGTTAGCTATTAAAATCAGATCCAACAATAATATCAAGGGATTAGAAATCCAGGGCTTATAAACAAAGGTGTAATTGTACGCTGATGATTCATGTTTTCTTTTAAATCCACAACTTGAATCCCTCCACAGCCTCATAGAGGATCTAGATACATTTTCTAACCTCTCTGGATTACAACCAAATTATGATAAATATACTATATTACGTATTGGATCACTAAAAAATAAAGGATTACATTACCATGTAGTTTACCAATAAAATCATCTGACGGTGATGTGAATATACTCGGAATACATATCCCAAATTAAATAAATGATCTCACTCTAATACATTTTAATAGAAAGTTAGCAAAAATTAATAAGATCTTGCTACCATGGAAAGGTAAATACCTGTCAATTTGTGGAAAAATCACCCTGATTAACTCTTTAGTATTATCCCAGTTTACCTATTTGCTTATGGTCTTGCCTACGCCTAGTGAACAGTTTTTGAAATTATATGAGAAAAAAATATTCAATTTTATTTGGAACGGCAAGCCAGACAAAATTAAAAGGGCCTATTTATATAACGAATATGAATTCGGAGGACAGAAATTATTAAATATTAAAGCATTAGACCTATCACTAAAAGCTTCAGTCATACAAAAGTTATACTTAAATCCAAACTGGTTCACTAGCAAATTAGTAAGATTGTCTCACCCATTGTTCAAGAATGGCCTTTTCCCCTTTATTCAGATTACAACCTCTGAAAATATATACATTTTTAAATAGCTATATATATATATTGAGGTGAGAGCATTGGAAATGCTTTTGGCAGTTGACCTGCTTCTGTTTTGTGGGTGGCACTGTGTGCTGTTTTCAATGGATAGGTCCTGGCCTAGGGATCCGTGGGGACGGGGGTGCTATGCCGATCACTGGGATGACAGCCCAACTTGGGATGGGGAGGGTCTTTAGTGGGGGGAATAGTGGAGAACAATTGGAGGGTTACTTAGTAGCAATGCAAATATCATGGTACAGCTATATGGACACTCAATCACTATGGAATTTTTTATTGGTAAATTTACAAACATATATAATGATAAATAGATTTAAAACTTCTATCTCATTATGGTATGTGGTGAAATAAGTATAGCCAGTTATAATTGTAATGGCTTAGCAGATAATAACAAAAGAAGAACAATATTTACATGCCTCAAAGAGAAGGAATATAATATATATTCTTTACAGGAAACTCATTCAACAATTCTAGATGAAGTTGCATGGAAAAAGGAATGGGGGGCGAAATATACTTCTTCCAAGGGCAAAGAAACTCAAAAGGGGTGACGATATTAATTTACAGTAATTTCGATCCGAATGTGCAAATTGTCCAAACAGATACGCAAGGTAGATGGATTATTTTAAATATGTTATTGGACCATAAACAGATATGACTCATTAACCTTTACGGACCAAATAATGATGATCCACACTTCTTTGACAATATATATAATAAATGATCAACCCTGCAAGCAATACAAGACTCCATAATTATGGTGGGAAATTATAATACCGTTTTAAATAGCTCAATGGACCGTAAAGGAAATCACACTAAAAACTATCACCCTCTTGAGGAAATCGTGAATGTCATGGATACATTAGAACTAGAAGATATATGGAGGCTTAAATATCCTGATCTAGTGAGATATACATGGCGGAGACTCAATCAAGCTAGTCGTCTTGACTTCTTTCTTATGTCATTCTCGTTGGCACCAAAAGTTTAAAAAGTGTTGATAGGGGACAGAATGCGGTCGGACCATCATATAATTGGCATATACATTACTCTTACTGAATTTCCACGTGGGCGAGGATATTGGAAATGTAATCAAAGCCTATTGGAAGATAACTCGTTTTTAACTAGGACAGATGAATTTACGACTGATTTTTTTCCGACATAACATAGGTACAGCAAATCCTCTTATTGTATGGGATACTTTTAAATGTGCCTTTAGAGGCCATGCAATTCAGTACTCATCTCGAAAACAAAAGCAATTTAGGTCAAAAGAGTCCATACTAACAAAGGAAATAGAAGGTCTAACAGAACAGATAGATAGCAATAAAAACAGTAACATAGAGGCTCAGAATAAATTAGAGGAAAAACAAAAAGAAATGGAGAAACTTATTCAAGAAAGATCAAGTGTAATATATTATAAAAATAAAGCAAACTGGATGGAATATGGGGAAAAATGCACCAAATTCTTTTTTAATCTTCATCATAGAAATGCTACCAAAGGGAATTTACTGAAACTAGTTACAAATGACGGAGTCACCCATGATTCAACAAATTATATTTTGAAGGAGGAAACAAAGTACTTTAAGCATATGTTTTCATTTCAGTTCCCTCCATCTCCTCTAACTGAAGCTAATTGTAGAGATTTTTTTCTATTGATAATGTAAAATTAACAGCCATGCAGAAAGACTCATGTGAAGGTGAAATTACAGAGGAGGAACTTCTGGATGCAATTAAAGACTTTAAGTCTGGGACAACTCCAGGGTTGGATGGCATACCAGTCGAGGTATACCAAACCTTTTTTGATATACTCAGAGGACTGTTATTAGCATGTTTTAACCACTCCTATGTAAATGGTAGATTGTCAGACACTCAAGAAGAAGGTCTGATTTCATTATTACTAAAACAGGATACAAGTGGAAAATATAAAGATCCAGTCCATTTAAATAATTGGAGGCCCCTTACACTTCAGTGTTGTGTGTCAAGGGCTGATGTAAGTGTGGTGTGGAAGTCAGGCGCAGGACACCGAAGCTTAGTCCAACAAAGTTTACTAGTTAACCACTAGGCAAAAATACAAATAACGGCCTCAAAAACACACAGAGGCAAGCGATTACGCAAACTGTGCGTAAACTCCAAAACAACAAACAGAGCAAACACGCAGCACTAACTGACATGCGAAAAACAACACACAACCTAACCAATACAAAACAGGCAACTTATAGAACACATAATCAGACACAAACGGACACAGGTGCAATAGACAGACAAAAGCCATCAAACATAGAAACATTCAACGGTGGCAGCTAGTACTCCGGGGACGACGAACGCCGAAGCCTGCCCGAACAAGGAGGAGGAGCAGCCTCGGCAGAATCCGTGACAGTACCCCCCCCCTTGACGCGCGGCTCCAGCCGTGCGCCGACCCCGACCTCGGGGACGGCCAGGAGGACGCGGACCCGGGCGCGTGGGATGCCCACGGTGGAACTCAGTCAGGAGGGATGGATCTAGGATGTCCCTCTTAGGCACCCAGCACCGTTCCTCCGGACCGTACCCCTCCCACTCCACGAGATACTGGAGACCACTCATCCGGCGCCTCGAGTCCAAGATGGTCCGGACCCTGTACGCCGGGGCCCCCTCGATGTCCAAAGGGGGCGGAGGGGTCTCTCCTATCTCATCTTCTTGGAGTGGGCCAGCTACCACCGGCCTGAGAAGAGACACATGGAACGAGGGGTTAATATTCTTGTAATCAATAGGCAGTTGTAACCTGTAACACACCTCGTTCAATCTTCTCAGGACTTTAAAGGGCCCCACAAACCGCCGACACAGCTTCCGGCAGGGCAGGCGGAGGGGCAGGTTTCGAGTCGAGAGCCAGACCCGGTGCGTATACCGGTCCCTCACTGCGGTGGCGATCGGCGCTCGCCTTTTGTCGACTGATGGCCCGCTGCAGATGGACATGTGCAGCGTCCCACGTCTCCTCCGAGCGCCGAATCCACTCATCCACCGCAGGGGCCTCGATCTGGCTCTCGTGCCATGGTGCCAGGACCGGCTGATACCCTAAAACACACTGGAACGGTCTTAAATTGGTGGAGGAGTGGCGGAGAGAGTTCTGGGCCATCTTTGCCCAGGGGATATACCTAGACCACTCCTCCGGCCGGCCCTGGCAATAGGACCTCAGAAACCTACCCACATCCTGGTTGACTCGTTCAACCTGCCCATTGCTCTCTGGGTGGTACCCCGAGGTAAGGCTCACCGAGACCCCCAAGCGTTCCATGAACGCCCCCCAGACTCTGGAGGTGAACTGGGGACCTCGGTCAGACACAATATCCTCGGGGACCCCATAGTGCCGGAACACGTGGGTAAATAGGGCCTCAGCGGTCTGTAGGGCAGTAGGGAGACCCGGCATTGGGAGGAGACGACAGGCCTTGGAAAACCGATCCACAACGACCAAAATGGTGGTATTCCCCTGGGAGGGGGGAAGGTCGGTCACAAAATCCACCGAGAGGTGGGACCATGGTGGTTGTGGAACGGGCAGGGGATGTAACTTTCCCCTGGGCAAATGTCTAGGTGCCTTACACTGGGCGCACACCGAGCAGGAGGAGACATAAACCCTCACATCCCTAGCTAACGTTGGCCACCAGTATTTCACGCTAAGGCAGTGCACTGTCCGGCCAATACCTGGATGTCCAGAGGAGGGTGATGTATGAGCCCAATAAATAAGGCGGTCACGAACCTCGAGCGGAACGTACGTCCGCCCCACAGGACACTCGGGGGGAGTAGGGTCGGTACGCAGTGCCCGCTCGATCTCCGCATCGACCTCCCACACAACCGGAGCCACCAGACAAGACTCTGGCAGTATGGGAGTAGGCTCGATGGACCTCTCCTCTGTGTCATACCGCCGGGACAGGGCGTCTGCCTTACCGTTCTGGGACCCTGGGATGTATGTGATCTTAAAAACAAACCGGGTCAGGAACATGTTCCACCTAGCCTGACGAGGGTTCAATCTCCTAGCTGCCCGGATGTACTCCAGGTTACGGTGGTCAGTCAGAATGAGGAAAGGGTGTTGAGCCCCCTCAAGCCAATGCCTCCACACCTTTAGGGCCTGGACTACAGCCAACAGCTCCCTGTCCCCTACGTCATAATTACGCTCCGCCGAGCTGAGCTTCTTAGAGTAGAACGCACAGGGGCGGAGCTTGGGTGGCGTGCCGGACCGTTGCGACAGGATTGCCCCAATACCGGCCTCGGACGCGTCTTCCTCAACTTGAAATGGTAAAGCGGGGTCCGGATGCGCCAGCACCGGAGCCGAAGTGAACAGGTTCTTCAGTCTAACAAATGCCCTGTCCGCTTCAGCTGACCACTGCAAACGCACCGGACCCCCCTTTAGCAGGGACGTAATGGGAGCTGCCACCTGTCCAAAGCCCCGGATAAACCTCCGGTAGTAATTAGCAAAACCCAAAAACTGCTGCACCTCTTTTACAGTGGTTGGAGTTTGCCAATTACGCACGGCCGACACACGGTCAACCTCTATCTTCACACCAGACGCGGACAATCGATAACCCAAAAAGGAGATGGACTCCTGGAAAAACAGGCATTTCTCTGCCTTAACATACAAGTCATGCTCCAACAGCCTCCTCAATACTCGGCGCACCAGGGCTACATGCTCGGCTCGGGTAGAAGAGTACACTAGGATGTCATCAATGTATACTACCACACCCTGCCCATGCATGTCCCGGAAAATCTCGTCAACAAAGGATTGGAAGACTGAAGGAGCATTCATTAACCCGTATGGCATGACGAGATACTCGTAATGACCCGAGGTGGTGCTAAATGCTGTTTTCCATTCATCCCCCTCCCTAATGCACACCAGATTGTACGCGCTCCTGAGATCCAACTTTGTGAAGAACCGCGCTCCGCGTAATGACTCCGTCATAGTCGCAATCAGAGGAAGAGGGTAACTGTACTTAACCGTGATCTGATTGAGACTACGGTAATCAATACACGGGCGCAAACCCCCGTCCTTCTTCTTCACAAAGAAGAAACTCGAGGAAACCGGGGAAGTGGAGGACCGGATGTATCCCTGTGCCAAGGACTCGGCTATGTAAGTCTCCATAGCCGCTGTCTCTTCTTGAGACAAGGGATACACACGGCTCCGCGGAAGTGCCGCTCCTGTTTGGAGATCTATCGCACAATCCCCCTGTCTATGAGGTGGTAGCCGTGTTGCCCTAGTTTTGCTGAACACAAGTGCTAAATCCTCATATTCAGGGGGAATGCGCATTGCGGGCACTTGGTTCGGACTCTCCACCAAGGTCGCCCCTAAGGAAACACCTAGACATTTCCCTACACACTGGGCAGACCACTCCATAAGAGCCCTCTGTTGCCACGCAATGGTAGGATCATGGGCGCTTAACCAGGGAAGCCCCAGCACCACGGGATACGCAGGAGAGTCGATCAGATAAAACTGAATGGTCTCCTCATGACCCCCCTGCGTCTTCATCTTAAGTGGTGCTGTGACTTCTCTGATCAACCCCGACCCCAGCGGCCGGCAGTCTAAGGCATGAACAGGAAAAGGGACTTCTACCGGCCGAAGGGGAATTCCTAGCCTATAACAAAATTCACGATCAACAAAATTCCCAGCTGCGCCTGAATCTACTAGCGCCTTATGCTGGGAATGAGGTGCCACCTGTGGAAATCTCACAGGTATACTCATGTGACCAACAGAGAGCTCTGGGTAAGTGGGGCGCCTACTCACCTGAAATGACTCTCCGGTGCGTGACCTGTTGTCCCCTCTCCCAGGAGACCCTCCCCAGCACCTAGCCGCAGTGTGTCCTCCACGGCCACAGTTGGTGCAGGGGACGGCCCCCCTCGGGTTCTCTCTCCTCCTCTCCCTAGCGCCAGCACCCCCGAGCTCCATGGGAATCGGCTCGGAGGTGCTGGAGGGTGGAATGGACGACCCCACTCGGGACGTCCGCGGGTAGCCAGCAGGGTGTCGAGACGGATGGAAATGTCCACCAACTGGTCGAAGGATAGGTTGGTGTCCCTGCAGGCCAGCTCACGACGAACGTCCTCTCGTAGGCTACACCGGTAATGGTCGATGAGGGCCCTCTCATTCCACCCCGCATCCGCCGCTAGAGTCCGGAACTCCAGGGTGAACTCCTGTGCACTCCTCTTCCCCTGTCGGAGGTGGAACAGACGCTCCCCCGCCGCCTTCCCCTCAGGTGGGTGATCGAACACAGCCCTGAAGCGGCGGGAGAACTCCGCGTAGGTGATGGTAGCGGCGTCTATTCCCCTCCATTCGGCGTTGGCCCACTCCAACGCCTTGCCGTATAGACAGGAGATGAGGGCGGAGACGCTCTCGTATCCCGAGGGCACCGGGTGTATGGTGGCCAGGTATAGTTCCACCTGCAGGAGGAACCCCTGACACCCGGCTGCAGAACCATCATATGCCCTCGGGAGCGAGAGCCGAATGCCACTGGGTTCCGGTGCTGGGAGAGGAGGACTGGCCGATGGTGATGGTAAGGTGTGCGAAGGCGTGGGCACCTCTCCCGTAACCAACCGGCGTAGAGTGTTGGACACCTCGTTCATGGCGGCCCCAAGTTGCCGGATCATGGTGTCTTGGTCGCTGATCCGATCCTCCAGCGACTTGGGTGCCGCCGCTGCTCCTGCTGACTCCATAATGGTGTGTTGTTCTTTCAAGGGCTGATGTAAGTGTGGTGTGGAAGTCAGGCGCAGGACACCGAAGCTTAGTCCAACAAAGTTTACTAGTTAACCACTAGGCAAAAATACAAATAACGGCCTCAAAAACACACAGAGGCGAGCGATTACGCAAACTGTGCGTAAACTCCAAAACAACAAACAGAGCAAACACGCAGCACTAACTGACATGCGAAAAACAACACACACCCTAACCAATACAAAACAGGCAACTTATAGCACACATAATCAGACACAAACGGACACAGGTGCAATAGACAGACAAAAGCCATCAAACATAGAAACATTCAACGGTGGCAGCTAGTACTCCGGGGATGACGAACGCCGAAGCCTGCCCGAACAAGGAGGAGGAGCAGCCTCGGCAGAATCAGTGACATTGTGATGCAAAAATTCTAGCAAAATGTAGAGTGCATAGAATTAAAAAGGTATTGTCGGACATTATTCATTCTAATCAGACAGGTTTTTTACATGGACGATACATTGGAGATAATATAAGCCAAGTACAGGAAAAAATAGAACACTATGAAAAATCTGGGAAACCAGGCCTGTTATTCATAGCAGACTTTGAAAAGGCATGTGATAAAGTACGACTGAAGTTTATATATAAATGCCTGGAGCATTTCAATTTTAGAGAATCTCTTATAAAAATGGGTTAAAATCATGTATAGTAACCCTAGGTGTAAAATTGTAAATAATGGCTATTTCTCCGAAAGTTTTAAACTGTCAAGAGGAGTGAAACAAGGTTGTCCACTATCGGCACATCTATTTATTATGGCCATCAAAATGTTAGCTATTAAAATCAGATCCAACAATAATATCAAGGGATTAGAAATCCAGGGCTTATAAACAAAGGTATAATTGTACGCTGATGATTCATGTTTTCTTTTAAATCCACAACTTGAATCCCTCCACAGCCTCACAGAGGATCTGGATACATTTTCTAACCTCTCTGGATTACAACCAAATTATGATAAATATACTATATTACGTATTGGATCACTAAAAAATAAAGGATTTACATTACCATGTAGTTTACCAATAAAATCGTCTGATGGTGATGTGGATATACTCGGAATACATATCCCAAATTAAATAAATGATCTCACTCTAATACATTTTAATAGAAAGTTAGCAAAAATAAATAAGATCTTGCTACCATGGAAAGGTAAATACCTGTCAATTTGTGGAAAAATCACCCTGATTAACTCTTTAGTATTATCCCAGTTTACCTATTTGCTTATGGTCTTGCCTACGCCTAGTGAACAGTTTTTGAAATTATATGAGAAAAAAATATTCAATTTTATTTGGAACGGCAAGCCAGACAAAATTAAAAGGGCCTATTTATATAACGAATATGAATTCGGAGGACAGAAATTATTAAATATTAAAGCATTAGACCTATCACTAAAAGCTTCAGTCATACAAAAGTTATACTTAAATCCAAACTGGTTCACTAGCAAATTAGTAAGATTGTCTCACCCATTGTTCAAGAATGGCCTTTTCCCCTTTATTCAGATTACAACCTCTCGCTTTCAGTTATTTGAAAAGGAAATCATCTCCCAAATATCCCTATTTCTAAAACAAGCCATAGAAAGTTGGTTGCAATTTCAATTTAATCCTCCAGAAACGACAGAACAAATAATGAAACAAATATTGTGGTTAAACTCAAATATACTAATTGATAATAAAACATTATTAAAAAAAGGTATAATCTTCGTAGATGATATCATAGGTCCCAGCTCTCTCTCACAAATACTAATTTTCACAAAGTCTGCTGCCTCAGTTTTGATAATGGCAATTTGCATATACTCCAGAATGTCATGAAGAGTGATCAGATGAATTGCAATTAATTGCAAAGTCCCTCTTTGCCATGAAAATGAACTTAATCCCAAAAAAACATTTCCACTGCATTTCAGCCCTGCCACAAAAGGACCAGCTGCCATCATGTCAGTGATTCTCTCGTTAACACAGGTGAGAGTGTTGATGAGGACAAGGCTGGAGATCACTCTGTCATGCTGATTGAGTTAGAATAACAGACTGGAAGCTTTAAAAGGAGGGTGGTGCTTGAAATCATTGTTCTTACTCTGTTAAACATGGTTACCTGCAAGGAAACACGTGCCGTAATCATTGCTTTGCACAAAAAGGTTTTCACAGGCAAGGATATTTCTGCTAGTAAGATTGCACATAAATCAGCCATTTATCGGATCATCGAGAACTTCAAGGAGAGAGGTTCAATTGTTGTGAAGAAGGCGTAAGGGCGCCCAAGAAAGTCCAGCAAGCACCAGGACCGTCTCCTAAAGTTGATTCAACTGCGGGATCGGGGCACCACCAGTGCAGAGCTTGCTCAGGAATGGCAGCAGGCAGGTGTGAGTGCATCTGTACGCACAGTGAGGTGAAGACTTTTGGAGGATGGCCTGGTGTCAAGAAGGGCAGCAAAGAAGCCACTTCTCTCCAGGAAAAACATCAGGGACAGACTGATATTCTGCAAAAGGTACAGGGATTGGACTGCTGAGTGCTGGGGTAAAGTCATTTCCTCTGATGAATACCCTTTCCGATTGTTTGGGGCATCCAGAAAACACCTTGTCCGGAGAAGACAAGGTGAGCGCTACCATCAGTCCTGTGTCATGCCAACAGTAAAGCATCCTGAGACCATTCATGTGTGGGGTTGCTTCTCAGCCAAGGGAGTGGGCTCACTCACAATTTTGCCTAAGAACACAGCCATGAATAAAGAATGGTACCAACACATCATCCGAGAGCAACTTCTCCCAACCATCCAAGAACAGTTTGGTGACGACCAATGCCTTTTCCAGCATGATGGAGCACCTTGCCATAAGGCAAAAGTGATAACTAGGCTCGGGGAACGGAACATCGACATTTTGGGTCCATGGCCAGGAAACTCCCCAGACCTTAATCCCATTGAGAACTTGTGGTCGATCCTCAAGAGGCGGGTGGACAAACAAAAACCCACAGATTCTGACAAACTCCAAGCATTGATTATGCAAGAATGGGCTGCCATCAGTCAGGTTGTGGCCCAAAAGTTAATTGACAACATGCCACGGAGGATTGCAGAGGTCTTGAAAAAGAATGGTCAACACTGCAAATATTGACTCTTTGCATAAATGTAATGTAATTGTCAATAAAAGCCTTTGACACTTATGGAATGCTTGTAATTATACTTCAGTATACCATAGTAACATCTGACAAAAATATCTCATAACACTGAAGCAGCGAACTTTGTGAAGACCAATACTTGTGTCATTCTCAAAACCTTTGACCACGACTGTAGCTACGGCCCTGACTTCCTGCTATGTCATAAACATCCGTTTATATATCTAAACATTAGGCCAAGCCTCAGCTCATTTTGTCCTGCTTTCCTTTCCTTATATGTGACTGTTTGATAGATGATAGGCTTCTGCAAAGTTCACCAGGTTTCTCTGCTGCTCTTCCTCTCGCTACTCATTAACAGAGAAGGCATTCATTCAAGGACTTCCACTCATACTCTCAACTCCATTGCTCATTTCAAAGCAGAGACAGAGTGTTGGGAAGTGTGTCTTTAAACAAACAGGCTGTTTACATTTAAGTCATTTAGCAGACGCTCTTATCCAGAGCGACTTACAATTAGTGCATACATTATTATTTTTTATTATAATTTTTTCATACTGGCCCCCCTGTGGGAATCAAACACACAACCCTGGCGTTGCAAACGCCATGCTCTACCAACTGAGCTACATCCCTGCCGGCCATTCCCTCCCCTTCCCTGGACGACGCTGGGCCAATTGTGCGCCGCCCCATGGGTCTCCGGTCGCTAATCCCTGCTCTGTTTCCCCTATCTCTCCATCTGGCTATGAAATGGGATTATTAACTAATTGCAGTGAGAGGAGGCAGGCAGCTCACCTCAGAGCTTCAGAAAGAAAGCATACCCCTCCTTCCCACTGCTGAGTAGAACCACAGCTAGTCAGCTAGCAGCAACCTCAGTTCAGCTCAGGTCAAGCACTGCTGTGCTGTGTTCACACACCTTCCAGGAGAACACAACTCTGCAGTAATCAAGGGTCCATTTGCCCACTGGGCCTCCAAAGGAGAGTTAGTTTGAGGTCAGATAGGACATTGTGAGTAAATTGTACACAGAGAAACTGGGTGATAAATTATTGCATAGTTGAATGTTTTTGTTAGCGCTGAGGACAAACTTTTGGTTTTGGATCTGATGATGCCTCCAGCTAAATTCAACATTGGATAAAAGGGAATACACAAATAAAAATACACTCTTTGGATTTGATTTTTTTTCTCTCCCATTGACATGTAAATGTTTATTTGTGTGTTATGTGTTCCATGCTGGTGACTTCGTTGGGATGTTTTGATGTGATGTGGTCCTCTGTAGCTCAATTGGTAGAGCATGGCGCTTGTAACGCCAGGGTAGTGGGTTTGATCCCTGGGACCACCCATATGTGAAAATGTATGCACACATGACTGTAAGTTGCATTGGATAAAAGCGTCTGCTAAATGGCTTATTATTATAAGTATCGTATTCCCCTTTTGTGCCATTAACAATTTATTTTTGAAACACCATGGTCATTGGTCAAACTGCATTGAGCCTCTGTAGTTTTAAATGTGGCAATTTTAAACTACAAAGTTGATATAATCTAGCACATTTTCTTTTCTTTGGGAAACACCTAGCCCAATAATGGACTAAAGGACCCTAACGTTAATCCTTATAGTCCAAGGACCTTACAGTACATGTTCTGTTTAGAGGCCAATTGGCTCTGGCAGCCAAAACAGCCAAATACTCCATCGCAACCTTTATGATGTCCATCTTCCATTTACACACAGATGTTCGGAGAGGCAGATAGCTAATTAGCACAGGTAGTCAGCTCCGTCTTCTGTCTGTTTTCCGTAAACAAGCACTGTAACATGGAAATATGGCCATGTGGGAACCCTAACCCTATACAGGTGTGTAGTAATTTAAACGTTTATTTTTATTTTTAAGCTATTTATCGCTGTTATGAAAGATACGTTCCTTATATTTCCAAAACCATACTGCAAGCGATGCGTGTTAACATTAAGAGCAAGCGTCTGGGCTCTTAACAAAACTCCCCCGGCCAGAAGATACTATTGTCAATAGGCGCTAAAGGTAGTTAGTGTCTATGAATGGGCTAGGTAGGAAACACCATGACTTTGGACAACAAATCTAGCAACTATTAACTAGTATGAAGAACATGTCTTCCACATGTGTAAAATGCAGGTTAAGAACCAGAGAAGGTACAGAATGACCACATTTGAGCCATGTTAGCATCATGCGCTCTCCTGACTTTTACCATGTTATTACTACTTTATTCTCTGCTGTGATGTTAAGAGACTTCCAGTCATTGCGCTAACACTAGTTAGCGTTGACTCGCGAATTTACCTCTAACTTCCTTCATACTGTATGCAGAGAAAAATGTCTTAATTTCCAGAATCTCGCAGTATCCCTTTAAGTGAAAACACATTGTTTTCTGTTATCCCACACTCCTTGAATGTCTTTCATATAGTTTGATTTATTTTTTATGTCAAGCTGTTGTTTCCATTGGTAGTATTATCATTGGCCATCTTGAAAAGCTGTGAATATCCTCAAAGCTTCACCAGAGGAGCTGAGCAAACTGAGTCAAAAGCGATACAAGCTAACACAGCCAGTGCCAGTAATGGGGTTTAATTCATAATACTGTACACCTTTTCCACAGTCAGATGTCTCTGCCCACCTGCTGTGATAAATGTCAATAGAGGAAGTCAGTCAAAGAAATACTGACCTGTTTTTATTTGGGTTTCCTCTCTTCCATGTAAAACAACTGTTAAAAAGGATACCTCACACACTGTGCTCTGCACAATCATGTTTCTTCTCGTCCTCTGTTGTGGAAATTCTAACCAATAAGGAGAGACTTTGTCATTCCTTCAAACAATCAACCTATATTTAATAAGAATTGCAATAATGGAGCTGGGCAACGAATCATGCTGGGTCTTAGCTTATATAGCCAAACTATTTTATAATAAGCCATTTAGCAGACACTTTTATCCGAAGCGACTTACAGCCATGCGTGCATACACTTTTTTTTTGTGTATGGGTGGTCCCGGGGAATCGAACCCACTACCTTGGCTTTACAAGCGCTGTGCTCTAGCAGCTGAGCTACAGAGGACCACATCTTATGTAGGCATACACAAAACACGTGATCTTGGTATGTGTACGTGTGTGGAAAACTAGGCGAAACTGGGGGGCAATTGCACCATTTGTAAAAGGGCACAGTTTGGACATCTCGTTCTGTAGCAACAGCGGGTTAGTCTAGTCTCTAGTGAGAACAACAGATATCAAATCAACAGGAAACTCTAGACGCATTTTCCTCTAAAGTCTGAGGCAGCGCTCTTGGCAGCTCGCCTAGAACATCTGTAGTTACACACACACACACACACACACACACACACACATATACACACACACACACACATAAGGATCTTACCAAATAGAGAACTTATAGAACTATTAAATAGACTCTTCAATACGTTGGAGAGTTACATAAAATAAAAGATGTTAACATAGATTTTTCCATGACACCTCTTTTTCATGTCACTGGGCTGAAGTTGATCCTCACTGCATGTCAAAACATCCTCTACAAATACTAACATTAATGTAATTGTGTTTTTTGAATGATGGTCCTTTGAAGTGATACTATTTGCATTTTGTGAAAATTATTTATTGTGCAATTGCTGTTATGAATCATCTTTGTCAGGATAACACACATCCCCACCCACCAATCAAATCAAACCACATGCGCCGAATACAACAGTGAAATGTTTACTTACAAGCCCTTAACCAAAAAAGCATTTTTTATAGACATTAAATGTTTTTTATAAAAGCATATAACTAAAGAGCAGCAGTAAAATAAAAAAGAGGAGACAGATTCTCGCCACGCCACTTGGTAGGAGTGACCGGTCAGGTAGGACGCAATCCAAGAGTGAGCCGCGCCGGAGATGCCCAGTTCGTAGAGGGTGGAGAGGAGGATCTGATGGTTCACAGTATCAAAGGCAGCAGACAGGTCTAGAAGGACAAGAGCAGAGGAGAGAGAGTTAGCTTTAGCAGTGCGGAGAGCCTCCGTGACACAGAGAAGAGCAGTCTCAGTTGAATGACCAGTCTTGAAACCTGACTGGTTTGGATCAAGAAGGTAATTCTGAGAGTTTTGGAGAGAAAAGAAAGAAGAGATACTGGTCTGTAGTTGTTGACATCAGAGGGATCGAGTGTTGGTTTTTTGAGAAGAGGTGCAACTCTCGCTCTCTTGAAGACGGAAGGGATATAGCCAGCGGTCAAGGATGAGTTGATGAGCGAGGTGAGGTAAGGGAGAAGGTCACTGGAGATGGTCTGGAGAAGAGAGGAGGGGATAGGGTCAAGCGGGCAGGTTGTTGGGCGGCCGGTTGTCACAAGTCGCAAGATTTTATCTGGAGAGAGAGGGGAGAAAGAAGTCAAAGCATAGGGTAGGGCAGTGTGAGCAGGACCAGCAGTGTCATTTGACTTAACAAACGAGGATCGGATGTCGTCAACCTTCTTTTCAAAATGGTTGACGAAGTCATCCACAGAGAGGGATGAGGGGGGAGGGGGAGGAGGATTCAGCAGGGAGGAGAACGTGGCAAAGAGGTTCCTAGGGTTAGAGGCAGATGCTTGGAATTTAGAGTGGTAGAAATTGGCTTTAGCAGCAGAAACAGATGAAGAAAATGTAGAGAGGAGGGAGTGAAAAGATGCCAGGTCCGCAGGGAGTCTAGTTTTCCTCCATTTCCGCTCGGTTGCCCGGAGCCTTGTTCTGTGAGCTCGCAATGAGTCATCAAGCCCCAGAGCAGGAGGGGAGGACCGAGCCGGCCGGGAGGATAGGGGACATAGAGAGTCAAAGGATGCAGAAAGGGAGGAGAGGAGGGTTGATGAGGCAGAATCAGGAGATTGGAGGGAGAAGGATTGAGCAGAGGGAAGAGATGATAGGATGGAAGAGGAGAGAGTAGCGGGAGAGAGAGAGCGAAGGTTGCGACGGCGCATTACCATCTGAGTAGGGGCAGAGTGAGAAGTGTTGGAGGAGAGCGAGAGAGAAAAGGTTACAAAGTAGTGGTCGGAGACATGGAGGGGAGTTGCAGTGAGATTAGTAGAAGAACAGCATCTAGTAAAGATGAGGTCAAGCTTATTGCCTGCCTTGTGAGTAGGGGGGACGGTGAGAGGGTGAGGTCAAAAGAGGAGAGGAGTGGAAAGGAGGAGGCAGAGGGAAATGAGTCAAAGGTAGACGTAGGGAGGTTGAAGTCACCCAGAACTGTGAGGGGTGAGCCATCCTCAGGAAAGGAACTAATCTTATGGCTTGGGGGTAGAAGCTGTTGAGAAGCCTTTTGCACAAAAAGGGCTTCACAGGCAAGGATATTTCTGCTAGTAAGATTGCACATAAATCAGCCATTTATCGGATCATCAAGAACTTCAAGGAGAGAGGTTCAATTGTTGTGAAAAAGGCGTCAGGGCGCCCAAGAAAGTCCAGCAAGCACCAGGACTGTCTCCTAAAGTTGATTCAACTGCGGGATCGGGGCACCACCAGTGCAGAGCTTGCTCAGGAATGGCAGCAGGCAGGTGTGAGTGCATCTGTACGCACAGTGAGGTGAAGACTTTTGGAGGATGGCCTGGTGTCAAGAAGGGCAGCAAAGAAGCCACTTCTCTCCAGGAAAAACATCAGGGACAGACTGATATTCTGCAAAAGGTACAGGGATTGGACTGCTGAGGACTGGGGTAAAGTCATTTCCTCGGATGAATCCCCTTTCAGATTGTTTGGGGCATCCGGAAAATACCTTGTCCAGAAAAGACAAGGTGAGCGCTACCATCAGTCCTGTGTCATGCCAACAGTAAAGCATCCTGAGACCATTCATGTGTGGGGTTGCTTCTCAGCCAAGGGAGTGGGCTCACTCACAATTTTGCCTAAGAACACAGCCATGAATAAAGAATGATACCAACACATCCTCAGAGAGCAACTTCTCCCAACCATCCAAGAACAGTTAGGTGACGACCAATGCCTTTTCCAGCATGATGGAGCACCTTGCCATAAGGCAAAAGTGATAACTAAGTGGCTCGGGGAACAAAACATCGACATTTTGGGTCCATGGCCAGGACACTCCCCAGACGGTAATCCCATTGAGAACTTGTGGTCGATCCTCAAGAGGCGGGTGGACAAACAAAAACCCACAGATTCTGACAAACTCCAAGCATTGATTATGCAAGAATGGGCTGCCATCAGTCAGGTTGTGGCCCAGAAGTTAATTGACAGCATGCCAGGGAGGATTGCAGAGGTCTTGAAAAAGAAGGGTCAACACTGCAAATATTGACTCTTTGCATAAATGTAATGTAATTGTCAATAAAAGCCTTTGACACTTAAGGAATGCTTGTAATTATACTTCAGTATACCATAGTAACATCTGACAAAAATATCTCATAACACTGAAGCAGCGAACTTTGTGAAGACCAATACTTGTGTCATTCACAAAACTTTTGACCACGACTGTAGCTACGGCCCTGACTTCCTGCTATGTCATAAACATCCGTTTATACATCTAAACATTAGGCCAAGCCTCAGCTCATTTTGTCCTGCTTTCCTTTCCTTATATGTGACTGTTTGATAGATGATAGGCTTCTGCAAAGTTCACCAGGTTTCTCTGCTGATTTCCTCTCGCTACTCTTTAACAGAGAAGGCATTCATTCAAGGACTTCCACTCATACTCTCAACTCCATAGCTTATTTCAAAGCAGAGACAGAGTGTTGGGAAGTGTGTCTTTAAACAAACAGGCTGTTCTCAGTTGGTAATTAACAGCATCTAATCCCTGCTCTGTTTCCCCTATCTCTCCATCTGGCTATGAAATGGGATTATTAACTAATTGCAGTGAGAGGAGGCAGGCAGCTCACCTCAGAGCTTCAGAAAGAAAGCATACCCCTCCTTCCCACTGCTGAGGAGAACCACAGCTAGTCAGCTAGCAGCAACCTCAGTTCAGCTCAGGTCAAGCACTGCTGTGCTGTGTTCACACACCTTCCAGGAGAACACAACTCTGCAGTAATCAAGGGTCCATTTGCCCACTGGGCCTCCAAAGGAGAGTTAGTTTGAGGTCAGATAGGACATTGTGAGTAAATTGTACACAGAGAAACTGGGTGATAAATTATTGCGTAGGTAGTTGTTTTTGTTAGTGCTGTGGCCAAACTTCCCTTTTGTGGTTTTGGATCTGATGATGCATTCAGCTAAATTAAACATTGGATAAAAGGGAATACACAAATAAAAATACACTCTTTGGATTTGATAATTTTTTCCCCATTGACATGTAAATGTTTATTTGTGTGTTATGTGTTCCATGCTGGTGACTTCATTGGGATGTTTTGATGTGAAGTGGCCTCCTGAGTGGCGCAGTGGTCTAAGGCATCGCATTGCAGTGCAAGCTGTGCCACTAGAGATCCTGGTTCGAATCCAGGCTCTGTCGTAGCCGGCCACAACAGGGAGGCCACTGTGTGTTGAGTAAAGGTGGTCTAGAGTTTTTTTTCCTCTGGTTGCACATTTAACATGCTGGTAGAAATTAGGTAGAACGGATTTAAGTTTCCCTGCATTAAAGTCCCCGGCCACTAGGACCGCTGCCTCTGGATGAGCGTTTTCCTGTTTACTTATGGCCTTATACAGCTCATTGAGTGCAATCTTAATGCCAGCATCGGTTTGTGGTGGTAGATAGATAGCTACGAAAAATATAGATGAAAAGTCTCTTGGTAAATAGTGTGGTCTACAGCTTATCATGAGATACTCTACCTCAGGCGAGCAAAACCTCGAGACTTCCTTAGTATTAGATTTTGTGCACCAGCTGTTGTTTACAAATATACACAGACCACCACCCATTGTCTTACCGGAGTCAGCTGTTCTATCCTGCCGATGTAGTGTATATCCCGTCAGCTCTATGTTGTCCATGTCGTCGTTCAGCCACGACTCTGTGAAATATAAGATATTACAGTTTTTAATGTCCCGTTGGTAGGATAACCGTAATCTTAGGTCGTGCAATTTATTCTCAAATGATTTAACATTGGCTAATAGGATTGATGGAAGAGGCAGTTTACTCGCTCGCCGTCAGATCCTTACAAGGCACCCCGACCTGCGTCCACGATATCTCTGTCTCTTTCTTATGCGAATGACGGTGATTTGGGCCTTGTCGGGTGTGTGTAGGATATCCTCCGCGTCCGGCTCGTTGAATAAATAATATTTGTCCAATACAAGGTGAGTAATCGCTATCCTGATATCCAGATTCTCTTTTGGTCATAAGAGACGGTGGCAGAAACATTATGTACAGAATAAATTACAAATAACGCGAAAAAACACACTTAATAGTGCAATTGGTTAGAGGGCTGTAAAACGGCAGCCGTCTTCTCCGGCGCCACTTCATGGTTATAATCATGGTTACATTCAAAAGAATGACTTGATAAGAAATCCAAAAAACATAAATAACCATCGTCAAAGCTCAGTTGGGCATGATACACAACATTAGGGGTAGTGTAAGGTGAAGTAGTAACCTGGGGTAACACTGTATTTGGATAGTCCATCTGTAGATCCTACAGACTAACAGTAACATTTAAACTAACTACCTACTAACCCTAGCGCTAACCCTAACCTTAACCCTAATCCGTACCCTAAACGTAACCCTTACCTTAGCCCTAGCCCTAACCCTAAGCATAACCTATATTCTAAACCTAACCCTAATCGTAACCTTAGTAAGCAGTTGCTTATCAACAGATTGTTTGTTGATAGAATCACCAGCTGTAGAGCATCTACAGATGGACTATCCAAATACAAAAATGTGACCTAATCTGGTGCTAGGTGGTCTCGTGTGGCTCAGTTGGTAGAGCATAGCGCTTGCAATGCTAGAGGTGTGGGTTTGATTCCCATGGGGGACCATTATGAAAAATACATGCACTAACGACCGTGAGTGACTCTGCATAAGCGCGTCTACTAAATCAGTGTTTCTCAAACATCTCCTCAGGGACCCCCAGATGTTTCACAGCTTTGTTGTAGCCCTGAGCTAGCTCACCTGATTAAAGTAGTCAAGGGCTTGATGATTAGTTGACAAGAATCAGGTGTTCCAGCTCTGGAATAGTTAGAATGTCTGGGGGTCCCCGAGGAGAGGTTTGAGAACCACTGTGCTAAATGACTAAAATGTACAGTACCACTCAAAAATGTGGACGCAACTACTCATTCAAGGGTTTTCCTTTATTTGTACTATTTTCTACATTGTGAAACAACACATATGGAATCATGTAGTAACCAAGAAAATGTTAAACAAATCAAATATATTTTATACTTGAGATTCTTCAAATAGCCACCCTTTGCCTTGATGACAGCTTTGCACACCTTTGGAATGCTCTCAACCTGCTTCACCTGGAATGCTTTTCCAACAGTCTTGAAGGAGTTCCCACATATGCTGAGCACTTGTTGGCTGCTTTTCCTTCACTCTGCCGTCCAACTCATCCCAAACCATCTCAATTTGGTTGAGGTCGGGGGATTGTGGAGGCCAGGTCATCTGATGCAGCACCCATCACTCTCCTTCTTGGTAAAATAGCCCTTACACAGCCTGGAGGTGTGTTGGGTCATTGTCCTGTTGAAATGCAAATGATAGTCCCACTAAGCCCAAACCAGATGGGATGGCGTATCACTGCAGAATGCTGTGGTAGCCACGCTGGTTAAGTGTGCCTTGAATTCTAAATAAATCACAGACAGTGTCACCAGCAAAGCACCCCCACACCATAACACCTCCTCCTCCACGCTTTACGGTGAGAAATATACATGCGGAGATCATCCGATCACCCACACCGCGTCTCACAAAGACACGGCAATTGGAACCACAAAACTCAAATTTGGACTCCAGACCAAAGGACACATTCCACCGGTCTAATGTCCTTGCTCATGTTTCTTGGCCCAAGCAGGTCTCTTCTTCTTATTGGTGTCTTTACTAGTGGTTTCTTTGCAGCAATTCGACCATGAAGGCCTGATTCACACAGTCTCCTCTGAACAGTTGATGTTGAGATGTGTCTGTAACTTCAACTCTGTGAATCATTTATTTGAGATGCAATTTCTGAGGCTGGTAACTCTAATGAACTTATCCTCAGCAGCAGAGGTAACTCTTGGAGCCAGTTTCCTCATAGCGTTTGATGGTTTTTGCGACTGCACTTGAAGAAACTTTCAATGTTCTTGAAATGTTCCCTATTGACTGACCTTCATGTCTTAAAGTAGTGATGGACTGTCGTTTCTCTATGCTTATTTGAGCTGTTCTTGGCATAATATGGACTTGGTCTTTTACCAAATAGGGCTATCTTCTGTATACCCCCCTACCTTGTCACAACACAACTGATTGGCTCAACTGATTGGCTAAAAAATTCCACAAATTAACATTTAATGAAGCTGGTTGAGAGAATGCCAAAAGTGTGCAAAGCTGTCGTCAAGGCAAAGGGTGGCTATTTGAAGAATCTCAAATATAAAATATATTTAGATTTGTTTAACACTTTTTTGGTTACTACATGATTCCATATGTGTTATTTCATAGTCATGTCTTTACTATTATTCTACAATGTAAAAAATAGTAAGAATAAAGAAATACCCTTGAATGAGTAGGTGTGTCCAAACTTTTGACTGGTAGTGTAAATGTAAGGTGATATTTACATGGTAAGGTCTGCCCTCTGGTGGTTTAACAATATATTGCTAAAATGAAATGTATACAATTGTAAAATAAAAATAAAAATAAAAATATGTTGACAGTGTGATGATGACATACACTACATGGCCAAAAGTATGTGCAATCCTGCTCGTCGAACATTTCATTCCAAAATCATGGGCATTAATATGGAGTTGGTCCTCAATATTAGCCTCCACTCTTCAGGGAAGGCTTTCCACTAGATGTTGGAACATTGCTGCAAGGACTTGCTTCCATTCAGCCACAAGAGCATTAGTGAAGTCGGGCACTGATGTTGGGCGATTAGGCCTGGCTCGCAGTCGGCTTTCCAATTAATCCCAAAGGTGTTCGATGATGTTGAGGTCAAGGCTCTGTGCAGGACAGTCAAGTTCTTCCACATCAATCTCGACAAACCATTTCTGTATGGACCTTGCTTTGTGCACGGGGGCATTGTCATGCTGAAACAGGAAAGGACCTTCCCCAAACTGTTGCCACAAAGTTGGAAGCACAGAATCGTCTAGAATGTCATTGTATGCTGTGGCATTAAGATTTCCCTTCACAGGAACTAAGGGGCCTAGCCCAAACCACAGAAAACAGCCCCAGACCATTATTTATCCTACGCATTCTCCTGGCATCCGCCAAACCCAGATCCGTCGGACTGCCAGATGGTGAAGCGTGATTCATCATTCCAGAGAACGCGTTTCCACTGCTGTAGAGTCCAATGGCGGTGAGCTTTACACCACTCCAGCCGACGCTTGGCATTGCGCACGGTGATCTTAGACTTGTGTGTGGCTGCTCAGCCATGGAAACCCATTTCACGAAGCTCCCGACGGACAGTTATTGTGCTGACGTTGCTTCCAGAGGCAATATGGAACTCGGTAGTGAGTGTTGCAACTGAGGACACTCGATTTTTACTCGCTACGCGCTTCAGCACTTGATAGTCCCGTTCTGTGAGCTTATGTGGCCTACCACTTCGCGGCTGAGCCGTTGTTGCTCCTAGAGGTATCCACTTCACCGTACTTACAGTTGACCAGGGCAGCTCTAGCAGGGCAGAAATTTGACAAACTGTCTTGTTGGGAAGGTGGCATCCTATGACAGTGACACGTTGAAAGTCACTGAGCTCTTCAGTAAGGCCATTCTGTTGCAAATGTTTGTCTATGGAGATTGCATGGCGGTGTGCTCGATTTTATACACCGGGTGTGGCTGAAATAGCCGAATCCACTAATTTGAAGGGGTGTCCACATACCTTTGTATATATAGTGTATGAATAATTTTAGCTGTTTCACTTTCAATATAGCATACTTCAAATGAACAGTGTCAGTAAAGTAGATATATTAAGATAGATTTACAGAATCAGTCCATTTACAGTAATGTGGCAGAATATAAACAAATTCAGTCTGGTGGAAAAAATGGGACAACACATTAGACACAATTTGAATAGCAATATACATTTATGATTCACAGTTTCTACAGTGAATTTATCACATATTCCATGGTAATCCATGGAAATGTCATGAAAATCTGGACATTACTGTTGATTTAAAGCCTTTTGCTGAATTATAAGTAACTTAATTTCGGCCATACAGCTCAAACAACATCAAACACACAACATTTCTCAACTGTATGCAATTTGTCAATCCATGGCCCCTGTCACACGGATAGGTTGGGCTTATTCATGGCCTGGGCTTCATATGCGATGCAGATCTGAAGAAGGTGAAGATGTGTGGTGTAGATAGGAGCGCTTCAGAGGATTGTGTAAGAGATGGTGGCAGTCTTACGGTAGACACCCAAAGCAGGCGGGGTGGGCACAGATCTCACACAGATCTGGAGACGTGATGGCATCCACTGGGGAGAGACAACAATAACACACAAGGTTAACATATGGCTATGGCTGCCATAGTGTCAGATACAATGCTAATATTGACCATGGGAGGAAGTGAATCAGCCTCGTTAAAGGGTTTACAGAGCAAAATAGAGGCACTTTGTCTCGCACACTTTATTGCACTCAAATGCTATTTGTTCAGCTTTCATTGGGCTCTTGTGAGTAGAATCACTCGTGAGCAACACACATAAATCATGTCGTTAAGTGGACGTAGAAGGATATATTATACGCAGGAATCATTCTCTTTAGGCAGCAGGACTGGCTGTGTCCAGGCCAACATCTGCTGCTTGTTGTAGCAAGCCATCTACTGCAACAGCCTGCGTATGTGTTCCAGCTCTCTGCTACAGCTAACAACAGGTGCTGTGAGAGCATATGCCTCAGTCTCCGAGAATCGCTTTCCTGGGTTGTCCATGTGTGCTCATGTGGAATCAAAAGAGGAAATATGTCAATACTGTCACATCTGTGACAGCTTTGCTCAAGCAGTTATGGGGGATCATGTTGTTGATCGTATAAAAAGGATGAATGATATGGGATGGATGCAGTGTCTCTAACACTCAGTAAATCCTGCCAGGTTACAGAGCCCTTTGGCTGCCTCTACTGGTGGTTAGAGGTCATCAGCTGATAACAAGGCAGATATTCATCAGTGTTTCACTGAAACCATTCAATGTGCTAATGACTACCAATAGATGCTGAACCCTTCAGAGTCAATCCCTTGAGGATGGATTACGTTTCCATTATCATTGACTTTAAACGCCTTTCAATCTGCATACACCCTTCACTGAGTACACAACATAAATTCAGTTCAGAACAGGCCCCATAGGGAGGTTGTGGGGTCTTTAAAGGAGTAGTTCACTATTTTACAACGTGACGTTAGATGATTCCTCACCCTGAAAGTAGACTAGGGCCAGGACAAACTGTAATCCATGGTTCAGTTTTCTTTAAACAGATATTACAAGCTTCAGCTAACTTTAGCCACCGCTAGCTAAACGTCTATGGAAGTGATGGGGGCATTATGGCCAAATCACCTTTAAGGAACATCAAACCAAATATGGAGTTAATTTCAGGTGATTTGGGAATTATTTTTTAAAACATGCTCACATGCCCCCATCACCTACATTGATTCTTAGCTAGTGGTGAAAGTTTGTAATGGCTGTTTAAAGAAAACGGAACCATGGATTACAGTTTCTCCTGGCCCATAGACTACTTTCAGGATGAGCAACGATCCAACAAGTTGTAAAATAGTGAATTACTACTACTTCTTTAAAGAGTATCTTAAAAAATCCCACGGTGCCCCCGCCCGAAAAACGAACGAACAAACAACAATTAAACAATGAAATGGGGCCTCCCGAGTGGCACAGTGGTCTAAGGCGCTGCATCGCAGTGCTTGAGGCGTCACTACAGACCTGGGTTCGATCCCAGGCTGTGTCACAACCGGCTGTGACCGGGAGTCCCATAGGGTGGCACACAATTGGCCCAGCATCATGAGGGTTTGGCTGGGGGGGTGTTACTTGGCTCATTGTGCTCTAGCGACTCCTTGTGGTGGGCTGGGTGCCTGCAGGCTGGTCGTCAGTTGAATGGTGTTTCCTCCAACACATTGGTGCAGCTGGCTTCCGGGTTAAGTGGGCAGGTGTTAAGAAGCACAGTTTGGCGGGGGACATGTTTCGGAGGACGCAAGATTTGACCTTCGCCTCTCCCGAGCTCGTTGGGGAGTTGCAGCGATGAGACAAGATTGTAATTGGATGTCACGAAAAAGGGGGTAAAATAATGAATGCACTTTTTCCTACTGGCACTGACTTTGCTGATAACTACATTGTTGAGGGAATCTCTGGATAAGAGCGTCTGCTAAATTACTAAAATGTAAATGTAAACATTTTGTGAAAACAGGTCACCTTCCCCACCAACTCCAACAACTTCAAAAACGCTGAAGCAGGTAATAGCCTATAGCTTGTGTTTGAATGCTAAAATGTACAGTTTATGGATTTTTACAACAGATAAGGTGGATAGGGGCAATAAGACAAACCATTTTTAAAGTCATATACCAATATTGAATGACAATATTTCAGTCCACCCACTACTCAAAGCACTGTTTGTTTATGGCACAGCCTTACCTAGCCTAGAGAAGACCATGGCTGCCCCTTTTCCCTGGCACACTGGATAGAAGGCCTGTGGCAGGACAGGGTTGTTACAGACAGAGACCATGTTGGTGTTGATCAACCGCGGGTTAACCATGGCATCTGCGTCCATCAGCTCCTTCAAAGCTTTCACAGTCTCTAGGGGATAGCTCCGTTCTCCATCCTGGACACGGTGAAACACATGGATGAGATGGTGAATTCTCTAATTTACCCTTGCATAACCCTTAATTTTCAACATTAGGTTGACATTATTAGACAACCAAATGTGTTGTTCCACTATTAATGTGACAGGTTTATAGAGGTGATTCTCATAGCGTAAGAGATTATTATACAGATAAGCCAGTTAATAACCTTGTGAATGAGTTCAAAAGAAGTGTAACGGTGTGTGGATTCCAAACAAGAATGAATAAACCCCAACAGAATGAATTGCTATATGATAATTAAAACCAAACAAAAAGAAGATAGCTTTTTAATGCTCTATACAATTAATGGGCAGTCAGTCATAGTCTGGCCGTCATTGTAAATCATAGTTTGTTCTTGATTGACTTTCCTGGTTAAATAAAGTTGAAAGAAATAGAGAACAATGTCAAATGTTGATGCTCTCCTCTGACTTGACAATGGCCCCACATCTCTTTAGTGGTCTATCATGAAGTTAAGCTCTTAGTCAAAGTGCGTTGTTATAAGGGATCTATTTCTTTATCAGTCTGTTGTTAAAAGGGATCTATTTCTTTATCAGTGTGTTGTTGAAAGTGATCTATTTCTCTAGTTTCACTAACTTATCTTCACATGTGTAAACCAGTATCTCTAAACTCCAGACACTTACAGATATCGTTAATCAAATAACAAACCCTATACACCTCCAGAAGAATGTCCTTCCCCCATGTCTCAAACAACAAAGAGTCACAAAACTCCAAACATTTCTGACCATGGACATAAAGAAGAGATATACTCACCCTAATCTCAACACTCAGTGAGCCCCAGAGGATACAGGAGGTCAATACGAGACAAACACTCAGTGGTTTCATTTTCAGCTTCGCCCGGATGTCTCAGAGAGCCTTGAGATGCAGAGAGAGGAGCCTACAGCTTGAATTGAGGTGTGCCTCTGCTCTGCCCTTTATAAACCCATCGCTGGACAGATTAAGTCACTTATTAACGCAGGGGCTGGGTGCCTATCTGATAACAAAACACAAATGTGTTATGCCACAGCATCCTATTTTTTTTCTTTATCAACCTCTGTAGATGCCCCTGTCGCTATGTTGTTTGTATGCTTTTATTGTTGACATGATGTTCCATATTGACGTCCTTAGTGCCAATTAAACATCCTATAAATCTAATTTCTCCCATCTCACCCACAGTCATTTATCATTAAACCCTGATAACAAAGCAACAGGCTATCTGTCCAAATGTATAGTGCTTGTTTGCATTTTAGGTCTGATAGTGACCTTGTCAAATTGTTTGAATAGGTCTGTCTAATAGTCCTCCAAATATTTGTGGTGTTTGCAATCTGCAACATGGAGGCTGAGGCTGTAATTCAATCAAACCTGCCACAACAATGCGTATGCTGTGACTTTGTTTACAATCTACCTATGACGTGCACACACTTCCTTTGGCTGGAAACTGGAAGCATCTATCTGTGATGAATCTACCTGATAGTATTAGAGGTACCATTGTCTATGACTGTTGTTATTTCAAACAATAACAAAGTGGGCACCTGCCACTGTTTTTGGTAAACCGCTGAGGGATGGGCTGGAGAAATGTAAATTCATAGACAGAGATATGGATGCAAGGACTAACCAGACATGACATCAAAATTATAGTTTTAACCATGCTTTGAGGCTATACAGTGTTAACAATTACATTGTTTACAAACAATGGTGTAAAACAAGCGTGTATTTTGGCAGTACGACAGTAGAACTAAGCTCATGAAGCATTTACAAGTTATATTCTTCAAGAATCAATGGGTACATATCATTAACTTAAAAGTCAAAAAATGGATGTAGCAATCGCAGATTGCCCATTTAATACTGCAATGTAGGTTTGATTGAATTGAGTTATTTGGCTGCATGTTATTTTTAATGACACAAAGGATATTCTAACAGTTGTCTCTTTGCTTGTCAGTCAGCATTACAAAGAGAATGTGGCAGAATACATACTTTACATTTTCTGGCACATTCACTCTGGCTCCAAGAGTAAAAATGGTAGAATGGCCTAAAAACACTGAAGGTTACTAGTGATTGTCTCTTTGTGCTTGTGAACTGTATCACTATTTTTATTTAATGCCAATAATAGTACTTAACTACACATCTAAACAACACATAGCCTACAAATAACATTGGGAGCATCAACTACATTAGGGCCGGGCACTTGGCAGCTCTGGTCTTAGAGGGATGCATACTGTAGCTAACACAATGGGATTCTAAAATGAAGACTATAATTAGTAGATTTTTTGAGTCAGATGTGTTAGCTAAGGATGGGGCAATAAGCTTCCCACGCTACAAGTTCGAAATACGGAGCAGAATCTGGAAGGTTGATGGTTCAATTCCCAACACTGGCAACACTGAGAGTTATAGGATTTGAAGATCTACAGGTACTAGCTAGAGGGTTGCTGTTATTTATTACTGTTGTGCAATCCACTACTGTCTATGAATTTACAATATATACCAACGAATCAATGTCTAGGTAGTGAAGCAAAAGCACAGTGACAATAGAATAGACTGTGGGACGTAAGTTGTGCACTGGGGCAGCACTTAGCCTTAAGATGTACCATTAACCTCTCAATTGATGTGTGTGTGCGTGTGCGTGTGTGTGTGTTTATGCGTGTGTGCTCGCGTTTGTGTGTTTGTGTATGTGTTGGGGAAAGACACAAATTTCAAGTTTCAAACAAAAGTGAATAAAGTATTATTCTCTGTGTTGTGCCAATATCAGCCAGTTTATCAGATATGTTATATTCAAGGTTTGCTGTTGCAGTTGGTAGACCACTCACTGAAACAACATTACATGTTCAAATATTTTTATTAAACATGAGGCATTTATAAACATACAAAAGAATACAAAAAACCCCAAAACAAAAATACATCTCTACATTAAATAAGTACAAAGCCTGGTAAGATAGAACTGTAACATATCAAAATGAAAGTCAAGTGATAAAAGGAAAATAAAAGAAGTAGACAAATAAGTGCTGAATAAAGCTCCAAAGTAACAGTTTCTAGAAAATGAGCCATCATTTAATATATATTTTTTAATTTGTGGTCCAGTTATCTTTTGGGCCAATCATGTGTGAGGATGGCAATTTGTATACATGAAATCCACATTGTTGTCACAATATGTAGAATGATCATGTGGGTGGCTTGTCTTCTGCTGGCAGTCAGGTTGATATCTTGCCTAACAGCCTGTGCAGGCAACAAAGGCACAGATCTCACAAATGTCTATAGGCATAGCAGCTGGAAGAAAGAAGACAAAGGTACAGTGTTAAAAACATGTTTCAAAATCACTAAATCAATTCAAACTACAACCACACATTGCAGAGATCAACTAGTATAAAAGAGAGAGCGATGTTCTATAAAATTCTGATAAATGACTCGCCATCAGCAAATTATTACGGTCTTATCACAATCTGGTCTGTTCCACCAAGTTGGACTATAGTGGATATTATTCTATAGTGTGGCCTTTTCTTACCTAGTCTTGAGAGAGACATGCTGGCCCCTCTCTGCATGCACAGCGGCATGAACTCCTGTGGCAGGGAGGGGTTAGCACAGACGGAAGCAAAGCTGGTGCTGGCGAGATGAGGATTCTGCTTCTCGTTTACACTGCTGCTCTCTGTCAGTTTTTGGAGCTTCTTCACTGATTCCAGTGAGAAAACAAAGTCGCCCTCCTAGAGAGAAGAGAAGAGAGGAGAGAGACACGGTTAGAGATATCTGTGAGTCATATTGGGGACCAGGCCAATCATATAGATGCTTTACACATTCTATATGTGACAAGGATGCCCATAGAGTTGCAATGATAGCTTGCACCAAGTATGCGCTTTGTTAAAAAAATGCCACATTGAATTTTGTCTGTTAGCTACATAGCGAGAGTTAACAAAACATTTTTCCATTAGTTTACAATTTTTGCAAAGTCCAATTGAGTATGAGTTTGAATCTGACATTACTGCAGTTTAAAGTCTTCATATTATAATGCATTATAGTAAGGTAAATCTTGCTGTAAGAGGAGCCTTTACCTGTACTTTGACTTGGACGGCATGGGCTTCAGAGACCAGATAGAGAGCCAGGAGCACAAGAGCAATGGCGAGAATGGTTTTCATCTTGTATTTTGACAGGTTTGCTTTGAGCCTTTAGTCTTGCTGCTGTTGGTATCACCTCATTCTCTGCTCTCCATTCATCTCACTTCTGCCTTTTAAAGGGTTGACTTTCAACTCAGCTCAGCCTTGCTGGCCTGGGATTGGCTAAACTGCAAATGGGAGCAAAGTATTTCTCACGGTTGAATGAGTAGTGATTGTGGATTTTAAAAGGTCATAAAGGGGGATTCATAAATTCTCTCTGACCTCATCCACAGTGTGATGTTTTTATGGACCGTTACTTGATGCCTCCACTTACCACGTTGGTTAACAAGTAATCCCTGTACAGTCACACAAACTGTCTTTATGCTGAATCTAGACAAACTTTGCAGTTTACACAAAATAATACTATTACACACACTTTTTTGGTGTCTGAAAAATATTTTTGTTACAATTTATCTGTTGTCTGCAAGGATGGTAAAACGATTATAAATGGTCCTTTGGGCTCCAAGAACATAATAACCTAAATAACATGAAATAACATCAATGAGCAGCCTACTTGTATCAAAGAATTGAAAACATAATAATGCTGCAATATTATAATTAGATTATTATAATTACACAGTCAGACATTTTAGGAGCCTCATTTATCAGTCAAAATCAGACGCATCCATGAGGCCATTTAGGTTGATCAAAACGATTTGTCACTGGGTTCTATATTAAAATGATTTATCAAACATATAACATGCTCTTTCCTCCATAACATGCCATAACTAATTTTAAAACATTTGAGTATAGATTGATTATATACTGAACAAAAATATAAATGCAACACGCAACAATTTCTAAGATCTTACTGAGTTACAGTTCAAATAAGGAAATCAGTCAATTGAAATAAATAAATTAGGCCCTAATCTGTGGATTTCACATGACTGGGAATACAGATATGCATCTGTTGGTCACATATACCTTAAAAAAGTATGCAGTCCATGGAAGAACTGGGACATTTTCAGCTTACAGGAATTATGTACAGGTCCTTGCGACATGGGGCTGTGCATTATCATGCTGAAAGATGAGGTGATGGTGGCGGATGAATGGCACGACAATGGGCCTCAGGATCTGTGCATTCAAGTTAAAATGCAATTGTGTTCATTGTCTGTAGCTTATGCCTGCCCATACCATAAGCCCACCGCCACCATAGGGCACTCGGTTCACAATGTTGACATCAGCAAACCGCTTGCCCACATGACGCCATACACGTGGTCTGTGGTTGTGAGGCCGGTTGGGCGCACTGCCAAATTCTCTAAAACGACGTTGGAGGCGGCTTATGGTAGATAAATGAACATTAAATTATCTGGCAACAGCTCTGGTGGACATTCCTGCAGTCAGCATGCCAATTGCACGCTGCCTCAAAACTTGAGACATCTGTGGCATTGTGTTGTGTGACAAAACTGCAAATTTTAGAGTGGCCTTTTATTGTCCCCAGCACAAGGTGCACCTGTGTAATGATCATGCTGTTTAATCAGCTTGTTGATATGCCACACCTGTCAGGTGGATGGATTATCTTGGCAAAGGAGAAATGCTCACTAACAGGGATGTAAACAATTTTGTGCACAACATTTGAGAGAAATAAGCTTTTTGTACGTGTTGAACACTTCTGGGATCTTTTATTTCAGCTCATGAAACATGGGACCAACACTTTACATGTTGCATTTATAATTTTGTTCAGTGTAGTTAACAATATGGAATAGGCCAATCAGTAGTGGTATCAACGGCCAGTGGAATTTGTCATCAGATCACCGCATTGACGCAAGTGTTCAGGTGGACTACCCACCCTACACACTTTAGTCACTCATGCCTTTGACTCTAGTCCAAAGCATGGGGTGACATTCCCTGACTAATGCTATGTTATTTACTGTAACTATCATATAGGTGTGAAAAATGTGTAACTCAGTTACTGAACTGTGATCAGAGACAACCATAGTAGGCTACATGGGAGGAGAACAAGTGCTGCTTTACACAGACGGTTTAAAATAAGGTCATTCATTAGTCAGTATCCTCTCCATAAAGGCTACAAAGCAGTATGGAACAACAGTATGAGGGTAAGGCATGGCATGCTCCATCACTGGAATACCAAATCTACCTGTTGTATTTTATGCATTATTTCTTTGTTCTCTGAAGCTTACATACAGTTAACTGCCAAATTAAAGGACACACCTGAGTAAATGAGGGATACAAAGTATATTGAAAGCAGGTGCTTCCACACAGGTGTGGTTCCTGAGTTAATTAAGCAATTAACATCCCATTTTGCTTAGGGTCGTGTAAGAAAATGCCCAGTTGCCCATTATATTGGCTACCATGGCTAGAAGAAGAAATCTCAGTGATTTGAAAGAGGGGTCTTAAAGGAGCATACGGGTTTAAAGGGTGTGTGTATGTGTCTCAGTCACCAGATCTCAACCCAATTGAACACTTATGGGAGATTCTGGAGTGGCGCCTCAGATACCGTTTTCCACCACCTTCAACAAAAACACCAAATGATGGAATTTCTCAGAAGAATGGTGTCGCATCCCCCTCCAATAGAGTTCCAGACACTTGTAGAATCTATGCCAAGGTGCATTGAAGCTGTTCTGGCGCCTGTGGCAGCCCAACACTTTATGCTGGTGTTTTCTCCATTTTGGCAGTTACCTGTATAATCAGGGACGGCTTGTTCAATAGGGCGATATGGGCGACGCACTGCCAAACGGGAAAAGGAAGGGATTTTTTTTCTAATCAATTATATCACGGCAACAGCAGTTATCAGTGTTCACGTCTGATCTGCCAGCCACTAAATGTCAAATCAGGCTAAAGTCGTGCTTCAAATGGCCCCGCCCGTTTTTTGGGCGATTTCAGTCAGGTTGAAAATCGCCCAGAAGTCTCTCATAGCCTGTCATGTAAAATCAATTTTTTTCACATTTCAAAGCTTTCAATACATTCTCTATGGGTGTCTGTGGGCTTGCACTTACGCGCTTTCGTCATACGTGACGTAACGTTGAACGTAACTAAGACAATGGCGGCTAGCAGCGTCTCTGTTGTGACCTGCAGTGTGGCGTTATTTTATGTTTTTAATTTGTAGACTTAGTTTACAAACATTCTGCAAACATTCTGCTTTGGACTGATCTTCGGTTTTGGACTGATCTTGTTTATCGTGTACATACCCGCTACGAACGGACTAAATAATGAAAACGCTGCTGGCAGCGGAATCCCAATACAGCTGGGAGACTTGGCTGGATGACAGAGTCCCGGACAGAGAGGTGGAGCCGGCCGGCTTCACCCTGGTCAGAGCGGACCGCGATCCTGGTAAGAGAGCGACTCTGTACCCCGACATTGAACTGCTTTCTGTGTCATTGAACCTTACTATTGTTGATAAAACAAGTTTACTGGAGAACGGAGACCAAGTAGAGACTTTTGGACAAGGTGGATAATTGTATAATATAAGGCAGTTTATTCAGAGGTAAAGATATCTGGAATCGCGTGCACGGACCCGTTCGTCAAACTCGTAGGGAGTTTATCAGAAGAGCCCCTAAACATTGTGTGCTGACATTTTATACAATAAAATGAAGTAGGTTGAATCTAGTAGTTCTGATCTTCTGATTGGTCCTGATGAGTTGGGCGAGGTCACCTCCAGGCTAGTGTCACTGTTGCATTGGCTCTGAGTCGGGTTCTCTGTCTTCAGATGTTCAGCCTAAGAGAAGAGGATTTGTGTGTGTGTGTGTGTGTTTGTTATCAGTGTGTGTGTGTGTGTGTGTGTGTGTGTGTTTGTTATCAGTGATGATGTGTGTGTGTGTGTGTGTGTGTGTGTTTATCAGTGATGATGTGTGTGTGTGTGTGTGTGTGTGTGTGTGTGGGTGTGTGTGTGTGTGTCCTCAGGGCAAGAACTCGTGAGCTGGAAGAACTGAGAGACCTATGGCGTGGGTGTTATCCTTAGCCACCTGCTGACAAGGCTGACAAGATAGGACTCTTGTTCATTGTATTGAATACAAAGGCCCAACACAAAATGGGTCATGCACAAGATTTTAGTCAGACCAAGCTATAACATTATATATTTACTACGACAGTACATTCAACCAAAAGCTAATATAACAAAGGCATCAGAGATTATTTATAATCTGTCACAGAAACTGGAATCCATCTCCCCAGATCAGTCAATAAATGCTTCTGGTATTGACTTATATGCTGCCCCTGTCTTCATGTTGTTGCTGGACATATCTTTTTTAAAATGTGTGTAGGTCACCTAAATCATCAGAAATATTGCCCCTCCTGAGAATTTTTTCAGGAGCCGCCACTGTGTATAATAACTGATAGGCTAGTGGCAAGGCCCCAACATTTTTCAGATACCCCTACCCAAGGTACAACAAAACACAACCATGTTTTTTCACATCTTTAATGTCTCCCATTAATGAAACGGATGGTTGTGTAAAAATATTTTACTGCAAAAGTGATTAAATTGATAGATATTGTGACACACCGCCTAAACTAAAAAAATCCCTAGCTGGAGAGGGGATGGGCCGCATAAGCCCAATATTGCAAGTTCTGATATTGCAAAAATGTGGAATACAAGTAGTCAGTTGTCTGCCCTACGTACACAAACAAACAAACAGCATTAGGATATCTTAATGCATCTTGGAAATAAAGACCTATAAACACAGAGATACAATAGTTGGAAATGTTAACTATGAACAGTTATGATAAATGTAAGCTTTTACTTTTTCATAGCTAATTTATAGACAACTTTCCAAGTCAACTGGGTGAGGAGACAAAGTAGCTAGTGGTGGTTGTAGTTCTGGGGTTTGACCAGCTTGCACAGCTAACTGGTCATTCTGAGCATGCTGCAGCGACAAGGCCAGTATCCTTCCTGTATGACTGGCGGGGTATTGGGTCTGTGTTGTGATCAGTTTCCAAATAAACAAGGGTTGGGTGCAGTCAACAGATGCAGTTTGCATGCCAACGAGACCCGTTGACTAACTGGAATGTTATCTCAGTCTGAATGATGCTGGGGACACTCCAGTAGTGGAATGGTTGGTTGTCTGGTTGTGAAGGAGAGTCTGTGAAAGGGCTGTAACAAACAGACCTGCCCTAGATCTTTCCAACAACTAATTGACCTGTGGAGTTTTTTATGTTGAATGTGGCAAAAAGTCCTGCAGGTCATGTTCCTTCATACAGTATTCCTTTGAAAGTCGGGTAGGATGATAATTTGGCCGATATTAACTTTTGGTGGTTGGCTGTGATTACGGTCTGGGGCAGGCCCAGCAGGAGATGAGGAGAGTGACAGAACAGGTGATGGTGATCTCAGGTTAAAGTGATGCTCCAGAGATTTTGTATAATTTCAGTCAGTAGTTTTGAAAGTAGTGATCACGAGCCAAAACGGGTCCCCAAAAATTATGCACAATTGTGTACTATGTCATCCATTTCGTTATCCATTTTCGTATTATTGTTATTATTTTTATATATATATATTTTTTGTAATTCGTATGATATGTTACGAATTCCAATTCTAATGTTACGAATTTGTAAAATCCCGGACTGCATCTTTAACTAGAGGTTACTTAGAGTGTAGGTCATAGACCACGAATAAGAAGCATTGACATTAGAGAGGTGCAATTCCTATCGTATGTGAAGGCCCAGTAAGTTGATGGGATTTCTTGTCATTGAGTGTCAGGTTGTGTTGGTTCATTGTAGTGAGCACATGTCTTATGTGCTTGCCACCATCATGTGTGGTTGCATTCTCCCCATACACCATAATTAGGGCCCTGTGTTTTGATTAATCATGTCACATTACCTGTATTTTAACCTTTATTTAAAGCTTTTTCATTCAACTGTCCCCTTTTCTTTTTATGTCTGATGGACCAGCATTACCCTCAGACAATTGCTATCTTTTTTGGTTTTATTCTCATTTCTGGAAAATAAAAGTTAAAATAAAGGTTAAAATCCAGGTGATTTGACATGATTAACCAAAACACAGAGCCCTAACCATAATGTCACCAGATTGCAGCAACTCCAGGGCAGACTAACATTTTCTGGAAAAAGCAATGTGCCAGCTCAACCTGAACAGCATAAGAGTGCACCAGAACATCCCAATGTGCATCACGAATGCAGTGAGCCATATTGGACTAGCCATAAATCAAAGCTCACTTCTAAATGATAAGGAGGTGAATTAGGAGCCCAATCCTGGAGGCACAAGTTATACCACAGTGGGGGAAAGTTGTAGACATAGGGAGAGGGTGTCAGAGTCCAGGGTTGGATTCTCTTTCCTTTCGTTGGAGCCTCCCAGTTACCTCAATGATCCTCAAGGAGGCTTGTGACTTGGAATACTTGGTGTTGTCATGTCAAGCAGTCTGCTGCTTTTTCTATATCCAGACAAAGGTGTTTGAGTGTAATTATGGCAAGTATATTAGATTCCCAACCTAGTTGAATTGCACAAAAATAGTATTGAGTACAGGTCATAAGAACAGTACACAAATCTAAAAGATGTCTCTCATTTAAAACATGTATATACTGAGAGAGAGGCAAAGCGAGAGCCCTATCTCTGCCCCAAATCTGTCCACGTTAAGCAGATCATTAATTATTAAGCAGATGAGGAGTTTTTGTATGGGAGATGATGAAAGAGTGTTGAATTTAATCCATATAAACATTAATTGCTATTTTGATATGTCAGGCTTATTTGATCTAATCGTTTCGTAATGCGTAGGTTGTTATGAGTGTACTGATAGAAGTGTGATGAAAGTGACATCCAGGCAACTTTGAGAGAAAACACTTTATATTGGAGTTGTCCCTGTAGAAATTTGAGACAGTCTGCATATACATGAGGCTAGCATAGAATCTCTCTCTCCATTGAATACAGGTGGTTGACGTCAACACCCATCATCGAATATTGGACAAATTATTCAAATAACGAGATGTATCCACAGCCCGCTGTTCCGCTCTGTGGACAACGAATCTCATTGTTAGGGCGGAGACATAAGTATCTCATCATTATATCCATAACTCTGTATATATAAAGGCGGCTAAACCACCATTTAATGGTATTGTGGCAGCCATATTGGATTTTGGACACCATATTAGATTTGGATTCAAATCTAGAAGGTGGGGGCTAACATAATTGCAAGAGTAGGGGCTGAACAAATAAAATCCACAGAGGAACCTTTTCAGTGTCTGAGGCAACTTGTTTTCCATAGAGCCAATTAGATTAAAATAGCTACAACATTTAAAACAATGTGTAACTGTATGTATTTTGTCAGACAGGACCATACAGCACTGAATGAGACCACATTTGACTTGGAATGTTGTCAATTAATTAGCTACCAAAAAACTAAGCTTACATTCATCATAAATATTCATAGTTGATATTCCCGCCTATTTTACCTCTGTTTTTACAGGTCTATATGTCCAAGATGCATTAATATATCCTAATGCTGTTTCTTAGTGTATGTAGCGAAGAAAACGGACTACTTGTAATGAATGCCAAACTCTCCAAACTGAGATACCTGTCTCTATTTTGAAGAGCCAGTAATGATGTTGTTGCACAGGAAGTTGAATAATTGTCTCCCAGACACGTCTGGCCCTAAAGTATGAATAATCAAAAGACCCTTGACTTGAGAGTTTCCCATCAGTGTGGAGTAGATCAGCTACAAAATTGCCAGATAGCTGTAATTCTAGAGAATCCGAGAGGAGGGTGTAATAAAAGAGTCTGTTGATGTGTTGTTGTGAATAAATGAACGTGTGTTCAGCTGTATTCTATTAGCTGTATTTTAATCATTACACTATTCCCGTTATTTCCTATTGTTTTGAGCTACACTGAACAAAAATATAAATGCAACATGTAAAGTGTGGTCCCATGTTTCATGAGCTGAAATGAAAGATCCCAGAAATTTTCCATATGCACAAAAAGCGTATTTCTCTACATTTTTGTGCACAAATTAGTTTACATCCCTCTTAGTGAGCATTTCTCATTTGCCAAGATAATCCATCCACCTGACAGGTGTGGCATATCAACAAGCTGATTAAACAGTATGATCTTTACACAGGTGCACCTTGTGCTGGGGTCAATAAAAGGCCACTCTAAAATGTGCAGTTTTGTCACACAACACAATGCCACAGATGTCTCAAGTTTTGAGGTTGCATACAATTGGCATGCTGACTGCAGGAATGTCCACCAGAGCTGTTGTCAGAGACTTTAATGTTCATTTCTCTACCATAAGCCGCCTCAAACATCGTTTTAGAAAATGTGGCAGTACGTCCAACCGGACTCACAACCGCAGACCACGTGTAACCATGCCAGCCCAGGACCTCCACATCTGGCTTCTTCATCTGCGGGATTGTCTGAGACCAGCCACCCAGACAGCTGATAAAAATATGGGTTTGCACAACCGAAGAAGAACCAACTTCAGTGGGCAAATGCTCACCTTTGATGGCCACTGGAATGCTCGAGAAGTGTGCTCTTCACGGATGAATCCTGGTTTCCACTGTACCGGGCAGATGGCAGACAGCGTGTATAGTGTCGTGTGGGCGAGCGGTTTGCTAATGTCAACATTGTGAACAGAGTGCCCCATGGTGGCGGTGGGGTTATGGTATGGGCAGGCATAAGCTACGGATAATGAACACAATTGCATTTTTTATCAATGGCAATTTGAATGCACAGAGATACTGTGACGAGATCCTGAGGCCCATTGTCATGCCATTCATCCGCCGCCATCATCTCATGTTCAGCATGATAATTCACAGCCCCATGTCGAAAGGATCTGTACACAATTCCTGGAAGCTGAAAATGTCCCAGTTCTTCCATGGCCTGCATACTCACCAGACATGTCACCCATTTAGCATGTTTGGGATGCTCTGGATGTACGACAGCGTGTTCCAGTTCCCGCTACTATCCAGCAACTTCGCACAGCCATTGAAGAGGAGTGGGACAACATTCACAGGCCACAATCAATAGCCTGATCTGATCAACTCTATGCGAAGGAGATGTGTCGCGCTGCATGAGGCAAATGATGGTCACACCAGCTACAGGCTGGTTTTCTGATCCCCTCCCCTACTTTTTGTTTAAGGTATCTGTGACCAACAGATGCATATCTGTATTCCCAGTCATGGGAAATCCATAGATTAGGGCCTAATTCATTTATTTTAATTGAATGATTTCCTTATATGAACTATAACTCAGTAAAATCTTTGAAATTGTTGCGTGTTGCGTTAATATTTTTGTTCAGTGTATATTTAGCAGCATTGGTACACAGGTTTTAACACACAGACCACTGCTGGCTAAACCCTCGTAAAGGGTAGATATCGATCATTTTTATTTGTTTTTCTCTAAAGACCACAAGAATCATCATAAAAATGCACATTGATTTATCCACTACTGCAAAGTTGGCCTTCTATCAGTTTAGACAGAGCCACCATAAAAATGGATCATTAATGGCGAGTGAAATTAATAGTGAAACTATTTATTTTTACCTTTATTTAACTAGGCAAATCAGTTTAGAACAAATTCTTATTTACAATGATGGCCTACACCGGCCAAACCCGGACAACGCTGGGCCAATTGTGCGCCGCCCTATGGGACTCCCAATCACGGCCGGCTGTGATACAGCCTGGAATCGAACCAGGGGGTCTGTAGTGACGCCTCAAGCACTGAGATGCAGTGCCTTAGACCGCTGCGCCACTCGGGAGCCCTATTGCCATTAATATGTAATAGGCTTCAATTTCCAGGACTCAATTGTTGTGTGTGTGTGTGTGTGTATATGTTTGTGTGTATGAGAGAGTATTATGTGGCTAATTTAGGGCCAATATAACAATTCCAACCGAACACACATGCTGTACCTTAAGCAAATGCACCTTCACAACAAGAACTTTGGCACAGTTACAAATCTTCAGAACAAATAAAAAATGTTATCAATCTGTCAGAAAGTGATAAAGTATTAACACAAAGCAGGACAAGGAATCTTGACTAATCTGTTGTTTACATGAAGGTTTCCCAAACTCGGTCCTCGGTTTTTGCCCTAGCACTACACAGCTGGGGTGCCAGGACCGACTTTGGGAAACCCTGGTTTACATTATTCATATCCCCTCAAAATAAACAGTGATTCAACAAATTTTTTAAAATAATAACACATTTATATTTTTATAATCATCAAATAAGTATCTAGTTCAGTATACATGATATACTGCAAGTTTTCCAGGTGTCAGACGTTTTGCGTATGCAGCCTTATCACTTATCGAAGCCTATGGTCAGATGAGCACACTATATATCCTCATGTCTGGGCTGTAAACTGAACAAATCATCCATGTATAACAGGCTTACGTCATAGGATAGCCAATAAAGGGAAGTTGGTGGTTATCCTCGTCAGCTGCTGATGACACTTCTGACATTGTTATATATTTACTAGGTTTACTACCAATTACCTTACAGTTATCACATGAGATATTCCACATATAAATATATTACGTTACAATAACTATATTGTAGTGCATGAAGTGTTCATATGGAAACCTTCATTGATTGTGCACATTGCACATTTGAAAAACAGCAGTCAATCTTCTTCTATAAAGTTTTTTCTGCTCGCTTCTGCTTTGCTTGCTGTCACTGTAAAGCTCTTTGTGACAACTGCTGATGTAAAAAGGGCTTTATAAAATGAATGTGATTGATTGAATTTGATTGATTGAATCTTCTACTGGCTCGTCAGCAGAAGCCAGGGCCACTGCTTTACTGAGTGACACTTGCAAATAGTAGGACTAGGACCTGTCCAGTGCCCAGTGGGGTGATTTGCGTGGAACGTTGCAGATGGAATGCATCAAGATAGAATGTTTGACACAATATAACTCTATCTGAAAGTTTGTGATTGCCTTGGTGTCTGCTGTGGCAGAGCATAACAGCATAATAACTTGATGACTAACTAGATGGACTGGTTTAAGTCTTTAACAAAACAGATTTCATTGTAATGTAGTATCATGTTGAAATGGATCAAATCTCCAAATAAGAATGACAACAACTGAACATTCACTTTAAGCTCTGACAATCTTTTGATGAGAGACACTGACAGTTTTCACGACAAAGCTATAAAGATATACTTTTTATTGGCATGATGGCTCAAAGTCAGTTACTTTATACTGCATGTCATTCTAGGAAATGCTTGGAAACTTTAGATATACTGTATCTAATGTCCTAAAGATAAATCACTGTTTATATTGCCTAGAGAAGATTGATGTCCTAGTTTTACTCATATATTAATATCTTGGATAAGACCCCATGGGTCCTATCACAGTGTCATCCATCCACCTGTCCATAGTGTGAGTAGAGGGAGAATGAATGAGCTTGCGGCTAGGGGTTCACTACTTATACACTCCCTATTTCATTTGATGAGTGTTAAATCAATTTACAGATGGTTGATTAATATAATTTTCTCTCGCTACCTAATCTTTCAATCAGATGACCCACGTAGGGTCCTGACCCCAAGTTTTGGAAACGGTGGCTGCATTCATGCATTCGGAGCTGAGTGGGACCCGATGAGCAGTGAAAGAATAAGCCTTTTTGCACCTGCAAGGTGTGATTGTGTGCAATATAATGTGATGTGTGTTCACTCATAGGCTTAATGGTGAGTCAGCCCAGGGAAGGTAGACAGACTCTTTATAGGGGAGAGTGGGGTAAGTTGAGCTGTTTTTTACATTCAGCATCACTCCGTCAAGGGGAATATAGTATTATTTTTAACAAGGATATCTATGTATATTTCAGGATGTTTTGTATACCTGGAAATAATCAGCCACCTACAAATATCTGTACTGAATGAAATATTAGCATTACCTTTTAAAACCATGTCTATCTTTATTTCCAAAACACATTTCAACACAATCACAATCACTTTTTTGTCTTTTAATAATTTAAGCATCTTTTAACACAGGCGTAACACCTAACAAACACTTTGTACTTTTTTAAAACACTTTTAACATAGGTCCTGTTGTTACCTCTTATCCCAGCGATAATGCCTTGCATTACACCTGGGAAGAAAACACTGCAATTGGCTCAACTTGCCATTGGCTCAACCAAAGGAAAACATTTTGTCTATATTAGCCCACACAGCTACAAGGATGCACTTTCATGCTAAGTTTAGGACCTCATATTGAAGATTATAGAAACCCCAACTGATGTATAGAACAATCTTTAAATTATCTACTTTGGTTTAGATACAGTACAAGCATCATGAAACCTCTAACACAATAAATTCATTTGACTTGGTGAAAATCTGTTTTTTGGACTTAACTTGCTTACCACTTTTTCACATGTGGTTTCTTCCTTCACAGACTCCATGAAATGATGACCTCTTCCTACATATTTAGTCAAATGTTTATTTTGTGTATGGTTTCCTAGAAAAAAGGGTGGCTCAACTTACCCCTTAGGCTCAACTTGCCCCACTCTCCCCTACTGTAGGTGTGGAGGATGAGATGGTGGCTGTAAATGATGCAGGTTGTAATGCAACATCCTCCTGGATGTTTCTTAATTACAACTCTTCTTATGGCCCTGCATGACCAAAGGACCAATCTTACAGTAGATCATCTTTTAATTAGCTGCACCAGAGAGAGAGAGTGATTTATATTCTCATTCAAAAGAGAAGGACACATCTTATTAATCATTGCTAGCTCAGTACTTGCCATTCGCAACGTAATTTCTTGGAAAAATATAATGTGGTGTGCATTTTTGTAATATTAATATTATCAGTAAGATGTAAAGCGAGAGTTGATACACAGATACACTGGGTACATCTGCCAGTGGATTTAGTTACTATATCCATGCCGTACAGTCATTCCAAATTCTTATCTAGTCTCTAGGTAATTGAAATGAGTTGTGCCAGTGTCTATCTTGTACCAACTATATTGTGTTGGATTCTCCAACTCGCTCCATTTGGCAGAGCTCACTTGCACAGCTAAGCTAACATATGAAATTGTTTTAAGATGGCTATACCAAGGTTCGTTTAGTTATTTGATTTTGAATTTTAGGACCCCTTTAGGTATTTAAAAAATATTTTAAAAAATATTTGATGAAACATTGAATTTGGCCATACTGCTATTAGCCCATAGAAACCCATTGAATAGAAAAATGATAGTAAAAAAATAAATCAAAAGGACGTTTGTTTTAAAGTGTCTGTCCTATATCTGAAAGTGATAAGAAAGATCAGGAATGTTATTATAATTTTATTTGACCCATATTTAACATTTTTGTTTGGTGCTAAACTACTTCCATATACACTGAGTGTAGAAAAAATTAGGAACAACTTCCTAATATTGAGTTGCATTAGGTGACATACATTTTAGGACCCCTTTAGGTATAAAAAAATATATAAAATAAATATTTGATGAAACATTGAATTTGGCCATACTGTTATTAGCCCATAGAAATGCCTTGAATAACAAATTCATACATAAAAAAACTGATAGTTTTTCCTCTTTTCATAGAGTGGTAAGCCAAACCATTCGGACGCTACACACGTTTTTGTGAGAAGACCGATTTTTGGGATGTCTCATGGTCTGACAAACAACGCTGTAGCTTGGCCACCTTCCACCGCAGATGCGGAAGGCCGCCATTGGCGGATGCGGTGGATTGAGACACAGCGCATGAAAACCCCACAGATATCTCTAGCTTAAACAGACAGATTTTTATGGGGATTTTTTTATTATGCTGTTTTTCAAATGTGCAATGTGCACAATCAATGAAGGTTTCCATACGAACACTTCATGCACTACAATATAGTTATTGTAACGTAATATATTGATATGTGGAATATCTCATGTGATAACACATTGTGTGATGTCTACATGGCTTGTTGTCTATTCACACCTTTATTACAGTCACACTGGATGAAGCTGGCAGCACTGAATATAGAGATGATGACCAAGTAAACCTGTCTGACTCAACATGTGGTGCTGCTGCCATAATCAGCAACCTAGAACTTAAATCTTGTGCCAGCTACTCGATTAGGTTCTGGAGGGAGAGGTATGTGATACCATATATGTTACGTGCGCCTGTCCATGAGAGATTAATGCTCTCACAATATTTCAGATCATATTACTTCCTCACACAATGATGCAGCTATACCTCTAGTCTACCATTGCCATTCCACATGCAAAGTGTACGTAGCTGCACCCAACAATGCACACTATATTGGGAATCCTCTATTCAACTTCATTCTAATGACTCCCTGTTTAGACACATATAGGCTTACTGTAACTCCCCAATTGGCTAGTGTCAAAGAAGCTAAAATTTGAAACACTCTCAAGCGCACCTTACCTACATATTCATGACCTCTCCTCCACAGCGGTGAGCATTATTTATTGTATTTTTTCTACCCCCCTTTTCTACCCTATTTCGTGATTACGATCTTGTCTCATCGCTGCAACTCCCCAACGGGCTCAGGAGAGGCGAAGGTCGAGTTATGCGTCCTCCGAAACATGACCCGCCAAGCCGTGCCTCTTAACACCCGCTCGCTTAACCCGGAAGCCAGCCGCACCAATGTGTCGGAGGAAACACTGTTCAACTGACAACCGAAATCAGCCTGTAGGTGCCTGGCCCGGAACAAGGAGTCGCTGGAGCGCGATGAGCCAAGTAAAGCTCCCACAGCCAAACCCTCCCCTAACCTGGATGATGCTAGAACAATTGTGCGCTGCCCGGTCACTGCCGGTTGTGAAACAGCCTGGGATCGAACCCCAGGCTGTAGTGACGCCGCAACACTGCGATGCAGTGCCTTAAAACCGCTGTGCCACTCGGGAGGCCCCCGGTGAGCATTATTTAAACAGTGACACTGAGCATTATTTAAACAGTGACACTGAGCATTATTTTAACAGTGACACTGAGCATTATTGAAACTTACTCTGCCCTCTATTGGTAAATGATGTCTTTGGACAATGTTTGTATTGCAGCTGCTCCGTATACAGTTTCTCATTTGGAAAGTGAACCTTTCTGTTTACTGAAAAAACATGGATAATAAATAGCTTATATTGAGCAGCAGTGATGGCCACATTTAAAATCTTACTATAGATTCAATGTAACACAAATGACAGGAATAAATCCCTCAGGTTGGCATGACTCATGTACTGGAGACAGTTCTGCAGAGTGGTCACTAGCTGGCACAGCCACAAAGTCATACAATCTGATTTTAAACCTAACCTTAACCCTTACCTTTACCACGACAAACCGATGCTGGCACTAAGACGCACTCAACGAGCTGTATAGGGCCATAAGCAAACAAGAAAATGCTCACCAAGAGCTGGCAGTCCTAGTGGCCGGTGACTTTAATGCAGCAAAACTGAAATCCGTTTTACCTCATTTCTACCAGCATGTCGCCTGTGCAACTAAAGGCGAAAAAAAACGATTGATCACGTTGACTACACACACAGAGACGCATACAAAGCACTCACCCTCCGACGACCCATCAAACAGGCAAAGTGTCAGTACAAGACCAATATCTAATCATACTACTACACCGTCTCTGACACTCGTCGGATGTGGCAGGGTATGTAAACTATCACAGATTACAAAAGGAAACCCAGCCACGAGCTGTCCAGTGATATGAGCCTACCAGATGAGCTAAATACCTTCTATGCGCGCTATGAGGCTAACAAAATTTAACTATGCATGAGAGCACCAGCTGTTCCGGACGACTGTGTGATCACGCTCTCCGTAACCGATGTGAATAAGACCTTTAAACAAGTTAACATTCACAAGGCCGCAGGGCCAGACGGATTAACAAGACGCATACTCAGAGCATGCGCTGAACAGCTGGCAAGTGTCTTCACTGACATTTTCAACCTCTCCCTGACCCAGTCTGTAATACCTACATGTTTCAAATATCATAGTCCCTGTGGCCAAGAACGCCAAGGTAACCTGTCTAAATGACTATCGCCCCGTAGCACTCACATCTGTAGCCATGAAATGCTTTGAAAGGCTGGTCATGGCTCACATCAACACCATCATCCCAGACACCCTGGACCCACTCCAATTCGTATGCCGCCACAACAGATCCACAGATAACGCAATCTCTATTGCACTCCACACTGCCCTTTCCCACATGGACAAAAGGAACACCTACAGTGCCTTCTGAAAGTATTCAGACCCCTTGACTTTTTCCACATTTTGTTACATTACAGCCTTATTCTAAAATGGATTAAATAAAAACAAATCCTCAGCAATCTACACACAATACCCCATAATGACAAAGGGAAAACAGTTTTTTTGAAATGTTTGCTAATTTATTTAAAATAAAAAACAGAAATACCTTATTTACATAAGTATTCAGACCCTTTGCTATGAGATTCGAAATTGAGCTCAGGTGCATCCTGCTTCCATTGATCATCCTTGAGATGTTTCTACAACTTGATTCGAGTCCACCTGTGGTAAATTCAATTGATTGGACATGATTTGGAAAGGCACACACCTGTCTATATAAGGTCCCACAGTTGACAGTGCATGTTGTCTGGACCTATGGCAGTCTCTATGGGGGTGCCACAGGGTTCAATTCTTGGGCCGACTCTTTTCTCTGTGTATATCAATGACGTCGCTCTTGCTGCTGGTGACTCTCAGATCCACCTCTACGCAGACGACACCATTTTGTATACATCTGGCCCTTCATTGGACACTGTGTTAACAAACCTCCAAACGAGCTTCAATTCCATACAACACTCCTTCAGTAGCCTCCAACTGCTCTTAAACACTAGTAAAACTAAATGCATGCTCTTCAACCGAACGCTGCTTGCACCCGCCCACCCGACTAGAATCACTACTCTCGACGGGTCTGACCTAGAGTATGTGGACAACTACAAATATCTAGGTGTCTGGTTAGACTGTAAACTCTCCTTCCAGACTCACATTAAGAATCTCCAATCCAAAGTTAAATCTAGAATCGGTTTCCTATTTCGCAACAAAGCCTCCTTCACTCATGCTGCCAAACATGCCCTCGTAAAACTGACTATCCTACCGATCCTTGACTTCGGCGATGTCATTTACAAAATAGCCTCCAACACTCTACTCAGCAAATTGGATGTAGTCTATCACAGTGCCATCCGTTTTGTCTCCAAAGCCCCATATAATACCCACCACTGTGACCTGTACGCTCTTGTTGGCTGGTCCTCACTACATATTCGTCGCCAAACACACTGGCTCCAGGCCATCTATAAATCACTGCTAGGCAAATCCCCGCCTTATCTTAGCTCATTGGTCACCATAGCAACACCCACCCGTAGTCTGCGCTCCAGCGGGTATATCTCACTGGTCATCCCCAAAGCCAACACCTCCTTTGGCCGCAATTCCTTCCAGTTCTCTGCTGCCAATGACTGGAACAAATTGCAAAAATCTCTGAAGCTGGAGACACTTATCTCCCTCACTAACTTTAAGCATCAGTTGTCAGAGCACCTTACCGATCACTGCACCTGTACACAGCCCATCTGAAATTAGCCCGCCCAACTACCTCATCCCTATATTGTTATTTATTTTGCTCATTTGTACCCCAGTATCTCTATTTGCACATCATCTCTTGCACATCTATCATTCCAGTGTTAATACTAATTGTAATTATTTTGCACTATAGCCTATTTTATTGCCTTACCTCCATAACTTGCTAAATTTGCACACACTGTATATTATATGTATTTCTGTTGTATTTTTGACTTTGTTTTGTTTTACCACATATGTAACTCTGTGTTGTTATTTTTATCGCACTGCTTTGCTTTATCTTGGCCAGGTCGCAGTTGTAAATGAGAACTTGTTCTCAACTGGTTTACCTGGTTAAATAAAGGTGAAATAAAAAATAAAATGTCAGAGCAAAAACCAAGCCATGAGGTCAAAGAAATTGTCCGTAGAGATCTGAGACAGGATTGTGTCGAGGCGCAGTTCTGGGGAAGGGTACAAAAACATGTCTAGAGCATTGAAGGTCCCCAGGCACACAGTGGCCTCCATCGTTCTTAAATGGAATAAGTTTGGAACCACCAAGACTCTTCCTAGAGCTGGCCGACCGGCCAAACTGAGCAATCAGGGGAGAAGGGCCTTGGTCAGGGAGGTGACCAAGAACCCGATGGTCACTCTGACAGAGCTCTAGAGTTCCTCCGTGGAGATGGGAGAACCTTCCAGAGGAAAACCATCTCTGCAGCACTCCACCAATCAGGCCTTTATGGTAGAGAGCCAGACAGAAGCCACTCCTCAGTAAAAGGCACATAACAGCCCACTTGGAGTTTGCCAAAAGGCACCTAAAGACTCTCAGACCTTGACAAACAAGATTCTCTTGTCTGATGAAAGCAAGAGTGAACTCTTTGGCCTGAATGCCAAGCGTCATGTTTGAAGGAAACCTGTCACCATCCCTACGGTGAAGCATGGTGGTGGAAGCATCATGCCGTGGGGATGTTTTTCAGTGGCAGGGAATGGGAGACTAATCAGGATCGAGGCAAAGATGAACGGAGCAAAGTACAGAGAGATCCTTAATGAAAACCTGCTCCAGAGCGCTCAGGACCTCAGACTGGGGTGAAGGTTCACCTTCCAACAGGACAATGACCCTAATCACACAGCCAAGACAATGCAGGAGTGGCTTTGGGACAAGTCTCTGAATGTCCTTGAGTGGCCCAGCCAGAGCCCGGACTTGAACCCGATCAAACATCTCTGGAGAGACCTGAAAATAGCTGTGCAGCAACGCTCCCCATCCAACCTGACAGAGCTTAAGAGAATCTGCAGAGAAGAATGGGAGAAACTCCCCAAATACAGGTGTGCCAAGCTTAGCGTGATACCCAAGAAGACTAGAGGCTGTAATTTCTGCCAAAGGTGCTTCAACAAAGCACTGAGTAAAGGGTCCGAATACTTATGTAAATGTCATATTTCCGTTTATAAATTAGCAAACATTTATAAAAACCTGTTTTTGCTTTGTCATTATGTGGTATTGTGTGTAGATTGATTTTAGAATAAGGCTGTAATGTAACAAAATGTCGAAAAAGTCAAGGGGTCTGAATACTTTCTGAAGGCACTGTATGTGAGAATGCTGTTAATTGACTACAGCTCAGCGTTCAACAGCATTGTGCCCTCCAAGCTCATCACTAAGCTAAAGACCCTGGGATTAATCACCTCCTTCTGCAACTAGATCCTGGACTTCCTGACGTGTCGCCCCCAGTTGGTGAAAAAAATCTGCATTGTCAGGAAGGGCCCGTAAGTAAGCATTTCACTGTTAGTATACACCTGTTGTTTACGAAACATGTGACAAATAAAAATGTGCCTTGATTTAACCACACTTCTAACCCCAATGCCTAACCTTAAATTAAGACTAAAAAGCTAATTTTTGTTTTCATGATTTTTTACGATAGGCCTATGGCCAATTTTGACTTTGCGGCTGGCCCATCTAGCGGAAACCACTCAGTTCTGCCTCCAGGGCCAGACTCATGACAAAAAACTGCTTAAATCCCATTGCTTCAAGGGACAAAGAGTGTAATGATGATGATTAATGATCATAATGACTAATTTAGAAAACAAATCCTGTTTGGCTTGACAATTTGAACAGATGTAGAGTACTGTTGGAGAAATACTGGCATCTACGTATACAAAATCCTCAATTAAATGTTCGGAACATTTTACATTGTTTGTGTAAAGATCCTCTTAAAGGGACATTATGTCTTAAAGAGATGAGCACCAGAAAGGCTATCATATGCCAGTGCAAATAATGCAGTCAGAACTGGCAGATACCTCATGTAAACAGTATGAAAATGAAAAGACGCATAGGAAGGTTTAACCTTGCAAAGGTTTTATAACTTTAAGCCAGTCAAAATGTGGATAAATTGTCTTTTCCCCTCATCAATCTACACACCATACCCCATAATGCAAAAACAGGTTTTTAGAAATGTTTGCAAATGTACTGTATATAAAACAAAAAATTGAAATATGACATTTACATAAGTATTCAGACCCTTTACTCAGTACATTGTTGAAGCGTCTTTGGCAGCGATTACAGCCCTGAGTCTTCTTGGGTATGACGCTACAAGCTTGGCACACCTGTATTTGGGGAGTTTCTCCCATTCCTCTCTGTAGATCATCTCAAGCTCTGTCAGGTTGGATGGGGAGCGTTGCTGCACAGCTATTTTCAGGTCTCTCCAGAGATGTTTGATCGGGTTCAAGTCCAGGCTCTGGCTGGGCCACTCCTGCGTTGTCTTGGCTGTGTGCTTTGGGTCATTGTCCTGTTGGAAGGTGAACTTTCGCCCCAGTCTGAGTTCCTGAGCACTCATGAGCAGGTTTTCATCAAGGATCTCTCTGTACTTTGCGCCGTTCATCTTTGCCTCGATCCTGACTAGTCTCCCAATCCCTGCCGTTGAAAATCATCCCCACAGCATCATGCTGCCACCACCATGCATCACCGTAGAATTGGTGCCAGGTTTCCTCCAGATGTGACACTTGGCATTCAGGCCAAAGAGTTCAATCTTGGTTTCATCAGACCAGAGAATCTAGTTTGTCATGGTCTGAGGGTCTTTAGGTGCCTTTTGGCAAACTCCAAGCGGGCTGTCATGTGCCTTTTACTGAGGAGTGGCTTCCGTCTGGCCACTCTACCATAAAGGCCTGATTGGTGGAGTGCTGCAGAGATGGTTGTCCTTCTGGAAGGTTCTCCCATCTCCACAGAGGAACTCTAGAGCTCCTTCGGAGTGACCATCGGGTTCTTGGTCACCTCCCTGACCAAGGCCCTTCTCCCCAGATTGCTTAGTTTGGCCGGGCGGCCAGCTCTAGGAAGAGTCTTGGTGGTTTCAAACTTCTTCCATTTAAGAACGATGGAGGCCACTGTGTTCTTGGGGACCTTCAATGATGCAGACATTTTTTGGTACCCTTCCCCAAATCTGTGCCTCGACACAATCCTGTCTCGGAGTTCTACGGACAATTCCTTCGATTTCATGGATTGGTTTTTGCTCTGACATGTGATGGGAATTTTTTATTAAACTATTGGATAAACAAAGTTAAATCACAGACGTGACCTAGGATCTGACCTAGGGTCGAATTGCTTGCTCTTACCTAATCCATGGCTGTCCTACCTTATCAGAGACTGAAACCAGACTGTTGCCTAATGCATTTCTCCTCAAACAAAGTAGAAAGAGCAGCGCCAGAGTTGAACAGAGTTTAGACTAATCATGAGTAATTACAGCATGACAGGAGGGAAGAGAGGAGTTGGGTTTGGGTACGTTTGAGAGATTGAGTGTGGACCTGTCATGTCCAACAATCAATCTTCAGGTCAAGCCAGGGTGAGCCGGGGTTGAACAGAGTTTAAAACTGAACAAGATTGTTTTTGCATGACAAGGGCGTGATTGATTGTAATAATATTGTTTCTAAACTGAATTAAAGTCAAATTTAGCCCTATCATAGACTAAGGACGTGGGCGGAGCGGTAGAGAGAGAGAACTGAAGATAATGGTGGGGGAACCTAAGAGGGAGGGGCTTTGAGCTAGGATGGATGTGAATGTGACTATATAGACGGAGAGTGGAGAGGGAGATGGGAGGTGCTCTGCAGATCATCTCGGCTTACGTTACTCTGTGTAATAAAGTCTATCTTGATTCTACAAAAACTCTGGAAGAACTTAGATTTTTAATAAGTATGGTGATAATTTTCCACAACACATGCACTGTCAACTGGGGGACCTTATATAGACAGGTGTGTGCCATTCCAAATCATGTCCAATCAATTGAATTTACCACATGTGGACTCCAATCAAGTTGTAGAAACATCTCAAGGATTGATGGAAACAGGATGCACCTGAGCTCACTGAGTCTCATTGCAAAGGGTCTGAATACTTATGTAAATAAGGTTTTTCAGTGTTTTATTTTTTATAAATTTGCTACAATTTCGAAAAACCTGTTTTCGCTTTGTCATTATGCGGTATTGTGTGTATATTGCTGATTAAAAAAAATATTTAATACATTTTAGAATAAGGCTGTAATGTAACAAAATGTGGAAAAAGTCAAGGGGTCTGAATACTTTCCGAAACCACTGTATGTTTGTGTGTGGTATCAATATGCATATGTGTGTGTGTTCTGTGTGTGTGAGCGTGTGTGTGTGTGTGTGCATAGAGTCAGTGTAAGAGAGTCACTGTAAAAAAGGGTAAATGCAATAGTCAAGGTAGCCATTTGATTAACTGTTCAGCAGACTTATGGCTTGGGGGAGAAGCTGTTCAGGTGCCTTTTGGTCCCAGACTTGGCGCTCTGGTACTGCTTGCCATGCGGTAGCAGAGTGAACAGTCTATGACTTAGGTGGCTGGAGTCTTTGACAATTTTCCGGGCCTTCCTCTGACACAGCCTGGTATAGAGGTCCTGGATGGCAGGGAGCTTGGCCACAGTGATATGCTGGGCTGAACGAACTACCCTCTGTAGTGCCTGTAGTGCATGGACAAGGGATGGAAGGTGGGTCAAGAGGTGTCTTGGGTTAATCACTGTGAAGGGCACAGATGTTTCTGGGAATAAGAGCAGCTCAGCGAAGGAAGATCTGCGGTGGCTGTGTCTAAAGATGGAGAAGAAGTGGACAAGCCAGTTGGATCAGGCCGGGTCAACCCGATAACCACAGCCTGCAGAGGGCGCAGTGAGCAGCGTCAAAACACCTAAGGAAGTTGAAGATAAACTGAAGATAAACTGAACAGCAAAAAATATTTAATTGAAACAGAGTAGCAGACAAAGGCTAGAAGGCAAACAGGATTCATTCACCATTCAATAATATATTTAGGATGCATTTTTCTTAAGCGAGCCAAAACAAAGGTTAAGTTGTTGATCAGAACTGTCTTATGTAGTTAATTTAGGTATCTGTATGCAGATACATGCAGTGTACATAGTGGCTTTGTACACCCCAAACAACTCTACCCACAGAGCACCAGTGATTGAGGCCATTGGCAATCAAATACCATGTAACACATGTTGTCACAGCTCATGCATACAGATTTGACATGGGCATAAAGCTAAAGTGCTCTCTGAGAGACTTGACTTGGTTTTAAATATACTTAAGTAGCAAAAGTAAATGTAGTTGCTAAAATATACTTAAGTATGAATTAATGAGAAATCCCTCAAAATACTGTATCTTAAAAAATCTCAGAAATGGAGCAGTGATTACATTAAATTGTGATGAATTAATGCACCACCAATGGGCACTGAAATGTCTTAAATGGTCCAAAGGTGCAGGATGGTCCATCTGATGTAAATTGAGAAAAGCTTTGACTCACGGAAACACAGAATAACATTCTGTAAAACCGCTTACCCAAAGTGCAAAGCTTTTTTTCATCATGAGGTGAAGTATGTGATTCTTAATTGCTGCAAGTTCTCCATAAGAGAACACTTTAGCCAACTTGAAGGGAATATAGGCTAGGCTACATGAGGAATTATGTTTTTTCATGTTTTCAAGTGTTGTTAGCAAACCATTTTAGGGCTCAACGGTTAATCCAAGCATGTCGCTCTTCAGGTATGCTGCAACTGCACAGTGCCAATGTTGTTATCAGGGGTCATCATTAGCATATTCATAAATGACAACATGTTCTCAAATTACCTGTCCGGTAAGAGGCACATACATACATGCATAATTTACAAAAATACATACATACATAAGTAAATGAATAAACTAAAAGTATAGCTACTAACACCCACTGAACACCCCCCTCCTCCCTCTCGCTCTCTATCGCGTGCGTCAGCCCCTTTGCTTCAGGCACCCAAGGAGCTGTTCTCCTACAGGCGCACCTCCTTATCAACGCATTCAGTCAAGTTTTCTTGCAGGGGATGACTCATCTCATTTCCATTCACCACCTGCAATTTCTTTAAAGCATGTCCAGACTTTTTGAAGAGAGACTGCATTTTCTTTTGTCTTTAGAAACCACTCCCTGAATGGAGTGAATGGAATGGTATCAACCCCAAAAAACATGTTTGATACCATTCCATTGACTCCATTCTGGACATTATTATGAGCCGTCCTCCCCTCAGCAGCCTCCACTGTTCGATACCGATCTCGACAAACCATTTCTGTATGGACCTCGCTTTGTGCACGGGGGCATTGTCATGCTGAAACAGGAAAGGGCCTTCCCCAAACTGTTGCCACAAAGTTGGAAGCACAGTATCGTCTAGAATGTCATTGTATGTTGTATCATTATGATTTCCCTTCACTGGAACTAAGGGGCCTAGCCCGAACCATGAAAAACAGCCCCAGACCATTATTCCTCCTCCACCAAACTTTAGAGTTGGCACTATGAATTGGGGCAGGTAGTGTTATCCTGGTATCTGCCAAACCCATTTAAGTCCAGTGAAGCGTGATTCAACACTCCAGAGAACACTTCCACTGCTCCAGAGTCCAATGGCGGCGAGCTTTACACAACTCCAGCCTACGCTTGGCATTGCTCATGGTGATCTTAGGCTTGTGTGCGGCTGCTCGGCCATGGAAACCCATTTCATGAAGCTCCAGACGAACAGTTCTTGTGCTGACGTTGCTTCCAGAGGCAGTTTTGAACTCGATAATGAGTGTTGCAACTGAGGACAGACGGCGGTCCCATTCTGTGAGCTTGTGTGGCCTACCACTTCCCGGCTGAGCCGTTGTTGCTCCTAGACGTTTTCACTTCACAATAACAACACTTACAGTTGAATGGGGCAGCTCTAGCAGGGCAGAAATTTGACAAACTGACTTGTTGGAAAGGTGGCATCCAATGACGTTGCCAGGTCGAAAGTCATTGAGCTCTTCAGTAAGGTCATTCTACAGCCAATGTTTGTCTATGGAGATTGCATGGCTGTGTGCTTGATTTTATACACCTGTCAGCAATGGGTGTGGCTGAAATAGTCGAATCCACTAATTTGAAGGGTGTCCACATACTTTTGTATATATTGTGTACATGTTTCTGCACAGAACAGAATGCAGTGGATAAACATGAAAATTGTGGATACACAAGATATTCTACAGCATTCATGTCATACATACGGGCGAATCTACCACCATACTATCACAGTAAGAGGCAAAGTGTGTTTTTGTGATGTTAATTCATAATTGCTAGCTATAACTAGTTGAATGTGATCAGCCCTGTATTTACCCAAGCTGCACAGCTGTGATTCAGCACCATAACTGATAGCAGAAAGCAGATGTTACTGTTATGTATGACACAAGCCCATAGACTATCAATGAACTGAGCTTGGTGAAATTGACTGTACTACCCCTTCATTGTATACTATCAGGTAATGAAGGCATCCATGCATTACGCCACAGCGTTGAACATATGTATTTTTATAACTGAGTTTCATACCACCAACATCAAATTGTAATTGAATTTCTTGCATTTAGTCAAGACTTAATCATGCAAAACAGAAATCTCTTGTGAGGCTTTAGTGAGATGTCTCAGTCATCATTTGAAAGCTTTTACATCTTCTCATGTAGAATTAGGATTCCTAGCAATAAATTATTTAGCAGAAAATAATATACTGTAATGTAAAATGGTTGCTGTGTTTCTCTAGGTGTTGTAAGTCTCTCAGACATATGCAAACGATGTGCCAACATCTCCAGTGATCCTCTCCCTCTCTACTCCCACTTACAACTACAAGCCCCTACTCTGAAATGGAGAAGTACTGCCTGGACTCTCTTTCCAACATCTCAGAACAGCACGGCATGTTCTGTAACATCACGTTGCTAAATGTCACAGGAAATGACACTGGAACCAAATCCATTGAGGACAGACTACTGGAAGTTCTAGGGCCGAAGCGCTCCCCCGTCTTTCTCCCTATTACCCTGGTTTACCTGCTCATCTTCCTCCTGGGCATGTCTGGCAACCTGCTTACATGTGCAGTGATATTCAAACACAAGAAGATGCGCACCCCCACCAACCTGTACCTGTTCAGCCTGGCTGTGTCGGACCTCCTGGTGCTCTTCTTCGGGATGCCCCTGGAGATCTACGACCTGTGGCAGAACTACCCCTTCCCCTTCGGAGAGGGAGTCTGCTACTTCAAGATCTTCCTCTTCGAGACCGTCTGCTTCGCCTCCATCCTCAATGTGACAGTGTTGAGTGTGGAGAGGTATATCGCAGTGGTCCATCCACTAAAAATACGCTATGTTGCCACCAACAAGCATGCCAAGTGTGTCATTAGTGCCGTATGGGTGGTGTCCCTGGTCTGTGCCATCCCTAACACCTCCCTGCATGGCATCTGCTACTTGAATCTCCCGGAGAAGGTGGCAGAGTCAGCCATATGCAGTTTGATAGGTACCCCGTGGATCTACAACCTGGTGATTCTGATCACCACCGCATGCTTCTACATAGTTCCCATGACGGTGATCAGCGGGCTGTACCTGGGAATTGGCATCAAGCTGGGCAGGGAGCGACACCTCTCCCGGGGGACGATGAGGAAGAACTGTAGTGCCAACATTAGCTGGAGAATCCATGTGGAGCGAGGGTGCAGGAGACAAGTCACCAAGATGCCTGGTGAGTTCTGCATCCCATTCTATGTCTAACCATTGTCATAGTCACAAGTATCACTACTACGGTAAACACAATTGAGATATTTCAACTGTGAAAAACATTTTGGGGAGGGATTTCTACATCCGTACGCCAGTACGACCCACATGACCACAGTGAAACTTTACTTAGGAAGGGGGGCATTGCCTAGTCAACCAATGACTTGTTTGCTACAACACCAAGTTTTATAACGTTGCAAAGAGTCCATGTTACCACGAAAACGGACTCAACCGCACAAATGCTTGGCTGTCCCGTCTTCAGTCAGCTGTTTGTTCCACAAAAATTGGTCAGCCAAGTGACCGCGGTCTCCGTTATAATCTTTTGAATAGCAAAAATACAACAAAAAAACATCATACAAATATACATAATTTAAGACACACACTTTCTCCTCTCCTCTGCTCCTGACGGCAATAGTCCACATGGGAAGGTGACGTTTTCAACTAAAATCATGGAAGCGGGGTGCGAAAGCAATCTTTCCCTACTGAAAGCAGTTCAGCCAAGCCAGAATTCAAGCAATAACGACACACATAGTGTGCTTTTTTTTGTATTATAACAGGATTTTAGCTCCCATTCAAATATACAGTCAGGTCCAAAATTATTGGTACCCTTGATAAAGAAAAGTAAAAAAGACTGTATGAAATGAATAATACAAATACTGAGCTATATTGAGGTATAATGTATGTTCACCACTGGTGTGGCCAAAGAGCTCTATTTTTATGTAATCTGACCATAGCACTGGCGCTAATCCAAGTGCCAATGACGTTTAGCAAACTCCAGGCGTTTACATTTGTTTGATGACATGAAAATAAAGCTCTTTGGCCACACACACCAGTGGTGGGTTTGAAATCAGATCAAAATCAAATCAAATGTTATTTGTCACATGCGCCGAGTACAACAGGTGTAGACCTTACCGTGAAATGCTTACTTACAGTAAGTTCAAGAAATAGAGATAATAAATATTTACTAAATAAAATAAAAAGTAACACAATAAAATAACAACAACAAGGCTATATACAGGGGGTACCGAGTCAATGTGCGGAGGTACAGGTTAGTCGAGGTAATTTCTACATGTGGGTTTGGCGTCAAAAAGAGGAATCATATGTAAAAAATAACCCCATACCTATTGTAAATGATGGTGGTGGATCTTTGATGTTATGGGCGCTTTTTGCGTCCACTGGTCCTGGGGCCCTTGTTAAGGTCAACGGCATCATGAACTTTACCCAGTACCAGGACATTTCAGCCAAAAACCTGGTTGCCTCTGCCAGGAGGCTGAAACTTGTCCGCAAGTGGATCTTCCATCAAGACAATAACCCCAAGCACATATCAAAATCTACAAAGAAATGGTTAATTGACCACAAAATCAACATTGTGCAATGGCCATCTCAGTCTCCAAACTTGAACCCCATTGGAAACCTATGGTTTGAGTTGAAGAGGGCAGACCATAAGCGCAGACAAAGGAAATCAAGGATCTGGAAAATTTCTGTATGGAGGAATGGTCTAAGATAATTATTTGCATTATCTCAATTATCATACTGACGCTGTATGACAATGCACATTTCTTGTAGCCTACAATTGTTATTGTCTTTGAAGCCAAAAACAGGACATGTATTTTGGGGATATGCTCTAAATATCAAGGTGTTCAGTTGTGTTTATTTTCATACCAATACATGAAACCAAAATTGCACTAGCCTACTGGGCGAATGAATGAAAATATCAATTAGGCCCACAGCTATCACAACCTATATTTTAATAGCAATAAAATATATTTTGGTTTCGAAATGGTAACCAAAAAGGAGGGCTCCCTCACCTCCCAATTCCCAATTCAATTAGCCTGTGGCTATCAGATTACAGCAAGGCTTACAAGGCTGAGCTCAAATGCCGACATTAAATTCAAAGCAATCGGCACACTGCCTAAACGGCTGACCGGCAAAATAAATTGGCACTGTCTCTGCTTTCTAAAAGTGAGAGGAAAGTTAGCAGGCTAGCAGCTGCTCTCTGAGCGATGCTCCGCATGGTCCTAAAGCCAACATCTGATATGCTAAACTGAAATGGCCTTTTAATCGGGATTGGAATGATTTTAATCTTAATGCCTACTTTACATTTTTGGTCTTGAGGTAGGGTTTGGCAACTGCCATACCCTGCCATACCCAACTGATGCCCCTGCTTGCAGGGTAAGGTATTGAAAGGTATTGAAAACAGGGGTGCAAATAACTTTGACCCCTATCTTTTTTAGCAAAAAATAATAATACTTGTTGAACAAAATCTCTTTCTCTGAGGCACTTGATTTAGTATAAAATAAAAAAAGTAAACTTTTTTTTCCATCATGCAATATTTCTCAGTAGAGGAGAGTGGGATAAGTTCTGCCATTTTTTACATTCAGTATCACTCCGTCAAATAAAATCTAGTATTCTGTTGTTACTGTACCTCATATCCCAGCGATAATGCCTTGTTTAGGACTTCATATTGAAACTATGTTTAGGACCTCATATTGAACACATTGGGAATTCAACAAACTTCTGGCTGTCTTTTTGAATGGATGCCAAAATTGTTGAAATCTCATTGATCAACGTCTCAACCAAATATGACCCACATTTCCACGTTGAAATTATGTAGTGTGACCAATGGGAAGTATCATGAAACCTCTAACTGAAAATCAGTTTTTTGGACCTAACTTGCTCAACTCAAAAGCACGAATTCCCAGCCATCCCATTTTCATTCAGCGGTTCATTCTACAAAAACAAATAGCAACCCTTTTTTAAAATGTATTTGTAACTTTTATTTTTACAGTAATGGCGGTTATTTTATTTTCATGACCATAATTGTTGGTTACATGATTATACGTTAATTGTGCCAGACCTAGTTACAGTGAGGGACAGTATTTGATCCCCTGCTGATTTTGTACGTTTGCCCACTGACAAAGAAATGATCAGTCTATAATTTTTATGGTAGGTTTATTTGAACAGTGAGAGACAGAACAACAACAAAAATTCCAGAAAAACGCATGTCAAAAATTTTATAAATTGATTTTCATTTTAATGAGGGAAATAAGTATTTGAACCCCTCTCAATCAGAAAGATTTCTGTCTCCCAGGTGTCTTTTATACAGGTAACGAGCTGAGATTAGGAGCACACTCTTAAAGGGAGTGCTCCTAATCTCAGTTTGTTACCTATATAAAAGACACCAAACTCTCCACCATGGCCAAGACCAAAGATTGTAGACCTACACAAGGCTGGAATGGGCTACAAGACCATCGCCAAGCAGTTTGGTGAGAAGGTGACAACAGTTGGTGCGATTATTCGCAAATGGAAGAAACACAAAATAACTGTCAATCTCCCTCGGCCTGGGGCTCCATGCAAGATCTCACCTCGTGGAGTTGCAATGATCATGAGAACGGTGAGGAACCAGCCCAGAACTACACGGGTGGATCTTGTCAATGATCTCAAGGCAGCTGGGACCATAGTCACCAAGAAAACAATTGGTAACACACTACGCCTCGAAGGACTGAAATCCTGCAGCGCTCGCAAGGTCCCCCTGCTCAAGAAAGCACATACTGTATACAGGCCCGTCTGAAGTTTGCCAATGAACATCTGAATGATTCAGAGGAGAACTGGGTGAAAGTGTTGTGGTCAGATGAGACCAAAGTCGAGCTCTTTGGCATCAACTCAACCTCGCCGTGTTTGGAGGAGGAGGAATGCTGCCTATGACCCCAAGAACACCATCCCCACCGTCAAACATGGAGGTGGAAACATTATGCTTTAGGAGTGTTTTTCTGCTAAGGGGACAGGACAACTTCACCGCATCAAAGGGACGATGGACGGGGCCATGTGCCGTCAAATCTTGGGTGAGAACCTCCTTCCCTCAGCCAGGGCATTGAAAATGGGTCGTGGATGGGTATTCCAGCATGACAATGACCCAAAACAGTGTGTGCACCTCCTTTCAGGCATCCTCTTCTACCTCAGCTCTGCAGTCAACCCCATTATCTATAACCTGCTCTCCACACGCTTCCGGGAATGCTTCTGGGATCTCGTCTGCACCCATACAGAAGACACCACTGCTAGAAAAGACTCCACACCCTCCGCCAAGATCTTGCTGGTCCCCTCGGGCCCAGTTCCTAACACCCAGGCTAAGCCCAGGGATCACAACTCCCTCACTCCCCTGTGATCTCCAACTGGGAACACAGAGATCACAACACTGACATGTAAACATTCCTGCGTGGTAGACTCTGACTTCACTGCTACGGCTTTTTAATCATATTTAATATTTAATGCAGAGATGTTGACTCGAGTCAAGTGACTTAGACTCCAGTACTACTCGAGTCACAAATTTTGCGACTTAGACTTGACAAAAAGAAAAAATACTTCCTTTCATGGTAAATTATGTTATTACCCCGTGAACATACACTGAGTGTACAAAATCTCTTTCCATTACATAGACTGACCAGGTGAATCCAGGTGAAAGCTATTATCCCTTATTGATGTCACTTTGATCAATGTAGATGAAGGAGAGGAGACAGGTTAAAGAAGGATTTTTAAGCCTTGAGACAATTGAGACATGGATTGTGTATGTGTGCCATTCAGAGGGTGAATGGGTAACACAAAAGATTGAAGTGCCTTTGAACGGGGTATGGTAGTAGGTGCACCGGTTTGAGTGTGTCAAGAACTGCAACGATGCTGGGTTTTTCACGCTCAACAGTTTCCCGTGTGTATCAAGAACGGTCCACCACCCAAAGGACAACTGGACACAACTGTGGGAAACGTTGGAGTCAATATGTGCCAGCATCCCTGTGGAACACTTTCGACACCTTGTAGAGTCCATGCCCCGATTAATTGAGGCTGTTCTGAGGGCAAAAGGGGGTGCAACTCAATATTAGGAAGGTGTTCCTAATGTTTTGTGCACTCAGTGTACATTCGTGGCAATTCCGTTGCTCAAAGCGGAGAATCGCATTGGGTTATATGGGAAATTTTCGTTAAATTATTTTCTGCCTAGCGCCGCTGTGCTAGCAGGTACGGAAAGGCAAGGGGAATAATAGTGCACTCTCCAATATTTTCAACGCTTGTCGCTTGAAAATACGCGCTCTGAGCTTGAGTTTCTGTGAATGTTTATTCTCAGCCATCCACAGACCTCTCAACGTGCATATAGTGGGCAGGGGAAAAACAACAACACTTTATTCTAATTGTAGATTTCACATTGTAAGTCAAACTGTAGCTGTACTATCAACACTAGCTGTACAGTCGTGGTCAAAAGTTTTGAGAATGACACAAATACTAATTTTCACAAAGTCTGCTGCCTCAGTTTTGATGATGGCAATTTGCATATACTCCAGAATGTCACGAAGGGTGATCAGATGAATTGCAATTAATTGCAAAGTCCCTCTTTGCCATGAAAATGAACTTAATCCCCCAAAAATATTTCCACTGCATTTCAGCCCTGCCAAAAAAGGACCAGCTGCCATCATGTCAGTGATTCTCTCGTTAACACAGGTGAGAGTGTTGACGAGGACAAGGCTGGAGATCACTCTGTCATGCTGATTGAGTTAGAATAACAGACTGGAAGCTTTAAAATGAGGGTGGTGCTTGAAATCATTGTTCTTCCTCTGTTAACCATGGTTACCTGCAAGGAAACACGTGCCGTCATCATTGCTTTGCACAAAAAGGGCTTCACAGGCAAGGATATTGCTGCTAGTAAGATTGCACCTAAATCAACCATTTATCGGATCATCAAGAACTTCAAGGAGAGAGGTTCAATTGTTGTGAAGAAGGCGTCAGGGCGCCCAAGAAAGTCCAGCAAGCGCGCCAGGACCGTCTCCTTAAGTTGATTCAGCTGCGGGATCGGGGCACCACCAGTGCAGAGCTTGCTCAGGAATGGCAGCAGGCAGGTGTGAGTGCATCTGCACGCAAAGTGAGGCGAAGACTTTTGCAGGATGGCCTGGTGTCAAGAAGGGCAGCAAAGAAGTCACTTCTCTCCAGGAAAAACATCAGGGACAGACTGATATTCTGCAAAGGTACAGGGATTGGACTGCTGAGGACTGGGGTAAAGTCATTTTCTCTGATGAATCCCCTTTCTGATTGTTTGGGGCATCCGGAAAACCCCTTGTCCGGAGAAGACAAGGTGAGCGCTACCATCAGTCCTGTGTCATGCCAACAGTAAAGCATCCTGAGACCATTAATGTGTGGGGTTGCTTCTCAGCCAAGGGAGTGGGCTCACTCACAATTTTGCCTAAGAACACAGCCATGAATAAAGAATGGTACCAACACATCCTCCGAGAGCAACTTCTCCCAACCATCCAAGAACAGTTTGGTGATGACCAATGCCTTTTCCAGCATGATGGAGTACCTTGCCATAAGGCAAAAGTGATAACTAAGTGGCTCGGGGAACAAAACATCGAAATTGAGGGTCCATGGCCAGGAAACTCCCCAGACCTTAATCCCGTTGAGAACTTGTGGTCGATCCTCAAGAGGCGGGTGGACAAACAAAAACCCACAAATTCTGAAAAACTCCAAGCATTGATTATGCAAGAATGGGCTGCCATCAGTCAGGTTGTGGCCCAGAAGTTAATTGACAACATGCCAGTGCGGATTGCAGAGGTCTTGAAAAAGAAGGGTCAACACTGCAAATATTGACTCGTTGCATAAACTTAATGTAATTGTCAATAAAAGCCTTTGACACTTATGGAATGCTTGTAATTATACTTCCGTATACCATAGTAACATCTGACAAAAATATCTCATAACACTAAAGCTGCGAACTTTGTGAAGATCAATACTTGTGTCATTCTCAAAACATTTGACCACGACTGTATATCATCATTTGGATGGCCTTTGTATTAGTAATGATGATACAAAAACATTAAATTCATGATCTGTGAAGTTTAATATCTAGGACTATGTACTGTACTAGTAGGTCTAGTGTAAGGAAAACAGTAAATATTAGGATTTAAAAAATTGCATTGAAATTGGTATAAAACAAATTGGTATAAATTGGTATAAAAAAAGATACTTCGGGATTTTGGCAATCTACTTCCCCAGAGTCACATGAACTCGTGGATACCATTTTTATGTATCTGTGTCCAGTAGGAAGGAAGGTAGAGGTAGTTTTGTGAGCCAATGCTAACTAGTGTTAGCACAATGACTGGAAGTCTATGAGTATCTGCTAACCGCTAGTTAGCAATTGCACATTTATTTTTTATCTGTGGCGCTAGTTAGCAACTTCCTTCAAACTGCACGCAGAGACATAAAAATGGTGTCCACACGTTCAAATGACTCTGGGGAAGTAGATACTGAAGTATCCCCTTAACCATTGACTTGAGGACTCAAAAACCCAAAATTAGGGACTTGTGACTTGACCTGATCTCTGGAACTTGGGACCTGACTTGAAATTTTCCCTTTATTACTTGGGACTTGACTTGAGACTCTTAAGGTTAAGACTTGAGACTTGCTTAGGACTTCCTAAATTGTGACTTGGTCCCATCTCTGATTTAATGTGTAGTGGATATGATACTCTTTGTCAGGAGGTGGATTTGACTAATGAGCAGATGATACGTTGTGCACAACTGGATGAGTAATTATTTAATGAGGTGATCTGTGGACTTGTTATTGAAGGAGCATAAATCTTCATAGCATAAACATTTATCTGAAAACAACTGATTTAGGTGTATGTAAATGAGAGACGTGGTTGCACTTGATGATTAACTCTAATGATTGATTATCCCATATGATTGGTCTTTTCATATTAACCTGTGTGATATTGACCTATGTGACTGCAGTAATGTATTCATAACCACCTAGTCCTGCCCCTTAATTTATTGTGTATGTCAACACTTCCCCATGTGTATTTCTCCTTGTCAAATAATTGCATGTACATATGTAGCACAGCTGTCCTTCGACTTAGAAATTGCGTGCAATTTCATGTAAATCAATTCATATTTATTGCCTTGATGTGAAAAACAGCAAAATATTAATGTATTGCTTGTTGATTATTTCAGGAATTGCATTGTTTTCTAGCTGTTATTGATTGCTTTATTTGCTTGAACCTATGGTATGTAGTCTCTGTAAATTTCAATGACTGAGATTCTGGCCGTTGACCGATGCCCAACATAACTGCATAAAAACTATTGAGTATCCATGTAATCAATTCCAATGGGTTGATATTCCTTTTTTTTTTTTTACAAAACATATTTATGTTGCTTGACATTCATTTGATGTTTGAAATATTAAAATAAAAGCTTTTCACCAATGTTAGCATACTTTTTCTTGTGTTTCTACATTATCTTCTCATCCTGTCCAGAACCTGTAGTCATCGCACCAGGTGTGCCTGTCTTACTTGAATAGCACAAACTGTAGCTGCAGTTTAACATTTCTGCAACAGAACGTGCATTATGATGATCATGCATCGTATGAATCTCTTGGGGACCCTAACAACAACAACAGGTAGTCTGTTAGATCCTCAAAGTGCGAGTGGCAGTATAATGGGAAGGCTAACACAGTGTTCTTGTAGTGTCAAAAAATGCAGAGAAACCAGCATGAGAGACAATTACAACACTTCAAGCACTTGACTAAAGATTCCTTAAAGCCTCCTGGCAGCCTCTATGGATGAATTGTTATTCTCTACAAAACAAATTAGCTTTGCCTGCCACATAAAACCCACATTTTCTGTCTGTGTTTACGACAGCATATTGAAGAGCTCCATCTCTGGTGTGTGCTAACATTGTGGATATGGATTCGTGGCGGATCGCATGGAGCTATCGAAAAGGGTCCATTTCAGGGGATATCTCTTTACATGACACGTTTTTGATATTATACAGAATACAGACCATTTCCAATGCATATTTTGAGTTTTGTGGATATGCACCATATCCTGACAAATTCTGAATCCAGATGTGTCTTATAGACATACAGTGCGGAGAACAAGTATTTGATACACTGCCGATTTTGCAGGTTTTCCTACTTACAAAGCATGTAGAGGTCTGTAATTTTTATCATAGGTACACTTCAGCTGTGAGAGACGGAATCTAAAACAATAATCGAGAAAATCACATTGTCTGATTTTTAAGTAATTCATTTGCAATTTATTGCATGACATAAGTATTTGATCACCTACCAACCAGTAAGAATTCCGGCTCTCACAGACATGTTAGTTTTTCTTTAAATAAGCCCTCATGTTCTCCACTCATTACCTGTATTAACTGCACCTGTTTGAACTCGTTACCTGTATAAAAGACACCTGTCCACACACTCAATCAAACAGACTCCAACCTCTCCACAATGGCCAAGACCAGAGAGCTGTGTAAGGACATCAGGGATGAAATTGTAGACCTGCACAAGGCTGGGATGGGCTACAGGACAATAGGCAAGCAGCTTGGTGAGAAGGCAACAACTGTTGGCGCAATTATTAGAAAATGGAAGAAGTTCAAGATGACGTTCAATCATCCTCGGTCTGGGGCTCCATGCAAGATCTCACCTCGTGGGGCATCAATGATCATGAGGAAGGTGAGGGATCAGCCCAGAACTACACGGCAGGACCTGGTCAATGACCTGAAGAGAGCTGGGACCACAGTCTCAAAGAAAACCATTAGTAACACACTACGCCGTCATGGATTAAAATCCTGCAGCGCACGCAAGGTCCCCCTGCTCAAGCCAGTGCATGTCCAGGCCTGTCTGAAGTTTGCCAATGACCATCTGGATGATCCAGAGGAGGAATGGGAGAAGGTAATGTGGTCTGATGAGACAAAAATATAGCTTTTTGGTCTAAACTCCACTCGTCGTGTTTGGAGGAAGAAGAAGGATGAGTACAACCCCAAGAACACCATCCCAACCGTGAAGCATGGAGGTGGAAACATCATTCTTTGGGGATGCTTTTCTGCAAAGGGGACAGGACGACTGCACCGTATTGAGGGGAGGATGGATGGGGCCATGTATCGCGAGATCTTGGCCAACAACCTCCTTCCCTCAGTAAGAGTATTGAAGATGGGTCGTGGCTGGGTCTTCCAGCATGACAACGACCCGATACACACAGCCAGGGCAACTAAGGAGTGGCTCCGTAAGAAGCATCTCAAGGTCCTGGAGTGGCCTAGCCAGTCTCCAGACCTGAACCCAATAGAAAATCTTTGGAGGGAGCTGAAAGTCCGTATTGCCCAGCGACAGCCCCGAAACCTGAAGGATCTGTAGAAGGTCTGTATGGAGGAGTGGGCCAAAATCCCTGCTGCAGTGTGTGCAAACCTGGTCAAGACCTACAGGAAACGTATGATCTCTGTAATTGCAAACAAAGGTTTCTGTACCAAACATTAAGTTCTGCTTTTCTGATGTGTCAAATACTTATGTCATGCAATAAAATGCAAATTAATTACTTAAAATCATACAATGTGATTTTCTGGATTGTTGTTTTATATTCCGTCTCTCACAGTTGAAGTGTACCTATGATAAAAATTACAGACCTCTACATGCTTTGTAAGTAGGAAAACCTGCAAAATCGGCAGTGTATCAAATACTTGTTCTCCCCACTGTATGTGATATTGGGATTGCTCCGAATATCACACTTGGACATTTCCTATGGCCAGATATGGATTCATTCAATGTCCTAAGAAATGTGACATCCTGTTTTCTCTCTTCATGTTGACAGATACTGACTGTGTATATAAAGTTGAAGTCGGAAGTTTACATACACTTAGGTTGGAGTCATTAAAACTAGTTTTTTAACCACTCCACAAATGTCTTGTTAACAAACTATAGTTCTGGCAAGTCGGTTAGGACATCTAGTTTGTGCATGACACAAGTAATTTTTCCAACAATTGTTTATAATTCACTGTATCACAATTAAGTGGGGGAGCAGTTTACATACACTAAGTTCACTGTGCCTTTAAACAGCTTGGAAAATTCCAGAAAATGATGTCATGGCTTTAGAAGCTTCTGATAGGCTAATTGACATAATTTGAGTCAATTGGAGGTGTACCTGTGGATGTATTTCAAGGCCTACCTTCAAATTCAGTGCCTCTTTGCTTGACATCATGGGAAAATCCAAATAAATCAGCCAAGAGCTCAGAAAAAACATTGTAGCAATTTCCAAATGCCTGAAGGTACCACGATCATCTGTACAAACAATAGTACACGAGTATAAACACCATGGGACCACACAGCCGTCATACCGCTCAGGAAGGAGACGCGTTCTGTCTCCTAGAGATGAATGTACTTTGGTGCGAAAAGTGCAAATCAATCCCAGAACAACAGCAAAGAACCTTGTGAAGATGCTGGAGGAAACAAGTACAAAATTATCTATAACCACAGTAAAATGAGTCCTATATCGACATAACCTGAAAGGCCGCTCAGCAAGGAAGATGCCACTGCTCCAAAACCACCATAAAAAAGCTAAACTACGGTTTGCAACTGCACATGGGGACAAAGATTGTACTTTTTGGAGAAATGTCCTCTGGTCTGATGAAACAAAAATAGAACTGTTTGGCTATAATGACCATTGTTGTGTTTGGAGGAAAAAGGAAGATCTTGCAAGCTGAAGAACACCATCCCAACCGTGAAGAACGGGGGTGGCAGCATCATGCTGTGGGGGTGCTTTGCTGCAGGAGGGACTGGTGCACCTCACAAAATAGATGGCATCATGAGGAAGAAAAATTATCTGGATATATTGAAGCAACATCTCAAAACGTCAGTCAGGAAGTTAAAGCTTGGTCGCAAATGGATCTTCCAAATGGACAATGACCCCAAGCATACTTCCAAAGTTGTGGCAAAATGGCTTAAGGACAACAAAGTCAAGGTATTGGAGTGGCCATCACAAAGCCCTGACCTCAATCCTATAGAACATTTGTGGGCAGAACTGAAAAAGCGTGTGCGAGCAAGGAGGTCTACAAATCTGACTCATACACCAGCTCTGTCAAGAGTGTATGTAAACTTCTGACCCACTGGGAATGTGATGAAATAAATAAAAACTGAAATAAATCATTCTCTCTACTATTATTCGGACATTTCACATTCTTAAAATAAAGTTGTGATCCTAACTGACCTAAGACAGGGAATTTTTACTACGATTAAATGTCAGGAATTGTGAAAAACTGAGTTTAAATGTATTTGGCTAAGGTGTATGTAAACTTCTGACTTCAACTGTATTTCACATATCTGTATTTTCCTAGCCCATTCAAGATATGAAACGATAGTGATTCCAGATATGCTTCTCTTGGCTGAGGTCCATATCCAGATCCTGATATGCTTTTTGATATGCTGAAAATATGGACGATTCTGATACAATTCTGAGTTTTCACCACATGCACAATCATTTGACAGATATGAAATTCATATTTTTCTTTCATGCACAAATCCTTTCTGGATTCCCTCTGGATATCATACATGGTATGGCCAGATATCGACACATTAGATACCCTGAGATAGGCCTATGTGGACATCTTATTTAACCTATATAAATACAAATAATGACAGTAGGCATACACAGTATACAGTGGGGGAAAAAAGTATTTAGTCAGCCACCAATTGTGCAAGTTCTCCCACTTAAAAAGATGAGAGAGGCCTGTAATTTTCATCATAGGTACACGTCAACTATGACAGACAAAATGAGAAAAAAAAATTCCAGAAAATCACATTGTAGGATTTTTAATGAATTTATTTGCAAATTATGGTGGAAAATAAGTATTTGGTCACCTATAAACAAGCAAGATTTCTGGCTCTCACAGACCTGTAACTTCTTCTTTAAGAGGCTCCTCTGTCCTCCACTCGTTACCTGTATTAATGGCACCTGTTTGAACTTGTTATCAGTATAAAAGACACCTGTCCACAACCTCAAACAGTCACACTCCAAACTCCACTATGGCCAAGACCAAAGAGCTGTCAAAGGACACCAGAAACAAAATTGTAGACCTGCACCAGGCTGGGAAGACTGAATCTGCAATAGGTAAGCAGCTTGGTTTGAAGAAATCAACTGTGGGAGCAATTATTAGGAAATGGAAGACATACAAGACCACTGATTATCTCCCTCGATCTGGGGCTCCACGCAAGATCTCACCCCGTGGGGTCAAAATGATCACAAGAACGGTGAGCAAAAATCCCAGAACCACACGGGGGGACCTAGTGAATGACCTGCAGAGAGCTGGGACCAAAGTAACAAAGCCTACCATCAGTAACACACTACGCCGCCAGGGACTCAAATCCTGCAGTGCCAGACGTGTCCCCCTGCTTAAGCCAGTACATGTCCAGGCCCATCTGAAGTTTGCTAGAGTGCATTTGGATGATCCAGAAGAGGATTGGGAGAATGTCATATGGTCAGATGAAACCAAAATATAACTTTTTGGTAAAAACTCAACTCGTCGTGTTTGGAGGACAAAGAATGCTGAGTTGCATCCAAAGAACACCATACCAACTGTGAAGCATAGGGATGGAAACATCATGCTTTGGGGCTGTTTTTCTGCAAAGGGACCAGGACGACTGATCTGTGTAAAGGAAAGAATGAATGAGGCCATGTATTGTGAGATTTTAAGTGAAAAACTCCTTCCATCAGCAAGGGCATTGAAGATGAAACGTGGCTGGGTCTTTCAGCATGACAATGATCCCAAACACACCGCCCGGGCAACGAAGGAGTGGCTTCGTAAGAAGCATTTCAAGGTCCTGGAGTGGCCTAGCCAGTCTCCAGATCTCAACCCCATAGAAAATCTTTCGAGCACAGTATGCTCTTGACTGAGTTCCATATCAGGATTTTGATATGCTAAATAAGGACACTTTCTGATGCTTATTTGAGTTTTGAGGACATACTCAATAACTTGACAAATATGAAATCCATATTAATCTTTCAGACACTAGCTATAATTGTTTTATTCTCTCTGGATAAAGGCACGTGCAAACCCAAACTAAAAGCACTGTAACTGGTAGCCTACCAACAAGAATCAAGTATTTTCTGCTGTGGAGTTCCAACTGCCATTTTGTTATTTGGGTGCCACAAATGAGTGTGTAAATGGTCAAACTGACAACTGGAGAAACAAAGAAGTGAGAAGCTGTTCAGAAAGTACCTCAAAGAAGTTAACGCTAAAGTGAGTAGCTAATATGAGATGTTTGATTTATCTTAGTAACTAGAATCAAGAACGTTAGCTAATTTGGCCAGAAGCCAGTAGGGCTGTAGCTAGCTAGTCTTTATATGGGGGTAAAAGCTAACTGGTAGCCTAGCTAGCTAACAAATAATGAAATAGCTTTACCTTCTGGGATTCTTTTTTTGATCCCCTATCAAGCCTGAAGGTGACAGCTTGTTATGTGGGCAGATTGTCTCTCCCTTTTCTGTTTCCCTTCCTCCTTGTTTTGTCCCCTCTTTGTCTGTCGTATCTGTATGTGGGTTTGTCCCCATTATGTTGGTGCGTCTGCCGGTGTGTGTCTGGAGTGGATCGGGGGGCGTGCTCAGGATCTGCCTCTCCTGTGCAGCTGCGGGTTGTTTCCAGTGATTCCTGCCTACGCAGCTGCATCCTATTCTCTCATCAACCTGCACTACTAATTCCTGGGCATGGCTCTCCACCGGCGCCAGATCGTTGTTCTTACTAGAGCGGTAACTTAGCTCACCAGTAGAGTTTAATTGTCTTTGTCTTCAGCCTGGCTCTTTACTCTCCTTAACCTGTCGTTTGTTTTGTCTTCAGTTCAGACATACCTCCCAACCTTCCTGCCTGCCTGCCTGCCTCAGCCTCTCCTTCCTCCGGAGCCGACTAGCCCACTCTGTTCCTTTTCTTCAGTTGTTTTTTGGACTAAGACAAATTGAATTTTTATTAAAAGCATTTTTGTTTCTTCCACTCCCTTAGTCGTGTTTTGTTTCTCTGAGTGCTGGGTTTAACCATAGCCTAACACAGCTAATGTTTTAAATTTTTTTGACATATTTTTTATTTCTGGTTAATATAAGCTAGTTAGCTAACTAACATAAATTAGTTCAATTGAAGTTGAATTCACCGATGCTAGCGCATCAGGCTGTAATTTCATAAAGTAGATGACTCAACTGTTAACTCATTTATACTCACTTGTATGTCCTATTCGGCCCACAGGCCTTGTGTTTGACACATGTACACTAGCCTATTAGCTACGTTATAACTATCTTGTGATCATTGCCCTTGCTAGTTTGATTGTATTGACTTTCCCAGCCTTAGTTACAGTCGTCCATTTTTGATCAAAATATTGAGTCATTGAAACTGAAGCAGTGCATGGGTGGAGGCCGTAAACAATGTACTAGGCCAGCTGCTATTTTTTTGAACTACCAAGAAGTGTATTGGTGAATTATATGAATCATGCATTGAACTGGGGTGGTGGCACAGGAATCCTCATCTCTCCCAAGTGGACATTCTCAATTTTTCCCCTAACCCACCTGTCTATCTCCTCATTTGAATTCCATGCTGTCACAGTCACTAGCCCATTTAAGCTTAATATCCTTGTCATCTATCGCCCTCCAGGTTCCCTTGGAGAGTTCATCATTGAGCTTGACGCCTTGATAAGTTCCTTTCCTGAGGATGGCTCACCCCTCACAGTTTTGGGGGATTTCAACCTCCCTATGTCCACATTTGACTCATTTCTCTCTGCCTCCTTCTTTCCACTCCTCTCCTCTTTTGACCTCACCCTCTCACCGTCCCCCCCTACTCACAAGGCAGGCAATACGCTTGACCTCATCTTTACTAGATGCTGCTCTTCTACTAATCTCACTGCAACTCCCCTCCATGTCTCCGACCACTACTTTGTTTCCTTTTCTCTCTCGCTCTCCTCCAACACTACTCACTCTGCCCCTACACAGATGGTGATGCGCCGCCGCAACCTTCGCTCTCTCTCTCCCACTACTCTCTCCTCTTCCATCCTATCATCTCTTCCCTCTGCTCAATCCTTCTCCCTCCAATCTCCTGATTCTGCCTCCTCAACCCTCCTCTCCTCCCTTTCTGCATCCTTTGACTCTCTGTGTCCCCTATCCTCCCGGCCGGCTCGGTCCTCCCCTCCAGCTCCGTGGCTTGATGACTCATTGCGAGCTCACAGAACAGAGCTCTGGGCAGCGGAGCGGAAATGGAAGAAAACTAAACTCCCTGCCGACCTGGCATCTTTTCACTCCCTCCTCTCTACATTTTCTTCATCTGTTTCTGCTGCTAAGGCCACTTTCTACCACTCTAAATTCCAAGCATCTGCCTCTAACCCTAGGAAGCTCTTTGCCACTTTGAAAAGAAGGTTGACGACATCCGATCCTCGTTTGTTAAGTCTAATGACACTGCTGGTCCTACTCACACTGCCCTACCCTATGCTTTGACATCTTTCTCCCCTCTCTCTCCAGATAAAATCCTGCGACTTGTGACTGCAGGCCGCCCAACAACCTGCCCGCTTGACTCCATCCCCTCCTCTCTTCTCCAGACCATCTCCGGTGACCTTCTCCCCTACCTCACCTCGCTGATCAACTCATCCTTGACCGCTGGCCATGTCCCTCCCGTCTTCAAGAGAGCGAGAGTTGCTCCCCTTCTCAAAAAACCAACACTCGATCCCACTGATGTCAACAACTACAGACCAGTATCCCTTCTTTCTTTTCTTTCCAAAACTATTGAGCGTGCCGTCTTTAGCCAACTCTCTTGCTATCTCTCTCAGAATGACCTTCTTGATCCAAACCAGTCAGGTTTCAGGACTGGTCATTCAACTGAGACTGCTCTTCTCTGTGTCACGGAGACTCTCCGCACTGCTAAAGCTAACTCTCTCTCCTCTGCTCTTGTCCTTCTAGACCTGTCTGCTGCCTTTGATACTGTGAACCATCAGATCCTCCTCTCCACCCTCTCCAAGCTGGGCATCTCCGGCGCGGCTCACTCCTGGATTGCGTCCTACCTGACCGGTCGCTCCTACCAAGTGGCGTGGCGAGAAGCTGTCTCCGCACCACGTGCTCTCACCACTGGTGTCCCCCAGGGCTCAGTTCTAGGCCCTCTCCTTTTCTCCCTATACACCAAGTCACTTGGCTCTGTCATATCCTCACATGGCCTCTCCTATCATTGCTACGCTGACGATACACAACTAATCTTCTCCTTTCCCCCTTCTGATAACCAGGTGGCGAATCGCATCTCTGCATGTCTGGCAGACATATCAGTATGGATGACGGATCACCACCTCAAGCTGAACCCTGGCAAGACGGAGCTGCTCTTCCTCCCGGGGAAGGACTGCCCGTTCCATGATCTCGCCATCACGGTTGACAACTCCGTTGTGTCCTCCTCCCAGAGTGCGAAGAGCCTTGGCGTGACCCTGGACAACACCCTGTCGTTCTCCGCTAACATCAAGGCGGTGACCCGCTCCTGCAGGTTCATGCTCTACAACATTCGGAGAGTACGACCCTGCCTTACACAGGAAGCGGCACAGGTCCTAATCCAGGCACTTGTCATCTTCCGTCTGGATTACTGCAACTCGCTGTTGGCTGGCCTCCCTGCCTGTGCCATTAAACCCCTACAACTCATCCAGAACGCCGCAGCCCGTCTGGTGTTCAACCTTCCCAAGTTCTCTCACGTCACCCCCCTCCTCCGCACACTCCACTGGCTTCCAGTTGAAGCTCGCATCCGTTACAAGACCATGGTGCTTGCCTATGGAGCAGTGAGGGGAACGGCACCTCTGTACCTTCGGGCTCTGATCAGTCCCTACACCCAAACGAGGGCATTGCGTTCATCCACCTCTGGCCTGCTGGCTCCCCTTCCTCTGCGGAAGCATAGTTCCCGCTCAGCCCAGTCAAAACTGTTCGCTGCTCTGGCACCCCAATGGTGGAACAAGCTCCCTCACGACGCCAGGACAGCGGAGTCACTCACCACCTTCCAGAGACATTTGAAACCCCACCTCTTTAAGGAATACCTGGGATAGGATAAAGTAATCCTTCTACCCCCCCCCCAAAAAAATTGTAAAGTGGTTATCCCACTGGCTATAGGGTGAATGCACCAATTTGTGAGTCGCTCTGGATAAGAGCGTCTGCTAAATGACGTAAATGTGCCCTTGAGCAAGGCACTTAACCCTAATTGCTCCTGTAAGTCGCTCTGAATAAGAGCGTCTGCTAAATGACTAAAATGTAAATGTAAATGTAACTGTATGCATCTATTCTGCCAACAATAACTTCCTGTACATCATGGATTTTTTTGTCAAATAGTACCTAGTTTTAAAACCTCTTATAAAGTTGGTTTTGAAGCACAAACTGGGAATTTTATATTTTTGACTGATATTATGATTGTCTGTTTGTTTCATTTCTGCAAAGTAGATAGCCCCTTCCTGCAGTCAAATGACCTAGTGGCCTCATGGGTGGAATGTTAATTTCTTATTTAATAAACATTATTTCCAAAAACCCATCGAAAATCCAGTGTTTCTATGTCAAACGGTTTTGTTATATTTCAGTCTTCTGTGATGTATATAAAGTGTAATATTGGGATGCAAACTATATCTGACATGGTACATGTGTCTTCTTTTTTTTCAAGGCACACTTAACCAGCTTGGCTACCACAGCATTCTGCAGCGATACGCCATCCCATTTGGTTTGGGCTTAGTGGGACTATCATTTGTTTTTCAACGGACAATGACCCAACACACCTCCAGGCTGTGTAAGGGCTATTTTACCAATAAGGAGAGTGATGGAGTGCTGCATCAGATGACCTTGCCTCCACAATACCCCGACCTCAACCCAATTGAGATGGTTTGGGATGAGTCGGACAGCAGAGTGAAGGAAAAGCAGCCAACAAGTGCTCAGCATATGTGAGAACTCCTTCAAGACTGTTGGAAAAGCATTCCAGGTGAAGCTGGTTGAGAGAATGCCAAGAGTGTGCAGAGCTGTCATCAAGGCAAAGGGTGGCTATTTGAAGAATCTCAAATATAAAATATATTTTGATTTGTTTAACACTTTTTTGGTTAATACATGATTCCATATGTGTTATTTCATAGTTTTGATGTCTTCACTATTATTCTACAATGTAAAAAAATAGTAAAAATAAAGAAAAACCCTTGAATGAGTAGGTGTGTCCAAACGTTTTATTGGTAGTGTATACAGTGAGGGAAAAGTATTTGATCCCCTGCTGATTTTGTACATTTGCCCACTGACAAAGACATGATCAGTCTATAATTTTAATGGTAGGTTTATTTGAACAGTGAGAGACAGAATAACAACAAAAAAATCCAGAAAAACGCATGTCAGAAATCTTATGAATTGATTTTCATTTTAATGAGGGAACTTGGTGGCAAAACCCTTGTTGGCAATCACAGAGGTCAGACGTTTCTTGTAGTTGGCCACCAGGTTTGCACACATCTCAGGAGGGATTTTGTCCCACTCCTCTTTGCAGATCTTCTCCAAGTCATTAAGGTTTTGAGGCTGACTTTTGGCAACACGAACCTTCAGCTCCATCCACAGATTTTCTATGGGATTAAGGTCTGGAGACTGGCTAGGCCACTCCTTTGTTGCCTTGGCCGTGTGTTTTGGGTCATTGTCATGCTGGAATACCCATCCACGACCCATTTTCAATGCCCTGGCTGAGGGAAGGAGGTTCTCACTCAAGATTTGACGGTACATGGCGCCGTCCATCGTTCCTTTGATGCGGTGAAGTTGTCCTGTCCCCTTAGCAGAAAAACACCCCCAAAGCATAATGTTTCCACCTCCATGTTAGACGGTGGGGATGGTGTTCTTGGGGTCATAGGCAGCATTCCTCCTCCTCCAAACACGGCAAGTTGAGTTGATGCCAAAGAGCTTGATTTTGGTCTCATCTGAACACAACACTTTCACCCAGTTCTCCTCTGAATCATTCAGATGTTCATTGGCAAACTTCAGACGGGCCTGTATATGTGCTTTCTTGAGCCGGGGGACCTTGCGGGCGCTGCAGGATTTCAGTCCTTCACAGCGTAGTGTGTTACCAATTGTTTCTTGGTGACTATGGTCCCAGCTGCCTTGAGATTATCGTATCTGAAGATTATGCCTTTGTTAAATGTTTTTCATGACGAAATGGAATGTTGGTTGTTCAGGCCAGAGGGGGGAGGTTTTATGATGTTATTTGAAATGTGCCGCTTGGAGGGTGACGCCCGAGGGGAGACTGGTGATTGGTCAGAAGAGGGGAGTCACTCCTCTTTTGGCATTGTTTATAAATAGGGGGTAAACGATGAGACGGCAGAACGGCCATAACAATCTGGGAGCCGTTCTCCGGACATCGCGAGTCTGTATCTATGCTGTAAATTCGTGATTTTAATAAAAGCCTCTAACACGATGCAGCATGGCGAACTCTTTGTTGACAAGCAATAATTGCCACCATTCATCATATACGACATAATGGCGCCCAACGTGGGGCTGGTTTTGCGTCTCTTCCTTGTTTCAGTCAACCGCCGGCCTAACTCTCTCTGAAGCATGGCCGAAAAAGGGTGAGTGTGTTCTTACCGCTTCGGAGGTTGTTAGATTGGATATGACTTGTGTACATTGAAGGGATGTTCCATTATTACCTGGCCTCAGGTGGCGTTGTTGCTGGTCGACTGGAGTCTGCTAAAATTTATTCCATCAAAAACGGCAGTTAATTGGAATGGAGAGCATTAAACGGTAGGATTTAAGTATTGAACGTGTATAATTCATTGGTAACTATGGTCAATGGTTGGTAAATTCAGATATGCGCATTCTTTAGAGCATTGCAGGTTTAGATAAGCCCTCGTGACGAACGGGGCGACCACCAGGGTGGGCCAAAATCCTGGACATGCGTTAGGAGTGTTCAGGTTCAGTCTGGGACTGGGGGTTGGTGGGACATTTCTTGGGGATGGCTTACTCAACTTCTGTTCGACGGGATAGTTGCATTGGGGGGGATCGCTCACTGAAATAGCCATACCCACGGCAGAATAAATTTAGGGCAAACGAAACAGTAATCAATTAAAGACGCAATGCGGGGTGTTCATTTGTATAGCTAGTAGGCCGCAGTTGGCTAGAGGCTGAAGCTAATGCTTGATTGTTTCAGGCCACGTGGTACATCGTGGCTAAATGCTAATGTTAATGCTTAAGGCTAAAGGCTAACTGTGTTTCGTGTCACAGTGTACCTTAGGCTAAGCTAAATGCTAATGCTACAGGCTAATTGTGTTGCGTGCTACATGCTAACGGATATCCTTAGAGGTCCACTGCGATGGATTCAAGCCTCTTAAACTTGTTTGTATGTGGTGGAACTGAAAGTTCTACGCAAATGTGAGCTCTGTTATGTGTAATTGTGTGAGTATAAGGTATAAAATAGTGACGCTGTAGCGTAATGCTATCGTTCTGTTGTGTGGTAAGCATGGGCTTGAATGGATGTGCGCATGCGCTTGATTTTACGGGGCTAAAAACTACGACATGAGGCTGGGCTAAGCCTACAAAACAAAATGGTTGGTTAGGGTCATGGGTCCCATCTGGGGGCTGCAGGGAGACGGAGAAACACACAGACAGAGAGATTTTAGCACGAGTATTCTAGTTTAAAGATTGGTTAAAGATTAAATTTGTGGTGTGTCCTATTGAATTGATAAATTAAATATATGTTGGCGAAGAATAATGCATTGAATTAAATGACGGATTAAAATAAAAATGTTTTGTTAAAATAAAATAAAAATGTTTGAGCGATCTATTTAGTTCTGAGTTTAGTCTTAGAGTGAATAAGGTAGAACGAACGAATATTGAATGGTTGGAAATACTCAGTGATGGCATTAACTACTAAAATGTGATTCTGTGTCTCTGTTTTTTTCCTGTCATATGAGTGGAGCGATACGATACGACAGGAGAGAGGAGGGGTTAACGTGTGACTGACGTGCGTCACGTGACAAGGTGTGACGAGGCAGAGTCAGACGAGAGGATCAGATCAGGCTAGTGCACAAAATCATCCTAACAAGATATGTGATGTTATGACAATTTTACATAGGCTTGGCAAATACTATTTCATTAAAAGTTGTATTTTGGTGGCTCTGTGTATCACTGAGGTTTGATTACAGATGTGTTGGGAATCCAGGATGGATTGAGGATTCTTCTGTAAATTTATGATAATTAGGGGTTATAGAGCAAGGGGTTAAAGGCTTTGTTTATGGGTATTTTAGTCTGAAGATGACTAACTTGCATTTACTTGCAGTTGATGGGTTGTGGTAATATAGCCACCACTAATTGATAAATTGGTGACATAGAATATAGGAATAAAAGAATTGTTTTAAATTATTCATAATTTTTGATTGAGGTTTTAATTGGTTTTTATTTTTAATAAAAATGGTTTTTGAATAAGGTATTTAATTGAATTTTTAATATTCATATTTGATTTAATTTCATTTTTTGGGGGGTTCTTAGGGTTATATTAATAATTTAAGGGGGGAAGTCATAGCCATAGGTTATACAGTCTAAAATAACATAGGTCACAATATAGGAATATAAAGGGCTTGATATAGGGGAAAATTGATTAAAATAGTCATTTTTTAATCAAAGGAGGGTTAGAGTAGTGTTAGGAGAGACTAATGGCAGAAGTTAGTACACCTTTCTCACATATGGATTCAGCAGAAAGACATCATCCAGCAGGGTGATTATGGCATCAGAGATGAAGACGAATATGAGCAGAAACGACGCTCTGATGGAAGTTGAAGATGAAGAAAGCGATGAAGATTTGGAGATTAAAGGTGCTTTATTTTCAAGTGGAGTTTGTCCTACAAGGACTGGCACAGAAGAAAAGTAAGAACATGATGGAAGATGATATTTCGAGGACAGAACTTAGAAGAGAACCTTTTGAAGAATATTGATATGTCAACGACGAGAACAACAGGACGAAGAAAACTCAATCAAATACAACTTATAACTGGTGGTGGAGAAGAAGAAAATAAGTGTTGGTTATGAAGAATCAGAGTGAATCAAATCAACAATCACTGTTACAGCTTTAACTGAACAATATCAAAGGCAATTGTACCAGCCAAGGGGGGACCAGATGTTCCATATCGACCGCCAGTTTCTGGACAGACACAGAATTGGAGAGGGAGAAGAACAAAGAAGGAGGAATATTTCAGCTACACTTTCAGCAACTTTCAAAAGACTGGTATAATTATGGACAGATTGGGTACTTTACCTGTTCATGCAACAAGTTAGGAGGAAGAACAGAGAATCTTTTTAAGGAAGATACAGTGGCAATTCAAGATCACCTATTAGTGTCTAGAGGAGATCCGGAAGGGGGGTGCATTGCTGAGAGCCTCGATTAGAGGAGAAGAGAAAATAGCTAACAGTTGAAACAATCGGCCATTAGAAGTGATAGTGAATAGGGGAAAAACTTATTTGGGTTTAGGCCTAAAGAGGTTAAACATCTCACTAATTGATAACGAATTAGGATAGGGATTTGAGGTAGTAAAACAGTTAATCAAAATAGACATACTAATATTAGAAGATACTGTTATTGCAGTGTTGGGAAGAGAATTGAATTGTACAATAAGATGTACACTAGACGACTGACTGTCTGGTAGAATATTTAAAAAAAGTAGGGTTTTTGGGAATCATTTGCTTAAAAAGATAATATCATAGGAGGGATGATAATTTATTAGATTGCCTATTAGACAATCTGTCTGAAAAGTTCAAAGGGGTGATTATTATTCTGGGGTACATTCTTACACTAAGGGATTTCAGGCTAGGCTAAAAGGTGGTTAGTCGTTTTGCCAAGTCTGTGTGTAATGAGTCAGAAGCAGGTGGGGAACTTTCCCAATCACATAGTCTAAACATTTGGTGGTAGGGGATTTTGTGAAAATCAGGGGAAAAGGTTTTAAATGTTATGTGAGAAAATATTAGATTAAAATAAGTTAGGAGTAGATTAGGGTTGAAGGGACTCTGAGACAGTAAGCTAAGTTTTAACGGTAGTAGTAAGAGAGAGAGAGAACAGTAATGAATGACACTTTAGAATAGGAAGATCAAGGTAATTGTGGGTACCTTTTGTTATAATCAGAAGGGTTAAAGTTTAGAGGTAGAACTGAAAGGGGGAAAAAGTGACACTAGTGGTGATGGATGGAAGTACAAGGAAGGAGTTCAAAGTCTTAGGGGAGAACTGGGGGAAAACTAGGAGTAAATAAGGACATTAACACTTCAGTCTATTAGAACAACAGGGAGAAGCAATTTAACTCTTTCAACATTGATAGGTATTAAAGTCATAAATATATTGCATTTGATTATAAGGGAACCAATACAGCACCAATTTTAGGGGGAAAACACTTATTAGGGTTTAGGATGGGGACGTTTCTCCCATATGGAGAGATAATTATGGAGAATAAGTATTGTTATCAGGACCAGGAGTAAAAGGAGGTATAGTTTAGAAGAGGGTTAGGAGTGACTGTTCACTTATGTTGCGTAATGTTACAGAGAAAGGTCAGGGAGAATATATGTGTACTTATTTAGGGCAAGCATTAGAATTTGTTCCGGTTAGGAATTATTGGTTAAAGGGCTATGTAATTCATAAAGTAACGCTTATAATGGAAGATTTGAAGTCTGTAGAAGTTTCCACAGTCACAGAGGGAGTTAAGGATAAGTTTATTACAGTAGTCACTCCAACAGTGAATAATACACATAGGATATGGGTAGCTTTTCCATTAGAAGGAATTAAGGGTTTTAATTCATCAACTAAATCAACGACGTTAATGGTAACTTTGGAAAAAGATTAATGACTCAGGAGTTTATGTTACGGATGGAGAGGGCTGTCAATGATAGTACGAATAGGATTAAAATAGGAGAGCAGATATTAATAGAAACAATATAGATTAATCTGAAATGGAGAATAGAGATTCATCATGGAAGCTGCAGGATGGGGTCTTTTGATTTTGATGATGGAGGGGGGGGGGGGCATCTGATCAGTGCTGCTCGTTCCTCTGTTGTGAAAATTAGAGATAGATTAACTCATTCTGTAAGAATCAGTGAGGAATCTTGAGGGTTGATGTCTGTTGGGGATGCCAGCCCAAGACGTGTTAGACGGTCGCGCGGCCTCTGGCAGGTGTGGGTCAGGGTTATGCTTTGTCATGACTGTGGTATCGGCAACAGTCATTGACAGATAAAATAATGTAGTTGTCAGACCAGTAGGGTTTAAGTGTTCTTGGGTGAAGGGATTACCCTATGGGCATTGGTTAGAGGGAAAGTAAAATCAGGTAATTGCAAACTCTGAAGTATTCAGGTGAAATATTGAGGGATAAAAGTTGTTTTTGTTCTAATAAAACATATGAGGTAAGGGGTATGTTTATGGGAAGATCAGAGTGTGATGTTATATGATAACCTGGGATAAGTATGACCTTAAGGGTAGTAATGACAAATAATAGGTTACTTTTTATATATCAGGTAGTAAGAAGAGCAGGACTTTGATGGTTAAAAGATTAGCTTTTGACTGACAATGTGACTATGGGAATTTTAGAGATATTTGGTGGGTTTGTGATGATAGAGTATATTCTTACCCTATGGGGGATAGGATGTTGTTACAGGTCAACGTTTAAGCTTCCATATGAGGTTTTACCATTATAAAAGGGATAGCATTGGACACAGCTAACTCTAGGGTTAAAAGGGTGACATTACATTTACATTTTAGTCATTTAGCAGACACATGGCGACATGTCATAGTATTCAAGCCTATCATTGAAGAATAAGTTTATGGGAGAAGGGGGGACTTCATTCATGGTATGGTGTAACATTTGGGAAGATAATATTGATAAATATTAGTTATACTTTGAGTCCAGATAGTTCAGATAATATCACTGGGGTTATAGATGCATTATAAGGGATGTGTTTGGGAGGATGCAAGATCAATTAGGCCAGTAGGGGCAGTGATGGGTCAGATTCTAGTTTAAGCTTTGATAACACTGTGTGATGTTTGTACTGACTTTTGAGAAAGTTATGAGATTGAGATAGGTTGGAGAAGTGGTGCCTGGAGACAACACTCAGATGCCGGTGTTGACTGTTCCTGATCTGGATAAAGATGGACAAGTGGAACTGATGGATAAATATCATTTTGGATTATTTGATGATTTTTCAAATTGTTTTTTCAATATTAGTATGATTTTTAGTATGATTTATGAATCAAAGGGGGGAATGGATAATGTGATTCATGCATCATTTATGTATCATTTTTTAAATTCTTAGGTGAAATGGAGGTTTAATTTGAAAGTGGTTGTTTTGCAAAGGATACTGTTTGGTCGTTTATTTTCTTGTCATTCCAGAAGCATTTGGGAGAACATGTGGAGATTGGAATACTCAAACAAAGACAATATGAAGGGACAATATGACTGGAGGAGATGAAACAAGGAGGGTGTGGCTGATTCCATCATCAACAAGTCCATTGGAAGAGGACACTACAGGGAGAGGAAGTGTAGTGGACTACATTCCAGTGTCTGCAATGAAATATAGACATGTGTAATACATAATTGTGTCATATTCTTAGGTATTGATTTTAGTAGAATGATGTTTGATGTTATTGAATGCAGATGAGGATCTTAGATGCTTTTGTTTATTTCGATGGGGTTAGGGACAGAAGGTCTAGGAAGGGAGAGATTCATTGTACGATTCGATGGGTGGACCAGCCGTACAATGGATATTTATGGATAGGATTTTGTTTACATGTGTATTTAATTACATCATAGTTTCAAATGCATTTACATGGTTAATGAGGTTATCTGGAGTACCAACGGTGGTTGCCTGGGGCAGAGGGACCGTGAGAGAATTTTACTGTCTTGATTGATATGGATGGATGGCTGCTGGACAGTTTTTCGCTCTCACACTCCATAGAGATTTATTCATAATTCATAGTAATGTGTTCATACTTCATAAACAGTTGTTCATATGTCATAGTAATGTATTTACACTCCATAGAGATTTCTTCATAGGTCATAGTAATGTATTCACACTTCATAAACAGGTATTTCATAGAAAGGTATTTACACTCTAGAGGAGAATGTTTTTGGGTTTAAGGTTAAGAATATTCAATGAGATAAATGGTTAATAGTCATAATCTTATTCTGTTTGTTTTCGAGACGTTTATTTCGTCTCGAAAGGGGGGAATATCGTATCTGAAGATTATGCCTTTGTTAAATGTTTTTCATGACGAAATGGAATGTTGGTTGTTCAGGCCAGAGGGGGGAGGTTTTATGATGTTATTTGAAATGTGCCGCTTGGAGGGTGACGCCCGAGGGGAGACTGGTGATTGGTCAGAAGAGGGGAGTCACTCCTCTTTTGGCATTGTTTATAAATAGGGGGTAAACGATGAGACGGCAGAACGGCCATAACAATCTGGGAGCCGTTCTCCGGACATCGCGAGTCTGTATCTATGCTGTAAATTCGTGATTTTAATAAAAGCCTCTAACACGATGCAGCATGGCGAACTCTTTGTTGACAAGCAATAATTGCCACCATTCATCATATACGACAAGATCATTGACAAGATCCTCCCGTGTAGTTCTGGGCTGATTCCTCACCGTTCTCATGATCATTGCAACTCCATGTCACGGTTTCGGCCGAGGCTGCCTCTCTCCCTTGTTCGGGCAGGCTTCGGCGTTCGTCGTCTCCGGAATTCTAGCTGCCACCGATTTATGTTTTCATGTTCGTTTGCTTTTGTCTGTTTGTGTCACACCTGTTTCTGTTTTACGTGATTAGTGTCCTATAAGTTTCTCGTTGTGTTTGTCTTGTGTTGTGTGTGATTATTTTTCGTCAGTGTTGTGTTTGCTCGGTTGAGCATATTTCTCTCCACTGCGCTGGAGCTCGTTTGCACTTGTTTCGTGCACTACTTATTTTGTCGCACCTGTTTGTGCGCATTTTGCCTACACGCCTTGTGCGTAGTTTAGCTGTTGGGCTTTGTTGCCCTGTTGCCTGTGTTTGGGTCGGAATACAGCTTTTGGAACTTACCGTCTGCGTCCTGCATCTGATTTCCTACACCACACCTACACACGCCTTGACAGAATCACACACCACACCATGGAATCAGCAGGAGCCGAAGCAGCCCAGACAAGACTGGAAGCCCAGGTTCGGGATCAGCAGGAGCAACTCCTGCAGATGGGGAACGCCCTGCAGGAGGTTATTTCCACACTCCGAGGCTGGGGTTCGCCTCCACCACCACCCGCCCAGCCAGCACCATCGGCCACCCCGCCCGTTCCAGCACCGGAACATCGAGGAGTCCGACTATCTCTCCCGAGGGCTTACGACGGGACAGCGGCTGGGTGTCAGGGATTCTTGCTCCAGGTCGAGCTGTACCTGGCCACAGTCCATCCGGCACCTTCAGGGCATGAGAGCGTGTCCGCCCTAATCTCCTGCCTGGCCGGTAAAGCGTTGGAGTGGGCCAACGCGGAGTGGAGGAAGATCGACGCCACGACTATTACCTACACCGAGTTCTCCCGCCGCTTTAGGGCGGTGTTCGACCATCCCCCGGAGGGGAAAGCGGCGGGGGAGCGTCTGGTCTTCCTTAGGCAGGGGAGGAGGAGTGCCCAGGAATTCGCACTCGAATTCCGTACTCTAGCGGCAGATGCAGGGTGGAATGAGCGGGCCCTCATCGATCTCTACCGATGTAGCCTCAGAGAGGACGTCCGTCGGGAGCTGGCCTGTCGGGACGCCAGTCTCACTTTCGACCAGCTGGTCGACATGTCAATTAGGTTGGATAACCTATTGGTTACCCGCGGACGTCCTGAGGGGGGTCCGTCCATTCCATCCTCCAGCGCATCCGAGCCGTGTCCTATGGAGCTCGGGGGCGCTGGCGCTAGAGGTAGGAGGAGTCGGCAGAGTAGGGGGTCCATCCACTGCACCAACTGTGGTCGGGGAGGACACACCGCGGCTAGGTGCTGGGGATGGCCTCCTCGGGGAGATGACGACAGGTCCCGCACTGGGGATTCCCTCCAGGTGAGTAGGCGCCCCACTCACCCAGAGCTCACTGTTGCCCATTTTTGTATGCCTGTGTGTTTTCCGCAGGTGGCACCTCATTCCCAGTATAAGGCGCTGGTAGATTCAGGCGCGGCTGGGAATTTCATTGATAAGAAGTTTTGTTTAGAGTTAGGGTTTCCCCTTCTCCCTGTGGAAGTTCCTTTTCCCGTTCACGCCCTAGATAGTCGTCCGTTGGGTACGGGCTTGATCAGGGAGGTCACGGCGCCACTTAGGATGTGTGCGCAGGGGAGTCATCAGGAGATAATACAACTGTTTCTGATTGACTCTCCTGCGTATCCGGTGGTGCTGGGCATGCCCTGGTTAAGTACCCATAACCCCATTATTTCGTGGCAGGAGAGGGCTCTGATGGAGTGGTCTGCTCAGTGTGTGGGTAGATGTTTGGGCGTTTCCTTAGGGGCTACCTCGGTGGAAAGTCCAAACCAGGTGCCCGCATTGCACATTCCACCTGAGTATGGGGATCTGGCTATCGCGTTTAGTAAGGCGAGGGCGACGCGATTGCCGCCCCATAGGCAGGGGGATTGTGCGATAGACCTTCAGGCAGGAGCTGCGCTCCCACGGAGTCATGTGTATCCTCTGTCTCAGGAGGAGAAGAAAGCTATGGAGGTTTACATAGACGAATCACTGAGACAAGGATACATACGGCCGTCCACTTCCCCCGCGTCCTCGAGTTTCTTTTTCGTGAAGAAGAAGGATGGGGGGTTGCGTCCGTGCATCGACTACCGTGGTCTCAATCAGATTACGGTGAAGTATAGTTATCCACTCCCGCTGATTGCGACCATGACTGAGTCGTTGCATGGGGCGCGTTTCTTCACGAAATTAGATCTCAGGAGCGCGTACAACTTGGTGCGCATCAGGAAGGATGATGAATGGAAAACAGCCTTTAGTACCACCTCGGGCCATTACGAGTATCTAGTCATGCCATACGGGTTGATGAATGCTCCGTCAGTTTTCCAATCATTCGTGGATGAGATCTTCAGGGACATGCAGGGACAGGGAGTGGTGGTGTACATAGATGACATCCTCGTGTACTCACCTACCCGTGTCGAGCATGTGGCCCTGGTGCGCAGGGTGTTGCGGAGGCTGGTGGAGCACGACCTGTATGTGAAGGCAGAGAAGTGTCTGTTTTTCCAGGAGTCGATTTCCTTCTTGGGGTATCAGTTGTCTGCGTCAGGGGTGAAGATGGAGGTAGACCGAGTGTCAGCCGTGAGTAATTGGCAAACACCAACCACTGTGAAAGAGGTGCAGCAGTTTTTGGGGTTTGCGAATTACTACCGGAGGTTTATCCGGGGTTTTGGGCAGGTGGCAGCTCCCATCACGTCTCTCTTAAAGGGGGGCCCGGTGCGTCTGCAGTGGTCAGTCGAGGCGGACAGGGCTTTTAAGAAGCTGAAGGACCTGTTCACCTCGGCTCCGGTGCTGGCGCATCCGGATCCCTCTTTACCATTTCAGGTAGAGGTGGACGCGTCTGAAGCCGGTATTGGCGCCGTGCTGTCCCAACGGTCAGGCGCGCCACCTAAACTCCGCCCCGTTGCCTTCTATTCCAAGAAGCTCAGCCCGGCGGAGCGAAATTATGACGTAGGGGACAGGGAGCTGTTAGCTGTGGTCCAAGCCCTTAAGGTGTGGAGGCACTGGCTTGAGGGGGCTCAACACCCTTTCCTCATTTTGACGGACCACCGTAACCTGGAGTACATCCGGGCAGCGAGGAGGCTGAACCCTCGACAGGCTAGATGGAGTATGTTTTTGACCCGTTTCTCTTTTAAGATCACCTACATCCCTGGGTCACAAAACGGTAAGGCAGATGCACTGTCTCGGCGGTATGACGGGGAGGAGAGGTCCGTGGAGCCCACTCCCATACTGCCGGAGTCGTGTCTAGTGGCACCGGTGGTGTGGGAGCTCGATTCTGAGCTCGAGCGGGCATTACGCACCGACCCTAGTCCACCACAATGCCCGGAGGGTCGGAAGTATGTTCCGCTCGAGTGTCGGGATCGATTGATCTATTGGGCTCACACGTCACCCTCCTCTGGACATCCGGGTATCGGCCGGACAGTGCACTGTCTTAGTGCCAAATATTGGTGGCCTACGTTGGCCAGGGATGTGAGGGTTTATGTTTCCTCCTGCTCGGTGTGCGCCCAGTGTAAGGCGCCTAGACATCTGCCTAGGGGTAAGTTACTACCCCTGCCCGTTCCACAACGACCATGGTCCCACCTCTCGGTGGATTTTATAACTGACCTTCCCCTCTCTCAAGGGAATACTACACTCCTGGTCGTTGTGGATCGGTTCTCTAAGGCCTGTCGTTTGCTCCCCATGCCGGGTCTTCCTACTGCCCTACAAACCGCCGAAGCACTATTCACTCATGTGTTCCGGCACTACGGGGTGCCCGAGGACATTGTGGCTGACCGGGGTCCCCAATTCACCTCCAGAGTCTGGAGAGCTTTTATGGAGCGGTTGGGGGTCTCGGTGAGTCTCACCTCGGGTTACCACCCGGAGAGTAATGGGCAGGTGGAACGCGTAAACCAGGATGTGGGCAGGTTTCTCAGAACATACTGCCGGGACCGGCCGGAGGAGTGGGCGAGATATGTGCCTTGGGCTGAGATGGCACAGAACTCTCTCCGCCACTCCTCCACCCAACTAACCCCTTTTCAGTGTGTTTTAGGGTACCAGCCGGTTCTGGCACCATGGCATGAGAGCCAGATCGAGGCCCCCGCTGTGGATGAGTGGGTGCGGCGCTCGGAGGAGACGTGGAACGCTGCACACGTCCATCTGCAGCGTGCCATACGTCGACAGAAGACGAGCGCCGACCTACACCGCAGTGAGGGGCCTGTGTACGCACCTGGAGATCGAGTCTGGCTCTCTGCCAGAAACCTGCCCCTCCGCCTGCCCTGTCGGAAACTGGGTCGGCGGTTTGTAGGGCCATTTAAAGTCCTGAGAAGGTTGAACGAGGTTTGTTATAGATTACAGTTGCCAGTGGAGTATAAATGTATTAACCCCTCGTTCCATGTGTCCCTTCTCAGGCCGGTGGTAGCAGGCCCACTCCAAGAACATGAGATCTTGGAGACCCCCCCGCCCCCGTTGGACATCGAGGGGGCACCGGCGTACACCGTGAGATCCATCTTGGATTCTAGACGTCGGAGAGGGGGTCTTCAGTATCTAGTGGAGTGGGAGGGGTACGGTCCGGAGGAGCGGTGCTGGGTGCCGAGGAGAGACATCTTGGACCCGTCGCTCCTGACGGAATTCCATCGGGGGTATCCGACGCGCCCTGCGCCGCGGCCTCCGGGTCGTCCCCAAGGCCGGAGTCGGCGCGCGTCTGGAGCCGCGCGTCAAGGGGGGGGTACTGTCACGGTTTCGGCCGAGGCTGCCTCTCTCCCTTGTTCGGGCAGGCTTCGGCGTTCGTCGTCTCCGGAATTCTAGCTGCCACCGATTTATGTTTTCATGTTCGTTTGCTTTTGTCTGTTTGTGTCACACCTGTTTCTGTTTTACGTGATTAGTGTCCTATAAGTTTCTCGTTGTGTTTGTCTTGTGTTGTGTGTGATTATTTTTCGTCAGTGTTGTGTTTGCTCGGTTGAGCATATTTCTCTCCACTGCGCTGGAGCTCGTTTGCACTTGTTTCGTGCACTACTTATTTTGTCGCACCTGTTTGTGCGCATTTTGCCTACACGCCTTGTGCGTAGTTTAGCTGTTGGGCTTTGTTGCCCTGTTGCCTGTGTTTGGGTCGGAATACAGCTTTTGGAACTTACCGTCTGCGTCCTGCATCTGATTTCCTACACCACACCTACACACGCCTTGACACTCCACGAGGTGAGATCTTGCATGGAGCCCCAGGCCGAGGGAGATTGACAGTTATTTTGTGTTTCTTACATTTGTGAATAATCACACCAACTGTTGTCACCTTCTCACCAAGCTGCTTGGCGATGGTCTTGTAGCCCATTCCAGCCTTGTGTAGGTCTACAATCTTGTCCCTGACATCCTTGGAGAGCTCTTTGGTCTTGGCCATGGTGGAGAGTTTGGAATCTGATTGATTGATTGCTTCTGTGGACAGGTGTCTTTTATACAGGTAACAAACTGATATTAGGAGCACTCCCTTTAAGAGTGTGCTCCTAATCTCAGCTCGTTACCTGTATAAAAGACACCTGGGAGCCAGAAATCTTTCTGATTGAGATGGGGTCAAATACTTATTTCACTCATTAAAATGCAAATCAATTCATAACATTTTTGACATGCGTTTTTCTGGATTTTGTTGTTGTTATTCTGTCTCTCACTGTTCAAATAAACCTACCATTAAAATTATAGACTGATCATTTCTTTGTCAGTGGGCAAACGTACAAAATCAGCAGGGGATCAAATACTTTTTTCCCTCACTATATTGTGCATTCGGAAAGTATTCAGACCCCTTGACTTTTTCCAAATTTGGTTATTTACAGATTAATTCTAAATTTGATTAAATAATGTTTTTCCCTCTTCAATCTACACACAATACCCCATAATGACAAAGCGAAAACAGGTTTATAGAACATTTTGAAAATGTATTACAAATATGCATGAGAGCACCAGCTGGTACGGACGTCTGTGTGATCACGCTCTCAGTAGCCGATGTGAGTGAGACCTTTAAACAGGTTAACATTCACAAGGCCGCAGGGCCAGATGGATTACCAGGACACGTACTTAGATCATGCGCTGACCAGCTGGCAAGTGTCTTCGCTGACATTTTCAACCTCTCCATGACCCAGTCTGTAATACCTACAGTGCCTTCAGAAAGTATTCATACCCCTTGTATTACAGCCTGAATTTAAAATGGATTAGATTGAGATTTTTAGTCACTGGCCTACACACAATACTGAAACGTCTCAAGTCAATAATTATTCAACCCCTTTGTTATGGCAAGCCAAAATAAGTTCAGGAGTAAATATTTGCTTAACAAGTCACATAATAAGTTGCAAGGACTCACTCTGTGTGCAATAATAGTGTTTAAAATTTTTTTTTTTATATCTACCTCATCTCTGTACCCCACTCATACAATTAATTATCTGTGAGGTCCCTCAGTCGAGCAGTGAATTTCAAACACATATTCAACCACAAAGACCAGGGAGGTTTTCCAACGCCTTGCAAAGAAGGGCACCTATTGGTAGATGGTAAAAAAAAGCAGACATTGAATATCCCTTTGAGCATGGTGAAGTTATTAATTACACTTTGGATGGTGTATCAATACACCCATTCACTACAAAGGTACAGGCGTCCTTCCTAACTCAGTTGCAGGAGAGGAAGAAAACGACTCAGGGATTTCAGGTCAATGGTGACTTTAAAACAGTTACAGAGTTTAATGGCTGTGATAGGCAATGTTCTCTCACTGAGCAAATTTCAGGTCAAATTCCAACGCACGATTACTGTGAACACTGAGGCTGTACCCGCTTTAAGTTACATTTTTAACAGTGGCCAAGTAGGCTACTGTGGCTATTTGATCATAATGTAGGCCTACCATTTTACATTTACATTTTAGTCATTTAGAAGACGCTCTTATCCAGAGCGACTTACTGTTAGTGACTGCATACATTTTCATACTGGCCCCCCATGGGAAACGAACCCACAACCCTGGCGTTGCAAGCGCCATGCTCTACCAACTGAGCTACAGGGGCCTACCATCTAAAACAATGGAGAAAAATGCATCCCATTACATTTTAACATGGAAATAGCTGTTCTATCATTCAGCCTACACTAGCAGCCAATATGTTGTGTTTAATGCCTACATTCAATAAGACTTGAAAATAAACATGTAGGGCTTGACATTAACCTGCTTATCCACTTGTCCTTCAGACAAGGAGGTGACTGAAAATGTTATGTTTGATGCAAGAAACCACTTTACAAAATAAAAGTCATTATTAAATCTAAACCATTATTACAAAGAATCAGACAAATTATGCTACGCTCTGCCTATTGTCTACTTATTCAAGACCGTCACTTTCCCTTTAAGACATAAAAAAGCTCTTTACCTCACTTGCTTTTCAAAGATGGCTAGAAATGCACACATTTTGTGCTCCTGTTGGAAGTAACCACTCCCCCATTGTTGATTAGAAATGATCTATAACTGGGCTTATAACTCACTAACTAGCAAAGAATATGAACAAATGTGCACACATGGCTACATGCAGCTCTCACTTTGATCTCAAAACAAGTGCATCTACAGTACTCGCAACCGCTCATACTGTAGCCTAAACACAGTCCAGTTCAAAGTGAATTGCACATGGTAATGGCTATTTGCATATAGGCCTACTGCAGCTCTGATTGGTTATGGCACACCGGTCTGTGTAGAGCATGGGCCTGAGTTGTGCCTGTCAATGCAATAGAATCCTACTCCAATGTGCTCTGCCTACAAGAATACTCTTGCACAGTTTTGCATAGCTCGTTTTGTTTTGGTATATTACATTGAATGTGGCTAATGTTGCGCTTATTCGATCACAGTAACCACAGTAGAGCGAAATGTTGATAGTGTTAACTATAGGGGGAAACTTTTGAAAGTTGAGTGAAGTTCAATCTCGTGCTTCTGTGGTGGGCTCATATTTCTTCTGTGCTGCAGTCCGAGGGGAGCTGCATGCCCGTGCATGCACGCAGCTTAGAGGGAACAATGGTGATTGGAGAAAACTGAGGATTGATCAACAACAATGTAGTTACTCCACAATACTAACCAAATTGACAGAGTGAAAAGAAGGAAGCTTGTACAGAATAAAAATATTCAAAACCATGCATCCTGTTTGCAACAAGGCACTCAAGTAATAATGTAAAAAAGGTGTCAAAGCAATTCACTTTTTTTCCTGAATAGAAATTGTTATGTTTGGGGCAAATCCAATACAACACATTACTGAGTACCACTCTCCATAGTTTCAAGGATAGTGGTGGCTGCATCATGTATGCTTGAAATCATTGAGGACTGGGGAGTTTTTCAGGATAAAAGAAATACATGGAATGGAGCTAAGCACAGGCAAATTTCTAGAGGAAAACCTGGCAAAGTCTCTTTTCCACCAGACACTGGCAAATGACTTCCCCTTTCAGCAGGACAATAACCTAAAATACAAGGCCAAATCTACACTGGAGTTGCTTTCCAAGAAGACATTGAATGTTCCTGAATGGCCGAGTTACAGTTTTGACTTAAATCTACTTGAAAATCTATGTCAAGACCTGAAAATGGTTGTCTAGCAATGATTAACAACCAATTTGACAGTGCTTGAAGAATTTTGAAAATAATAATGGACAAATGTTGCACAATCCAGCTGTGGAACGCTCTTAGAGACTTACCCAAAGGTGCTTCTACAAAGTATTGACTCAGGGGTGTGAATACTTATGTAAATGAGATATGTCTATATTTCATTTTCAATACATTTGCAAAAATGTCTAAAAACATGTTTTCCCTTTGTCATTATGGGCTATTGTGTAGATGGGTGAGAAAAAAAAAACATTTTAATTGAGTGCCTTTTGAATTTTGAAGGCTGTAACATAACAAAATGTGGAATAAACAAGGGGTATGAATACTTTCTGAAGGCACTGTACATGTTTCAAGCAGACCACCATAGTCCTTGTGCCCAAGAACGCCAAGGTAACCTGTTTAAATGACCATCGGCCCGAAGCACTCACATCTGTAGCCATGAAATGCTTTGAAAGGCTGGTCATGGCTCACATCAACACCATCATCCCAGACACCCTGGACCTACTCCAAATCGCATCCTGCCGCAACAGATCCACAGATGACGCAATCTTGCACTCCACACTGCCCTTTCCCACCTGGAATTTTTTTTACTTACGTGAGAATGCTGTTAATTGACTACAGCTCAGCGTTCAACACTATTGTGCCCTCCAAGCTCATCACTAAGCTAAGGACCCTAGGATTAAACACCTCCATCTGCAACTGGATCATGGACTTCCTGACGGGCCACTCCCAGCTGGTGAGGGTAGGCAACAACACATCTGCTATGCTGACCCTCAATATGGGGGCCCCTCAGGGGTGCGTGCTGAGTTCTCCAGTGATTGTACGTTCGTCAATAGAATGGAGGGTAGATTATTTATTCGGTGATGTAGTTTCGTCAGGGTACCCGTTTTTCGGTGGGGCAGCTTGACAAGGTGTACCTGGCCCAGTGGGTGATGGCCCGGTCCCTGAACACGGTCATAATGCTGCAGGTTTACCAGACTGAGCAGTTAGATGAGATACGTGCTTTGGACAATTTTGTCTTGCGCATGTCTCAGTGCTCGGGAGAAGCATGGGGTCTACCGTGGTGGCACAGCGGCACCTTTGGTTGACTTTGTTGCAGGTGCCGGAGAGAGAAAAGCTGTTGCCACCCCTGTTGTCCTAGGGGTTGATCAGCTCAGCCCTGGAGTTGATGCAGTATCGTTTTGAGGTTGCGCTGGAAGTCTTCCTTCCTCAGAGGACCTTTGTTGATCATCTCTAAGAGTGTCTACATACAGAGACCCGGCAGCTAAGCAGGCTGCCCTGGTTCCGGGTCCACCCCCAAGTCTGCTCCTGCTTGTCCTTTTGCACATGAGCAGCGACAGTCTACTTGGCACAGGCGTCGTTTTACAACCAAGGGTGACGTGAAAGTCGGTCCCTCCATGGGGCGGGGGAGGCAGCAGCCCTCCCACACCTAGCGTGATGAAAGGGGAGGTGGCACGGTCCACTCCCCCACATGTTCGCTGTGACAACAGTACCCCCAAGTGGCACGGCCATTCAGGGCACGTCACTGGTAGCCGAAGCCCCCGAACTCAGAGTTGACCGGGATTCAGTTGATGGTTCAAAATGGTGCCGACAGAGAGGGCTGCCTCGCTTCTAGTCCTAAGGAAACTTTGCAGTATTTTGTTTTTTTATGTATTATTTCTTACATTGTTAGCCCAGAAAATCTTAAGTGTTATTACATACAGCCGGGAACAACTATTGGATGTCAGAGCGGTGTCAACTTACTAGCACTACGACCAGGAATACGACTTTCCCGAAGCATATCCTTTGTCCGTACAACCCAGGGCATTTGAACTGATTCCAGAGGCCGACCCAAAACAACGCCACCGGAGGAGAGGGAGCCGGAGCGGTCTTCTAGTCAGGCGCACACCACCCATCGCTTCCGAGAATATTACTTGCTAATGTCCAGTCCCTAGATAACAAAGTTGACGAGATCAGGGCAAGGGTTGCTTTCCAGAGAGACATCAGGGATTGTAACATACTCTGTTTCACGGAAACATGGCTCTCTCTGGATATACTGTCCCCGTCCATACAGCCATCTAGGATCTCAGTACATTGCGCTGACAGGAATAAACATCTCTCCGGGAAGAAGAAAGGTGGGGGTGTACGTTTCATGATTAACGACTCATGGTGTAATTGTAACAACATACAGGAACTCAAGTCATTTTGTTCACCTGACCTACAATTCCACCCAATCAAATGCCGACCGTATTATCTCCCAAGAGAATTCTCTTATTATTATTGTTATTGTTACAGCCGTGTATATCCCCCCTCAAGCCGATACCACGCAGCCCTCAAGGAACTTCACTGGACTTTATGCAAACTGGAAACCATATATCCTGAGGCTGCATTTATTGTAGCTGGGGATTTTTAACAAAGCAAATTTGAGAAAAAGGCTACCTAAATTCTATCAGCATATTGACTGTAGCACTAGACCATTGTTACACTAACTTCCGCGACACATACAAGGCCCTCCCCCACCCTCCTTTCGGCAAATCTGACCACGACTCCATTTTGCTCCTCCCTTCCTATAGGCAGAAACTCAAACAGGAAGCACCCATGCTAAGGGTTATTCAACGCTGGTCTGACCAATTGGAATCCACGCTTCAAGATTGTTTTGATCACACGGACTGGGTTATGTTCCGGGTAGCCTCTGAGAATAATATAGACATATACGCTGATTCGGTGAGTGGGATTATAAGGAAGTGTATAGGAGATGTTGTATCACTGTGACTATTAAAACCTACCCTAACCAAAAACCGTGGATAGATGGCAGCATTCGTGAAAAACTGAAAGCACGAAACACCGCATTTAACCATGGCAAGGTGACGGGGAATATGGCAGAACACAAACAGAGTGGTCGATCCCTCCGCAAGGCAATCAAACAGGCAAAACGGCAATATCCGACAAAGTGGAGTCGCAATTCAACGGCTCAGACACAAGACGTATGTGTCAAGGTTTACAGACAATCACAGACTACAAAAGGAAAACCAGCCACATCGCAGAAACTGACATTTTGCTGCCAGACAAGCTAAACAAGTTCTTTGCCCGCTTTGAGGATAACACAGTGCCACTGACACGGCCAGCTACCAAGGGCTGTGGGCTCTCCTTCTCAGTGATCAATGTGAGTAAGACATTTAAACGTGTTAACCCTCGCAAGGCTGCCGGCCCAGACGACATTCCTAGCCGCGTCCTCTGAGCATGCGCAGACCAGCTGGCTGGTGTTTTTACGGACATATTCAATCTCTCCCTATCCCAGTCTGCTTCAAGATGGCCACCATTGTTCCTGTACCCAAGAATGCAAAGGTAACTGAACTAAATGACTCTCGCCCCGTAGCACTCACTTCTGTCATCATGAAGTGCTTTGAGAGACTAGTCAAGGATCATATCACCTCCACCTTACCTGTCACCCTAGACCCACTTAAATTTGCTTACCGCCCCAATAGGTCCACAAACGATGCAATCGCCATCACACTGCACACTGCCCTATCCCATCTGGACAAGAGGAATACCTATGTAAGAATACTGTTAATTGACTATAGCTCAGCATTCAACACCATAGTACCCTCCAAGGTCATCATTAAGCTCGAGGCCCTGAGTCTCAACCCCGCCCTGTGCAATTGGGTCCTGGACTTCCTGACAGGCCGCCCCCATGAGGTGAAGGTATGAAACAACAACTCCACTTCGCTGATCCTCAACACTGGGGCCCCACAAGGGTGTGTGCTCAGTTCCCTCCTGCACTCCCTGTTCACCCATGACTGCGTAGCCATGCACGCCTCCAACTCAATCATCAAGTTTGCAGACGACACAATAGTAGTAGGCCTGATTACCAACAACAACGAGACAGCCTACAGGGAGGAGGTGAGGGTTCTCGGAGTGTGGTGTCAGGAATATAACCTCTCACTCAACGTCAACAAAACAAAGGAGAGGATCGTGGACTTCAGGAAACAGCAGAGGGAGTACCCCCCTATCCATATTGACGGGACAGCAGTGGAGAAGGTGGAAAGTTTTAAGTTCCTCGGCGTACATATCACAACACACTGAAATGGTCCACCCACACAGACAGTGTGGTGAAGAAGGTGCAACAGCGTCTCTTCAACCTCAGGAGGCTGAAGAAATTTGGCCTGTCACAAAAAATAAAAAAAAATAAAAAAATTAATAAAACCCTCATAAACTTTTACAGATGCACAATTGAGAGCATCCTGTCGGGCTGTATCACCGCCTGGTACGGCAACTGCACCGCCCACAACCGCAGGGCTCTCCAGAGGGTGGTGCAGTCTGCACAACATATCACCGGCGGCAAACTACCTGCCCTCCAGGACACTTACAACACCCGATGTCACAGGAAGGCCAAAAAGATAATCAAGGACAACTACCACCTGAGCAACTGCCTGTTCACCCCACTATCATCCAAAAGGCGAGGTCAGTACAGGTGCATCAAAGCTGAGACCAAGAGACTGAAAAACAGCTTCTATCTCAAGGCCATCCGACTGTTAAACAGCCATCACTAGCACAGAGAGGCTGCTGCCTACATTCAGACTTGAAAATCACTGGCCACTTTAATAAATGGAACACTAGTCACTTTAATAATGCTACTTTAATAATGTTTACATATCTTGCATTACCCCTCTCATATGTATATAATGTATTCTATACTATCTATTGCATCTTAGCCTATGCCTCTCTGACAATGTCATTGCTCATCCATATATTTATTAATTCTTATTCCATTCCTTACTTAGATTTGTGTGTATTAGGTATTTGTTGTGGAATTGTTAGATATTGCTTGCTAGATATCGCTGCACTGTCGGAACTAGAAGCACAAGCATTTCGCTACACTCGCAATAACATCTGCTAACCATGTGTATGTGACCAATACATTTGATTTGATTTCAGGCAAACGTCTTCACTTTAACATATTGTTTCTACCCCAAGTTCCACGGTGTTCACGGGTGTCAAGAATGTTGTGTCCTCCATATTTTAGCTGAATAAAAATAGTCCCTTCTCCACAGTCAGACACACTTTTTTTTTGAGAATAGTGGAAATATAAAAGGCATGAAAAAAATAAACAAATTCTCCCAGTCCACAAGGTGGCATTCCGCCCCTTCAGATGGCACTTTACGGGAGACTAGCTGTCTGTGTCAACCAATGGTGCACATCCACAGTGTTGCCCTGGATTATGCCAACAGTGACGTCGGGGTACAGGCTACAATTTGCTTATTTGATTTTTATGTTAGAGGCCCCGGACGGCTGGTATAGAAGGGGTGGGACTTTGCATCCCTTTTTAGACCTGCATGCCCTAAACAAGCACATCAGGGTCTTCAAATTCAGAATGTTCACAAACAGCCAAACAGCCGGTTGTTAAAGTCAGATTGGGTCATCTCCATCGACCTAAAGGACGCATACTTTCAAGTGGCCATATATCCCCCTCACAGGAAGTTACTGAGGTTCCATTTCGAGACTTGTAGCCTATGAGTTCTGGTTTTCCATTTCAGGCTTTCCCTCTCGCCTCACACTCTCACTAAAGTTATCTGGGGTCTCCCAGATATGGGAAATGTTCTGGGTGCTCTGTTAGGAATGGATACTCTCACCCGCCAGTGGAATCTAACCCTCCTTTACGCGTGGACCTGATTCAGCCCATGCTGGAATGGTGTGTCGGGAGGGTGCGTTGTTGATCCTGGTGGCACCCTGTTGGCCCAAACGACCTTGGTTTGCAGAGATCATGTGCCTTTTAGGCGGGGACCTGTGGCAACTCCCGTTGCACAGGGATCTGTTGTGCCAGGCACTCGGGCAGGTGTAGCATCTGCAGCTGGAGATTTGGAGTATGTGGGCTTGGCCCCTGAAAGGTCCAGTCTGATGGCAAGGGGTTTACCTCTGAACGTTATTGCTACTATACAGTCCGTAAGGGCACCCTCCACGAGAGGGTTGTATGGGTATAAGTGGCGGGCGTTCGAGCTTTGGTGCCAAAATAAAGGAATTGTTCGTTTTCATAGCTCTCTGGTGGATATTGTAATGCTCCTACAGGGGCTTTTCGAGCAGGGCCATTCATTCTCCACCCTGTAGGTGTATATGGCAGCTATTTCAACGTGTCATGTGGGAATTGATGATGCCAATCCAGGGGCTCATCCCCTGGCTGTGCAGTTTTCAAAAGGTATGCGCCATCTCAGGCCGGTTTCTAAACCTACTGCACCCACTTGAGATTTGGCTTTGGATGTGCTGTGTGAGGCCCGCTTTGAACCGATGGAGTCTGTGGATTTGAAGATCCTCTCTTACAAGACCACCCTGCTCGTGGCTTTGGCCTCAGCTAAAAGTGTGGGAGATCTCCACGCGTTATCCGTTCACCCCTCAAGTATGAAGTTCGCCCTTGGCGACTCTAAGTTGACATTGCGTCCTAAAGCTTTTTAGCTTTTTCCCTTTTCGCTTCCTTGGTTTGCTTCTGAGGAGCAGCGGAGGGGGGGTTACATGCTGTGTGTCTGGTAAGAGCGTTACACATGTACATTGAGCGGACCAGGGCTGGTTTCCAATAGTGATGGAATTTAGGCTTAGGAGTGTTTTAATGATGCATCTGAAAGTAACGGCCGAAGATGTCACACCCGTTTCCCAAAACACCACGCAGTGCACTCATTACAAACTTAAACTTAACTGTGTTGGCAGGAGCTGTCCCGTGCTGAAAATTATTCCAGAATATACACTGCTCAAAAAAATAAAGGGAACACTAAAATAACACATCCTAGATCTGAATGAATGAAATAATCTTATGAAATACTTGTTTCTTTACATAGTTGAATGTGCTGACAACAAAATCACACAAAAATTATCAATGGAAATCAAATTTATCAACCCATGGAGGTCTGGATTTGGAGTCACCCTCAAAATTAAAGTGGAAAACCACACTACAGGCTGATCCAACTTTGATGTAATGTCCTTAAAACAAGTCAAAATGAGGCTCAGTAGTGTATGTGGCCTCCACGTGCCTGTATGACCTCCCTACAACGCCTGGGCATGCTCCTGATGAGGTGGCGGATGGTCTCCTGAGGGATCTCCTCCCAGACCTGGACTAAAGCATCCGCCAACTCCTGGACAGTCTGTGGTGCAACGTGGCGTTGGTGGATGGAGCGAGACATGATGTCCCAGATGTGCTCAATTGGATTCAGGTCTGGGGAACGGGCGGGCCAGTCCATAGCATCAATGCCTTCCTCTTGCAGGAACTGCTGACACACTCCAGCCACATGAGGTCTAGCATTGTCTTGCATTAGGAGGAACCCAGGGCCAACCGCACCAGCATATGGTCTCACAAGGGGTCTGAGGATCTCATCTCGGTACCTAATGGCAGTCAGGCTACCTCTGGCGAGCACATGGAGGGCTGTGCGGCCCCCCAAAGAAATGCCACCCCACACCATGACTGACCCACCGCCAAACCGGTCATGCTGGAGGATGTTGCAGGCAGCAGAACGTTCTCCACGGCGTCTCCAGACTCCGTCACGTCTGTCACATGCTCAGTGTGAACCTGCTTTCATCTGTGAAGAGCACAGGGCGTCTCTGGCAAATGCCAAACGTCCTGCACGGTGTTGGGCTATAAGCACAACCCCCACCTGTGGACGTCGGGCCCTCATACCAACCTCATGGAGTCTGTTTCTGACCGTTTGAACAGACATATGCACATTTGTGGCCTGCTGGAGGTCATTTTGCAGGCTCTGGCAGTGCTCCTCCTGCTCCTCCTTGCACAAAGGCGGAGGTAGCAGTCCTGCTGCTGGGTTGTTGCCCTCCTACAGCCTCCTCCACGTCTCCTGATGTACTGGCCTGTCTCCTGGTAGCGCCTCCATGCTCTGGACACTACGCTGACAGACACAGCAAACCTTCTTGCCATAGCTCGCATTGATGTGCCATCCTGGATGAGCTGCACTACCTGAGCCACTGCACTACCTGAGCCACTTGTGTGGGTTGTAGACTCCGTCTCATGCTACCACTAGAGTGAAAGCACCGCCAGCATTCAAAAGTGACCAAAACATCAGCCAGGAAGCATAGGAACTGAGAAGTGGTCTGTGGTCACCACCTGCAGAACCATTTCTTTATTAGGGGTGTCTTGCTAATTGCCTATAATTTCCACCTGTTGTCTATTCCATTTGCACAACAGCATGTGAAATTTATTGTCAATCAGTGTTGCTTCCTAAGTGGACAGTTTGATTTCACAGAAGTGTGATTGACTTGGAGTTACATTGTGTTGTTTAAGTGTTCCCTTTTTTTTTTTAGCAGTGTATATAGTAGATAGGCTAAAGAGTGAAGAAATGTTCTGTAGCCTAATATGTATTTAAGTGTTTGTATTATGTTTGCCATGTGTTATGTATTCTAAGTGTTTTCTTGTGCTATTTGTATGCAATGTTGGATTATGTAAATTCTGCATTACTTCAGTTTGTGTAAACTGTGAGCAAGAATGAATAAAGCCAAAGACAAAGTCACTCGTTCTTGGTGCTCCTTTAGTAAAGTTAGATCAAAGCTGAATCAATGTCTGCAAGATCACATTATGATTAATTAGTATTTTACATAACAGAACCAAATATAATACTGTATGTACCAAACTTTTGACTGGTAGTGTATATGGTGCTCCATCACCTAATTTTTTTTTACTACACCACTGGAATTGAAGCAATCGCATGCACACATAGGAGGTCCCATGAAAAAAAAACGTGCCCCCCCCCAAATGCTCATCCAACTGATTTGTTCCGGCCCTGTGTAGCCTAATGACAGGCAAGAATTGAGCTTCAAGTAGGACTACAGATAAATAATTAGGCTAGACTACACATTAAGCAATGTTGCCATAGACCTAATATGTTAATCTTTAGGTTATTGGTTAAGCTATAGTGAAATGCGTGAGCTTCAGATAATAGTAGCCTATAGGCCTAATAGATACGAATATTGAAGCGGCTCAGATGTAGCCTAATGGCTTAATACTAGGTAGATGAATCGATTGCACATGTGAAAGTGATGTCAATATGTAGCCTAATTTATTGATTATATAATCTCCGGTTTCATAAAAAAAAAATCCTTACTTCACTTGTTAAAACATTGCAAACTTTTTAGGAAATCTTCATTCTATGTTTAGCTGAGATTTTCTGTGTGTAAATGTCACGGATTCTGCCGAGACTGCCCTTCCTTCTGGCTCGGGCAGGCTTCGGCGTTCGTCGTCACCGGAGTACTAGCTGCTGCCGCTCTATGTTATATGTTTCTATGTTCACTTAATTGTTGTCTGTTGTTGCACACCTGTTCCCCATTATGTTAGTTTGTCTGCCTATTTAACCTGTTCACGTCCACTGTTTGGTGTTCGTGTTTATTGTATGGTACGAGTGTCATTATTGTGAGCGGGTTTTGCTCCTCCTTTGATGTTTTGGAGGATTTTCCTTGTATTTCTTTACTACTCAGTCACCGCTTCGCCATCTGGGTCCAGTGGGATTCGGCTCTCGCTCCCGAGGGCTTATGACGGAACACCTGCCGGGTGCCAGGGATTTCTCCTCCAGGTCGAGCTGTACCCGGCCACCATTCACCCGGCGCCCTCGGGATACGAGAGCGTGTCCGCCCTCATCTCCTGTCTATCGGGGAAGGCGCTGGAATGGGCCAACGCCGAGTGGGGAGGAATAGACTCACACGTCACCCTCCTCTGGTCATCCTGGCATCGGTCGGACAGTGACCTGTCTTAGTGGGAAGTACTGGTGGCCCACCTTAGCCAAGGACGTGAGGGTTTATGTTTCCTCCTGCTCGGTGTGCGCCCAGTGTAAGGGTGCTAGACACCTGCCTAGAGGGAAATTACAACCCCTACCCGTTCCACAACGACCGTGGTCCCACCTATCGGTGGATTTTATGACCGATCTTCCTCCCTCAAGGGGCAACACAACCATCCTGGTCGTTGTGGAGCGGTTTTCTAAATCCTGTCGCCTCCTTCCTCTGTCCGGACTCCCTACGGCCCTACAAACTGCCGAGGCACTGTTTACACACGTCTTCCGGCACTACGGGGTGCCTGAGGATATAGCGTCTGATCGGGGTCCCCAGTTCACCTCAAGGGTGTGGAGGGCGTTCATGGAACGGTTGGGGATCTCGGTTAGCCTTACCTCAGGTTTTCACCCCGAGAGTAACGGGCAGGTGGAGAGAATTAACCAGGAGGTGGGTAGGTTTCTGAGGTCGTATTGCCAGGACCGGCGAGGGGAGTGGTCGGTTTTCCTACCCTGGGCAGAGATGGCTATAAACTCCAACCGCCACTCCTCAACTGACCTCACACGATTCCAGTGTGTGTTAGGTTATCAGCCGGCCCTGGTACCGTGGCATCAGAGCCAGATCGAGGTACCTGCGGTGGGCGAGTGGGTTTGGCGCTCGCAGGACACCTGGGACGCTACACATGAACGCCTGCAGCGGGCCAGCAGGCGTCAGAAGGCGAGCACTGACCGCTACCGCAGTGAAGCTCCGGTGTATGCACCGGGGGACCGGGTCTGGCTCTCGACCCGAAACCTGCCCCTTCGCCTGCCCTGCCGGAAGTTGGGTAGGCGGTTTGTGGGCCCATTTAAAGTCCTGAGGAGATTGAACGAGGTACTGTATGTTATAGGTTATAACTTCCTGTTAATTATCGTATTAACCCCTCGTTCCATGTGTCTCTCCTCAGGCCGGTGGTAGCTGGTCCACTCCAGGAATCTGAGATACGGGAGGGTCGTCCGCCCCCACTGGACATCGAGGGGGCACCGGCGTACTCGGTCCGTTCCATCCTGGATTCGAGGCGTCGGGTGGGGGGCCTGCAGTATCTCGTGGAGTGGGAGGGGTACGGTCCGGAGGAGCGGTGCTGAGTTCCTAGGAGGGATATCCTCGATCAAATCAAATCAAATCAAATCAAATTTTATTGGTCACATACGCCGAATACAACAGGTGCAGACATTACAGTGAAATGCTTACTTACAGCCCTTAACCAACAGTGCATTTATTTTAAACAAAAAAAGTAAGAATAAAACAACAACAAAAAAAGTGTTGAGAAAAAAAGAGCAGAAGTAAAATAAAGTGACAGTAGGGAGGCTATATATACAGGGGGGTACCGTTGCAGAGTCAATGTGCGGGGGCACCGGCTAGTTGAGGTAGTTGAGGTAATATGTACATGTGGGTAGAGTTAAAGTGACTATGCATAAATACTTAACAGAGTAGCAGCAGCTAAAAAATTATGGGGTGGGGGGGCAGTGCAAATAGTCCGGGTAGCCATGATTAGCTGTTCAGGAGTCTTATGGCTTGGGGGTAGAAGCTGTTGAGAAGTCTTTTGGACCTAGACTTGGCACTCCGGTACCGCTTGCCGTGCGGTAGCAGAGAGAACAGTCTATGACTAGGGTGGCTGGAGTCTTTGACAATTTTGAGGTCCTTCCTCTGACACCGCCTGGTATAGAGGTCCTGGATGGCAGGAAGCTTTGCCCCAGTGATGTACTGGGCCGTACGCACTACCCTCTGTAGTGCCTTGCGGTCAGAGGCCAAGCAGTTGCCATACCAGGCGGTGATGCAACCAGTCAGGATGCTCTCGATGGTGCAGCTGTATAATTTTTTGAGGATCTGAGGACCCATGCCAAATCTTTTTAGTCTCCTGAGGGGGAATAGGCTTTGTCGTGCCCTCTTCACGACTGTCTTGGTGTGTTTGGACCATGATAGTTCGTTGGTGATGTGGACACCAAGGAACTTGAAGAACCATCCCACTCGCTCCGCGCCGCGTCCTCCTGGCTGTCACGGATTCTGCTGAGACTGCCCTTCCTTCTGGCTCGGGCAGGCGTCGGCGTTCGTCGTCACCGGAGTACTAGCTGCTGCCGCTCTATGTTATATGTTTCTATGTTCACTTGATTGTTGTCTGTTGTTGCACACCTGTTCCCCATTATGTTAGTTTGTCTGTCTATTTAACCTGTTCACGTCCACTGTTTGGTGTGCGTGTTTATTGTATGGTACTAGTGTCATTATTGTGAGCGGGTTTTGCTCCTCCTTTGTTGTTTTTCTTGTATTTCTTTACTACTCAGTAAAGTGGTTCTTCATCTCATTCTGTGTCCTGCGCTTGACTCTGGCCTACCGCATTCCACCGACATTCGTGACAGTAAATTGACGCGGGAGGGCAAACGGTGATCTAATGAAGCACTTAGCTGTTCCACAAGTGGTCTGAGACAGGCATTAGATTACAAGCGTTTTCAAGTGCAACGTTAATAAAGACGGTTTTGGGAAATGGCTCGGAAATTTTAAGATGCTCTTATGAAGGTCCTAACAATGAATTTAGAATTAAGATGCTTTTGGGGTGTCTGTTTGTGTGACCAACTTGTTGTCTGTTTTGCTAAGCAGCGTCTCTCCCACTGGATTGTGGAGGCTATTTCTCTGGCATATGACAGCAAAAGGCAGGGATTGTGTACGTGCCCACTCCACCATGTGTCTGGCGGCATCTTGTTGTGTAGAGGGTTGCCTGTTGGAGTTATTTGTGCTGCACCGAGTTGGGCAACACCACACTTGTGAGGTTTTATTGCTTGGATTTCACTGCCCCTAGTGTAGCCCACAGTGTGCTTACGACTGGGGCAGGAGAGGGTCATTAGGCACCGCACAGATTGCGTAATACCAGGTACCAACCTGTTGGGTTGGAACTCTGTGTGGTCTGACTTGGGCCATTTCATTTGGTGTCCACTGGGGTCGGCTTAGGGCTTGATTTCATGTCCCCATAGCTGTTGTACCGAGTTGATCTACTGAAAGGGAACGTACAGATATTACTATAACTACTGTTCCATGAAGGAGGAAAACGAGGCACAACACCTGTTTGGCCCCGTGCCGCCCAGTTCTGGCCTCGGTGAAGAGTGGTACTGAATTGAAGGAATGAATCAGTGCCTCAGGTTTATCACCTGTGGAGGGTGGGGCTTCCGGTGAGGCAGTAGAGGGTGCTAGTACGCGAACTCCCCCATAGCTGTGTTGTACCTTGTTTCCCTCTTTCAGGGAACAGTAGTATGTTTTTTTCCCCTACTTAGTATTACACTAGAAAATCTAAATGCCAAAGAAGTGGACCACAAGGTTATTCTTTGTGAGTCAGTTCATAAGCTACTGATATTTGTCATATAAATCCATTCATAAGCAGGATTTAAATGAGTCAGAATTGGGATGATAAAGTGCACAGTCATTCCTGGAACTATACCACTATGTCCCTAATCCCCTTTTTAAGCACATATTTTTGCTCAAAGGTTGGACTGCCAAAAGCATTTTGGTCTGTTCTCACATACAGTATACTTACTGTACAGTATGGCTACAGATACTGTAAAAGGTCTCCATGCCAAAACCCAACATGATCACTATTTAAAAATCAGAGTTTATTTTTGTTTGGCATGAACACATTTTATGGATTAATCGTAGGTCAAAAATGATCAGGCGATTCATTGATAACAAACAAAAATAAATCCATGTTTCGCTGCAGTAGAAACGTGCATTATACATATTTTGATTAATCAAAATGAGATTCATAGGGGGAAAAAACATGAACATCCACATGCAAATGAAAGTGTTACAATTGTATTGATTGATTCCAGCATACCATCTTTCCATGCAGTTTTTTCTTACAAATGCAATGTAAGGATAGAACAAGCTGATAAAAGTAAGGTAACAATGTGCAGAACATAGGAAAGACTCAATAGATGGGATAGCTGACAACATCACGAAAACGATGTGCGCGCTTCCATGGGGAAGAAGTCAGCGTGTTGTTGTGATTCTGGATGGCCAGATTGTTAGAAAGAATTACAAGAAACTGCCATGTGGGGCTTGTTATTGATACCATGTCTTGTTTTGAGGTGTTTTGACTGATGTCATGTCAATGCTCATATGGCTAAATTTAGCTAACTAGCCAACCAACAACTGTAGCGATGTATTTGAGAGACAACAAGTTCTCATTGTGCAAATGTATTTATGTTTTCAAGAGACTAAATATAGTTTAGATGTTGTCAACAATCCAAGTCAACCCTGTCTGTTTTGTCCCATGGTTGCACGGGCGTCGGTTTGTTGCTAAACAACCAACCCCTCTATTACTGTGCCACAATAAATTAAATGTGTACAGTATAATATGTTTAAGGTCAGGTTACCAACTGTATAAAAAGGATGAATATATACAATGCCATTATTTGACATGGAAATCAAAGAAAACGTTCTGTACAAGAGTTGACATCAATGGGTGTACCTCTTTTGCAATGCATCAAGGTATTGTCCACTCACTGTCCTCCAGCAATGTGCTCTTTCAATATATCAGTATTAAATATAGGCTACAGACCCAAACAGGACCGTCATCCTGCACATTCATGTGTCTTTCCCATGTATGAGTTCAGTTAGTTTGAGAAAGTCGGCCTATGGGCTATACGGACCACATTGTATGTATTCAGTCCTGGTGCATCGAAGCCAGGGGACAGACCCCGCTTGTCAAACACATAAAAGTTAAAGAGCTGCCCGTCTTGGGCCTCAAGAGAGACAGAGGCGGTGCTGACCCGCAAGACACAGGGGTACTCTTTCTCAAACACCACCCTGAACACCCTGTCCACCAGGTAGTTCAGCTTTATTGTCCGATATGTCTCTGGGATCAGGTCCTCAATCTGGGGTCCAAACTGCTGCATGATCAGAACCCCATCTGCCCCAGCTTTGATCTCATAGAAGGTGATGTTTCCATAGGTGAAGAAGCCTATGTAAGGGTCTGGATTAGGGGGAGGGATGAGGATCTTCTTGGACTCCCGGAACGCCCTCTCCATGGCGGGTATTATGTGGCTGTAAGCCTTGGCCAACACATCCTGGTTTTGAGGTCTGGTGCCAGCCATCAGCACCACCAGGCCCAGCTTGAGCCTGGGCACCAGTGAGAAGGTGGCTGAGTAGCCGTCTAGGTCTCCGTCTTTACGCACCACCTCGTAGCCCAACTGCTCATTCACCTCCCATGGTGTGCCAGTGCGGTTGGCAAAGTAGTCCTTATCACAGCGGAACAGAGGGGTCAGCATGATCTTCAGGGTGTCGGGCTCCAGGAGCTTGCGATGGTAGGCCCCCAGCAGCATCATAGCCAGCTTGGCAAGGTCAGCGGCAGTGGAGAACATCTGGCCTGAGGGGCGGTACCAGCCCAGGTCATACAAAGGGGCTGGCTGGCCATTGGAGTAGACGCCCACAGCCATTTGGCTGTGGATCCCTGGGGTGATGTCGAAGCCTGTATCCTCCATCCCCAGCCGGTCCAGGATGTTATCATTGATCCAGCGCTGGTAGTCCATGCCCACCACCTTCTCAGCCATGACGTGGGCCAATAAGGAGAAGGCTAGGTTACTGTAGTGGCATCTGCAAAACACAGAGCAGCAGAGTGGGAAGTCATTCTGATAGGGCAGACTGCAGGGTTAATACAGCCCACAGGAGTGATGGAATTAAACACCTGAGCCGTCTATTTACATCCAAATGAGTGTAGCAAATATGTTCCATTATATTACACACAGCAAATATTGACAATGTTAACTGGCACAAGGACACGCACAACATTTGAATTACTATATTGCTCTTCTGATTTAGAGCGATGGGAATGACTAAGGTCTTACTTGGTGCCAGGGTCTGCAACGAGGACATCGTCTTGCAGCAGATTCACTGCAGCCTGTGTTTTCCCCTTCCACAGCAGGTTAGTGGCTCTAAGTCTTCTGGGTAGACCTGCAGTTGACAAAATACAAAATGTTTAGTGTTTACGTCTAAAGAAACTGAAATGGGGTCCTCAACTTTTATTCTATCATGTCATCTGCAGTGTATATCACTGATCATTTCATTTAATGTACAGCAGAAATCCATCAGTATCAAAGTCTGGTCTGAAACATCAAATACTCTCCTCAATGAATTATTGAGTTCAACCTTCATGCCTCAATTATCAAAGTGACATAATCAAATCAAACCTATGTTTGAAAGCAAGGTATTGTATGGTGTCATATTGAAGTAACAGGCTTGGATTTTGTGGTGTAATATGCTAATTAAAATACATACTATTCTGTAGAAGGTGTATGTCACTTCACATTGGCCTGTATATTTGTGTAGATGATACCATTACCAAGGTTTTTTTCAATTCAGAGTGTCAACCATCAATAAGTGTGACTCATCGTCCCTCAGCACTTCACAGGATCTATTTCTGATGATAAGCAGATGCAGTGACAATCTAAACAGTTTCTGTAACATCAGAGGTGTTTACCACCTCAAAAGGAAATCTGGAAACCTGCTTAGAGGTTTAAGGGCTCTGACTAGAGTTTGCAGTTTGGTGGCATTTGAATTAAATCAATTAAAAAGATCATAAACATCACATTAAAGTGGCTTTTTTGGTCATAATATTCTGATACTGTTCAACACTGCAGCTAAGCACATTAGGCACACAACGGGTTTCCCCTCACAGTCGTGTAATGGGTCGGCATGACCTGGTTTCCAATCCCAGGTGGGATGTGGGGATGAGGTCCGTATCTCACCTGAGAGCTGGCTGGCCATCCTGCGCAGGGTGACAGAGGAGGAGCGGATCTGAACCTCTCCACTGTCCAGAAAGATCAGACCGTCTGTCACGTACTTGAGCTCAGAGTCCCGTGACTTGCCCAGAGGGTTTTTAATGGTGAAGTTCTCCACATATTTCTCCAGCGGGTCATCTAGAGAGGCAATCTTCCCATCCTCCCACAGCCTGTATAGCATCAGCGTTGGAAAGATCTTTGAAAGGCTGGCGATCCTGTAGGGCAGGAATCAAACAGGTATGTATTACTACTGTAAATCCCCCAATGCCTGCAAAAAGCTTTTAATGAAATCAACAAACACTATGGCACGCATGCACAAATTAATAGAGTACTATTCTTCTTTTCAGAGGATTAACTTATTGTAACATCCTTTCATTTTCACATGCACTCTCCAAAGCTTTCTACACTCAGGCTTTTGACGTCACATTGTTTTCTCTGCCTCATACCCCAGACATTCTTGCAACACCATCATTTTTAACTCCATTAAATATTTAGGACTAACTTATTCCTTGCCACCCATTCTGAAACTAACTGCAGCTCTTTGGTAAGTGTTGCAGTCATTTCAGTCGCTGTGGTAGCTGACGTGTATAGTGTTGAGTCATCTGCATACATAGACACACTGGCTTTACTCAAAGCCAGTGGCATATCGTTAGTAAAGATTTAAAAAGTAAGGGGCCTAGACATCTGCCCTGGGGAATTCCTGATTCTACCTGGATTTTGTTGGAGAGGCTTCCATTAAAGAACACCCTCTGTGTTCCGTTAGACAGGTAACTCTTTATCCACAATATAACAGGGGGTGTAAAGCCATAACACATACGTTTTTCCAGCAACAGACTATGATCGATAATGTCAAAAGCTGCACTGAATTCTAACAAAACAGACCCCACAATCTTTTTTAAATACATTTCTCTCAGCCAATCATCAGTCATTTGTATAAGTGCTGTGCTTGATGAATGTCCTTCCCTATAAGCATGGTGAAAGTCTGTTGTCAATTTGTTTACTGTAAAATGGCAATTTGGACATTATTTGGAAGGGCACACACTTGTCTACATAAGGTCCCACAGTTGACAGTTTATGTCAGAGCAAAAACCAAGTCATGAGGTCGAAGGAATTGTCTGTAGAGCTCCGAGACAGGATTGTGTTGAGGCACAGATCTGGGGAAGGGTATCAAAACATTTCTGCAGCATTGAAGGTCCCCAAGAACACAGTGGCCTCCATCATCCTTAAATGGAAGAAGTTTGGAGCCACCAAGACTCTTCCTAGAGCTGGCCGCCTGGCCAAACTGAGCAATCAGGGGAGAAGGTCCTTGGTCAGGGAGGTGACCAAGAACCCGATGGTCACTCTGACAGAGCTCCAGAGCTCATACCCAAGAAGACTCGAGGCTGTAATAGCTGCTAAAGGTGCTTCAACAAAGTACTGAGTTAATGGTCTGAATATTTATGTAAATGTGATATTTCAGTTTTATATTTTTTATAAATTTGCACACAATGCTTTGTCATTATGGGGTACTGTGTGTAGATTGATGAGGGGGAAAAAAACCATTTAATCCATTTTAGAAAAAGGCTGTAACGTAACGAAATGTGGAAAAAGTCAAGGGGTCTGAATACATTCCGAATGCACTGTCTCTACCACAAAAGGTTTAAAGGTAGACTCAACGAGATGACATTGCAGGCACAAAGCAAACACATAGGCTGTTTACACAGGCGGCCCAATTTAGATATTTTGCCAATTATTTGCATATCTGATACCTATATGATATTTTCCCTAATGTGTAAACAGCAAGAAAAATATTTTGCACTACGGATTTATACCACCTCCATATTAAGTTTCTATTTTTTTTGCACATGACCTGCCATTACCATGACAACCACCTCAAAAGTTAAAGGATCAGTAACAGGAAATTAACATTGCAAAAAGTACCACATTGTAGCAGCGGGAAGAGCACCCGTTCACATGCACAGATACTCTGTGTGACTGTGTGAGAGCGAAGTCTTGCATCGCACTCATTTAAATATCTTCGGAGCTGTTCGTTGCAGCGTCATCTCACTGAGTCTACCTTTAAGTAAAGCACTAAAGCAAAGTCACATGACTTTAACAGCTCTGAATTCATTTGGTAACAGTATATAAAAGTTGTTTTATTTTTACTTTATTTTTTATTTTTTAATATTTTTTTCATTTTTTATTTTTTATTTTGTTTTTTATTTTGTTTTTTTTTGTTAAAAATAAATGCACTGTTGGTTAAGGGCTATAAGTAAGCATTTCACTGTAATGTCTGCACCTGTTGTATTCGGCGCATGTGACCAATACAATTTGATTTGATTTGATTTGATTTGATTTGTAATGGTCACTCTAACTCTAAATTGACGTGTGACATCAATCCCTCTATCAAGAGCAGCAAGAAAGCTGCGACTGATAGGACATTCACATGCTCAGAGCACATAGTACGTCATACAATGTAATAGCGTTCTGATTGCAAGCTAATGCAATCGGACAATGGAATAACACGCATGTCCCCAAATCGAGAAATTAATAAGAAAGGGCTAAGGGTGGTTATCATTAATGACCATGACACCAAAATTACAAGCTTCGAACTCTGTGGGAACCTTAAACATCTGGTGGTTTGGGTCATAAACAGACCTGTCTTGGTCATCACCCTGGAGGGCCCAAAGAGCCCTGAGATCTCTGCTGCTCCTTACCTATAGATGGTGTACTCATTGGGTGGAGCTGAGAGTGGGTCACTTCCGTTCCTCTTGCCAAAGTTACCAGTCCACAGAACGGTGTCATTGAAAATCACAATGGCCGACAAAGAGGGAAGACTGGCAGGGTTGACACTATGGCGCAGCAGTGTGTCCACCTGAGTGAGAACATAACACTTATCAGCATTTATATTGACTACTATAGCTGTAAACAGTACAACACAGAAGTTCTTACTGAGAAACAAATTGATTCACAGACCCTCCCTCAAGGTTGTGCTGTAGTTTCAGTAAACAAGAAGTTCAAAAGTTACCCTGGGTCTTGAAGACTTGAAGGCACTCTGTGGACAAAAATAGCCTGCTTCCAATTGATTTGTTGTGATGGAGGTGCATTTACTGTCAAGGCTTGGCAGATGCTGAATGAACTGTCATTATTCTTAACTCTCACAGGAAATAGGCAGATGGAATGACTTTATACAATGGACACTGTTAGAATGACAATCTATCTTATAAATTTATGTCACTCTGTTTTTACGAGGGCCAAAGCAGTTATGTCTTACTGTATGCAGTGATATTCGGTTCTGTATAAAAGATACAAGGATTTCCAATGTGTTTTTGTCATTCTGAGGACATTGTTAATAGGATTCCAATGGGAATTTCAACACTCATCCATAACAGACCGCTGCTTGTATGGATATGTGCTGGGACTGGTAGGACTGCTCTCCTCTCCTCTCTGTTTTGTCGAATGCCCTTCATTGTCTAATTGATGTTAATGCAGGAACGGGTCACGTTCAACTCAGTTGCCAGAGGCTTCTTTATCAAACATACTTTCTTTATCAAACATATTTATCTGCATGGTAATACATCCCCTCTGGGGGAGTGTGTCCAGGCAATTGTTATAAAGCATTATCACTAACACATGTTCCCTGTTCTTAGTTGGACATGAGCAGAATGTGCATAGTCTGGATGGCCCAAGGGAGCTCTTACCTTCTCCAGTGCCTCTTTCAGGGTAGGGATAGGGTGTTCCAGGGGGAGAGGCTCAGGGAAGCGTGGGCACATCCGTTCTGATTTGGCATTGCCTCCCATGCCTTCATCTGGCAGAGAGACAGAGAGAGATATAGGAAGAAGGGGAAATTAAGCAACGGGAAAGAAGTTGGGTGTTTATTGATATTCACACTTGATATTGCTGCACTAATATGTATGACATGACAAGGAGACGAACACAATGTGCCATAATGGACTTGCACAGGACTTCATTAATCACCTGAGTTCCCATGTCTGTAGGCTACCACAAACGATCCAATTTGCACACAAACACATACAGTCATAAAGGTGATTCATTCTGAACGCACTGTGAATTTTGAATGAGCAGTTAAAGGAGACTTTAATTTAACTAACTAAACAGGATTAGATCTAGCCTGTATAGTTCCTAGAGTTACTATAGTAAATAGGCCCATAGGCACACCTTATGTTCATGAATTCAGATCCATTATCAGATCATACAGGCATGGTGTGCTACAGAAAATAATAAATGTGTAAGAAGCAGCACTTCAGTTAAGGAATGCAACTAAAGCCTCTGTAGCTCAATTGGTAGAGCATGGCGCTTGTAACGCCAGGGTAGTGGGTTCGATCCCCAGGACCACCCATACGTAAAAATGTATGCACACATGACTGTAAGTTGCTTTGGATAAAAGTGTCTGCTAAATGGCATATTATTGTTATTATTAAAGCCTATGGGTAAAGATGACTACTAAATTTGGAAAATAAAACCATTGACTACAGTTTATATTTCCCTATAATATTTAATTTCTCAAATGGTTGCAACAGAAACATTTAGCAAATAAGAACTTAAGGGGAAAGTACAGTAGCATCTCTCACTGTTGTCAGAAATAGGTGGACAATTTAAAAACACTTTCAGCACTACAGTAGGTTGCTTCACTGTGAGCACTGTTGTGGGAAATTATTTGATGAATTATTTCCTGTATTTGATTTTGTTATCTGCTGTAACGTTGATTATGAATAATATGTAATAAAAATAATTACATGAGCGGAGAGATGCTGACAGAGGCATTCCCCTCATTTGGGGAAACCAGAGTTAACCATTTATTTTAAGTACCCTGTTAAAACCCCATGCTAACATAGTGTTAATGCCATGTTTGGTTAGGTAATTTTCTCCTGTTAGTCTATAATTATCTGTTATAACTGACTACTGATGATCATTTTACTTCTTAAACAGACCTTTGACCCGTTTAAGTGCTGATGTTATACTTTCTTGTAATCTCTGCCGACAGTGGCTAAGCCCAATGTCTGAGTTGGAGTCTTTAAGAAGATTTAGTGACCTTGTTGACAGAACAGTTGTCTGCCGATAGTGGAGGCCAGTTAGAAATTTTTCTGTGATCTAATGCTGGATGTTGTCTCCCTGTTGCAACTTGTATCAAACCAGAATGATTTTGATTGACTTCATCCACGACTGCTCTTCTCTTTTATTCACCTGAAAATCCCTATTACAAGCACTGTCTGTCTTTAGCATTCTAATCCATTGACCACCCACAGAAAACAGCTAATAGGATTTCACAATCACACCTCAGACAACTGGCAATGACTTGCTGGGAAGCACTTCAATGTTTCCTCATGTGGCTCCCAGGCAAATAAATCCATTCTGAAGGGAGAACTGCCATGTGTTGGAACTTTTCTCAATTTCCCTAAAACAAATTGACTTTCTACCTCATTTCTAGAGCTTTCTTTGTGTGCAAAATCTCCTATTGCTCAATGAAGTTCTGGATCCATGCGTGTTAATAGAAGAGATGAAGAGATGCTAGAAAGAGGAACAGAACCGGATTGAGGAGCTCCACCCTCTCTCTTTGCAAGTTACGTGTGAAATATCTTATCCTACACATCCCATTCCTTCCCGACAGATTCTATGGTACCAGTTATGTTTATGTAGATCTGTCCACGAGAGATTACATGTAAAGATACTTTTACCAGTAATTATAAGCTCTGAGTAATCTTAACCCATTTACCTCAGACACAATGTAACAAAACCACAAGAGATTAACAGGCTGAAATGTTTAGAGTGAATTGATGCTGTTCACTGCATAGTATGTTGAATTGCTTCATGTCCTGTCATTATTTTCAGTTTGGTACTAATGTTTTCATGGACAAGGTTGAATGCAGGGAGTGAGCCTTACCTGGCAGTAACTTTGGCAGCTGGTACTGCCAGAGGAAACATCCTGTCATGACCAGGGAGAGCAACAGGAAGAACACCATGCCCAGCTGAGTCCATTTCACCTTCATCTTCTTGGTCTTGGTGAGCCCCTCAATAGCAGCAGCAGGGGCAGGCTGAAACACGCGCGCGCGCACACACACACACACGATTAGGGATGGGCCTCTAGAATGCTAAGAGATCAACAGGAATGAGGGGTTTGATAATGTGGCATATGTCATTTTAGAGCATTATTGAGCTAAAATGCTGAATTACAGTACATACATTACTTAGATAACAATCACAATCAAGACTACTTACCACTTGACAAGGATGCATTAAGGGCAGGCAGAAGATAATACAACTCTCTCTCTCTCACTGACTAAGCATCTGAACAATCCACTCAGCGCCATGGACCACCAACTCCCAAACTCCAATAGTGGTTGATGTTCTTCCCTGAAGGTTTCACTGTACAGGGTTATGGCACAGACAAGGCTTCCCATTCCCACATCTCCTCACTGGCTGTGCCATAATCCTGGCCATCAGCACTCCTCTGACAATTAAATTTCCTCTCTGACAACCATGGGCCTCTGACATCATAATCCCCAGATTTACTCCACTAAAGCCCATCCGAGCGGGAGGGGAAATCTTAATCTCTAATCCCCCATGAATCAATTCACTTCAGTCCAGTTTCCACCACTGCTGGGACCTAGCAAGTAGTCCCGGCTGAAAAACATAGCGTCTACTCAACCCTTACAGGAGGAGGGTATGTTTGCCTCATGAGGCACCTTAGCGGGAACATGAGTTGACAAGGGAAGTCACATAGGCACACCGAGTTAGAGCGCTCCAGTGGATTAAGATGTTAAGAGAAGGACACTGACTGAGACAGTTTAGGAAGGAATACAACTTCACTCTCTCTATTCCATAGCTAACAGTCACACAACACACACACTGTACACATAGGCTGCATCCTGTACAGTACAACTATGCATAGTGTATGGGTGTATGTTCCATGGCTATGATTCATTCATTGATTAATTGATCTCTTTGTGTGGCTCAGGCCTAAGGTCATTGTATCAGGTGTCAGTGGGTCGATCGTGGGCCTGAGCCTGCTGGGGGCGAACAGGGAGTTCCTAGGATTACTGTCAGGCTTGGCTGCAGGGAGCGGTAACCACCACTATATAAAGACTAAATACAGACACCTTGCTCTAGGAAATGAATGGAGCATGTGTTTGCATTAGATTTAGCTCAATAATCAATAAAATAATTAATGTTTTTGTAATCAATTAGGAATGGTTGTATCTTTTTACATTTCTTTATTATTTAAAAACATTTTAAATGTTTAAACAGGGATTGGCTGTTTTCATTAAATAGATAATTGTGTTTTGATTAAACAGGGAATGGGCTTCTCAAGGTTCAGAAAAAAAGTAGAACTTACATAACTTATCTTACTCAGCGATTACCATCTCTCATAGATATTACTCAAGTTTCATCACATTTTATGTCAATCATTTAATCTTTCTATATTCAGCTAGAATGATAGCTGTTTTATTAGCTGTGGAAGGCTGTGAACTATTGTAGGCCCAGTAATGTATTCTGATATACATAGGACTAATGATGCTACAGAAAGAGACAACGTGTGAAAGTAAGATGGAGTTGATCCTGATTGCATAACCAGCTGATGGCTGTGGAACACTCAGCTGTCCCATTTGGACGGAGTCAGGAGATGTGGTGAGTAATCGGCGCAGAATCAGATAAGCTCCAGCGCAGACATACAAATGACCTGCAGTCTCCCACTAAGGAAGTGTGTGTGTAGTGTTGTATATAAGCCTTTACCTGCTGTGGCTGAACTCCATCCAAAGATGTCTCTCTCAGCACTTTGCTGCCTGTCTTCCCCATGACTCATGAGCACATTCTGAAACATGAAAAGACGTCTACATCAGACAGGAATTTTTTTTCTCGCTTTAGCAGAGAGATGTACCGAAAATACATCACTATAGGTTTAATATCTGTATGATATAAGTATATTAATAGAGGTGTATGGCAAGACATCTAGAGGATCATTTTTTATAAATCATTCAAGACATCCAATAAAAAACACTTGCAGATAGTCAATAGCAAACTGGGCGGATGGAATATCAAACAAATAGATGAACACATCAAATAAGATAGTAAGGCAGGCCTTATATAAGTGAACTATGAAGCCATCTCGTCTAGACTTCCTTTTTTTCTGAAAGTGTGAAGAGTGCAGGTGTGCAGTCTGGCACAAGAAGGTTATAATTAAAGCTGACTAAGTCACTCCTGAAATTACACCAAGCTGTCAAGCATAAAGAAATAACTAAACTGGTGTCTCAGCATAGAACAGCTCCCACCATAGATAAACACCCCTGTTGGTAGTAATGCAATTCACAGGTTTCCTGATGACGCCGTAGGCCGACACCTCCTTCATCCATTTCCTCTTATGGCCTTGGATTGTCTTCTTAATAATATAATATGCCGTTTAGCAGACGCTTTTATCCAAAGCAACTTACAGTCATGTGTGCATACATTTTTACGTATGGGTGGTCCCGGGGATCGAACCCACTACCCTGGCGTTACAAGTGCCATGCTCTACCAATTGAGCTACAGAGGACCACATGAAGCCATTGAGACCATTTATCTGAGGTAAAGCTGGTAAATTGCATGCTTGAGTGCTAGCCAGCAGCACTATTATTTTCAAGCTAATATTTTAAAGTGGAACTCAGGGCTCACAAGAATTCAACAACATTATGACTTTGAGGTACATGTCAAATGACATAATATAGCTTCATGTATTGGGTGATTGGGTGATATTGTCATTGTGTGTTAGACAAAACTATGTTTTTCCAACCCTGGATATGGACAGTTCGAGATTCTTAATTAATTTGCGAAACAAGCTTGCAACCTTTTGTACGTTAATATTTGTTGAATCCTGTAAATTATGTTGACCTGTTTAAGATGCATGGTCTTCAAAGGTTACAAAAGCCAGGTTACTTCCTGTTTGCCTCACACATCAACGACGTTGAGGTGGGCTGGGGTGATTCACATTGGAATAGATTAGGTTACATGCGCAAACAAAGGGCTTTTGGTACATCTTGTGCTTGCCAATAAAACACATAGCCTACTGCACTAAACAGTTGAAATCTTTTGCATATTGACTTGTCTCCCATTCTTGTTGATTCTGTTGATCCAAATCCTGTTGATGGCCAATATTGGTTTACTTATACTGTCCAGGCGTTGCTAGAAATGTTTTCCCCTCCAATGCTTTTAGTCAGCAGTATTAAGGTGTCCAATCATTTATCCCTTAGATGTTCTCAGCTCATATCCAAAGGGATAATTTCTTGCAGATCTGGTTTAGTTATAGTTGCATAATGTTTATGCAAATTATAATGCAGGCAGGTTTGGCAGCAGCCAAGTTACAGTATATGATATAATAATATAATAATAATAATAATAATTTCACCTTTATTTAACCAGGTAAGCCAGTTGAGAACAAGTTCTCATTTACAACTGCGACCTGGCCAAGATAAAGCAAAGCAGTGCGATAAAAAACAACAACACAGAGTTACATATGGGGTAAACAAAACATAAAGTCAAAAATACAACATAATATATATATATATATACAGTGTGTGCAAATGTAGCAAGTTATGTGGTCCTCTGTAGCTCAATTGATAGAGCATGGCGCTTGTAACGCCAGGGTAGTCGGGTCGATCCCCAGGACCACCCATACGTAAAAACGTTTGTACACATGACTGTAAGTCGCTTTGGATAAAAGTGTCTGCTAAATGGCATATTATTATGGAGGTAAGGCAATAAATAGGCCATAGTGCAAAATAATTACAATTTAGTATTAACACTGGAATGATAGATGTGCAAGAGATTATGTACAAATAGAGATACTGGGGTGCAAAATAAATAACAATATGGGGATGAGGTAGTTGGGTGGGCTAATTTCAGATGGGCTGTGTACAGGTGCAGTGATCGGTAAGGTGCTCTGACAACTGATGCTTAAAGTTAGTGAGGGAGATAAGCGTCAGACATTTTTGCAGTTCGTTCCAGTCATTAATGTAACATCAACAACATCATGTTTTCAACAACAATAATAAACAAACATTTTAAAAGAATAAATTCAGATTTAAAAGTAACATTTCAGATACTGTCGTTTATTTGACTGATGTCATTCACAAATCATGCTTTGCATTCAAAGTGAATATAACTGAGTAAAGCACTGCTCACTGAGAAGCTTAGACCTACTCCTACAAGAAAATATGATAAACGGGACATGTGCACGCCATCTCACATAATCTTATTCATGCTCTTGAAAAGATGAGCCCATTAAGGAGCACATGCAGAAGCCATGTGAAGGGATGTTTACAAAGGAATGCTAAGCATTTTCTCTTCTGCTGCCAAGTGTTTTGATGTACCCACTAATAATAACTATGAATTCATACTATAGTAATGCCAGTGATGTCTTATTAACCATCTATAACTGAGTCACTGACTAGCTAGTGGAACATTTCAGATTTGTGATAGCAAAAGTAGGTTGTATAGTGTGTTCTATTTCTGTCAACACTTTTGATCATTATTAATCTACTCACATACTTCTTTTAATATTTTTTGCTTGTCTTGGGATTTGCATTTTCTCCTGGAAAAATGTATCTGACAATCCACATTAAATTATTTGAAACGTTGGACACCCGTCAATGTGCTCATTTGGCAAACATGATTACACCAGAATTCAAAATGTATTTTTTAAAATTCAGACTGGCTATCTGATGAACTTTGAATCAAATGTTTATCTAAATGTAATCAAGTCTGTGTGCACTTGCATAGAATGCAACCTAAATGCTCAAGACAGTATAATGATAATCTCTAACAATTGTTGAGCAATAGTTTACTGTGTGAATTATGATGCTCTATTGAATTATGAACCACTAAGAACAACTGCACTGACTGAAATGCTCTGTACAGTGTTTATTTTTTCAGTATTTGTTTTAGACTAAAAATAATTTTCCAGTTATAGAGGGCTACTATGTCTACATCATATATGTAATCATGTATAGCATGCATTAAACATAACATTATATTTATTGCATAAATATCCAACTAGTACATTCAATAAATGGACAACATTTTGTAAAAATAATAGCATATATTTTTCTAGATTATGAAATATAACCAACCATAGCTCTTTTCACCAAACATTACGACAATAAACTTTTCTTGTCGTGAGACACCAATAACCTTAGGTAAAGTAGTTATTCTTGTCTGTAAAACATCAGAACCCATCAATTATCCATAAACTTACCACAAATCCTGATTATGGGTAGTAGGTATTGCCCCTCTTTTACCAGAATGGAAATGTAAAATATCCTGTGCTGTTGCTCTGTGTGTGTTTTGAAGATCACTGCAGCATCCTGACAGATGTTGGTATCATGGCCATGGCTAAATCCTGCTTGTATCAAACCCAGGATCCTGGATTATCTGCCACCGCCATCAGCGACATCTGCCATGCCAGGAAAATGGGTGCCCCTGCAGTAGGAGAATGTGTGGGAGAGTTAGTGTGAGTGATTGTGCATGTGTTGTGTGTTTGCTGGTATATGTCTGTTTCAATAAGTAAGAAATAAAATGAGTTTGTAAGTGTGAGTTTTCGATGGCAGAAAAGTCCACCAAATAAAGGGACAATCTGGGCAACTAAAAAGGGTGGATGTCATGTCACTTTACCTGGCGAGGTCATGCCAGTCACTTAGGGAACTTGTATGGTCATAGAATACAAGGAGTCACAGGTGTAACAGTATCACTGTAATGTTATCTGTTGATCAGAATAAATATATATGTTGTAATTTCCCCCATTAATTAGACTGAACAGATGAATATGCAAACAGAAGTGTAATTCTTAGTTTTCATTTGGGGTCCAGAAAGTTCATGTTGAAGGAACATTTTAGAAAGTCTGTGGTTTATGTGGATTGGATTAGTGTTAGTCACAACAAACAAGCACACTGGCAGTAGCTACTCGCGTCATCCAGAAACTAGAACTGACCGATGATGTTTCTCTTTTTAGTTATATGCAAGACCTGACCTATTTATCCCTGTTGCTATGATTTTTGGTTGGATAAGAATACGAAAGACATCTGGGTAATGCTTTACATTAAGTTGCCCTTATTACTATGTAACTACACAGTAATAACTGTAAAAACATAGTAGTTACATAGGTATTGCTATGTAATTACATGCTAATAGGGTTGTAGCGGTCTTGGCTATTACACAATTGGAACAAAGAATGTCACATGCGCCAAATACAACAGGTGTAGACTTTTCCGTGAAATGCTTACTTCCCAGCCCTTTCCCAAGAATGCAGAGTTAAAAAGTTAAAAATAAAATAAAATAAATAAAAGGAAATAGTAACACAATAAAATAACAATAATGAGGCTATATACAAGGATTACTGTTACCGAGTCAATGTGCAGGAGTACGAGGCAGTTGAGGTAATTGAGGTAATATGTTCTGTATGTAGGTAGGGCTAAAAGTGACTAGGCAATCAGTCCAGATAATAAACGGAGTAGCAGCAGTGTATGTGATGAGTCAAAAAAAGTTAGTGCAAAAAGGGTCAATGCAGATAGTCCGGGTAGCTATTTGGTCAACTATTTAATTAACTATTCAGCAGTCTTATGGCTTGGGTAGAAGCTGTTCAGGGTCCCGTTGGTTCCAGACTTGGTGCATCTGTACCGTTTGCCATGTGGTATCAGAGAGAACAGTGTATGGTTGGAGTCGTTGACAATTTTTAGGGCCTTCCTCTGACACTACCTGGTATGATGTACATGACCGTACCCACTACCCTCTGTAGCGCCTTGCGGTCGGATGCCAAGCAGTTGCCATACCAAGCAGTGATGCAGCCAGTCAAGGCGCTCTCAATGGTGAAGCTGTATAACCTTTTGAGGATCTGAGGGCCCATGCCAAATCTTTTCAGCCTCTTAAGGTGGAAGAGGTGTTGTTGTGCCCTCTTCACGACTGTGTTGGTGTGTGTGGACAATGATAGATCCTTAGTGTTGAACACAGAGGAACTTGAAGCTCTCGACGCGCTCCACTACAGCCCTGTCGATGTGAATGGGGGGCATGCTCGACCCTACGTTTCCTGTAGTCTACGATCAGCTCCTTTGTCTTTGCTGACATTGAGGGAGAGGTTGTTGTCATGGCACCACACTGCCAGGTCTCTGACCTCCTTCCTATAGGCAGTCTCATCGTCGTCGGTGATCAGGCCTAACACAGTCGCGTCATCAGCAAACTTACTGATGGTGTTGGAGTCCACGCAGTCGTGGGTGAACAGGGAGTAATAATAATAATAATAATATGCCATTTAGCAGACGCTTTTATCCAAAGCGACTTACAGTCATGCGTGCATACATTATTTTTATTTTTTTGTGTATGGGTGGTCCCGGGGATCGAACCCACTACCTTAGCGTTACAAGCGCCGTGCTCTACCAGCTGAGCTACATAGGAGGGGACTAAAGGTGTCAGCATGCTTCAGTTCGGCTGGCACCTAGCCGAACTCAGCTAGGCAAACCGAACGAGTGTGCTCGCATACTCCCTTAAAAGACCTTCACTTGAAAAATAAGAAAAAAGCGGCAATAGTACTGTTTGGCCATTTGGAGATGTCGTAGCCAGTCCACTTCCTCAAAACAGTCTGAATTAATCTAAGATAACCCAAGAAATCTGTCGTTAATTTAGATTTTTTTGCAGAGGAGATCTTAGTTGCGCAATTTTACATCTAGCTAAGATGTTTGGTGCAGTATTTCTCAATGACAAAAAGTGCATGGAAATGAGTCCTCTCTCGTTGAATGACAACAAAGACTTTATTGAAGAATCCCTACTGTTGACCAATCACCAACGAAGGGGAGTAGACTTCGGCAACCAATTTCAGCTTGCCTCTAGAAAAAAATGTGTGTGCCCGAACAGCAGAAAAAACCCTTACCGAACTCCAAAACGAACAAAAATGTCACAAAATGTTGTCAAAATATACAGTGCATTCGGAAAGTATTCAGCCGCTTGACTTTTTCAACATTTTGTTACGTTACGGCCTTATTCTAAAGTGGATTAAATACATTTTTTTGCTCATCAATCTACACACAATACCCCATAATGACAAAGCGAAAACAGGTTTTTCTATGACACTCGAACTTGAGCTCAGGTGCATCCTGTTTCCATTGATCATCCTTGAGATGTTTCTATAACTTGGAGTCCACCTGTGGTAAATTCAATTGATTGGACATGATTTGGAAAGGCACACATCTGTCTATATAAGGTCCCAGATTTGACAGTGTATGTCAGAGCAATAACCAAGCCATGAGGTCGAAGGAATTGTGCGTAGCACTCCGAGACAGGATTGTATCGAGGCACAGATATGTGGAAGGTCCCCAAGAACACAGTGGCCACCATCATTCTTAAAATGGAAGAAGTTTGGAACCACCGAGACTCTTACTAGAGCTGCCGCCGCCAAACTGAGCAATCTGGGGAGAAGAGCCTTGATCAGGGAGGTGACCAAGAACCTGATGGTCACTCTGACAGAGCTCCAGAGTTCCTCTGTGGAAATAGGAGAACCTTCCAGAAGGACAACCATCTCTGCAGCACTCCAACAGAGCTCCACCAGAGCACTCCACCAGAGCACTGCCAGACGTAAGCCACACCTCAGTAAAAGGCACATGACAGCCCGCTTGGGCTCTCAGATCATGAGAAACAAGATTCTTTGGTCTGATGAAACCAAGATTGAACTCTTTGGCCTGAATGCCAAGCATCACGTCTGACGAAACCTGGCACCATCTCTACGGTGAGGCACGGTGGTGGCACCATCATGCTGTGGGAATGTTTTTCAGCGGCAGGGACTGGGAGACCAGTCAGAATCGAGCGAAAGATGAACGGAGTAAAGTACAGAGAGAACCTTAATTAAAACCTGCTCCAGAGCGCTCAGGACCTCAGACTGGGGCGAAGGTTCACCTTCCAACAGGACAATGACCCTAAGCACACAGTCAAGACAACGCAGGAATGGCTTCGGGACAAGTCTCTGAATGTCTTTGAGTGACCAAGCCAGAGCCCAGACTTGAACCCAATCGTACGTCTCTGGAGAGACCTGAATATAGCTGTGCAGCAACTTTCCCCATCCAACCTGACAGAACTTGAGAGGATCTGCAGAGAAGAATGGGAGAAACTCCCCAAATACAGGTGCGCCAAAAAGACTCAAGGCTGTAATCGCTGCCAAAGGTCCTTCAACAAAGTACTGAGTAAAGGGTCTGAATACTTATGTAAATGTAATATTTCCGGGGGGGGGGGGGGGGTTATATATACATTTCCAAACATTTCTAAGAACCTGTTTTTGCTTTGTCATTATGTAGATTGTGAGGGGGGAAAACGATTTAATCAATTTTAGAATAAGGCTGTAACGTAACAAAATGTGGAAAAAGTCAAGGGGTCTTAATACTTTCCGAATGCACTGTATGCAGCTTGCCGGATGTGTTGTTGCCTACCTTCACCACCTGGGGGCGGCCCATCAGGAAGTCCAGGATCAAGTTGCAGAGGGAGATGTTCAGTCCCAGGGTCCTTAGCTTAGTGATGAGCTTGGAGGGCACTATGGTGTTGAATGCTGAGCTGTAGTCAATGAACAGCATTGTTCCTCTTGTCCAGGTGGGAGAGGGCAGTGTTGAGTGCAATAGAGATTGCATCATCTGTGGATCTGTTGGGGCGGTATGCGAATTAGAGTAGGTCTAGGATGTCTGGGATGATGGTGTTCATGTGAGCCATGACCAGCCTTTCAAAGCATTTCATGGCTACAGATGTGAGTGCTACGGGGCGATAGTCATTTAGACAGGTTACCTTGCCGTTCTTGGGCATGGGACTATGGTTGTCTGCTTGAAACATGTAGGTATTACAGACTCGGTCAGGGAGAGGTTGAAAATGTCAGTGAAGACACTTGCCAGCTGGTCAGCGCATGCTCTGAGTAATTACTAATGTTATAAACATATTGTTTTTGTTCCACTATGTAACAAATGTTTTGTAATTACATGTTTGAAAGTCACCTGTGAATCACCATGTTAATAACTCAAACCAAAATCGGACCTTGTTACCATTGAATCAACATGTAATACCAGGCTAGGACCTGGTAACAACAATTGTAACAAGGCATACCGTGTCATTAACTACCAGTAATTTTCAATTAGTTTATTTCTATGTTAAAGCCACCATATGTAACTTTTTGGGCTACCTGACCAAATTCACATAGAAATGTGAGTTATAGATATTTCATTCTCATTGAAAGCAAGTCTAAGAAGTGGTAGATCTGTTCTATGGGTGCTATTCCTATGCTTCCCGTTCTTAAAGCTGCAATATGTAACTTTTTGGGCTACCCGACCAAATTCACATAGAAATGTGAGTTATAGATCTTTCATTCACATTGAAAGCAAGTCTAAGAAGCTGTAGATCTGTTCTATGTGCGCTATTTCTATGCTTCCCGTTCTTAAGTTTCGTTTTTTACCTTCGGTTTTGTACACCAGCTTCAAACAGCTGAAAACACAATATTTTGGGTTATGGAAAACATATTTCACAGCGGTTTACATGGTTCAATGATTCTGTAAACAATGACTGCTTGTTTTGTCACAGAAACTGAAAATAGGTGAACTATTAGAATTTTAGCAACCAGGAAATGCCAGAGCGATTTCTGCGTAGTACACCTTTAACACCTTGGTTAAAGGCTATACCAAATCAAGTGCATTGTATGAACAATGTAGTAACATTGTCCCCTGTAGCTCAGTTGGTAGAGCATGGCGCTTGCAACGCCAGGGTTGTGGGTTCGTTTCCCACGGGGGGCCAATATGAAAATGTATGCACTCACTAACTGTTAGTCGCTCTGGATAAGAGCGTCTGCTAAATGACTCAAATGTAAATGTAACACATACTTGTAATTACCATGTACCTACCCAGGAGCAAGCAACTTATCATAAGTGAAACCCAGTAGGGTATAATCTTTATAGTAACTATGTAGTTACAATGTAACATCCTTTGCAGACAATAGGATAACCAGGAGAAATTAGGAGACAGGAGAACATTAAGTATAACTATTTTAATTACATTGTACAAACAATACAACATGTTTTAACAACGAACTCGGTAATTACAATGTTTGCACAAGGGATATACATGTATTTACACTGTACTTAGGCAGGACCAAGCAAAGTGAAGTGATATGGTTTATTACTATGTAGATACAATGCAACAACCTTTGCAGACACTAGTCTAACCAGCAGAAAATAGGAGACAGGAGGACATTTTTCAGTTTGACTTTTTTAAATGGATTTGACAAAGAATTATACTCAAACCATTCAAATACAATTCCCCATTTCAGAAACAAAGCAACAGATAACTATTTTTGTCAGTAAAACTTACTAACACAGAGTGGAACACAGGGCGCGTTCTCAGAACATGTGCAGATCAGCTGGCAGGCATAATCACAACAATTTTCAACTTCTCCTTGTCCCAGTCTGTGATCCCCACATGTTTTAAGATGACTCCCATCATTCCTGTTCCCAAGAACTCTAAGGCTTCATGCCACAATGACTACCACCCTGTAGCACTCACATCTGTAATCATGAAGTGCTTTGAAAGGCTGGTTATGGCACACATCAACTCCATCATCCCAGACACCCTAGACCAACTCCAATTTGCATACCGCCTCAACAGATCCATAGACGACGCAATCTCACACTGCCCTCACCAACCTAGATAACAGGAATACCTATGTGAGAATGCTGTTCATTGACTACAGCTCAGTGTTCAACACCATTTTCCCCTCCAAGCTTGTCACCAAGCTTAGGACCCTGGGACTGAACACCTCCTTCTGCTTCTGGATCCTGGACTTCCTGACGGGCCGACCCCAGGTAGTGAGGGTAAGCAACATCATGTCCGCCACACTGACCCTCAACACGGGGGCCCCACAGGGGTGTGTGCTTAGTCTCCGCCTGCACTCCCTGTTCACCCACGACTGCAACCACGCACGACTTCAACACCATCATCAAGTTTGCTGATGACACGGCGTGGTAGGCCTGATCACCAGCGATGATGAGACAGCCTACAGGGAGGAGGTCAGTGACCTGGGAGTGTGATGCCGGGACAACAACCTCTCCCTCAATGTCAGTAAGACCAAGGAGCTGATCGTGGCCTACAGGAAACTGTGGGGCGAGCAAGCCCCCATCCACATCGACGGGGCTGCATTTGAGCAGGTCGAGAGCTCCAAGTTCCTCGGGGTCCAAATCACTAAGGACTTAAAATGGTCCACACACATGTGCACAGTCGTGAAGAAGGCGCGACAGCACCTCTTCCCCCTCAGGAGGTTGAAAAAGTTTGGCATGGGCCCTCAAATCCTCAAACTGTTCTACAGCTGCACCATTGAGAGCATCTTGATTGGCTGCATCACTGCTTGGTATGGCAACAGCACCATCCTCGAATGCATGGCACTACAGAGGGTGGTGAGGACAGCCCAGTACATCACTTGGGCCGAGCTCCCTGCCATCCAGGACCTCTATACCAGGCGGTGTGAAAGGAAGGCCCAGAAAATCGTTAAATACTCCAGCCACCCAAGCCATAGATTGTTCTCTCTGCTTCCGCACGACAAGTGGTACCGGTGCATCAAGTATGACAACAACAGGCTCTTGAACAGCTTCTATCCCCAAGACTGCTAAATAGTTAACAAAATGGCTACATGTACTATCTGAGATGACCCTTGTATTTATATTTATTATTGCACTGTCTCTGTGCACACTCACAGGACTCTATACACTCACACACACTGACACTCCAACACACACATAACATTTGTACTGACTCTACACTCACCCACATGCAATCTTCATTTACAGTGCTGCCATTAGCGGTGCGTGGGTAAAATCACTGGGGAAGCCAGAAAAAAATAACATATTACAACCTACTGTATGTGTTGTGATAATTGCGTTGTTTGCTCTATAACCTGTTAGTTTATATGCCTTGCGACAGTGATATATAGGCCTAATGCCGAGATAATAAGAAGACACAGTGGCAGAATAAATTCAACCACACCTTTGTTTCATCACAAAACTGGAGAGCAACCTCTGTCCGGTGAAGTCCACAAAGCATATTGCATGTAACAAACAGTTACAGCACGGTCAAGTAAGATTCTGTTTCCAACATTTTTGGACCACTAAACAACTATTGATTTAGAATCACGGAGAGTTACCGCAAGTCGCAAAGAAAACAGGAGCTGCCTCCACTATTCCAGCACCATTTCAACTTCAACATTTCAACATAATCAAATCACCTACATATGCTTAGTCTAATACAGTGACAACTAAAATATACTAAAAACAATTTAGTCCAATCAACGTAAGCTAAGTATGATGTGGATGTCCATGGTTCTGATTTCTGTGTTTCTGTGTTCGTGCTAGTAGAATAAACATGTTGACTCACCCTACTTGTAGAGAAATGCCAACACCATCCTCCTCTCTTTCATGTTGACGAAACGGTCTATCACTCTGTCATACAGTCCATGCTTTTATTTTTTGTTGTCCTTGGCTACCTGGCTAAAATGCTTGCTCGCTAGCCTAACTTCCTTTCATGGGCAACGATGAGCCAGCTTGTTAACATTATCATACTACAGCTAGCTACTTATTGAACTTCCATCCTCTCAGGCCAGGGGTACAATGTATGAATTAATGGTTGGATCAGAATCGCCATTATAATCATTGGCCAGTACGGAAAATTAAGTAAAACCAAAAGTCCAGATCCCTATCTCCATCCATGGCTGATTTAGGAAAGGGCCAATTTTAGCTAGCTTGCTAGCCACCGAAGGACAACACAATTCAAGTTGTTTCTGTCAATGCTCTTGATGCAATTTGATAGGAGTGACGCCAAATCCAAACTGACTTCCCTTGACAGTTTTTTTTGGTGTGCCAGGACCATTCAGTTTAGCTCAACGCTATTATTTTATACTTTGTTTTATCAAGGGAGGCCAAATGCTCGCTGGCTTCCCTTGCTTTCAATGCTACGGGCGGCAACAATGTCATACTCTTTTGGACCAGACAGCATCAGATAGATGGCCTACACATACAGAGACAGAGGGGCGCTGTTTCGCTCGCTCAGATGCTTTCTCCGGTGAGATACATTCAGGCTCTTGCTAATTTAAGGAAAATTATGAAACACAGAGAGACAAAAGATACATTATTTGATATGTTTTTTTCTTGGTACGTTTTTTGGGAATGCCTGGCTTCCCTTGGCATCCATGAATACACGCCACTGGGTGCTGCTACTCTGTTTATCATACATCCTGATGCCTAGTCACCTTACCCCTATATCTATCTACCTTTATCACTCCAGTATCCCTGCACATTGTAAATATGCTATTGGAACTGACACTCTATTTCTTGTGTGTTTTTGTTCTACCTTATGTTATTTTTTAGGACTACATTGATATTGATCACTGCATTGTTGGGATAAGAGCTTACAAGAAAGTCATTTCACTGTACTTGTGCATGTATCTTGTAGAAGTGAGAGGTGTAGCAGATCCTGGGTTTAATACAAAATGGTGAAATAAGTTATTTCACTATTTTGAGGCTTACATTGCACTTTTGCACATTACATACCTTTAAAAACAGGATAAATTAAGTGACAGAAAAAGGATGTTGCCTCCGTTTTGGCTGAAGAGGAGGTGAGTGTGTGAAAGGTGAAAGGTCAGTTTGACGTCACTTCATGGTGACCTCTCACTTCTACAAGTGATGCCTATGTAACTGTGTTGTTACTACAGTTATTACTGTGTAGTTACATAATAATAGGGGTAACTTAATGTAAAGTGTTGCCAACATCTGTTTGCAGGTCAGATGTTAATCAGTGCTGATGCTGTCAGATAACAGACCACATATCAGAACAAACATGAAACTGGAAGGACTGACATCAGAAACTCATCTCATGATAACCTCTGACTTATTGTACATCTCTATCATGTTAACACTCTGAAATCAAATGAAAATCCGCATTACCATGGAGGACACGAAAAAGTATGAAAATGTATCTGGATAACAGTGTCTGCTAAATGACTAAAATGTCAATGTACATTGAAAAGGAAAAGGCGTAACGCTCACCTACCATTAAATATGTGTTGTTTTATTTTAGCAAGGTTAAAAGATTAACGTTTCGCCATCCACTTCTTTCCAAAATGTAAATGTAAAATTGTGGGACAGAGGCTCCAAGCTTTCCGGTAGAATGCCACATGGTGGCTTGATGTTTGGTGGAAAAGGAGTGGCCTCATTTCATGAGTACTAATCCACAGCTACAGCGCTCACCGTGAATCTTTGATCTCATGCAAGACCACCGGTGATATGAGAAAGGCTGATCTATTAAAGGGATACTTCAGGATTTTGACAATTAAGCCCTTTATCTACTTCCCCAGAGTCAGATGAACTCGTGGATATCATTTTTATGTCTCTGCATCCAGTATAAAGGAAGTTGCTAACTAGCATTAGCGCAATTGCTAACTAGTGTTAGCGCAATGACTGGAAGTCTATAGTAACTGCTAGCATGCTAGTAGATTCCATAGACTTCCAATCATTGTGCTAACGCTAGTTAGCATTGGCTCGTGAAACTACCTCTAACTTTCTTCATACTGGATGCAGAAACATAAAAATGGCATCCATGAGTTCATCTGACTCTGGGCAAGTAGATAAAGGGTTTCCTTGCCAAAATCCCCATGTATCCCTTTAAATGATTGCATGTAGGATGAGATTTGTGGGATACATATATGGCATTAGTGTTATAATACAAGGATTGATTGAATCAGAGGCTGTGCACAAAGCTGTGCACCAATTCATTAAATATCATACAAATTAAGTACTGCTGAAACCATGTATTTGCATTGGAGTTACATAGAAAGGCACAGTGTAATAAAAAACTGCACTCATGATTACATGGAACTGACAATACCGATTGTGGTTTGTGTAACACTTTATTGTGCACGTTCCCTCACAGTTACTGCTTGATTACACAGCAATACTCCATTGTTTGCTGATTTCATATTGATTAAACATTTTTGAAAGCCCTATGTGTCCATACTGTAGACTGCAATTACACAGTCCCTGCTAATAGTTGCCATGCAATTACATAGTTTTAGTGCCAGCTGATAAGAGGGAAAGGACTAGATCTCTGGTGAGATAAGAGTTGAAGCAGACAGACATCCCATGGTCCTACAAACTCCTTTCAGCCATCTTAACAAGCTAACTGGGTGAATCAGCTAATACGTGGTTTGAGATTCTGATCAGCCTTGGGACCAATACGATACAGCATAGACTATCTTTCAGGGTTGTCCTGGAATGAGACATTACATCTCCTCTGAACACATCATTGCAACAATCACATGGGACAGATATTTACTCTCCTATTTTCCCACAATTGTTCAATTGTCTTAATGAAATGGTACATTTAATGTATTTGTATCATTATTCTGTAATCCTCTTGTGCAGATAAACATGAAAACAAAAACATGCATTTTCATTTTTTTTTAAAGCATTGTCTGCCATTAAATGACCAAAATATAATGTATATGTAAAAATGAACATACCAAATTGAACTGCAAAGCACACTGGGTATCATTATTGTCATTGTTTCAGAGTCATGTCTAGATGGGATACAGTTTAACCTAATTCTCCTAAACCTGCTGCGAAAAGTCAATTTTTCCAAAAGCTGTATCCCACCTAGACAAAACCTTGTTTCGGGGCAGAGCTCGTTAGAATATTACTCAGCATGCTTTGAAATTGTCCATTTTTACATACATTTTAATAACAATTGTCCATTTTTATATTTAGTTCATTTAGCAGACAATCTTATCACCATACTGCCATCAGACTTCTGATACCAAACGCAGGGTGAAAGGGTGCCACAAAATGGTGAACCGCTATAACAAAATGGTATAGAAAAGTATTTTGTATTCTGAAAATACTAATTACAACTCTCTAAAGTATCTTGTTACTAAAATACATTGGAGTGTAGTTCAGCCCAGTGTAATACAAATGACAAAATACTCAGAAGCAATTGAAATTACATATTTCAAATACATGTAACAGAAATACTGCCCATCTCTGATTGCATACAGTTTTCTCTGGGTTACTCCCTTAACTGCACATACAGAACTAACATCAACAACATGCATGCCAGTATGTTCTGGTTAAGGGTTGACGAGAGATTAACTGCTTTTCTAAAAGTTTTTATGAGAAATATTACTGTGATGAAAATTCCAGATTGTCTGCATAATTAAATAACATACAGCTCAGACAACCATACCCCACAAGACATGCCACCAGGAGTCTCTTCACAGTCTCCAAGTCCAAAACGAACTCCCTTCCATCTACAATTATTCAAGCAAACAGCAAAATTACATTAAAAAAATGGATAAAACAACATCTCATGGCACAATAGGGACTGTGAAATGACACACAGACACACTATCACACTCTAACACACTATCTACACACACATTATTCTTTAGTTGTATATTTTGTATATTGCTGTATTTTTTAATTTGTGTGACTGTTCTTGTCTATCAGTGTTTTGTTACTTGTCATGTTTTATGGTTTTGTCTGGACCCCAGGAAGAATAGCTGATGCTTTGAGAAAAGCTAATGGGGATCCGAATAAATCAATAAGCTAATAGTCAGTCCACTGTTTCAGGTTTATTGAATTATAATGCACATATGTGAATATATGGATAATACTGAAACATAACTCAATGACATTTGGGATTGATGACAATCCCCCATGACATTTCACCAGCAGCAGAAACATGACTGATTATACATACAGTCATTTAATGCAGAACGATAAACATTTTGTCTAGAGACCACAGTGCAGATACCACTGCAACTTTGTGGCAGTCAGTTGTGCAAAGGTCTTGCCAAGGTAAGTGGGGTTACCAGGGTGAGTAGTTCTACAGGCAGACATAATATATGCAAAGTAGCACACAAACTTATTTTGGTTGCAAGACGCTAGACTCTCTCTTCACCTGCCAGCACCCTAAATCTTGCAGTTTGTTTATCAAATTCAGTTGGGAATCTCAGGGCGTAGGCCTACCACCATCCCATTTCCGATTGAAAGGGGAATAGATTGCTTGGAATAGATTTTCTTGGAAATGTGTTGGGAGGGTCTCCTCACAGCCTAGGCCCAATTAAATACATATTATTATTGTTAATTTTCAATTGGGACATTAATCACTATAGTAGTGCCACTTATGCTTGCAAGTGCGATTTTTTAGAAAAGCTATTTTAATTTATATAGGGAAATATTATCTAGGGACACTGGATGAATGCATGTCAACAAGATGGTCTTATATTGTAGCCTCGCTTGTCAGTTTCCACTGCTGCCTTACCAAAGTCATAATGGGTCACTGAGTCTACCACCACAAGAGGGTATTGAAGACACATAAAAAAGGTGTGATTAAATTGGGGCATACTGCCCCCAAATGGATGGAAAACTATACTACAGCCTGGATATTTATCTTGTTAGACAAACTGTATGTTGAGCAGGAATCTGATTTGTATGTAATTTGATTTAAACCAGTTATGCAATAAGGGATGCAGGCTACTGGAAATTCAAACGAAATAGTTTATGTACGTTTATTTAATATTTGGTGATACAAAATGACTTACTTACTTAGGCCCATCGCCCCAGGCCATCAAAAAGGTTCGGACCAGCTTCCCCATGAGCAATTATATGAGGCTGTTCGATTAAGCTGGCTCAAGATGCACCGGGCTATGTCTGTCCCGTGACCGGGCGAAGCCTGGAAGGGTGGCGCATCCTGTTCAAATCGAACAGTAATCTGCGCCACTCTGTCATTTTGTCAACAATGCAACATAAAATATATGTTCTAACTAGTTTTCATTGGGATGGAAGATAAAGCGTTTTCATCACGCCCGCGAAGCAGCCTGGTTCCAAAACTAATGCAATCACTAAGCTAACATACAGAATTGTTTTAAGATGGTCATACCATGGATCATTTAGCTATTTGATTTTGAATTTTAGGACCCTGTAGGTATCAATTTTTTAAAAGTATTATTATTTGATACAATTGCCCATAGAAACGCATTGAATAACACATTCATAAATGGCAAAACAGACAGCCAAAAAATCTATAATAAGGAATAAGGTTTTGAAGTGTCTGTCCTATATGTAAGAAATATAAGAAAGCTCAGAAAATACATATATTTTTTGGGACACATATTTAACCCCCTTTTCTTTGTTGGCACAAAACTACTTCCATACATTTTTTAAACCAGTACTGGGTTACCTTGAGACGAGTCCCATGACACTTGTGGGGGTTGTAGAGCACAAAGGAGAACACCATCGTATTCATGATAGTCTCCCCTTTCCATAGTGGGGGGATAGTTTGTAGCCCAAACGGTTCGGACGCTACAGGCAGAAGTTGGCACATCGGCGGTATCGACATGAGACGTGGGGCTTGTGGGGGTCATAGAGCAAAACACCATTGTGTTTGTGAGTCTCATCTTTCCATAGAGTGGTCATATTAGTTTGTAGGCAATGCAGCATCATTATCACTCCAACTCGTAATTACTAGTGGGAAACTTGTCTATCATCCCTGAGCTCCAACTTCTCTTCTTATTCTTCTTTGAGGTTTATTGGAAGACTACACTCATAAGGTGTATTGCCACCACCTACTGTACGGGGTAGTAAAAAAATACCCCAAAAACAAAATGTGTTTTGGATGAACAAATTCATACTAATTACCAAAAACACTAACCAAATTCACGTTACCACCCTGAATTTCAAACAAAAACAAAAAACTGTACTCCTTCAGTCAGATTTAAATGTCTATTCAGATCCCTACACAGGCTCAGGAACCTGGGAGGGGGGAACCTCTTCATTCAGTACTCCCTGTAACATTTCGGCTGTAAAGGCCTGGAGATCCAGAAATAAATTTGCCGCCTTCACAATGATGTCTAAATTCATAGATTTTTAATTAGTTTGACTAGTGCAATTTATCACTTGCGTTATAAATGCAACAAAGTCCACCTTCTTCACTGTTAGTGTGTCGGGATCCTTCTCCTGCATGGCATTCACTTTAGACTGTGGGACATCCACTACCATCTCATCTCTACTCACTCCTTCAGCTATTTTCACTGCCTCCACATAGGAGACCTGCTGGATAGCCCTGATCCTAGCTACTGCGACCTCCTTCATCCTTACAGGGCACTCCGGGAACTCGGGAATGTGATTCCCATCACAATTACAACAACATGCTCCAACTGACTCTTCAACTACTACATAGTAGATCGCATTTCAGCCGTGCATAATTGGTCGACTCCAACCACGGTTAAGGAGGTGCAGCGCTTCCTTGGCTTCGCCAACTACTATCTGAGGATTATCCGGGGCTTTGGCAAGGTCGCAGCTCCCATTACATCCCTGTTGAAGGGTGGGCCGTCCCGGCTCCGCTGGTCTGCTGAGGCTGACCTGGCCTTCAGCAAACTGCGTGGTTTGTTCACCTCAGCCCCGGTACTGGCCTACCCCGATCCATCACTACCGTTCATAGTGGAGGTGGATGCGTCCGAGGTAGGGATAGGCGCTGTCCTGTCTCAACGCTCGGGCACGCCACCCAAGCTCCGCCCCTGTGCCTTCTTCTCTAAGAAGCTCAGCCTGGCGGAGCAGAACTACGACGTTGGTGATCGGGAGCTGTTGGCTGTTGTCCGAGTCATGACCATGTGGAGGCATTAGCTCGAAGGGGCGAAACACCCTTTTCTCGTCTGGACAGACCACCGTAACCTGGAGTACATCCGGGCAGCGAGGAGGCTGAATCCTCGCCAGGCTAGGTGGGCCCTATTCTTCACCTGGTTCGATTTTACACTGTCATACATCCCGGGTACGAAGAACGTGAAGGCAGACGCATTGTCACGGCTGTATGACACAGAGGAGAGGCCCAGAGACAACACCCCCATACTCTCGGCCTCCTGCATTGAGGCACCGGTAGTATGGGCGATGGACGCGGATATAGAGCAGACATTACGCAGAAATCCATCTCCAACTCAGTGTCCAGCTGGGCTGCGGTACGTGCCTGCTCTTATCCATGATCGGCTGATCTACTGGGCACACACGTCACCCTCCTCTGGTCACCCAGGTATCAGTCGTACAGTGCACTGCCTGACCGGAAAGTACTGGTGGCCTACCTTGGCTAAGGACGTGAGGGTGTATGTCTCCTCCTGCTCGGTGTGCACCCAGAGTATGGCACCTAGGCACCTCCCAGCGGGTAAGTTACAACCTTTATCAGTTCCACAACGACCATGGTCTCACCTAAGTGTTGATTTCCTGACTGATCTTCCCCTCTCCCAAGGTAACACCACCATCCTGGTCGTTGTGGACCGCTTTTCCAAGGCCTGCCGCCTCCTTCCTCTGCCCAGTCTCCCCACGGCTCTGCAAACTGCGAAGGCTCTGTTTACACACGTCTTCTAGCACTACGGGGTACCAGAGGATATAGTGTCTGACCGAGGTCCCCAGTTCACATCCAAGGTCTGGAAGGTGTTCATGGAACGTCTGGGGATCTCGGTCAGCCTGACTTCTGGGTTCCACCCCGAGTCTAATTGGCAGGTGGAACGGGTAAATCAGGATGTGGGTAGGTTCCTGCGGTCCTACTGCCAGGACCGGCTGGGGGAGTGGTCGGTGTTCTTGCCATGGGCAGAATATGCCCAGAACTCTCTCCGCCACTCTGGCTCTCGACCCGGAATCTGCCCCTCCGCCTGCCCTGCTGGAAGCTGAGCCCGAGGTTTGTGGGGCCGTTCAAAGTCCTGAGGAGAATCAACGAGGTCACATATAGGTTATTACTTCCCCCTGTTTACCGTATTAACCCCTCATGCTGAGCTGTAGTCAATGAACAGCATTGTTCCTCTTGTCCAGGTGGGAGAGGGCAGTGTTGAGTGCAATAGAGATTGCGTCATCTGTGGATCTGTTGGGGCGGTATGCGAATTAGAGTAGGTCTAGGGTGTCTGGGATGATGGTGTTCATGTGAGCCATGACCAGCCTTTCAAAGCATTTCATGGCTACAGATGTGAGTGCTACGGGGCGATAGTCATTTAGACAGGTTACCTTGCCGTTCTTGGGCATGGGACTATGGTGGTCTGCTTGAAACATGTAGGTATTACAGACTCGGTCAGGGAGAGGTTGAAAATGTCAGTGAAGACACTTGCCAGCTGGTCAGCGCATGCTCTGAGTAATTACTAATGTTATAAACATATTTTCTTGTTCCACTATGTAACAAATGTTTTGTAATTACATGTTTGAAAGTTACCTGTGAATCACCATGTTAATAACTCAAACCAAAATCGGACCTTGTTACCATTGAATCAACATGTAATACCAGGGTTGATAAATACGCTAGGACCTGGTAACAACAATTGTAACAAGGCATACCGTGTCATTAACTACCAGTCATTTTCAATTAGTTTATTTCTATGTTAAAGCCACCATATGTAACTTTTTGGGCTACCTGACCAAATTCACATAGAAATGTGATTTATAGATATTTCATTCTCATTGAAAGCAAGTCTAAGAAGTGGTATATCTGTTCTATGTGTGCTATTTCTATGCTTCCCGTTCTTAAAGCTGCAATATGTAACTTTTTGGGCTACCCGACCAAATTCACATAGAAATGTGAGTTATAGATCTTTCATTCACATTGAAAGCAAGTCTAAGAAGCTGTAGATCTGTTCTATGTGCGCTATTTCTATGCTTCCCGTTCTTAAGTTTAGTTTTTGCGTCTTTTACCTTCGGTTTTGTACACTAGCTTCAAACAGCTGAAAACACAATATTTTGGGTTATGGAAAACATATTTCACAGCGGTTTAGATGGTACAATGATTCTGTACACAATGACTGCTTGTTTTGTCTATTAGAATTTTAGCAACCAGGAAATGCCAGAGCGAATTCTACGTAGTACACCTTTAAGACCTTGGTTAAAGGCTATACCAAATCAAGATTATTGTATGAACAATGTAGTAACATTGTCCTCTGTAGCTCAGTTGGTAGAGCAATGCGTTTGCAACCCCAGGGTTTTGGGTTTGATTCTCACGGGGGGCCAGTATGAAAATGTATGCACTCACTAACTGTAATTCGCTCTGGATAAGAGCGTCTGCTAAATGACTAAAAAATAAATAATAATCAGGTCGACAATCTACTGGCAAATCCTTGTCATCTGAAGAGAAATTATAGATAAAACGTATCGGTGCTCATCGGTCATTGGACATAAACATTACACAACAAGTTGTACATCGCAAATTCAACAATGAGTGTTTGGAAGGTATCATTGGCTAACTGCAAGCGTTGCAAAGCAATCACTAGCCTGCTATTCAGTGGCATGGGTGTGTTTAAGGGTCTATTTTCCAAGCTTAAAAGGATAAACATTCAACACCTTGTGCCAGAAAAGGTTGAATACATTGGCCATGCTGTCAAACCAGCATGACTTCTGCTGCGTTTAAAATGCGGAACTGGGAAATCTCAGACTTCAGTGAGTTCAAGACAACTGTGAACTCTGAAAAAAACTAGTTTCGACTGGGAAAATATGTTTTGAACGGTCATCCAACTCGGAATTCCAAGTCGGGAACTCGGGCTTCTTTCAAGAGCTCTGACCTGAAGATGACTGATATCATGATTCCACCTTATTTTTTTTTGAGTTCCCAGTTGTCTTGAAAGCACCATAAATCCATAGAATGCCAGACCTTAATGACAAAGTTTGATAACAAAATTTGCCCACAAGAAGGACCGCCGCGCCACCTTCTTGTTCAAGTGAGTACAGCACAACAAGGTGAGTCCAAAAATGTTATGCTGCTGCATAAATAATATGCCAGGGAGATATGTATACTGTAGCTAAGAAAGTGATACTAAGTGTATGTTGTGTAGTAAGCTGTTAGTAGCCCCCTAATAATTTGGTCCCTTTCCCCCTCATAACTTATTTAATTTAGAATATTTTAAGAGCTTTCATTGTCTGCTTATATGCCCCCTTTATTTATGCTACGGTTCTGACTTGGTGTACAGGGAGAATACTGTAAGAACGGCCCATATTCTGAATTCTGTCGCTGTACAATTCAAAAGTACTGAACAAATATTTACATTGACTACGTCCGTCCTAGCTCGCTCATTAATGTGTTAATCGAAATTACAGAGTGCTTCATATCCGCTCGTTGTCCCCTTATGCCATAGTTTGTACATCTCAATTGTCAGTAGAAACCACATTTGTTTAAGTAAGTCAGCCATATCAGTTATGTTTTTTTCTTTACAACTGGTAATTACCACCTTACCACTTGGTTATAAACGCAGCATAAAGACCCATTTTCCGGCCGCGTCATGAAAAGTTGCGCACGCAGTTCGTCATCTCTCCATTTACCTAGCAGCGGATGCCATCAAATGTAATTTCAAATGACGCTCGTGCTAGTTAACAAACATAATCAGGTGGTTATCGTCTACAACATGGCCAATGTCATCAGAGGATTGATTACCTAGCCAGCGAGGCAAGGTAAAATATCACAAATATAGCTAGATAAAGCCAGAAGAATAACATACTTGTTGAACATTCACTACATGACCAAAGGTATGTGGACACCTGCTCGTCGAACATCTCATTCCAAAATCATGGAATTGGTCCCCCATTTGCAGCTATAACAGCCTCCACTCTTCTGGAAAGGCTTTCCACTAGATGTTGGAACATTGCTGCTGGTACTTGCTTCCATTCAGTCACAAGAGCATTAGTGAGGTCGGCACTAATGTTGGGCAATTACGCCTGGCTCGCAGTCGGAGTTCCAATAAATCCCAAAGGTGTTCGATGGGGTTGAGGTCAGGGCTCTGTGCAGGCCAGTCAAGTTCTTCCACACCGATCTCGACAAACCATTTCTGTATGGACCTCGCTTTGAGCATGGGGACATTGTCATGCTGAAACAGGAAAGTGCCTTCCCCAAACTGTTGCCACAAATTTGGAAGCACAGAATCGTCTAGAATGTCATTGCATGCTGTAGCGTTAAGATTTCCCTTCACTGGAACTAAGGGGCCTAGCACGAACCATGAAAAACAGCACCAGACCATTATTCCTCCTCCACCAAACTTTACAGTTGGCACTGCATTGGGGTAGGTAGCGTTTTCCTGGCATCCGCCAAACCCAGATAAGTCCGTCGGACTGCCAGAAGGTGAAGTGTGATTAATCACTCCAGAGAACGTGTTTCCACTACTCCAGAGTCCAATGGCAGCATCCTTTACACCACTCTAGCCTATGCCTTGGCATTGCGCATGGTGATTTTAGGATTGTGTGTGGCTGCTCGGCCATGGAAACCCATTTCATGAAGCTCCCAACCAACAGTTCTTGTATTGACATTGCTTCCAGAGGCAGTTTGGAACTCGGTAGTGAGTGTTGGAACCGAGGACAGACGATTTTTACGTGCTTCAGCACTTGGCGGTCCCGTTCTGTGAGCTTGTGCGGCCTACCACTTCGCGGCTGAGCCGTTGTTGCTCCTAGACATTTCCACTTCACAATAACAGCACTTACAGTTGACTGGGACAGTTCTAGCAGGGCAGATTTTTGACAAACTGACTTGTTGGAAAGGTGGCATCCTATGACGGTGCCACGTTGAAAGTCACTGAGCTCTTAAGTAAGGCCATTCTACTGCAAATGTTTGTCTATGGAGATTGCATGGCTATGTGCTCGATTTTATACACCTGTCAGCAATGGGTGTGGCTGAAATAGCCGAATCCACTAATTTGAAGGGGTGTCCACATAATTTTGTATATATAGTGTAGCTATAGCCATCAGTCTTGCATTATTCACGGTCATCAATCACTAACTGTTAAGTTAGTAAAGTTTGACATTTGATGGTAAAAGAAAAATGTCTCTATTCAGAATGCGGGAAATGGCGTTGGGGGTGGAGCACTGGGGTGGAGCAGATACCCAGGGGATCAGGGTTCGGTCTGGAATCACGCTTTCCGCTGTGCTCAGAGGGCACTTTCGGTATTGCAGTTTAGCTGAAGCCGATCCCAAAAAGGACAATTCCTGTAGTCGGCCCCATAGAGAAGTCCAATTAGAAAATTCCTAAAAAGAGACTTTCGTTATCACCTTTGTACTAAAAATATCCATATCATTTTTCCAGTAATTGTCTTTGAGGCTGTTTTTTCGCCCCATCACTCAAAGCTGAAGATATGAACATTTCAAATTCATCCAATGTCTGCCATGCTTCTGGATGGTGTGATGATGTCACAAAACGGCATATGCGAACGTGAGTAGATTAATTTGAAAACAACGGGCGTCTGTCTTAAAAGCAGTCTCCAGTTCTTTTATACCTCAATGGCAGCTAAAGTCTCCATCCTTGCCCAAACTTAGACCTCTTATTAATTAATTAAATAGTTAATAAGAGGTCTAAATTTGGGCAATCTCCATCCAAGAATAGCCTACCTTTATTAGTGTCACGATCGTTGTAATGAGTGGACCAAGGCGCAGCGTGAAATGCGTACATATTTTAATGCGTACTTTGCACACTACAACAAAACAACAAAGCGAAACGTGAAGTCCTCGGTCATAAACACAAACCTACACGGAACAAGATCCCACAAATGACAAGTGCACAACAGGCTGCCTAAGTATGGTTCCCAATCAGAGACACAAGACACAGCTGCCTCCGATTGGGAACCACCCCGGCCAACACAGAAATACACGATCTAGAAAAGAACACATAGAAAACAAAACATAGACACTACACATAGAAACTAACACCCTGGCTCAACATATAAGAGTCCCCAGAGCCAGGGCGTGACAGTACCCCCCCCCCCCAAAGACGCGGACTGCGACCGCGCCAACTAAACCCAACAGGGGAGGGGCCGGGTGGGCATTCCGCCTCGGAGGCGGATCCGGCTCCGGGCGTGACCACCACCGTCTAACTACCCCCCCGTAGCGCCCCTGGTCTGGTCCCGCTGGCTGGAGCTGGACTGGACATCGGTGGAGCGGATTGCTTAGGCTCCGGTGTGGAGCAGCTGACCGGTACCTGACTAGGCACTGGTGAAACAGGCACGGGCTGTGCCGGACTGATGACGCGCACCACAGGCTTGGTGCGGGGAGCAGGGACGGGCCGGACCGGGCTGGCGACGCGCACCACTGGCTTGGTGTGGGGAGCAGGAACGGGCCGGACCGGGCTGACGACGCGCACCACTGGCATGGTGCGGGGAGCAGGAACGGGCCGGACCGGGCTGACGACGCGCACCACTGGCTTGGTGCGGGGAGCAGGAACAGGCCGGACCGGGCTGACGACGCGCACCACAGGCTTGGTGCGAGGGGCAGGAACAGGCCGGGCCGGGCTGGCGACGCGCACCACAGGCTTGGTGCGGGGAACAGGAACAGGCCGGACCGGGCTGTGGAGACGGACTGGAGGTCTGGAGCGAAGAGCTGACACAACCCGTCCTGGCTGAATGCCTATTTTTACACACTCTGTGTGAGGCATCAGCACAGGACGTACAGGGCTGTGTACTCGTACTGGCACTACAGCACGTGGCACTGGCGCAGGATATCCGGGACCGAGGAGGGGTACTGGAGGCCACGAGCGTTGAGCCGGTACACTCCGTCCTGGCTGTATGCCCACCTTAGCACGACACGTGCGTGGTGCTAGCACAGGACGTACAGGACTGTTCCGGGCCACTCGCGGTACAGTACGCAGCTCCTCATACCTCGGAACCTGCCCAGTCTCACGCTGCCTAGCCTGAGTACGGGGAGTTGGCTCTGCTCTACCTCTAGGCTCCGCTAACCTCCCTTCCAGCCCCCCAAACCCGGTGGCCTCCTAATCCACAAACTCGCCCTGTAGCTGCCTCCAGCAGCCCCGTCGTCCATGCCGTGTGCCCCCCCAAATTTTTTTATTGGGGTTGCCTCTCGCCTGTCCGACGACGGCCCGGTTGGCGCCGCTTCTCCTCTCCTGCCTGGGTCTCCCCCTTCATCGCCCTCCGGTAACGGACAGCCTCCTCCTCCATTATCCTCCCCCAACCGAGGAGGACATCTACCAACGTTACCTCCGGCGTTTGCTCCTGGAAACGCTGCTTGGTCCTGTTTTTTTTGGGATCTTCTGTCACGATCGTCGTAATGAGTGGACCAAGGCGCAGCGTGAAATGCGTACATCTTTTAATGCGTACTTTGCACACTACAACAAAACAACAAAACGAAACGTGAAGTCCTCGGTCATAAACACAAACCTACACGGAACAAGATCCCACAAATGACAAGTGCACAACAGGCTGCCTAGGTATGGTTCCCAATCAGAGACAACAAGACACAGCTGCCTCCGTTTGGGAACCACCCCGGCCAACACAGAAATACACGATCTAGAAAAGAACACATAGAAAACAAAACATAGACACTACACATAGAAACTAACACCCTGGCTCAACATATAAGAGTCCCCAGAGCCAGGGCGTGACAATTAGGCTACACATCTATTTTAAACATTAAAGTAAGACATAGTCAGCTATGTGGCACAGGACATAAAGGACGAGGTTGCTTTGCAAAAAAAAGTAGCCAACTTCCAGCCTACTGAAATACATTTTTTTTTAGAATATAGAGCTGTAAAGTAGTCTACCCCATGAAATCTATTTTGGATCAATCACTGGCAATTACTGTAAAGGCTAGAATGGCTACCTTATATGATATAATCAAAACTCTAGATAAAATGACGTCTAGGAGCAACAACGGCTCAACCGCGAAGTGGTAGGCCACACAAGCTCACAGAACGGAACCGCCGAGTGCTGAAGTGTTAGGCACGTAAAAATCGTTTGTTCTCAGTTGCAACACTCACTACCGAGTTCCAAACTGCCTCTGGAAACAACGTCAGCAAAATAACTGTTAGTCGGGAGCTTCATCAAATGGGTTTCCATGGCTGAGCAGCCGCACACAAGCCTAAGATCACCATGTGCAATGCCAAGCGTCGGCTGGAGTGGTGTAAAGCTTGCCGCCATTGGACTCTGGAGCAGTGGAAACACGTTCTCTGGAGTGATGAATCACACTTCACCATCTGGCAGTCCGACGGACTAATCTGGTTTTGGCGGATGCCAGGAGAACGCTACCTGCCCCAATGCATAGTGCCAGCTGTAAAGTTTGGTGGAGGAGGAATAATGGTCTGGGGCTGTCTTTTATGGTTTGGGCTGGGCCCCTTAGTTTCAGTGAAGGGAAATCTTAACGCTACAGCATACAATGACATTCTAGACGATTCTGTGCTTCCAACTTTGTGGCACCAGTTTGGGGAAGGCCCTTTCCTGTTTCAGCATGACAATGCCCCGTGCACAAAGCGAGGTCCATACAGAAATGGTTTATCCAGATTGGTGTGGAGGAACTTGACTGGCCTGCACAGAGCCCTGACATCAACCCCATTGAACACCTTTGGAATGAATTGGAGCGCCAACTGCAAGCCAGGCTTAATTGGAAGGTGAACAAGGAAGGTGAACAAGTGCACACTTGGGGAGAAAAGAGAGATTATTGGCTGAAATACATAGATCATTTTCTTCATCCTTGTGTCCAATCAGTGGTGAAGTTAAGACCTAAATCCAATATTATAAACCGATGGGTACAATAAAGCCTGAGCTACACATCCATATTTGAACATTGGAAAAGAATGTGGGCAAGCTCAACCCTCACAAAGTTAACCCTGTGTAGAACCCTGTGAAGTCACTGTGCCTCATCAAGAAAAATGCATCTATGACATGGTCTGCCCCTGTGCTCCCTTGTTGAAAGGAGGACCGAAGTTGAACAAAAACAGAGCTGGTTCCTTGTGTTTGCCCCTCAGCCATCTTCCAACTCTTTTATTTGGCATTTACATGCCAAGTCTTCGCAGCCTTGCCAACCGTTGCCACCCACATAAACCCCACAGGATTTTCCATCCCAGATAGAAAATTAGCAATCAAGACAGATCCTCCAGGGGAAGTCAGGATGCAGTATCTAATTTTGTGATGATCCACAAAGGGCAACATACCATTGTGTTGCATGCCAAGATCTTAAAGTTCCAATGCAGCCATTTTTATTTCAATATCAAATAATTTCTGGGTAAAAATTAAATACCTTACTGTGATTGTTTAAAATTTAAATGGTCAAAAACAAAACAAAAATAGCTTCTTAGCAAAAAGCTATTTCTCAAGCAATAATTTTCCTAGGACTGTCTGGGAGTGGTCTGAGTGAGGGGCCTAATTGGAGGAACCTTATTGGTCTATTAACTTATACCACCTGATGATGTCGCCAGGCGGTCCAAATCCCCATCAATGCAAAACAAGCAGAAATTTCAGGGGGTCTTTTCGAACAGTTCTTACATTAAAAGGGCATTATCATAATTTTCACAATTTCACAGTGGAAATACTGTAGTTTTTGACTTCACTGCCCCTTTAACAAGCCAGGAGTATTAGAGAGGGGAGCTGGAAATTAACTGGTGCCAGAACCCTTACGTCATTGTATACACAGTAGTACTGTGATAATTCTAGGATATGCATGTTGATCCAGGAAATGTTTATAGCGATGTAGACATTAATTATATAGTTAGAATTCTGACATGAGGAAGGTTCCTTTTAATGAATACGGCTTGTGAGACCTCACAATTCATGTAGGATACAGTCCTATGATTTTCAGTTTGAATGTCCTACAATATATTGATGATACAATTTTCCTATGAACATCTCACACACATAATGTAGTACAGTGCATTCCTCTAAACTCTTTTGAAATCAGTTGCTGCTGAGCCTATACAAATTACTAGCTAATAAGGCTTTTTTAGGCTCGGTCCAGTGAAGATCTACTGTACTAAATGAGGAAGACTGGAACATTCTGCTCCAGAATTCTCACACATGTAAGCCCCCCCTCCCTCCACCCTTCTCCCCCTACCCCCTCCATGCCCCTAACATGTTGTTTTGCATACCAGGTTGTTGCCTGCAGTGTCTAATGTGAACCAGCACAAAAAGGCTCAGCCTATCCCAATGCATATGTGGTATAAACAGACTGGGGATCATTTTGTTATCCTATGAGGCATGTTGTTGATTTCCTATGCCTCCTTTTCATTTGTTTCGACTGACCTCTGACCTATTTTCATCCCAGCGTATAGAGAGGGCATCTGGACACAGCGTACCCTTTAGGCGCTGATACTACATTGTGGTCTATGTAGGTCAGCTAAGGCCTGTCAACTTCTACCACAAAGCACAGTATGTTGCGTATGTGTGTGCCCCAGTCCACAGTCCTTATTGTGGGGTCGACGTGCAATTAATAGATTATGCAAATAGGAGGAAGTTCCATCTGTTGCCAGTGCTCCTTCATGCTTCACACTTGTTCTCCCATTTGTCACTTTCATACTTAAGGTTTCCAAATCATATTCTGCTTTTGACATGCATGGTTCTTTGCCATGGCACCCTTGCTTGCAGATTATGTCCATAACACAAAAGAAGAATGTAATCACGTTAGTAAAGATACATTTTAGTCATTTAGCAGACACTCTTATCAAGAGTGACTTATAGTAGTGAGTGGATACATTTTCCCATACTGGTCCCCCGTGGGAATTGAACCCACAACCCTGGCGTTGCAAGTGCCATGCTCTACCAACTGAGCCACACATTAAACAGTCAACATATTTTGTTTTTACCATATTAGTTTGTTTGAGGCAGAATATATGAATATACTCATATTGCACTGAGGGTTTTTAATAAACAATATCAGTATCAATAGTGGAAAAGTATTCTGCTGAATAATTAAGGAAAGCAACAGAGGCCAAAACGTTTACATGCTAGAAAGAGTGGATACGTAGTTTGATGTAACAGTTCCATTACATTAAAAACATGAATAGTTATATAAAACATTTTGCCTGATAAGTAGCTATATTGTTATTAAAAGCAGATTATTGTAATAAAAAAAGAAGATTGGCAACACCCATAGGGGATCGTATAAAAATGTAAACTAATATATTTTTATGTTTTTCAATATTATGATGATCAATCACAATAAAAAAAATATTTTCAATATGAAACTCAAGTCAACACATATGGTAGAATGTTTATCTTATTAGTTTAGTAGATTGTTAATTACTTATTAACTGTTGCTGGTCCATTGACTGTGCCTGCAGACCGGGCCAGTGGTCTGACCCACCTCACAGTTTAGCTTTCCAGAGGAGAGGGCCTGGTGTGTTGGGACTGCCTCTCTGACACAGATTTAACAGGCAGCAGTGGGATGCCTTAGGGGTATGGGAGGATTGATGCACTCTGCTCTGCCCTGATCAGCCAGTTCAGAGGGCCAACTCTCCCTGACCTCTGTCTCACACCCCTGATCCAGTCTGGCCAGGGTCAGTGCCAGGGAGGCACAAACGCCCCACCAATCTAAACAGATAGATACACCCCACAGCTGCATACCAGCCCTCACACCAGGACTGATCATTACCACTCTGGTTATAGATTAGGAGTGCCACTGTTAAAAGGCTATTTTCAGGGCTCAGTGTTCAAATTAATTAACATGGCCTAATGTTTCCTTTCTCCTGTTATTATCTCATGTAAATGAAGCCAAGCATTTAAACTGACACAAAACATTTTTGTTCTTGTGGGCAAGGTAATGAAAAGTAATTTATTAGTGAAATGTAAATGGGTAATTGAAAGCTGGCTTTTCCCAAATATGGGGATTTGCTATTATGATGTATCTCAAGCTTCTCTCCAGAGGCCTAACTAGTGATTAAAAAACAATTAACCAAAGCAAATCTGTTATTCAATATGAGCTCGTTTTTTAACAGAAGCTTAAAACGGACAATAGATCAAATCAAATCAAATTTTATTTGCCACATGCGCCGAATACAACAGGTGTAGACATTACAGTGAAATGCTTACTTACAAGCCCTTAACCAACAATGCAGTTTAAGAAAAAAATTAAAATAGCAAATAATTAAAGAGCAGCAGTAAAATAAAATAACAGTAGGGAGGTTATATATAGGGAGTACCGGTACAGAGTCAATGTGCGGGGGGCACCGGTTAGTCGAGGTAATTGAGGTAGTATGTACATGTGGGTAGAGTTAAAGTGACTATGCATAAATAATAAACAGAGTAGCAGCAGCGTAAATGAGGGAGTTGGGGTGGGGTGGGGTGGGGGGGCAATGCAAATAGTCCGGGTAGCCGTGATTAGCTGTTCAGGAGTCTTATGGCTTGGGGGTAGAAGCTGTTAAGAAGCATTTTGGACCTAGACTTGGCGCTCCAATACCGCTTGCCGTGCAGTAGCAGAGAGAACAGTCTATGACTAGGGTGGCTGGAGTCTTTGATAATTTTTAGGGCCATCCTCTGACACCGCGTGGTATAGAGGTCCTGGATGGCAGGAAGCTTGGCCCCAGTGATGTACTGAGCCGTACGCACTACCCTCTGTAGTGCCTTGCGGTTGGAGGCCGAGCAGTTGCCATACCAGGCGGTGATGCAACCAGTCAGGATGCTCTTGATGGTGCAGCTGTATAACTTTTTGAGGATCTGAAGACCCATGCCAAATCTTTTCAGTCTCCTGAGGGGGAATAGGCTTTGTCGTGCCCTCTTCACAACTGTCTTGGTGTGTTTGGACCATGATAGTTTGTTGGTGATGTGGACACCAAGGAACTTGAAGCTCTCAACCTGTTCCACTACAGCCCCGTCGATGAGAATGGAGGCGTGCTCAGTCCTCTTTTTTTTCCTGTAGTCCACAATCATCTCCTTTGTCTTGATCACATTGAGGGAGAGGTTGTTATCCTGGCACCACACAGACAGGTCTCTGACCTCCTCCCTATAGATCATTCCAATTATGAGCACAAGAGGACAATTTACCTGCACTTGTCTTTTTTCCCTCTCTATAATTTCCTCCAATAGTACAACAGTATTACATAATGTTAAATGTATGTGTTTCTCAAAATAATTATGTCATTGAATCTAGGTTTTGCCTTGCTTTTAGCATCATGTTCAACTGACTCATTATGCTCACTTCACCAAACAACTAACTTCTGTCATTTACGTAAACATTGGATCATTATGTCATTCGGAGAGCCATCAAGATGGGATCCAGCTATTAATTAATTATATTTTCATGTATCTCAATTCTTAGGAGGTACCCAATATAGTCAAATTAATGTAATCAGAAAATATCCATACAAGTGGGCCAGGAGCTGTGAATGTTCTCACACTCTCTCTCTCTCTTCACCTCCAACGTTCTTAATAACGCTATCTTTCCTCCCCACACAGGTCGCATCGTCTGTGGATCTTCCCACCATATTCAGTCATCAAGGCCCCTGGTGGCAGTGGAGATGACAGCGCGTTGACAGCCATCGATTTTGCTGTCAGCGGCTTCACTGGATCATCATGTTGAGGGAGAGAAAGATATTGTTCACAGGGAGTCACTGGTTCAGTGGCGGTCCATGGGGGAAAAGGAAATCTAACCAAGGGAAATGTTTGCTGTAGCTGGATAAGCCAGGGCTTATTCCATTAAAGTGATCCACATAATAGAACTTCACTTTCACATCACAACTTATCAACAAACGTGTGTGACAACTTTTGGGTCATGGCAACCCAGCCTCCTGCCCATCCGTGTGCCTTTTGTCACGTTTGTTGAGATAACTGGAAACCTTCAAGGGACAAATTATTATGCTTGACATACATTCAGGGTAGTAGTTATAAGCTCACTGAAATTCACTCATTTGAACATTTGGTCTTATATGCTTATACGTAAATAAAGTAAAAGTAACTGCAAAATGTGAATCACCCAATAACTCTGCATACAGTAGACTACCAAAGAGCAAACACTCTATTCGACCTCTTTCTTTCTTTCTTTCTTCAGAGAGGCTCATCCCATTACTACCCTAATCTACATTTTATACCATTGTATTGCAGTGTCATATATTGTTATATGCAGTTAAATTCCCATTAGACTTGCTAGTTTGCAAACAGTGCTATCTCTCACAAGGCATGAGGTTGCCCTGGTGTGGTGTCCCAGGGGCTCCCTGAAACATTCAGGAGCTGGTGTGTACAAGCTGTAACAGATGCTGCTCTAGGTCTGAGAACCCTTGACTCTAATCAGCGTGCTCTGACTCTCCTCAATCACACAGACTTTTCAATGCCTCATTAGCCACAGGGACAATGAACACAGTTTGTGAAGAGCCACTCTCTCAGAAGTAATTCATTCATTGCCTTGGCATTACACAGAAAATGTAATCAACACGCAAACGTTCAGTGATCATAGTTGAAATAGTGTTTGTACTGTACTGTACACCAGACCTGGGTTCAAATACTATTTCAAATATCTGAATTACTTTCACATACATTTCGAAGCAAGTACTCAGATATTTTTTTTTTTAGTAGTTGAATATTGGAATGTATTACAAAAAGAAAGCCAGCCACGTCATGGACACTAACGCCGCCCTACCGGACGAGCAAAACATTTTGTTCTCACGTTTTAAACACAATGACGACTCTGAGCGGCCGAGGATAGCCCCTGAGGACAACAAGAGCTATGTACTTACGGTCTCCATGGAGGACGTGTGTAAGTCCTTCAAACATGTTAACCCTGGCAATACTGCTGGCCCAGACGGCATCCCCTAACCATGCCCTCAGAGCTTGTGCAGGCCAGCTGGCAGTTGTGTTTTCGGACATTTTCAATCTCTCTCTACCTGAGACCGCTATCCCCACCTGCTTCAAGATGTCCACTATCATCCCCATGCCCAAGAAAGGGAAAGTAACTGAACTGAATGACTACCAACCTGTAGCACTCACTTCCGTCCTCATTAAGTGCTTCGAGAGGCTAGTCAAAAACCACATCACCTCCACCCTCCCCAACACACTTGAGCCTCTCTAATCTCTCACCGCCCTGACAGATCCATGGACAATGCAATCGCCATTGCACTGCACACTTCCATCACCCACCTGGACAAATGGAATGCAAATGTGAGGATGCTGTTCATCGACTACAGCTTTCAATACCATAGTGCCCTCTAAGCTTGCCGGGAGACCGGGAGACCCATGGGGCGGCGCACAATTGGCCCAGCGTCGTCCAGGGTAGGGGAGGGAATGGCCGACAGGGGATGTAGCTCAGTTGATAGAGCATGGTGTTTGCAACGCCAGGGTTGTGGGTTCGATTCCCATGGGGGGCCAGTACGAAAAAAATAAAAAAATAATGTATGCACTCACTAACTGTAAGTCGCTCTGGATAAGAGTGTCTGCTAAATGACTAAAATGTAAATGTAAGCTCACCACAAAGCTCACGGCCCTGGAACTGAACTCCTCCCTATGCAACTTGGTCCTGGACATCCTGACGGGCCGTCCCCCAGGTGGTGAAGGTAGGCAACATTAACTTCCTCGACAATGATTCTCAACATGGGGGCCACACAAGGGTGCGTCCTCAGTCCCCTCCTGTACTCCCTGTATACCCACGACTGCGTGGCCTCACACAGTTCCAACTCCATCATCAAGTTCACTGAAGACACAACGGTAGGAGGCCTGATTACCAACAACGACGAGACGGCCTACAGGGAGGAAGTAGGCACTCTGACGGTGTGGTGCCAAGTAAACAACCACGCCCCCAACGTCAGAAAAACAAAGGAGCTGATTGTGGACTTCAGGAGGAACCCCCATCCTCATCAACGGGGCTGCCGTGGAGACGGTCAAAAACGTCAAGCTCCTCGGCGTACACATCTCAGAGGAGCTGAAATTGTCAAACCACACGGACACTGTGGTGAAGAAGATATGACAGCGACTCTTCAACCTCAGGATGCTGAAGAAATGTGTCCTATCCCCAAGGGCCCTCACAGTGTTCTATAGGAGCACCATCGAGAGCATACTGTCGGGCTGCATGACAGCCTGGTACGGCAACTCCACCGCGGACCACAAGGCACTACAGAGGGTGATAGGCTCAGCCGAAGACACCTACAACACCAGGTGCCGCAGGAAGGCTAACAAGATCATCAGGGACGCCAGCCACCCAAGCCATGGCCTGTTCTCCCCGTTTCCATCACTCAGACGTGGGCAGTATAGGAGCAACATGGCAAAAACTGTAAAACTGGCCAATAGCTTCTACCCCCAGACCATCAGCCTGCTGAATAGCCACCACTAGTCAGCTACCTACTCCCCCTGTCCCCCTCCTGCCCCCCCCAGACTTTCTATGTTTACTTTTACTCCACTACATTCCACTACCCTATGGACATTCCCCCCCCAGTAGACAATTACCCCACCCCCACCCCCACCCCCAATGGACAATTATCATTGCTACAGTTGTACATATTATTATTTTATTTTTATTATGATCTATTTTTATTACCGTATGTTTGTATTGTTTTATTTCACTTCTTTACATTACATTGCTTCTTCACTTGTCCTGCAATTTCACTGTACCCTGTAATTACATCTGCAACCCTGTACATGTGACAATTAAACTCTGTAATCACTCTCTAAATCAATCTAATTTGGAAATACACTTAGAAAGTATTGGCATTCCCATGCATTTAACCCAGGTATTTGAAAATAGTAGGCTATTTCTAGGACATTATTTGAAAATACTTTCAAATACTTCCAATAGAAGTAGTTGATTTGGACCACATTTTTAGAAAATAATCAAATAGACCCAGGTGAACCCAGGTCTGAAACTTGAACCCAGGTATGCTATACACTGTACATTACTGTACATCCTAATGATATGATTGTTTTGATCAGTCTAGTTTCAGTATATTAGTTATTTCTCCAAAATAGGTGTTTACTTTCATGTTTGCTTTCATTTACTGTATGGTACTTTAAACTTTAAAGTAGCACATTAGTACTTTATCCAGCCAGCTAACACTGTGATACAGTAGTCATCTCATCATTCACATGCCCTATATAAAGAGTTCCTCTGATACAGGTGGTAGTTGCATGCATGGGCCCTAAGCCTCCAGAGCTGACACACTGTTTCAGTTCGGGGCACATCAGCGATGGACAGATTGAGCCTGACCATTGAACCAGAGAAGGTGAGTTGGGCAATCAGGGTGGTGGGTGCTGTGCCCCTAGCAAGGCCGGAGTTATGTACTAACCGACCCCTCGTCCTCCTCTCTCCCCCTGTCCCTCGCCCGCCTCCCGGATCACTGTCTGTTTCCGGGCCAGAATCCTGAGTGGTCCGCACTCATGTTCCAGATATTAAATTACTCATGAAATATTTGCTTGGCCTCCAGGCTCCGCTGCAGCTTGCTCAGAAGACATCACTTAAATGTCTCAGAGAGCAGGCTTGTGTCACCTCTCCACTTAAGGTACTTTTTTCCAATTTAAAGCAGAGGCATTCCAGGACGATTCAGTTTGCATTAGCGTCAAAGTCGCGCTCTTGCCACCTTTTCTTCTAACTCAGTTTTACCTCTCTTCCTTAACAACTTTGTGGAGAGACGGTCTCCTAAAACAAGGGGTCTGAAAGGTTGAACATTGCATGATTATGTAAAAATAAAATAACACAATTTTATCCCTCACGTTGAGTGCTCTTGACTGTACCAGAAAGTTCCATCATAATCACTGAACCTCGGATACATTTTAAAGACACAGTGACCCACAGTTCAGAGAGGCACCATAGAGTGAGAAGACATTTAGGTTGTGCCTAATTTCATTAGTGCACTTCTAGCCTGCTTTGGCTCTGTGTTTAACCGTTTACTGTAGTGGGCTAAATCGGTGGCACACAGAGTGATTCTTGGTCTTAAACAAATCTACATTGAAACAAAAATATACACCTCAAACACATGGTTATGGGCTTAAACAAAGAAGACACCTGTACCATGTCAGATATAAAGTTGAAATGTATTCCATTTTGAGTTTGCATCCCAATATTACACTTTCTATACATCACTGAAGACAGCAATATAGCAAAACTGTTTCACATAGAAACACCGGATTTTCATCAGGTTTGTTAAAATAATCTTTAGAGATTATGAAAAATATGAATAATATTCCACCCATGAGGCCAAATAGGGCGCTTTTGGTCATTGACTGCAGGAAAGGGCTACCCTGGCACTTGTGAAAATGTGACAACAGGTCAACATTTCCAGAAGTACTAACAAAAACAACTAATTACACTGTAAAATTATACAACCGTCTGAACATAAGCTTGTTTTGAAACAATAACAATATCTGTATATTATAATAACAGTCCTTGGATTAAGTTGAATAAGTAAAATAGAGTATATGAGAAGGTAAGTAATTTGTTATCATTTAAATAAAATTACTTTAACTTCAAGAATGCCGTGTATGATGGAGCTTTTGGGTTCCTAAGGCAGTTATCACCTCTATTTTAGGGAAATGTAATAACTTTTAAATGTCTAAACCAGATAAGTCTGACAAATCTATGACATTCACTTTCCTCCAAAATGTAACCTAATTACTTCATATCTGCTGCAAAATTTGTTATTCAGAGTTCTCTCCCCCTCTAACCACATTAATGTACCATAAGATTCATTGAAACCCCTCTCTTCCTTCTCTCTCACATTCTCTTCCTCCAGAGAAATATAGCAAGCTTCAGAGTAGTGCCAAGAGACATTCACATCTGGCTATTAAAAGCCTCTCTACTGTAGCCACCACTCACTGTGTTTTATTTCCGTTTGGCTCCTATTCTCTGTAAATTCTCAGGAAAAGGTGAGAATCCAGTCACCCGTGATTATTACCAGCTCACTCATGAAATCTCCGACCACGGGGCAGAGATGGAACGAGGAGAGACAGAGAGAGATTTGGAACCTTTTTTTTTCATTTGACCGAAGCTGCCCTAGTAGAGTGCCACTTGTTTAGACTGAACATGGCAGACAAATATCAGGGAAATATATATTAATTGCTTGTAAATTGGAAAAAAATCATTTTGCGTCAGAGCATTAGTCGCTGAACATTGCTTACCCTCCACAACTAATACCATTTGTCGCTTTAATTTGTATTAAATATGTACATTCCCCTGAGCTGCCTGGGCTTTCTCTGAGAGATCCATTTCCTTTAGTTTTTGTGTTTGTGATTACATCCGGATTAGATCAGCCATCTTTATCTATGCTACTTTCTATACAGTAGCTGTACATGCGGATGAACGGGGTGTTTGTGTGTTGCATGCTTGTGACCATGTGTTTCCCTCTGTGGACCTGACCCTGTAGCTGAAACAAATTAATACTCTTTCTACATAGAAATCCATTTTATTCATGCATTGCTCAGAATTAAGACCTTAGGTTATACAGACCATGAAGCTGACTAACCTAAAAGTGAGATTTAACGACTATGTGAACCTCAGAGAAAGGGAGCCTGTATTCGAGCCTACATAGTGGATCTGGAACCTCTTTGTAGACTTCACATAAAACCATGGGCCCTCAGAGTTTGGCTGTTTGCAGGATGATTCTGTTCCAGAAAAATGACATATAAATAATTCACATCTGTTTTTCTGCAGTCTTGCTGTTTGCAAATAATTTTTATAAAGTACTGTATAGGCTACCTTAGTCTCTAACCCTGATGGTTCTGGACATCAATGCTACAAAATAATGATTGCATTGATCAAATGTCTGCTAAATGCTACACAGCAGAGTATAGTGTCATATCTGTCATCATTCTACCCCTTTCAATTGTTTCTCTGCATTCCTCTATTGCTTAGAGATGGAGAGATGTAAATGTAAGCACTTTGTACAATAATAAAAAACAACTCTATTCAACCAATTCCCTAAAGTGCACCTGAACGGAGCACTGTAGTGTAGACAGAGAAGGAACAGAATGAGTCTGACTAACTGCTAGGGCCAGGGGCAACATGTCTCTTGGACCATGGGACACGTGTAGTATTTTACATCTCTTCTTCTGTCATTTTGCCCTGTTTATCAGTGTTATAAAATACATGAAGTGGTTCTCAACAGTTTGACAGAGGGGTTGATATTGAATAGATGAACAATTTTTTTTTCTCAAAGACTCAAATTCTAAAATATGAATATAGCACTTATCAAGAATTACCATTAAAGGTCCAATGCTGCCGTTTCTATCTCACTATCAAATCATTTCTGGGTAACAACCTTACTGTGATTGTATTCAATTAAAATCATTTTGCCAGGACTGTGGTCTGAGTGGGGACGGGAAAACCGAAAACTAGCTGTTATTGGCAGAGAGGTTTGGAACTACAGTATCTTTCTTATTGGTCTATTACCCAATTTACTGCCTGGTGATGTTAGGCCAAAAAACCATCACACCAAAACAGGCTGACATTTCAGGCAGTCTTTTCAAACAGCTCTTACACTAAAAGAGTATTATCATAAAAAATATATAAAGTGGAAATATATATAAAGTACAGGAAAGTCACATTTATTTCTGTACTGAGCCTTTAATGTGTAATTCCAGTTGCTGTCAGCTGCAGTTTGTTTCTTCATCTTTATGTGAGAGGATGTACAGTATGAGCCATCCATGATTCAACACCCCACAGTGGTATTCTTAAAGTCACAGTCACTTTATTGACGACAGATGACTATTATACAAGTTATATCAACATCTAAGGACGCTATTGAATTAGTAAAACTGACATAAATGGGTAAGATATCAAATATATAAGAACATATAAGTAATATTATAAACTGGGTGGTTCAAGCCCTGAATGCTGATTGGCTGACAGCCGTGGTATATCAGACCGTATACCACTTGTATGACAAAACATGTATTTTTACTGCTCTAATTACATTGCTAACCAGTTTATAATAGCAATAAAGCACCTTGTGGGTTTGTGGTATGCGTTGCGTCGTGCATAAGAACATCCCTTAACCATGGTAAATTGGCCATATACCACACCCCCTCGGGCCTTATTGCTTAAGTATACATTTTATGTCAAATTTGATATTGTGAATAGGAAGATGCACTGTGAATACTGTGAATTAACCCTTTAAATAATTGACATTGGTGTCATGTATTACAAAGTTGCCAATTGATGTCACTTTGTGTATTCCTATTGGGGGGTATAATTGTATAGATTTGTTGACATAGACATTTCATTGTTGGCTCCTCCCTGTTGTCATACCTAAACATGGGCATTATCATAGACTTGAGCCTTGCCGGTGAGATAAGTCAGAGTGGAAACCAGCTTTGCAGTTTAATATATGACCCTTGAGTCAAGCCAGATTAGGCTTGATTGGATCGTTGGTGCCATATGTGACCTACAATCTGTGCTCCTCTTGTATTGGCAGGCGGGAGGGTCAGCGATAGCCCTGGGCAAAGGTTTCCATGGGAACGACCTCTGGATCTTCCAGTCTGCTGTTTTCCAGCCCTCACTCATCTTGAGGCAGAATTATCCTGGATTCCTTTATGTCAGTCCCATATTCTTCTGCTCCATTTCCTCACTCTTCTCTACAGTTTCAGCTCCCTCTGCTTTCCCACAAACACACACATACATACTGTACACACAAGCGCGTGCAATCATACAAGTCTACACACACACACAGACACACACACACACACAGACACAGACACACACACACACACCCCACTCATTCCATCGGTATTGTTATACCTCAGTTCTCCTGCAGAGCTTTTATTCTTCCTTCTTTACTATGTGGCTACTATTTACTGTGCTAATGCAATTAATCGTCCTACTTTGCCCACCGAATCTCCCTTGTTACTCCTTGGACTATTCAGTAACAGCATTCACAGTCAAATAAATGGTTGCTGTCATGTTTGGTCAATCTGGCTTTATTGAGCAGGCTAGGTCCCTTTGTTCCACTATTAGGGAAGATATTAAAATGATGTTATGCTACCATGGTTATCTGTCCATCCACTGTACATAATGATTTATGGGCTTTTACTTACTGAACATCCATACACTCACTGTACAGTACTTGTTGCAATTGCCAAATGTTTTATTCTGTTTTAAAACAATCAAACCACAGCATGCCCATTTTGGTGGTAAAATAAATAGATATGAATTAACACTTTTCATCTGTCGATTTATAAATGAACCTCTTAAGGATCGGACCTATTCTCTCAGAAAAAGGACATGTTTGACATTCAGAAAAACATATTGGTCAAGCTCAGGCACTTAAGTCCTAATAATTATAGGTTGATTGTTCACACATGGACCATGACATATTTCCACCCTGTTAGGGACATATACATAACTATCTGAAAGTGTTAACAATGCATGTTGCATGTACATACTGTATCTAGATTTAGATTTTCTAAGACATCAAATGTCCCTTATTCTATCACATAAATGTTTTTCTTCAAATAATTATAAAACAATGATTATTGAATGAAATGTGTGTTATTTTCAGAACCAGTGCTTTATTTGCACCCTATTTTTCCAAATAAGATTGAATAACAATAGAATGTGGTCAACATTTTTACATGTTTAGTTGATCCCTATTTCTTCAAGTTACCACAAAAATGTGCCTAACATTTGATGGTATTGTTCAATTATGATTTAAAAATACCAACCTAACAGAGTGGAATGAAGCATAACAGGGTATAAGCAATAACAGGGTGGAACTAACACCAATAATGATTTAAACATTTGTATTAACTTTTACATCTGTGAAATGAATGAAAAATAGTACACCTATAATAAGAATGAATATTACATCACTTTCTATTGATTTCATTTCTAATATTTTTTTATTTGTCTTTTTAATAACATCGTCAACCTGAGTTTGTAAAACAACATGAAAATATATTATTATTTATATATATTGTTGCTAGATAATTACATTACAATTACTAATTACAACTATATATATATTTCATTACAATTACTTATATTAGGCTATAGATACGTATGTAACTGTAATTAGTAATTGTAATGTAATTAGCAACAAATATTTATCTAAATATACATAAATAATGTATATATTATACAAACAGAAATAAATATTGACACTAGTAATTTATTTACTATCTTTACTAACAAAATGTCAACCCTGTTAAACTTCTATATCAAACATTCACTGAGTGTACTAAACATTAGGAACACCTAATCTTTCCATGACATAGATTGACCAGGTGAATCCAGGTGAAAGCTATGATCCCTTATTGATGTCACGTGTTAAATTGATTGAAAATGAAATACAGAAATATCTCATTTACATAAGTATTCACACCCCTGAGTCAATACTTTGCAGAAGCACGTTTAGCAGCGATTACAGCTGTAGGTCTTTCTGGGTAATTCTCTAAGCGCTTTTCACACCTGGATTGGGCAACATTTGTCAATTTTTCTTTAAAAAATTCTTCAAGCTCTGTCAAATTGGTTGTTGATCATTGCTACACAACCATTATCAGGTCTTGCCATACATTTTCAAGTAGATTTACGTCAAAACTGTAACTTGGCCACATTCACTGTCTTCTTGGTAAGCAACTCCAGTGTAGATTTGGCCTTGTGTTTTAAGTTATTGTCCTGCTGAAAAGTGAATTAATCTCCCAGTGTCTCCCACTGTTTTTTTTTCTTCAGAAAAACTCCCCAGTCCTTAATGATTAAAATCCTACCCATAACATGATGCAGCCTCCACTATCCTTGAAAATATGGAGAGTGGTACTCAGTAATGTGTTGTATTGAATTTGCCCCATACATAAAACTGTATTCAGGACAAAAAGCGAATTGCTTTGCCACATTCTTTGCAGTATTATTTTATTGCCTTGTTGCAAACAGGATGCGTGTTTTGGTATATTTGTATTCTGTACAGGCTTCCTTTTTTTCACTCTGTAATTTAGGTTAGTATTGTAGACTAACTACAATGTTTTCTCCTATCACAGCCATTAAACTCTTTCAATGTTTTAAAGTCACCATTGGCCTCATAGTGAAATCCCTGAGTGGTTTCCTTCCTCTCCGGCAATGGAGTTAGGAAGGACGCCTGTATCTTTGTAGTGATTGGGTGTATTGATACACCATCCAAAGTGTAATTAATAACTTCACCATGCTCAAAGGAATATTCAATGTCTGCTTTTCATTTTATTTTTTACCCATCTACCAATAGGTGCCCTTCTTTGCGAGGCATTGGAAAACCTCCCTGGTTGAATCTGTGTTTGAAATGTACAGCTCGACTGAGGGACCTTACAGATAATTTTATGTGTGGGGTACAGAGATGAAAAAAATCATGTTAAACACTATTATTACACACAGTTCGTCCATGCAACTCATTACGTGACTTGTTAAGCACATTTGTACTTCTGAGCTTATTTAGGCTGCCATAACAAAGAGGTTGAATACTTATGAATTTGCCCCATACATAAAACTGTATTCAGGACAAAAAGCGAATTGCTTTGCCACATTCTTTGCAGTATTATTTTATTGCCTTGTTGCAAACAGGATGCGTGTTTTGGTATATTTGTATTCTGTACAGGCTTCCTTTTTTTCACTCTGTAATTTAGGTTAGTATTGTAGACTAACTACAATGTTTTCTCCTATCACAGCCATTAAACTCTTTCAATGTTTTAAAGTCACCATTGGCCTCATAGTGAAATCCCTGAGTGGTTTCCTTCCTCTCCGGCAATGGAGTTAGGAAGGACGCCTGTATCTTTGTAGTGATTGGGTGTATTGATACACCATCCAAAGTGTAATTAATAACTTCACCATGCTCAAAGGAATATTCAATGTCTGCTTTTCATTTTATTTTTTACCCATCTACCAATAGGTGCCCTTCTTTGCGAGGCATTGGAAAACCTCCCTGGTTGAATCTGTGTTTGAAATGTACAGCTCGACTGAGGGACCTTACAGATAATTTTATGTGTGGGGTACAGAGATGAAAAAAATCATGTTAAACACTATTATTACACACAGTTCGTCCATGCAACTCATTACGTGACTTGTTAAGCACATTTGTACTTCTGAGCTTATTTAGGCTGCCATAACAAAGAGGTTGAATACTTATCGACTCAAGACATTTCAGCTTTTCATTTTGTATTAATTTGTAAACATTTCTAAAAACAATTCCATTTTGACATTATGGGGTATTGTGTGTAGGCTAGTGACACAAACTCTCAATTTAATCCATTTTAAATTCAGGCTGTAACACAACAATGTGGAAAAAGTCAAGGGGTGTGATAACTTCCTGAAGGCACTGTACATATTACTTAAATTACCTCAACTACCTCGTACCCCTGCACATTGACTCGGTACCGGTATTGCTTGTATATAGCCTCTTTTTAGTTATTTTATTGTGTTACTATTTTTATTTATTTTTATTTTTATGTTCTTACTTTTTACCTCTGCATTGTTGGGAACGGGCTCGTAAGTACGTATTTCACTGTAAAGTCTACAACTGTTGTATTTGGCATATGTGACAAATAAAATTAGATTGGATTTTGATTTGATTGGATATTTTCTGGGGACAGGAAAAGGCACCACATAGTAGGAATGACCCATCCATGGTAAGGAGAACAAAACTAATTTAATATAAAGCTGTAGCAATGCAGCACTTGTTAATGAAACATGCACACTTGTTTGTCAAAATGTTTACCCTGATTTATAGTACCGTTCAAGTTTCAAGTGCAGAAATGCTCTATTTTTAAACTCTAGATGGCACTATTGATGTAATCAGACTGATGCTGTGTTTAGCAACACAGTTGAGGAGAAATGGTTCATGATCTTAAGGTAAGTTATATCTTACAGGCAGCAAGAGAAAGCCTTTTATTGAGTCCTGCCAAATTCCTGTTCTCTGTTTATGTCTTCTATGAATTTACATGATCTTACCTTGCACACCTTCGTAACATATTACTATGAGTACAATGAAACTACAACTCTCACCTACATTAAATCCATATCTATATTAGTTGGACTGAGACACTGTACATTTGCTTAAAACCAGTACATTGAGTTTTTATACCTGTGATTATCATGTATATACTTAAATATTTACTTTGTTTCATTTTCTATCTTTTTCAAGGACCTTTTATCTTAATTATAATATTCACAACATAGCTTTAGTACACAAAACAAAGAAACAAAGAAACAAAATGCACTTCTGAGATGAACTGATTACAATGCCTGTCTTAAAGCCCAAGCATGCTCAATTGTAGTTATTATCAAATTCAAGTACAAAAGACAAAGAAATTAAACACTCTTAGAAAAAAGTGATCTGAAAGGGTTATTCAGCTGTCCCCATAGGATAACCCTCTTTGGTTCCAGGCAGAACTTTTTTTGAACCAAAAAGGGTTATTCAAAGGGTTATTTTATGGCTGATTAACCATTTCTGTGTGGATTTTGACGTGTGCTAGGGGTTGTTTGATGTGTGCTTGGGGTCAGATTACATGAAAATAGAGCTCTTTGGCCACGCACACCAGTGGTGTGTTTGGCGTCGAAATGAGAATACATGAGCAAGAAAGAACCCCATTCCTACTTTACAATATGGTTGGTGGAACTTTAATGTCATGGGGCTATTTTGCTTCCACTGGTCCTGGGGCCCTTGTTGAGGTCAACGGCATCCTGAACTTTACTCAGTACCAATATATTTTTGCCAAAAACCTGGTTGCCTCTGCCTGGAGGCTGAAACTTCATGGACCTTCCAGCAAGACAACAACCCCAAGCACACATCGAAATCCACAAAGAAATTGTTAATTGGCCACAAAATCAACATTTTGCAATGACAATCTCAGTCTCCGAACTTGAAACCCATTGAAAACCTTTGGTTTGAATTAAAGAGGGCAGTCCATAAGCGCAGACTAAGGATATCAAGTATCTGGAAGGTTTCTGTATGGAGGAATGGTCTAAGATCCCTCCCAATGTGTTCTTCAACTCAGAAAACATTTTATAAAAAGGCTCAGTGCAGTTGTCCTCGCAAAGTGAGGTATTGAAAGGTTTTGAAAACAGGGGTGTCAATAATTTTGACCCCTACCTTTTGAGAAAAAAGAAAGATTACTTATTAAACAAAATCTCTTTCTCTGAGCAATTGTATTAGTAGAAAATAATATAATTTCTCCATTTTGGAGCATACAACATAGTTCAGTATTTTAATTATTTATTTTATACAGTCATTTTTGCTCATCTTTATCAAGGGTGTCAATAATTTCGGACCCATTGTACATTTTAAAACATGGAAAATTAAACCCTGCAATTGGATGGGTGAGATAGTATACCCTTGACGGATCGGTGTGGGATAACGTCCTGTCTGTAAGAAGATTAAAAGTTACTTTAATTACTTTGTAAATGTTTTGGGCTGAATACATTGCAGGTACATTACATTGTAACTACATCCTTTGATTATTTTACAGAATAGCTAGCTATACTACTAAGAATGTTGAGTTAAAAGTCCTTTCCTGGAAAACCAATAATGCGTGGCTAATCAATTTATATGACTGTAAGTCGCTTTGGATAAAAGCGTCTGCTAAATGGTATATTATATTATTATTATTATACATCGGTGTACTGTATCACACACACACAGATATTTTCATTCATAAAGATTTGAAAAGACCAGAATGAGGAAGAATTTGCTTTATTGTCCCATGAAGGTAAACTGTAAAACAAATTGTAATATATAGCTATATCATACACTGCTAGAAGAAATTGTGCTATATAGAACCAAAAAGGTTACTATTGCTCGTTTCATGTATGGCAAAGCACCCTTATTTTTAGCAAAGTAACATATTTAGGTTTTAATAAATGTATGGGTAACACTTTACATTAAGTTGCTATTGTAGCAACACTGTAATTACACTAACAATGTATCTTTCTCATTTTGAATGATTGGCATTACATATCTTAAAATCCAATACTGCTAAATATGCAAGATATTATTGTGATTGGCCAAGGGTTTTTCTGAGTTATTCATGGTAGAGAGCTAAACCTACAATCCCACGCTTTGTATTTGCCAATGCAGTCTAATACTACAGAAGCTGTTAAATGGAATTCAATCCACATTGTTATGCTCATGGGCACTGTATATATGACCAACATATCATAAAGGACCTTAGGCCTGTTTACGTAATGTTGTAAAACAAACAATTTAGTTCAAATGCTATGTAATGATTTGGCTCCATGGCTCCATTGCGGTATGGCTGCTTAGAAGAGTCCTGAGCTCCATTTTAACACAGCATCTCTCCCAGTGTCCATCATCTCCTCATATGAAACTGATCTGTTTCTTTTTTACCCATCATGCCTCTGCATCAGTACAGTCATTTGGATTACACTACCAGCTGCTGAAACAGGAAATCGGTTTTATACTGTTTTAAATTCTAAAATTCAGTTTGTGGCTTGGCACATGAGTGACATAAATGTAGATGTAATTTCTCCGCCAACCAACAATTACATTTTAGAATTGTTTAGACAACAGTAAGTTGGAGAGAAGTTACAGCACAGAATTTTCATATTCAAATGATTCATATTTCCCCCAGAAAAATCTTAAGATTTTGTATAATAGAAAGACAGAGTTGGAACGTAATTGGCAGTGTTGCCAATGATGGCAGTACTAGTCTTTGATGTGCCAACCTAATGTGCCAATTTCAGGGCTTAGTTTGATCTTAATATCTTGGGGGGATCAATTATGGCTTGTTTTCAAGCTGCATTCATACTTTGAGCTAAATACTGTTCCGCATGAAGAAGATTAATGCTGTGATTTTTGGGGGGGAATATTTACTTAATTCTGTTGTTGACAGTCAATATTTGTTGCCTAAGGTTTCACAGACGACCCTTTGGATTTTAAGTTAAAGTATAACAACTATAACTGTATAGACCATTACTATTACTTATGTTAGACAATATTATGCCCATAGTACAATCAGGGTCAAAAGTTGAAATGCAATTAACTCTGTACTGTAACGCTATAAAGGTTTTGATGTTTCACTGCCATTGTTGGCAGTCTTAATGATTTGTGAACTCTGAATGACACAATTGTGCCTAATCATCATGCATACATGACTTGAATAAAATAAAAATATATAAATAAAAAGAGCTGAATGATTGAATCTATACCCAGGACCAGTCAGTCACTTTATTAGGACCTGATATCCATACCTGAATACTTTCAGGGGATTTCGGTATATGTCTCCAAAAACCAGAGGGGAAGCACTAGGGCACAGTGAACACCACTAATCAGTTTAAAAACATCATGCTTGTGATGATGTTTATGATGATAACAAACTGATGTTCACATGTTTGCCTTACAAACACATTTCTATTGTTCTTCAATAAAACATTTATGTTATTGTGCTCAGTAATTACAGTAACCATATAGAACACAACACACACACACACACACACACACACACATATATATATATATATATATATATATATATATATATATATATATATATATATATATATATATACACACACACACACACACACAGATAAAATAAACTAATGATAATTCTCCACTATCTCTGGATGATATTTAAAAAATAAAATAAAAATAATTAACCTTTATTTAACTAGGCAAGTCAGTTAAGAACAAATTCTTATTTACAATGATGGCCTACCCCGGCCAAACCCGGACGACGCTGGGCCAATTGTGCGCCGCCGTATGGGACCGGATTGTGATACTGCCTGGAATTGAACCAGGGTCTGTAGTGACGCCTCTAGCCCTGAGATGCAGTGCCTTAGACCGCTGCGCCACTTAGGATATAATATGGTTGATATAAATTATGTTACTGTAATATATACAGTATATGTAGAAAACAACCACTGTAATTACAGTAACCACATAGAACACAACAGATTTGTATGATACATTATTCATGATTATTTTGTGTTATAAAACATTACTATCTATAAAACATGAATTACATTTCATGAATATCATACATCATTTATATCAACTATATTATATCATCCAGAGATAGTGGATAATTATAATTAGTTGATTTGATCAATTCCTTCACAATGACTCGTGAAAAACACAGCAGCATCCCATAAAATGGCACAGTGAAAGCCTGTGCCCTGTTGCTTACAGTTAATTTTAAAAGCACATAGGACTATTCCATCTAGTAATCTGAATGGGACATCTATTACTGCAATTAACACTATCTACTACTTTAGTGGAATATCTACAGCAGGGGATTTGAGCAAAACATTAGAAATCAACTTCTGAAAGACAGGATTTATACTAAATGTACCTTTTATCACTGATACTATTGCTATATTTTGGCTATGTTTTCTTCCATATAGGTCCAAATGGCTCAAACACATGTACACTCAGAAAAAAAAGGGTTATTTGGCTGTCCCCATAGGAGAACCCTTTGAAGAACCTTTTTGGTTCCAGGTAGAACCCTTTTGGTTCCAGACTCCTTTTGGGTTACATGTAAAACCTTTTTCCACCTGGAACCTAAAAGGGTTCTCCTATGGGGACAGCCAAAGAACCCTTTCGGAGCCCTTTTTTCTAAGAGTGTACAATAGATGGCTCATGTATTGAACACGCATCCTATTATTTCAATTACTTCGAAAGATATCACTCAGCCCTTCTACACCTTATCTTAATTACACTCAAGGCAAAATTATTGAGTAAATACTACTACTACACAAACTAACAGACATACACTTTTATAGTGGGGTTTCCTATCAAGAAGACATCCTCCTAATCAAACAATTATAATTCATGATTCAATGATTGGTATTTACTGGAACATAAAAAATGACTGCAACATCACTTACTCATCCCCAAAGCCAACACCTCCTTTGGTCACCATTCCTTCCAGTTCTCTGTTGCAAATGACTGGAACGAACTGCAAAAATCTCTGAAGCTGGAGACACTTACCTCCCTCACTAACTTTAAGCATCAGTTGTCAGAGCAGCTTACCGATCACTGCACCTGTACACAGCCCATCTGTAATTAGCCCACCCAACTACCTCATCACCATATTGTTATTTACATTGTTATTTATTTTGCTAATTTGCACTCCAGTATCTCTATTTGCACATAATCTTCTGCACATCTATCACTCCAGTGTTAATACTAAATTATATTTGTAATTATTTTTCACTATGGCCTATTTATTGCCTTACCTCCATAACTTACTACATTTGCAGACACTGTATATAGATTTTCTATTGTGTTATTGACTGTACGTTTTGTTTATCCCATATGTAACTCTGTGTTGTTGTTGTTTTTATCGCCCTGCTTTGCTTTATCTTGGCCAGGTCGCAGTTGTAAATGAGAACTTGTTCTCAACTGGCTTACCTGGTTAAATAAAGGTGAAATAAGAAAAAATAAAAAAAACGATTTGTTGAATTATCTGATCCATGCTCATTGTCACCTGCCAAGAGTGTCAAGACACTAATATAAAATACATTACTGACAACAAAATCTACATAAAAGTCGTAGGCAGAAAACGTATTGCTCGACTATCACTCTTCCACGTGATTCTAAAATCGTTGATTATCAGACATAGATGAGGCAGTTAGGCGATTCTATCTTTATGATTGACAGTAGGGATAGTGGAACTTCTTTTGGCAGGGGGAGAGCGTGACATGATCAACAACTACAAGCATAAACAAAAGTCATAGGCTATTTATGCTATATTTTAGGGTTTAGATCATATATATCTCTAACATGCACATGTCATAAATTTGAGATCTGGAGCAGTTTTCGTAGCATGGATAATGCTGTAATATACACGGCACCCCTTTGTCTGCTGTTTTTGGTTTCGCCCAAACTTCGTTCAGATTTGAGTTATTTTCTATGGCTTCTGGGTTACTCTATTGAAGGTGAAGGTCCGCTCATCTACGCCAGCATTCGCTGTCAATGGCTTTCAGGACTTATTTTATTTGAATGTCTGGGCTTTTTACACTTTCGTCCAAAGAAACCAATAATGGATATTCTATGGATTTTATGGATAATACCCACCGTTATAGCTGTAGAAGGTAAGAGCATGTTTGAATCCCATTAAATAACGTCTTGCCGAACGGGTTATAGAGTTTCTGATCACAGCACGTTGAGTGGTTGACTGGTTGTAACGACAAAAATCACAACTCTGTCATAGAACGTTCCGGGGGCAACATTGTGGCAAGGCTCTTCTTTGATTTTTTAACTGAAATAATTAACAATAGCTATAATGAGGGTTGCACCGAACATGCCCTCTTCCTCTCAGGTATCCGAACGTAGGTTATTGCTTGTTATGAAGGACATACCATATGCTTATTAGGCTACTGTATGTCATTTCATACATGCCAAGTCAATACATCTCTAGGTTTATATAATTTCTAACAGTTCAATCTTCAACACTAAAGTAAACGTGTTAGGCTACATTATGATGGAGCATGGATTTTTCCTCTTGTCTGCAATTTGAAAATAGCAGCATGAACAACCAACAACAGTCAGTGGGCGATACATTTCCTGAAGATGTTGGGTCTAGTATGGACAGTTCTGTATTTGATTAATGAGGTATCTGTTGTTTAACTTAATCATTTTGTTGGACATGGAAACATCTAATTGTACTGTGCACTGGCCGGAGCACACAGGCTTGTCTCGTGAATGATGATGAGCAGCGTGTTCAGTGGCACAATGGAACAGACTTCATGAGAGCAGAGCGCTACAGTAGCCTACCAATGTTTAACCACCAAGCGCTATCCCTTTTTCATTGAAAATAGGGCGGTAGGTTGATTATGTACATTTCAGCTAATGTGCTATTTTGGTGTGATGATTTGTCACAGAACACGAGTCTTGTGATTGCTTTTGAAGGGATGAGTGTTGGCGGGTTAGAATGAGTAGACCCTACATCTTACATACCGTAGGATAACAACCACAATGTAAATACATTCCCAGCAAATACACATGTACATACTGTAAACCAGGGTTCCCCAACTGGCGGGCCAGCGGGTGGTTTTATTTGGCACCCAAAGTTTTCTGAGCCACACATATATATATATATATATATAAATACATATATATATATATATATATATATATATATATATATATATATATATATATATAGTATTTTTTTTATTTTTTATTGTTAGACATAAAAGACTGAAAACACCAGGACATCAGCTCCAAGTGATTTTAATTTGGGAAATATGTTCCCAAGTATTCCCACGTATAATAGAGAGACACAAGGGTTGAAATGAAGATGTTCTAGTCAAATATTATATACTTTTGGGCTTCTTGCAGTCAATTTTCAGTCAACAATTTTTTTGTAATTATGTTCTGGCCCCGACCATCTGCTCAAGAAAAAATTCACCTGCGGCTAAATCTAGTTGATGATCCCTGCGGTAAACCCTACTGTACTTAGCATCAGCTTCTTATTCACTTGGTAGGCTATCTTCATGTAGCCTATGGTAGCTTTTGAAGAGAAGTGTGCTCCACAAACCTTGATAGTCCTTTAGAGTTGATAAATACAACTTTGGTATATTTCAAACAGTATATCATTTAATTGGGATATTGGAAAATGATGTTGCCTAAATTGTTACATAGGCAGGCCTAAATAAGCCTGGGAATTTGTACTTTCCAGTTGACATTATAGTTGTAGAGTAGGTAGGCCCATACACATATCCAATGTCGTGTTCCACTGGCAAAATACATCAATATTTACATTTTAGTGATTTAGCCGAAGCTCTTATCAAGAGCAATTAGGGTTTAGTGCCATGCTCAAGGGAACATCGACATATTTTTCACCTAGTCGGCTCGGATATTCAAACCAGCGTCCTTTTCGGTTACTGGCCCAATGCTCCTAACCTGCTGCCCACTATATGGTAGTGTTTAGGCCTCTGTGTATGAGCGTAAGAATTTTCACACTGAACATTTATACATAATAATTGTAAAAGGCAATATTTTTTATGTTTACAATTGTTTAGTTGTCTGATTCCATTATTTCAATGAAAATAGTAGAGTAGGTGCTTTTGCTTGTCATAAAATACAAATGTATATGTATATTTTTTAACATTCACTGTAATTTGTAGTTGACGATGCTGTGCATTTGAAAATATTTTGTTCTGTCCTTATTCATTCAAAATAATAATTTAACCTATAAGAGAAACACTGTTTGCAAGACCCAGAGTCTAGGAAACAGACTCATAAGCAATTAATAAAATAATTTGAATATTATAAACAATGGCTTTGTTACCTAGCAAATATATATATATATATATATATATATATATATATATATATATATATATATATATATATATATATATATAGATATAGATATAGATAGAGATATATACAGTATATATATTATTTTGGGGGTATTATTAGAATTTCTTTTGTATATAAACCTGTCTTGAGCTGCTATTTTTTCGATTATATGTTAACTATATTGTTATCATTAATTACCATTATTGATATTATTATTATTATTTCAGTTACTGGAGTTACACTATTATTATTTTGTTTACTATATAAGCTAATCTTAATTCAGTGAGGATTGTTTTCTACATTTTACTGGAGGTAAATCAGCTAAGGTCAGACTCTTCCTATACATGTTCCGGTTTGGGTTTGTTCATCATAGTTGTTCATTTACATTTTCACTTGAAATGAAGGATAAAGTTTGAATGGGAAAAACGTATGGGTGTTCGCCTTTAGAAGGTTAGTGATAGAATGTAGTTCTTCTCTCTTAGCAGTCTTCGGGCTCTATTGTCATGAGTGAGGTGGAACCACAGACCGTAGGATAGAAGCTGCTTCATGACAAATAATAACAGACCAATGTCTTTCAACCAATTGCATTGAATAGAGTGGCATGCTGTTTTCTCTTTCTGGAATGCAAACGTGGCTAGATGACGTACGAGACTGCAAAAGATATTAAGAAACAGCAATGAAAAACAGGCCTTTGTTTTGTATTGTGCAATGTGGCAGGCAAATACACATACTATGATGTCATTTAATAGGCCTATTTTACCAAGAGTTTTCTATTTTATTTGTGTCGTAAGCAGTATATGTCATTAATGAAGCCATTTATTTGGCTATTCTCTTTCAGAATAAATTTATTTATTGGTAATTTACAATGTAATACAAACAATATTTGCACTTTCAGACAAAGTCTGCATGGAAGAAAAGGCTGTTTTGTTTCTGGAGAGGCAATTAGGCTAATAGTTACTCCTTTTCATGTTTCTGTTTACATAATTGAATTGTAATTCATTATTATTCAACTTCACTGACGATAAAACTATTGCTTGCCGAACCCATATTTCTGAAGCAATATTAGCTGGCAACACTATTGTTATGTTTATTGTATTTCAGTATCGTGACTGGTTGGTCTCTTCCCCAACCCGTCACAGGCCCCCCATCTTACCCTTTGTATCACCCTAGCCAATCATCCAATGAAGTTGCAGGAGTAGGCCACGTATGAAAAATCGAGAGTTGAAAAAGAGGTCACTGCAGCCTTAATCCAAAAAACAACACGCAACAGAGAGGAACATTGAAGTCAATCGTATTGACGGTTCTGATGTCATGACGTCAGAACATGGTTGCTTTGGCGAAGGTTCTTCTGTCGGGTTTTATAAAAATAAACGTCCAAGTACTCCCATAGTCATTCCGGCACATCTCTGAGATCAACCCTAATGTTGGTCATTGCATCATGATTTAAAAAAAGAACATATATTTTTGGGTGTTTTGAAGTATCATTTTAATAGCTAGCTAATAAGTAAATATATGTACTGTAATTGTATAGCCTGGCAATCGAAGAGAATAACATAGCTATACTTTTATGTTTATGTTAGGCTAATTATTTAGCCCTAACGTATCTTTTAATGTATTTGGAAAACATACATTGTTTAATGTTTTATCTGTTGTTTAGCGTTTCTTGGACATAGCAGGTGAACTTTCTATTAATGACAGATTATATTCTTTCAGCTACAGCTCTAACATCCATAGCTTCGTATATGGATTTCAGAGTGGTCAAATTTCGAGAGTGATGTAGCTCAAAACCAAAAGACAGGGATGCTGTTGGGCTAAAACACTGTGGATTGTGGATTTAATGCAAGCCCATATGAAATCTTCTTGGTAGGCCTATGGTACATTTTTTCAGGCAAGCTGTGATAAATGGAATCGAGGTGCTCAGTAAGATAACTCCTGTTATCCAGCTGAGCCAGGCAGGCCTGTGTATTTATCCTCTCATTCTGTTTACCTTTGCATCAGCTGCAGGTACATTACCTACCTCATACCAGGTGTATCTATGGAAAGCATCATCATCAACAACAACAACAACAACAATAACAACATTTATCTCACAAATCTTACCAGAGCTGCCAAAAGGTGTTACTATGAAAGTATGTGTAAGCCCATTCACTCTTGATGCCATTTAAGGTCAGGCAGAGTATTATAAAATCTAGTCAATCATTGATTTAATTAGTGAACACAAAGCTTTTGGCTGTACTAGACCTTTGGCTCTCCTATCTCTGGACTGGGTAAATAATGGACTGTAAAATAAAGTAACCAAAGTTTGAATAAACACGGTTTATTGACTAGCTTTTTTGTGGATTTATGATAATTGTAACAAAGTGAAGCCATTTAATGCAGTGTGAAATCATGATTTTTATCTAAATTCAATTGTCACACAACATTTAAAATTGCACAATAAATGAACAGTATAAACCACCACCTCTCTAACTCGTGCCTCAATAATTTGCGGGTTTAGATAACTCACAGTTGTAGAGATATAATAAATAAAAATAATATGCCATTTAGTAGACGCTTTTATCCAAAGCGACTTACAGTCATGACTCCATGGATGAGGTACTGTAAAATAACTTGAGATCCAGATGAAATATCTAAGGAAGGGAGTTGTTGTTTGTTAGTATCTAGTAAAAATGTCAGAGCGATATCTTAGGGAGCTTTCAGATATCCCCTTATGATCCGAATCCTGGAGCGTTTGTTACCCTGATCCGCACAATAAAGCATGTGTGAAACGCAAATGAACCCTGGCTGAAGCGAATCCTGAGTACCAGGTGTTGTGATGCGGCAGTGTGAATCGCGTGGAACTGTTTTGCCCTTTGTAAACAAGCTAGCTTGCTAACGTCATGTAGAAGGTGCGTCTTGCTAATCGTACCATGAAACTGTTATTTTCAGGTCTTGTGAAATCAAAATGTATTCTGTAGAATTCTCACAAACGCTACAGGAAACCGAACCAGGGTGCTGAATTTCATATGTGAAAACGCCCTTAGAGATAGGAAGCAGCCCCAGAGGTCTGTCGGCCATAATGCAGTTGCCTCCTCCAATAGGCTACTGTCACGGTTCAGACAGACGACCAGAGGACCACAATTGCGTCACACCAGAAAGTTTATTAAACTTAAGGGAAAAGGGAAGTAGGGAGTGAATGAAGGCTCCAGGGGTAACAGGGATCCCGTCCAATGCGCTGGGTCTGTGCCCCCCCCAGTGGCAGCGATGCGTCCTATGAAGCCGGTGGTGGCTGGTCCAGAAGTCCTGGGGGGGGGAGACACAGACACAACAGGGCGGAATGAAACCAGGCAGCAGTACAGTTCAAGGGAAATCCAAAATACGTAGTAGCAAGGCAGAAGGCTGGTCAGAGTTACCGGGATTGAAGAGTAGTCAGGAGTCGTAATGGCAGAAGCAGGTCTGGATCTCCTGAGGCAGAAGAGGATCCAAAAAACAGGCACGTCCGGGGTCACAAAACCAGGGTGAGCCAGAAGCGCGAGCAAACAGGTTCCGGGTGTGAGCTTTGCAGACGATCTGACACCGGAGAGCTGAAAGACAGGGCCTTAAATACTGGGAGAGGTAGTGGGTAATGCAGCGCAGCTGGCAGAGTAATTAGAGCAGAGCAGAGCAGGGACAGGTGGAGCTAGTTAGGCTGAGTAGAGAGAGTGGTGAGCAGAGTGGAAGAAAATAAAGGTGGTAACCCGGTGGAGTGAGAGGCCCATGACAGAACCCCCCCCCCAAGGGACGGCCCCAGAAGTCCCAAGAGTAACACCACGCCGGGCGGGAGGAGGGGAGCCGGAGGAGGGCTAGAACTCCTCCGAACGGTCCGAGTGAACGTCCTCATCCTCGGAGGAAGCCGGAGGGCCGTGGTCGGGAGATGGGACAGGTCCCGAGACAGGATCAGGCACAGGACAGGAAGCCGAGCGGGCCGGACGGTTAGGGACCCCTCTGGGGCGGCCCCTACGGATTGCAGGTTGATCAGGATGCCGTTGGTGGAAAGCGGTGATGAGAGTCCTATCCACAATCCGACTAGCTGGCACCCAGGTCCTTTCCTCAGGTCCATAGCCCTCCCAGTCAATGAGGTACTGGAGACCCCTACCCCTCCGTCTGGACCGAAGCAGGCGGCGGACGGTGTAAACCAGACCACCATCGACGAGCCGTGGAGGAGGAGGACCAGGCGCAGCAGGGACCAGCGGACTCTCATGGATGGGCTTAATCTTAGACACATGGAAAGTGGGGTGCACCCTCAGGGAATTAGGCAGTTGGAGCCGGACAGCAGTTGGGCTAATCACTCTTATGATAGGGAATGGGCCAATGAACCGAGGTGCCAGCTTCTGCGACTCCACCCTGAGTGGCAGGTTCTTCGATGACAACCACACCCTTTGACCAACATGGTAGGTGGGAGCAGGAATTCTCCGACGGTTGGCCCCGGTAGTGTAGCTGGCAACGGATCTGAGGAGTGTGGCTCGGGCTTGTGACCAGGTGCGGCGACATCGACGGGCAAAAGCAAGTGCAGATGGGCAAGTAACCTCCTCTTCCTGGCTGGCAAATAGAGGAGGCTGGTATCCATAAACACATTGGAAAGGGGACATACCGATGGCAGAGCAGGTCAGAGAATTGTGTGCGTACTCCACCCATGTCAATTGCTGCGACCAGGAGTGGGGGTTGCGTGAAGTCATGCATCGCAGTGCCTTCTCGAGCTCCTGATTAGCCCGCTCTGACTGCCCATTGGATTGGGGATGGAATCCGGAAGTCAGACTGACTGTGGCTCCCAGCAGGTGACAGAACTCCTTCCAAAAAGCGGAGGAGAATTGTGGACCACGGTCAGAAACTACATCCTTTGGCAGCCCGTGGATCCGGAAGACGTGTTCCAGGACCACCTGGGCGGTCTCCTTGGCGGTTGGGAGCTTGGGGAGGGGAATGAAGTGTGCCATCTTGCTGAAACGGTCAACGATGGTGAGAATGACGGTCATGCCACTTGAAGGGGGCAGCCCCGTGACAAAGTCAAGGGCGATGTGAGACCAGGGACGTCTGGGCACAGGCAGGGGCTGCAGCAATCCGGCTGGGGGCTGGCAGGACGACTTGTGTTGGTTGCAGATGGGGCAGGCTTGGACGAATTCCCGTACATCCTTCCTCAGAGAGGGCCACCAGAACCTCTGGGCGAGCAGGTTGTAAGTGCGGGTGGAGCCAGGGTGACAAGCTAGGCGGGAGTCATGTCCCCACTGAACGACCTGGGACCTCAGGTCTTCGGGGACAAAAAGGCGGTCAGCTGGGCAAGTGCTGGGACCTGGCTGGTTACGGAGAGCCTCCAGCACCTGTTCCTCAACAGCCCAGGTCAGAGCTGCAACGATGCAGGGACTTGGCAGAATCGACACAGGGTCCTTGGAGGGGGTGTCATCCTTCTGGAATTGACGGGAGAGGGCGTCTGGCTTGGTGTTGCGTGATCCAGGCCGGTATGACAGAGTGAAATTAAACCTGGTGAAGAACAGGGCCCAGCGGGACTGCCTGGAGTTCAACCGTTTGGCCGTGCGGATGTACTCCAAGTTCTTATGATCGGTCCAAACGAGAAATGGAATGGTGGACCCCTCCAGCCAGTGACGCCACTCCTCCAAGGCAAGCTTCACAGCCAGCAGCTCACGGTTCCCTATGTCGTAATTGCACTCAGAGGGGGACAACCGACGTGAGAAAAAGGCACAGGGATGGAGCTTCCTATCCTCCGCAGCCCACTGAGAAATCACAGCACCAACTCCCACATCCGAGGCGTCCACCTCCACAATGAATTGCCGGTCCACATCAGGCATCTGGAGGATGGGAGCGGAGGTGAACCTCACCTTGAGGGTACTGAAGGCTTTGTCGGCTGCTGGGGTCCAGGTGAAGGGTTGCTTGGTGCTGGTTAGAGCAGTGAGAGGGGCAGCAACGGTACTGTAGTTCCGGATAAACTTCCTATAGAAGTTAGCAAACCCCAGAAACTGTTGCAGCTTCTTTCTGTTCTCCGGAACTGGCCATGAAGTGACTGCTGATACTTTGGCAGGATCCATTTGGATACTTCCCTCTGCCACTATGTACCCCAGGAAGGCCACTGTCTTGACGTGAAACTCACATTTCTCTGCCTTGGCGTAGAGGGAATTCTCCAGAAGACGATGAAGGACTTGCTGGACATGGCGGGTGTGTTCCGACAGGTTTCTGGAGTAGATTAAGATGTCATCCAGGTAAACGAAGACAAACTTGTTTAACATGTCCCGCAGTACATCATTCACCAGAGCCTGGAACACAGCAGGAGCATTGGTGAGGCCAAAAGGCATAACCAGATACTCGTAGTGGCCTGTTGGTGTATTGAATGCGGTTTTCCATTCATCTCCCTCCCGGATCCGCACTAGGTGGTAAGCGTTTCTGAGATCCAACTTGGTAAAAACAGTGGCTCCCTGGAGCAACTCAAAAGCAGAGGTGAGCAGAGGCAGAGGGTAACGGTTTTTCACTGTGATGTCGTTGAGTCCCCTGTAGTCGATGCAGGGGCGAAGAGATCCGTCCTTCTTCCCCACAAAGAAGAAGCCAGCACCAGCAGGAGATGAAGATGAACGGATTAATCCTGCGGACAGAGAGCCATTGATGTAGTCCTCCATGGACTTTCTTTCAGGAGCAGACAACGAATAAAGACGACCCTTTGGAGGAGCTGTTCCAGGGAGGAGGTCGATGGCACAGTCGTACGGTCGGTGAGGGGGCAGAGATGTGGCTCTTGCTTTGTTAAACACCTCTCTGAGACCATGGTAGCATTCTGGGACATTGGAGAGGTCAGGAGCGGAGTTAGTAGGTACTGGCCGAGGGGGTAGTGCGGCAGCAAGCAGGCAGGTTCGGTGGCAGTCCTCTCCCCACTCCCTGATCACCCCGGTCACCCAGTCGAGCTGAGGGTTGTGCCGGCGGAGCCATGGGTAACCCAGGATGAGGGGTTGGCCTGGAGAGGGGAGCAGGTGAAACTGGATAGTTTCTTGATGGTTCCCGGACAGACCCATCGAGACCGGGGCCGTGACATGAGTGACCGATCCGAGTAAGTGTCCGTCCAGTGCCCGGGCAGGAATAGGAGGTGTCAAACGGAGGTTCTCCAGTCCCAGTTGGCGTGCCAGCTTGATGTCCATTATGTTGGCTTCGGCGCCAGAATCCACCAGAGCAGCCAGGGTGTGAGTTGAGTCAGAGAGGCGGAGGTGAACTTGCAGCAGGGGTTTGCGGTCGGAGGACTGGATGGTCATTGAACTCAACCGGACTCCCCCTATGCCCGGTGAGCTTCGGCCCTTTAAAGGGCAGGTTACCACACGATGTCCATCACCTCCACAATAGAGGCAGAGGTTTGAGGTGAAGCGGCGCTGGCGCTCTGCAGGAGTGAGGGAGGCTCGCCCAATCTCCATAGGCTCAGACTGATCAAGCTGACCTGGGTGAGTGGCAGTAGATGACAGGAGCCCAGTCGGATCTCTCCGAATGCCGGTAGTAGGTGGACCTTGGCGCCCCCTCTCACGACGACGGGTCTGTATCCTTCTGTCGATCCTGACAGTCAGTGCGATGGCTTCATCAAGAGTGGAAGGCAGTTCATGGGAGACCAACTCGTCCTTGATATAGTCAGCCAAACTATGGAAGAACGCGTCCACCAACGATGGTGTGTTCCAAGAACTTCGTCTAGCCAGGGTTCGGAAGTCGATGGAATGGTCTGCGACTGTACGTCTGCCTTGTCGAATACTGAACAGTTCACGAGACGCCTCTGCGGTGGGTGAATCCAGGTCAAACACCTTCAGCATCTCCTCAGCAAACAGGTCGAAGGTTGCACATGCGGGGGTTTGACGTTCGAACTCTGCTGTTCCCCAGAGTCGAGCTCGGCCCGTCAGGTGAGTGATGGCATACCCAACTTTAGCCCCCTCCGTGGCGAAGGTCCTTGGCTGCAAGGAGAACTGAAGTCGGCAGCTAGTCAGGAATGGCCGGACCTGGGTTGAATCGCCGTTGAACCGCTCGGGGTTTCCAATCTTGGGTTCCGGAGCAGCGGCTGCAATGACCGGGGCAGGTAACTCGGGAGCTGGGCTGGTGGGCAGACTGACTGGGGTAAGGTTGGTGAGGAGTTGAATGATCATGGCGAGTTGTTGTTGCTGCTGCTGGAACTGCTGCTCATGCTCATCGGTTTCCATGTCGGGGAAAGTGTGCGCTGAGTCCATAATGGTCAGATCGTACTGTCACGGTTCAGACAGACGACCAGAGGACCACAATTGCGTCACACCAGAAAGTTTATTAAACTTAAGGGAAAAGGGAAGTAGGGAGTGAATGAAGGCTCCAGGGGTAACAGGGATCCCGTCCAATGCGCTGGGTCTGTGCCCCCCCCAGTGGCAGCGATGCGTCCTATGAAGCCGGTGGTGGCTGGTCCAGAAGTCCTGGGGGGGGGAGACACAGACACAACAGGGCGGAATGAAACCAGGCAGCAGTACAGTTCAAGGGAAATCCAAAATACGTAGTAGCAAGGCAGAAGGCTGGTCAGAGTTACCGGGATTGAAGAGTAGTCAGGAGTCGTAATGGCAGAAGCAGGTCTGGATCTCCTGAGGCAGAAGAGGATCCAAAAAACAGGCACGTCCGGGGTCACAAAACCAGGGTGAGCCAGAAGCGCGAGCAAACAGGTTCCGGGTGTGAGCTTTGCAGACGATCTGACACCGGAGAGCTGAAAGACAGGGCCTTAAATACTGGGAGAGGTAGTGGGTAATGCAGCGCAGCTGGCAGAGTAATTAGAGCAGAGCAGAGCAGGGACAGGTGGAGCTAGTTAGGCTGAGTAGAGAGAGTGGTGAGCAGAGTGGAAGAAAATAAAGGTGGTAACCCGGTGGAGTGAGAGGCCCATGACAGGCTACAGTGGAAACATGAGAGAAAACAATGTGCTTTCAGTATTTAATTCTATGGTGTTCTGTTTTATCTTAACATGTCTTTTTGTTGTGTGTTGTTTGAATAGAGAATGTGTATTTTGAGTCTGCCAAATTCGTGTAAACCTGCTATCAAATGTAAATTCTAAAGTCCCATTTCATTTGTACTTGTGTGGGGACTAGACGTGTTAGCCTAACATGGAGGCGTTATGGTTTTTGAAATAGTAACAAAAGGCTATGAGAGGGGGGCTCTGAAATGGGATTAAATCAAGGTAAAATGAGCAACCATACACAATCCTGTGTTTTCTCATTCTACCCAATGAGCAGGTGCAGGAAGCTCATCTGTACACCAACAACCACAGTAGACTTTAACAGAATCTGCCTCTATTCAAGACCTAATCCATGCTGCCCAGGGCACAGGCATTGTCACTTTGCATGCTAAATTTCAATTAGTGCTGGTACCAGTTGTTTCACTTGAGGTAGGGTGTCAGTTGTCTCCTGAGTGGCGCAGTGGTCTAAGGCACTGCATCGCAGTGCTAGCTGTGCCACTAGAGATCCTGGTTCGAATCCAGGCTCTGTCGCAGCCGGCCGCGACCGGGAGACTCATGGGCAGCGCACAATTGGCCTAGTGTTGTCCAGGGTAGGGGAGGGAATGGCTGGCAGGGATGTAGTTCAGTTGATAGAGCATGGCGTTTGCAATGCCAGGGTTGTGGGTTCGATTCCCACGGGGGACCAGTATGAAAAAAATAAATATGTATTCACTAACTGTAAGTCGCTCTGGATAAGAGCGTCTACTAAATGACTAAAATGTAAATGTGTCACATTATGGGGACATCCATAGGTTACCTTGAGGATGAGTTTAATGCAGGGGTAGCCGAGGGGCTCAGAGATGTTGGCTGATGTCGAGAGGGGATGCCAGTTTCACAAAAACATGTTCTCTCTACATGGCAGGACATCATTGTGGCAAAACTTTGAACTGCAGTCTTTTGTTACGTGCCTCATTCACCATCCATGTTCACTACACCATTTGTTCATCAAGAGCCAGTCAGTAAGAGCCTGCCCCCTTTGGTAACATACCATTTAAAACAAGTTTCAACACTAGTCATTCATTTCAGTCTTTTGTTAGATCAAAATAATGAAAAGCAACAACTGTTGATTTATAGTCATACTTTGATATTTCTTAAGTTTACATGAAACCTTGTTTAGATGGAAACATTTATTTTCAAAGGCACCCAAACTATTCCCAATATGCTTTTTTATGGCTTGCCTCAGGACGGACAACTGTGCACAACATAAGCTCAGTTTGGAAAATGCTATCCGTTTCTCAATGGAATAGCTCTAAGTGTAGAATTTCAACACCAACAGGTTTGTTAACATTAAAGGTACTGTGGAATGGGGACAATTGAACACCTATGCGTTACATTAAATTGTATTCTTTACTGAGGATCACTTGAATTATGGGTCTTGGGTTTTGTTTTTCTAGCTGTGGTTAAAGTATAGGTGTGTTGTTCTACCCTAGGGCTATAATTGTTTTAGCCTGTGGTCAGAAAACATGTTTGGTCTAAAAGTGAGACAAGCTAGACACTAAGACTAATGCCCCTTTTTTCAATCTAACATTGTATGGCACTGTTAGGGCTTATATTGAACATTAGTCAGATTGATTGCAACATTTCTGAGACAGATAATATAATTATATCCAACATGATAATTGTATCTATCTTCCAAGCTTCATACTGCTCAACACTGAATGTCAGACAGAATGTGGTTGATAATTAGTTTAGCTAATGATGTTAGAGTTGCTACACAGAGGTAATGAGTTGATTCAATGAGAGCACAGTTTCTGGCCAGTACCTCATCCCCGTGGGCTATATCTTGTTATTTTGTGCTGATAGGAAACAACAACAGTTTGAACTGTCTGTAAACATGTATAAATTAAATTTAAACTACAAAAGCAACCTAATGTGTACCTTTACAGGTGTAACATTGTTATACCAATTGTTCAGGAACCTAGATTCAGGATTATGATAATATATAGCTTAAATGTTTCAATCACAACATCTTGATTGACAAATTACAAACCCCCAGCATGTCACATGCTAGATTAAAAACTCAAGATGATGAGCACCCTCCTTGTTGCCTGCATCGTTATGCATATTTGAAAACATTAATCTCACAGCTTCTATACCTTAGTTTGAATTGAGCTCAGAGGGTAAATCTGGTGTCAAGCCAAATGAGGAGGAGCATACCCTAAGAGAGGTCAGACCTGGTCTCCGAGCTGCTCTCCATACACACCCCAGGTACAGTGCCACTGCTTCGCTGAACGGGCCCACAGAACACAAGCCCAGCAAAACCTATCGGCAGAGACAAAGAAAGGCTGATTGCGTTGTCATCTGCATCACAAAGTGAAGCCTTTTCCACCTGAACCGTTGCCTCTGCTGTGCTGCACATCCCATCTATCAACGTCTCTGGACCCACGTGACATCTGCCTTTTGTTTCTCTCTATGTCTCCTTCTCTCTGTGTCTCTTTCTCTCTATGTCTCTTTCTCTATGTCTCTTTCTCTAGGTCTCTTTCTCTTTTTCTATATCTCTGTTTTTCTCTTTCTTTCTCTCTCTCTCACTGTCTCTCTCTCTCTCACCCCTCTCTCTCTGTCCCCGCTATCTCTCCAGCGGTCGCCATATCAGCAGAGTGACGCCTCCCTCAGTGGGGACTGGGCACTCCAGCCTTTATGTAAGCTGCAGCAGACATGACCAATTTCAGCCCCCGTCGGTAGTAATGGGCCCAGCGTGGCTCATCGTTTTCCTCTGCCGAGGGAAGCACACTGACACACTGGGTCTCCCCCCTGCCCTCGCCCTCGCTGGCTGGCTGGCCACGGTGAGCTGCTCGTTCTGCTCTGCTCCGCGCCAATATGCAGACACACAGACAAAGGTCCTCCTCTACTCCTGTCCAGCCAGAACAGACCTATCCGTCTCATTCTCTGGTACAGACAGAGCACCCTGATGTGATTTCCAGCGAGCTGACTGAGTTTTATCTGATTAGTGTTAGCTGGGAAGGACCTGGTGTCCTGTAACAGATGATGCTTGTCTTTAGTTAATGTACAGGGAGGTTGAGCACCAATGTGTAATGGTGTAAACAGTAGAGCAGATGTACTGTGGGTCGTTGCCTTCTCGTGGGATCAGCACTCTAGTTTCAACTGTACATGTAGGTCTATTGTGAAGACTCAACAACTCTACCTAATGCTCAATATTTACATATGTACCACACATGATAACTACCCCCTATGGTCATGCAATAATTGTTGATTTTTCTGAATCAAATACCTGTAATATTATAAATAGCTAATCTGAGGACATGACATTTAAAAGGCAGAAAAAGATAGCACATTATTATAAAACCTTTATTAAGTGTGATACGGGAGGTTTTTGTTGGTATCTAATTGCATTAGCCGAGTGCAAAGGGAATTAACGTAGATAATGAACTGATTTGGCCCGTGGCTGTGAGTTGACTGCATTCAGAGAGCAGGAGCTAATCTTTTGTTGTTCCCAGATTAATTCAGATACAGCATAAATCAATTGTAAAACCTCTCAGATTCTCAAAGGGCTCTAGAGTAGCTACAGTTCAGACAGTCAGATTGGTCAAAGGTACTGTAACATCAGGGGTATCAACCTAGCTCTTGGCTGAAATTACACGGTGTTAGATGTGGCCACAGAGGCGTGTTGTACTGTAGACAGTTAAAGAAGCAGGGGCCATTTTGATAACGTGGAGTAGTAATAGACGAGAGTGGCCAGGAGGAGAGAAATAAAGTGCTAAAATGGACAGAGTGGTAACTGCACTTCTTCTTAGCAGTTAATCGGCTGTATTCCAATTACTCAGGACTGTCCCAGGCCAGAGGGGCTAATTTTCTGCATAGACTTAGCCCTGGTATGCACACAGGGGTTTTCCCATTACCTAGGGGTGGCAGGTGGGGTGTGACGGACTTTATGGCAGTTTTGCTTTGAGGATTTAAGATTGTAGTTTTTCTTCCATGAAGGAAAACAGTCAGACATATCGGAGCTTAAAGAGAGACTCTCTCTCTCTCTCTCTCTCTCTCTCTCTCTCTCTCTCTCTCTCTCTCTCTCTCTCTCTCTCTCTCTCTCTCTCTCTCTCTCTCTCTCTCTCTCTCTCTCTCTCTCTCTCTCTCTCTCTCTCTCTCTCTCTCTCTCTCTATCTCAATTCAATTCAATTTAAGGGCTTTATTGACATGGGAAACATATGTTTACATTGCCAAAGCAAGTGAAATAGATAATAAACAAAAGTGAAATAACCAAGTTTAGATAAATAAAAATACAGTAAACATTACACTCACAAAACTTCCAAAATGTCATATTATGTGAAAATAGTTAAAGTACAAAAGGGAAAATAAATAAACATAAATATGGGTTGTTTTTACAATGGTGTTTGTTCTAAACAGGTTGCCCCTTTCTTGTGTGCAACAGGTCACAAATATTGCTGCTGTGAAGGGACACTGTGGTATTTCAGCCAATAGATATGGGAGTTTATCAAAATTGGGTTTGTTTTCGAATTCTTTGTAGGTCTGTGTAATATGAGGGAAATATGTGTCTCTCTCTCTATCTCTCTCTCTCGCTCAATATTACTGTTATTCTTTCCCCCTGTATTTATTACTGCAAAGCTATTCATATTGATAGGAATAGCTGAGTTTGATCTGCAATTACCAATAATTCTCATATATTTAACACAATCAGAAATGGGAGTCATTATTGTGGGTTGAGACGAGGTAATCACCTCCTTTAGAATTCTCAGACTGCTCCAGACAACCCCATATGGAGCTCCCTCATCAATCTGCAAAGGCTTAGAGCCCTAATCAATAGCACAAGCTTAGCAAAGATTTAACCCCTAGCAACATTATAAGGAGTAACATCAATGAGGGCTCATTACAATTTCTCTTTTAATAGCTTGTATGATAAACACTCCATTCGACAGAGTAAGCACATGTGCATTTGCATAATCACCTCTCAGTAAGCAGGTTCAGGATGGAGCCGATAGTCAGCAGGATCTGTCAGACGTGCAGTTGTAATGCCTCCCACTGAGGCAGTATATTAATGTCTTGCACTTGTTCCAACCCTCTATTCATTGTTATTTACCATAATTTCTACGCTGTAGGAAACACTACCCCTAAAACCCACGTCACGTTTTGAGAGAAGCCAAACACTGAGCTTGATGAAACCATGTCTAGGGATCATTGTAGCCATGAGGTAACACAGCTCACCGAAACAGGAGCACAAAATAGGGATTTGAGGAGTGACGACTATTTTCCATACGTTCCTCAGGCACAATGTTTCAGATAGTAATCACGGTGGATCATTTGGAAGGGCAGCTGGAAAATCCATAGAGAATCTCAGGAGACCTGCTGTGGCTGTGAAATCAATGCAGAGATCCAGCTGAGAGCGTTAAATGAAATGAATAAGTCATATGATATGGTTAAATGTGTAGAATGTTATTATTCATGTGGACCAAATGACTTTTTATCTGCAGATAAGGCAAGCTGACATTTATATCTCTTTGTCGTTCGCACCCCTTATACTCACCATCCATCAGACCTTTTTAAGATAACAATAGCCATGGCTCTTACGTGTTGAGTTGTGGACCGAATGACAAGGGAACAACTCTTGCAGAAAGCTTTTATTAAAAAAAGGATATCATACAAACAGGAAACAACTGGTTTTAATTTTGTTTTGTGTAAGTACTGCATAACTCTGTACCCTAGAGACACATCATTGTGCTATTTACAGAGCACTCGCATACATCTGACTAACACTGACAGTGTATTTAATTTTTTCTCTTCAAATCCCGTCAGGGAATCGGTATGTTTATCAATTTCGTAGCATACACACGTGGAGCTAATATCTCCTTACAAATATGCTTTTTTAAATTTATATTTTTTTACTATAATAATTATATTGTTTTCTCATGTCTCAACAGAGCTTCACTACCAAGAGTCCTGCATATGTAAAGCTTACTGTAAATAGTTTAACCTTGCCTCTACCCAAACAGTAAATGTTCACAATTCAAGTCACTTTTTTCACAAGCCATTGGTGACTGTATGAGTCCCTTGATGGACTTGCTGTTAGAAGCCTGCCTCTTGGAGTGATTGAAAAAACATGTTTGGGATTAGACCTGCATCCCCGTCCCCGCACGGCCCCCATGTCAGGGGGGTTGGCTAAACCCCCTCCGTACCTGCCACCGCGGCGACTGATGGCATATAGGTAGCATTATAGCTCCTTCTCCCCCTCTCTCCTCCCACCCCTGGCTGAACACAACCCTGCTGTCAAGTAAGAGCAATGAGTGGAGACTCAGAGAGTACCAGGCTTAAACCCTTACTCCGGCAGCAGCACAACTCGCTGGACATATTCAACTGTTTTCTATATAGTGTTACCTCAGAATGTTACTTCACTTTATTACAGTATGACGCCTCGCCTCAGGGAGTATGGGAAAGCATGGTTGAATACTTTATTGTCATGTGACTTAGCATTGCTGCCCACAACATAAACGTACAAACCAGTAGATTATGCAAAAGTGCTTTCCTTTTGGTCTTGGTGTTTATGGTAAGCTGTCCTCCTTTTAAAAATAGACATTCTAAATCTTATGGTGGTTTTCCTGTGGACAGACAAACTTCTGGCATTTGCACAAACTCAACACGCCTATTTTCATGCTCACAAATATACACATACGCTCTTACACTCACACACTCTCCTTATGACTAACTCAACACCTGCAGCCTGTGTCTATACAATGCTTTTGGGGCATTATGGCATTAGCATGGAAATCAAGAGGCCTGGAGCAGGATTAGACTAGGAGGTGTGAACACAAGGCTGGGGCAAAGCTGCTCTTTTATCTCATATTTTGTCACCTAACTTTCACCGGTTGGTTAGTCACCACACTCCCCACGCACTGAATAGTGAGTGACTCAATTAAAAAATATATCTTTCACCAAATGTGAATACCATCTACATCATTTGAGACTTTGCAATGATGCTTGGTTGTATGTTTTGTTTATTTCAGATCCAAGAAAGATTTCTGCCTCAGTCTACAAACATACTGTTGAAGTGGATTGTTGTTGGATATGTCTTCACAGAAAGCTTTTAAAAACCATGACGAACAGGCCCTGAATCTGTCAATTTGTGCGATAGACGGCCAGTTTCAATGCCCATTTTGTAATGACCTTAAATAAGTACATACACACAGTCCCTCTCTCTCTCTCTCTCTCTCTCTCTCTCTCTCTCTCTCTCTCTCTCTCTCTCTCTCTCTCTCTCTCTCTCTCTCTCTCTCTCTCTCTCTCTCTCTCTCTCTCTCTCTCTCTCTCTCTCTCTCTCTCTCTTCCTCTCCCTATCTCTCTCTCTCTGACAACACATTTTATTTTATTTTAGTAGATATGTAAATGCAGTTATATAAATTATCTAAACATCGTTGCAGGAATTTATATGTTGTTTTATCCATGCAGTGTAATTGCGTGTAATTGCAGCCTAGTGTGAGTCTGAGCTGTAGATCTGAGGAACCACTGTTGCGTAGTTGAATAGCAAATGGAGAGACTCATGAAATATTGAACGACATACATACCATAATTACTTGCATGGTGAGAACGTCACCAACATATAGACTGGGAATATGGCTGATTCAGCAGCCCACTTAGTTGTCGACTTAGCTTTCCCCAGACTCTTCTGAATGTTGACGTTACTGAATAGACTTGACAATAATGATTCTGCGGCTCGATTGAGAGTATCAGATTGAGGATTTGAGCTGGTTAAAGGTTAGCACTCTCAGTGATCGGGGACATGAGACATTTGACATAGATATTCAAAGCCTCTTTGGAAAAGCTAATTTAAAAACGTTGTCTACACAGCCATATATGCCACTTAGCCTATGTAGTAAAACAGCCTCATATGGATTAGATTAGACATGTCAGTTATGTGAAGTGTCTTGACATCCCATGTACAGTACTATGGCAACTTGCTAAATACAGTATTGATACAACAGTGTCAAGGTTAAAATGTACCTGGTATGAAGTAGTCTAGTGGTGTCTGTTATTCAGCTTCAGCTATGACTACAGCTTACACAAAACAGTGTATATTTCCAAGATCAACAAAGTTAATGGATCATGTTCCTAATGTATTTGTCTAATTGATGCCAAAGCCTTTTTGGCTGCAAACTCTTCAGGATTTTATTGAAATAATGTGTATGTTGGACATGCATGCAGTAGGCAGCTGTACAACTAGATTCTCCATCAGCAGCCACGCTTAAATGAGAGTATGCCTGATTTATTAAGCAACATGTTACACTTTAAGACATACTGTATGTAATCATTACTGGTCTTACAAACCTCATAATGATTTCAAGAAGTCTAGTCTTGCGGCTAAAACATTTCAGTAACCCAGTTGAAATAAAATGTCCTGAACATAAGGGAGCTTTTGATCAGGTTGTCATTTGGCTGGATGATAACATTATTGAACACTTTTAGTTAACCCTGATGTCCAGAAATGTTCTGACAATGACAAAGGAATTGTGTTCATTAATTTACTAGTAATTCAACTTTCCTGGAACATCACACTGGAGTTCTTGGAATGTTTTCAAAAGGAAGGTTTTCAGAAAACTGGATAAATCAAGGTTGGAACTTGTTGGGAAAGTACTACGTGCCCTGTAACCGGCACTCTGACTCAAGTTTCCATTTGAATCTGAGATACTGCGTTTCACTCAAGGAGAGAAGAAAGATGAAGATATGGGTTTGTAGGTTTTCATTGCCCAATTGTGGTAAGTTTTAGAGAATGATGAGAATCACAACATCTAATCCTTCATTCGACAAAAGGAGTGTATAAAACTCTTCTGGTGTCCCACTCATGTTGGCTAGCTGAAGGGCACTTCTCAATGGCCCACTCTCAGAACACAAGGATCTACACTTCAAAACAGCACGTTGGCTGCCATCTTTCTCTCCTTCTGTCCCAAGTCTGTTCAGTGAAAACAGCAGTTTCACTCTCCTTGAAACAGTATTTTCTTCCTCCACCTGTCATCCTCATGCAAATGTGAAATATGAATAGCTTAGAAGTGGGGTGGAAATCTCACCCCAGAGAAAAGCATTACCTGTCACTCTGTTTTGCATTAGGACTTCATCAGTGCCAAACGGTTTAAGGGCTTTTGCTCAGTTGTCAGGCAGACATATGTGCTCAGTTTAAAGGCAGCATGCAGGGCCAGATGTGTGGGTTGAGTGGTGTGCTTTTCTCACACTTGAACGTGTGTCAAAGCCAGTGTACAGCTGTCTGAAGACTGAAGAGTTAGTCAGGCTATCTCAGAGTGAGTGAGCTGGTTAATGTGCTGTCAGCAAGCATCCCTACCCGTGATAAAGGTAAGCTCTTATGCATCCTATTAGTGTTAGGTTAGTAGTGAGAGCAGTACAAAACTACAGAAAATATGGAGGTTCTGTAAAGGAAAAAATTGCTTAATAGTATATTCAGATACTATTGGCAGAAGTGCATCGGCTGTGATTTACTGTAGGAAACGCTGCATGCAGTGGGGCTTACAGGTGTAGGATGACAGTCCCCCTCTGCCTCCACCAGCTATAGTCCAACCTCTAGCTCCAGATCCAGCTCCAACTCCAGCTCTAACCTCAGTCCCTCCTCTATGTGTGTGTGTGTGAGGGAGAGATGCAGAGGAGGGAGGGTGGTGAAAGGGGGGAGCATCCGACCCCCCTGCCAGGGAGTTTAAGACCAGAAGGGGGAAGTTCTCCTCTGGGATTTACTCTGAGAGGGTGGATGCAATGTTCAATCTAAAATAAACGCCAGTCTTTCTTCTAAACTACGCTAGAGCTGTTTTTATGGTCATTTTTCTATTGCCTACACTTGATGCTAGCTTGTTAGCTAAGCTAACATTTGCAATGCTAGCTAGCTAGGTAGCTAAATATTATAGCTAAAAAAGCTTCGCTTGCTGCCAAAGAACTTACTCAGACTATGCATATAACGTACACTGAACAAAAATCTAAACGCAACATGTAAATTGTTGGTCCCATGTTTCATGAGCTGAAATTAAAGATCCCAGAAATTTTCCATATGCACAAAAAGTTTATTTCTCTCAAAATGTGTGCGCAAATTTGTTTATATCCCTGTTAGTGAGCATTTCTCCTTTGCCAAGATAATCCATCCACCTGACAGGTGTGGCATATAAAGAAGCTGATTAAACAGCATGATCATTACACAGGTGCACCTTGTGCTGGGGACAATAAAAGGCCACAAAAATGTGCACTTTTGTCGCACAACACAATGCCACAGATGTCTCAAGTTTTTAGGGAGCGTGCAATTGGCATGCTGACTGCAGGAATGTCCACCAGAGCTGTTGCCAGAGAGTTGAATGTTCATTTCTCTACCATAAGTCTCCTCCAACGTCATTTTAGAGAATTTGGCAGTACGTCCAAACGGCCTCACAACTGCAGATGTATGGCGTCGTGTGGGCAAGCGGTTTGCTGATGTCAATGTTGTGAACAGAGTGCCCCATGGTGGCGGTGGGGTTATGGTATGGGCAAGCATATGAACACAATTGCATTTTATCGCTGATAATTTGTATGTACAGAGGTACAGTGAAAAGGTCACCCATTGTTGCGCCATTCATCAGCTGCCGTCATCTCATGTTTCAGCATGATAATGCACAGCCCCATGTCGCAAGGATCTGTACACAATTCTTGGAAGCTGAAAATGTTCCAGTTCTTCCATGGGCTGCATACTCACCAGACATGTCACCCATTGAGCATGTTTGGGATGCTCTGGATCTATGTGTACGACAGCGTGTTCCATTTCCCTCCAATATCCAGCAACTGCGCACAGCCATTGAAGAGGAATGGGACAACATTCCACAGGGCACAATCAACAGCCTGATCAACTCTATGTGAAGGAGATGTGTTGCGCTGCATGAGGCAAATGGTGGTCACGCCAGATAATGACTAGTTTATATTTTTAATCAGAATATACTGTATACAATTTTTTTAAATATATCATGTTATTTAAAAACATTAACAGTAAACATTATGCTTTATAGCTATAATATAGTTAACATTAGTTAAGTAATGAGAAGTTAATCTCCTGGATGCGTTCACGTTTAGCTTGTCCGTGTTTGTTGCTGTTAGCTAGCACATGGACAAGCAATACTGCAGTAGTCAGACATGACACGAATTACCAACATAGTTGGATCCCTCATGTATTTTTGCACTACACAATAAACATTTATGAGAACATTCAGCCTTCGAAAGTGAGCTAGCAGGGATTTTAGTTAGCCAGGTCGTATTGAAAGCTGGCTAGCTAGCTTCATCCTATCAAACCTGTAGGGTGTAAAATAAAAAACACATATTTTGACCAATGGGTAGAATTGTGTAGATAACCCTCTAAGAAAAACAATGGTCCAAACCTTGTGTCTCTATCATACTCAGTTCAAAAGTTATTGGAGTTTTTACCCTGGTAGGATGGCCAGAATTTGGGTGTCTAAATCAATGGAGGTAAAAAATCTGGAAAATTGCATCGCGTCAGCTAGGCTGGTTTCTGTGCAAGAATTAAGGCTACTGGCTAGCTGACAGGCTCACTTTCCCATTAAACTCATCATCTTTCTTCTCGAATCCGCAGGACATAAAACAATATAGACGTACGATGGATATACATTTTGAGACATGACATGTAGTATTTTCATATTTTAGTTCTTTTCAAAGCCTTTTACATTTAATTCAGCTCGTGTAATGCTAATGATTGGTATACCGGACCCGTGGAAACAACTTTGAAGATGACGACCACAAAATGTATAATCCTCAAAAGTTGTTATGAGAAACCTGCACCGCTATGTCAACAGAGCTCGGTGCTTATTATCTGATGTATTAGGTTACGAAACTCGACTTTTGGGATATAATGTTAATGATATTTTAGAGAAAGACCCCACTGAATAATTCAGAACATGAATACTCATATTTCTCTTGGTAAATTTTATTTTATAACATAAGGAAGTAAAATTTCATCACCAAAGCCAAACTCCTTCTGGGAAGCGTGGGAGGACACCCTAAAACCTGTCGTCTGGTGTGTTTGGTTAGCCCGCTAGCTAGTAGCAATGCCATGCCATCTCTGTGCATTCAAATTGCCATTGATAAAATGCAATTGTGTTCATTGTCCGTAGCTTATGCCTGCACATATCATAACCCCACTGCCACCATGGGGCACTCTGTTCACAACGTTGCCATCAGCAAACCGCTCGCCCACCTGTATCGTTACCTGTATTAATGGCACCTGTTTGAACTTGTTATCAGTATAAAAGACACCTGTCCACAACCTCAAACAGTCACACTCCAAACTCCACTATGGCCAAGACCAAAGAGCTGTCAAAGGACACCAGAAACAAAATTGTAGACCTGCACCAGGCTGGGAAGACTGAATCTGCAATAGGTAAGCAGCTTGGTTTGAAGAAATCAACTGTGGGAACAATTATTAGGAAATGGAAGACATACAAGACCACTGATAATCTCCCTCGATCTGGGGCTCCACGCAAGATCTCACCCCGTGGGGTCAAAATTATCACAAGAACGGTGAGCAAAAATCCCAGAACCACACGGGGGGACCTAGTGAATGACCTGCAGAGAGCTGGGACCAAAGTAACAAAGCCTACCATCAGTAACACACTACGCCGCCAGGGACTCAAATCCTGCAGTGCGAGACGTGTCCCCCTGCTTAAGCCAGTACATGTCCAGGCCCGTCTGAAGTTTGCTAGAGTGCATTTGGATGATCCAGAAGAGGATTGGGAGAATGTCATATGGTCAGATGAAACCAAAATATAACTTTTTGGTAAAAACTCAACTCATCGTGTTTGGAGGACAAAGAATGCTGAGTTGCATCCAAAGAACACCATACCTACTGTGAAGCATGGGGGTGGAAACATCATGCTTTGGGGCTGTTTTTCTGCAAAGGGACCAGGACGACTGATCCGTGTAAAGGAAAGAATGAATGGGGCCATGTATCGTGAGATTTTGAGTGAAAACCTCCTTCCATCAGCAAGGGCATTGATGATGAAATGTGGCTGGGTCTTTCAGCATGACAATGATCCCAAACACACCGCCCGGGCAACGAAGGAGTGGCTTCGTAAGAAGCATTTCAAGGTCCTGGAGTGGCCTAGCCAGTCTCCAGATCTCAACCCCATAGAAAATCTTTGGAGGGAGTTGAAAGTCCGTGTTGCCCAGCGACAGCCCCAAAACATCACTGCTCTAGAGGAGACCTGCATGGAGGAATGGGCCAAAATACCAGCAACAGTGTGTGAAAACCTTGTGAAGACTTACAGAAAACGTTTGACCTGTGTCATTGCCAACAAAGGGTATATAACAAAGTATTGAGAAACGTTTGTTATTGACCAAATACTTATTTTCCACCATAATTTGCAAATAAACTCATTAAAAATCCTACAATGTGATTTTCTGGATTTTCTTTTTTTCATTTTGTCTGTCATAGTTGACGTGTACCTATGATGAAAATTACAGGCCTCTCTCATCTTTTTAAGTGGGAGAACTTGCACAATTGGTGGCTGACTAAATACTTTTTTCCCCCACTGTAGCTAGTTCTATAATGATAGTGATGTCTGGATTCTGTACCAGGTGTAGCCTACTGCCCATTTATAAATGAAAAGAAAACAGATTCAACAGGTTCTTCCTCCTATTCTTCTTGTAATCAGTTTCAAACGAGACCCAGGCACTAGGTTTAATTTTCCAATAAGCTTCTTGTATAGTGGATGAATAGTGCCTAAGGGTTCCCTGCTCATTCATATAATTTCAAGAGGAAATTACTATATTAGGGAATCTCTATTTGGTTTATTTGCATTTGTTTTACTCTGTTTAATTACAGACAAAATCAGCGTTGCGGTAGGTCTCCATTAGTGTTGCACGGTGTACCGAAACTTCTGTACTTCTTAGATAGAAAATTAATAATGGTTCGATACTAGAATTTCTTTAACTTTCTGTACTTTTGTCAAATGTGTCTCACGGATCAAGCCTGTCTATCAGCGCAGCCGACCCCTTATTGAGCACCGTGCCTGCTCCAATTGCTCATTTCTAGCCTGCACTGGGAGTCTGGGCTGCATCATGTTAGCTCCCCACTCATGCTGCACAGAAGTTAACACAGTCTTGAATAATGTGACACGGCATGTAGAAATGTTGAAACTGTTAATTATTGTTCGTAAAACAATGGCTAGAACACTTTACACTGGAATAAAATACTGGTAGCTTCCAGCTTTGTAGGGTAACTTTCCTTGCTTGCTAAAAGCTTAAGCTAACATCAGTTCACTACCCTAGTATTTTGTTTGCAAACCATAACGCAAAATATGCTGATTTCAAAGCTGATTGCCACCAACAACTTGATTCATTCACTTATTCGGTCTCTCTCTCACTCTATCCCAAAGATGATCCTATTATTATTATTAGCCTCAGTGAACTGACTGCCTCCTAAATGACATCATTACTGGTTAAAGAGACAGCGCACATTTTTTTATTTTTTATAAAAGAAGCTCTTCTATGCACATTTAGTTGATCAGTACAATAAAACAAATCCCAAATGGAAGGGAAACAGATTGTTTGTCATCTGTAGTCCCATAAAATCAGCCAAAACAAGCTCAATAACTCAATGCATGCACACACCTATTGAATATGCATTCACCTGTATTGTAGATAGGCCTATGCTACATCTTGATTTACCCAGTTTATCAATAGAGATTTACCATTCAAATAAATTATGACCATTATGTAGTTAGATTGGTAAAAACAAAGTCAAATTGATTGTATGATTGTATAATTGATTAATTAATGCATATATGGCTGTATCTGTGTAAAATTGATGTAAAACAATTAAAATGTAATGATATTGAACTCAAAACGTGCCCAACTATTGAACAGAGCAGTAGCTGAGTTTATCTGTCTGGATCCATTCTGTGACTTTGGCTAATATGCCTTCTTTTTTTGCCGTGGTATTGTTTTATCACTTTGGTATCGCTTTGTTATCGAGTATCGTGATGTATTGACTATTGTGATACTAAACCTGGCATCAGTGTCAAGTCAAAATTCTGGTATCGTGACAACACTAGTCTCCATAGCGACAAGCCACAGTCACCTTTATATGGGGCTTAACGACTGTTGTGATCAGGGCTCGGCGGTGGGTAAGAAGTGTTGCTTATAGCTGTGCTCTCTTCTGTCAGCACCATACACCTTTGACAGAGAATGCACAGAGGATTATTCTCTCCGCAGTCCTCTGACTGAAGTTTTATCATTCTAATCCAGTCAAAGTTGATAACAGCAATGCCGTTGCTCATTTATAACTGTAAACGTGGGCGGCTTGGCGGGCCCTGCAGCCACTGCCAACAGCAGTTTACACGGGTGAGTAGGAGTCTAATGTGATTTTCAAGGAAGGCCATCTGTACAGGGAGGCTCTCTGCTCGTGTAAGTACATAGGTCTTTGTGTGGATGATGGAGCTGGTGAACGCATGCGTTCCCTGAGTAAATTAACCCTGTCCTCCATGTTGGTCAAAACTATCTGACAGGGGTTAAATCTCTTTACTCCTCCCATGCCTCTCTCTCCCTTCTCCCCCTCTCTCTCTCCATCTCTCTCCCCTCTCACTCCTTCTCCATCAGGGCCATTAGCCTCAGTCCCAACCAGTCGACTCAAGGCAGATTGTATATACAAGACTCAGGTCTGGGAACAGGGGGACTCTCTGCAAACAATAATCAAATGTTTTGTTTGGAAAGCACAATCCTGTTTTGGATGTAACTAACGGCCTTTCCCTGTCAGCAGGGCATTTAATATTCTCATTATTCATGTGGTTCTTGGCAGGCTGCAGTCCAGCAATGCATTACACAGGCCCAGGATGTTTGGTACCAGAGCTGTGTGCAGGAAAATCATGTCTAATCCTCTCATTGTGCAGAGAAGTCAGCATCATCTGATACTCACATACAGTTCTAATGATGGTCTACTAACACATCAGGAGACTCAAGCTATCTTGCCAGATGTCACAATAGGTCTGTGTTAGGTCATAGTTGATCATTGGAAGCAGATGTAAATGTTTTATCAGAGAATATGAAGTGCATCACTATTTGTAATCATCAACATTACAGGCAGTCGGGTGAGGACAGAAAGGAGGGTTCACTTCACACTTAACCTTTACACTTAAACATGATGTGCCTGTATGTTAAGTTCAATTAACATGTCATGGACATTCAGCTTCCTTGATCTTACTGAAAAATACATGCTGTGCCATTGTGCACGACTGTGTTGTGTGCTAGCACAACAGACCAGGGGGAATTCAGCAACATTGCTACTCAGCATAAATCTTGCATAGGTAATATGCCAGAGTCTAAAGTAGAGATTATTGAATCCATGTAGGGCTGGAATGGATGTTGGACTGGGAGTTTAGTTGACTCGACTGTGTGTCCTGGAGGACTGTCTATGTTTCCACTGGAGGTAATCCAGCACAAGCACTGTATGGGCTACTGGTCTGCAAGGATTATATATGCTGCACTTGTTGTTTCACTGCTCTACTTTCCACCACTGATACTGTAGGATTGTAAACTCAGCAAAAAAAGAAACATCCTCTCACTGTCAACTGCGTTTATTTTCAGCAAACTTAACGTGTAAATATTTGTATGACCATAACAAGATTCAACAACTGAGACATAAACTGAACAAGTTCCACAGACATGTGACTAACATAAATTGAATAATGTGTCCCTGAACAAAGGGGGGTCAAAATCAAAAGGAACAGTCAGTATCTGGTGTGGCCACCAGCTGCATTAAGTACTGCAGTGCATGTCCTCCTCATGGACTGCACCAGATTTGCCAGTTCTTGCTGTGAGATGTTACCCCACTCTACCACCAAGGCACCTGCAAGTTCCCAGACATTTCTGGGGGGAATGGCCCTAGCCCTCACCCTCCGATCCAACAGGTCCCAGACGTGCTCAATGGGATTGAGATCCGTGCTCTTCGCTGGCCATGGCAGAACACTGACATTCATGTCTTGCAGGAAATCACGCACAGAACGAGCAGTATGGCTGGTGGCATTGTCATGCTGGAGGGTCATGTCAGGATGAGCCTGCAGGAAGGGTACCACATGAGGGAGGAGGATGTCTTCCCTGTAACGCACAGCGTTGAGATTGCCTGCAATGACAACAAGCTCAGTCCGATGATGCTGTGACATACCGCCCCAGACCATGACGGACCCTCCACCTCCAAATCGATCCCGCTCCAGAGTACAGCCTCTCTCAGCGACGTTGTTGCCGGTGATGTCTGGTGAGGACCTGCCTTACAACAGGCCTACAAGCCCTTAGTCCAGCCTCTCTCAGCCTATTGCGGACATTCTGAGCACTGATGGAGGGATTGTGCGTTCCTGGTTTATCTCGGGCAGTTGTTGTTGCCATCCTGTACCTGTCCCGCAGGTGTGATGTTCGGATGTATCGATCCTGTGCAGGTGTTGTTACACGTGGTCTGCCACTGAGAGGACGATCAGCTGTCCGTCCTGTCTCCCTGTAGCGCTGTCTTAGGCGTCTCACAGTACAGACATTGCAATTTATTGCCCTGGCCACATCTGCAGTCTTCATGCCTCCTTGCAGCATGCCTAATGCACGTTCACGCAGATGAGCAGGGACCCTGGGCATCTTTATTTTGGTGTTTTTCAGAGTCAGTAGAAAGGCCTCTTTAGTGTCCTAAGTTTTCATAACTGTGACCTTAATTGCCTACCGTCTGTTAGCTGTTAGTGTCTTAACAACCGTTCCACAGGTGCATGTTCATTAATTGTTTATGGTTCATTGAACAAGCATGGGAAACAGTGTTTAAACCCTTTACAATGAAGATCTGTGAAGTTATGTGGATTTTTACTAATTATCTTTGAAAGACAGGGTCCTGAAAAAGGGACGTTTCTTTTTTTTGCTGAGTTTATAAGAGAGAGTGAATGAGAGAAAGCGGGTGAATGTGAATATGACAAGGGCTGGAAGATCCTAAGGCATAATACGGAACCCACAAGAAAGATAACACTATAATTTATTCTCAGCATATTCTAGATATGTCCTTTCCTCTAGCTTTTTAAGTGACATGTGTGGTCGGTTAACGTAAGGATTGTTCAGAGCATGAGCTACTTTTATGTCAACCACTCCCAGATTGGCTGGGGATTTGGTCTGCTGTGCATAATTATCACTTCACATTACCCACAACTTGAAGCAAACACGCACACAAACACGGACACTCTTATGCTCCGAGGAAAAATCTAGTTCATCTACAGATTAGTGCCCAGATTTGATCTTTAGAAGCCTCAATGGCTTCTTTTATAAAACGGAAGGGGAAATCAAGAGTTGTGTGCTGTGGTACTGGATCTTATAAGTTGCTTGTGTAGCCGGGGCCTTCTCTCTCTGACTATCCCCCCGGGTGTCTCCTGTCAGGCCTGACCCAGAGCCCATCTGCACTTGCCCCTGGCCATCCTCCAGAGGATGTCCTCCCCTCCCTCAGCCTGTCAGGGAGGTGGAGCCCCAGGTCAGAGGTCACCTGCTGGAAGCTGCTGCCCCTGTCACATGGGTTACTGTCTGAAAATCATATTTTGAGATGCCCCTGACACAACATGCCAGATTCATGTCCATAACAGGCCTTAAAGAGGCATGGGACTTTGGCTTTTGGGATGTTGAATGACGTAGAGTGGTTAAAGTACTTGTACGCTAATGACTGGATGTTGTTCTTTGTTTAAATGTGCATCTCTAAATAGATAATGGCCTGTTGTGCATGTGAATATCCACCATAATCTAGCTATACTGTAATTCATAATCAGCTAGATTGTCCTACCTATGTAAGTAGCATTGCTTTAGCACAGTCGATTACACCGCCCTACCATGTGAATCTACAGTGCCTTGTATGGCACAACTCTTTAGGGAGAAACGCCTAATTCAATTGGATTGCTGTGTTTCAAGGGTGAAAATGTAAGCCACGTCTTTACATAAAATAATCACATAATCAGCCTTGCTTTGGAGAGAGAAACACATTACCCACCACACACTCAGTCGGACTCAATAGCAGTCAGATGTGGTCCCTGATGGCAGGTAAGACATTGAGTTAAACACACACACACGTGGTAGATTGTGGGAAGTGGTATTCTGACCCCATTTTAGTGCTGATTGTTGGATCATAGCATTTAAATGATTTTGTTTGGTGCTTAGATAGAAAACGTAATGGCTGCCTTGAAAGCAGCAGAGGGCCTGGTTTGATTACATTGTATATATTTTTTCTATGTAAATCACCACCCCACTATTTGATAGTGTCATTTGCAAATACATTGCTCATTATTTCAGGGCAGTCTTCTCACCTCGATAACCTAAAAGGCTCAGCAATGCATACTGTGTCATGGGTGGCTTGAATGAAATCCAAGTACTTTAGTGACCCTCTGGATGATGGGACAGCCAGCCAGAGATGGGAGATGGGAGCGTAGCCGTGGAGAATGATGTGATCCCTAGCATGCTGTTGATAGCTGGTCTTGTGACATACCAACTGCCATCTGACCTTAACGGGTCACAATCAACATCTTGTTTATAGGAATCAAGTCAACAATAGGTAAAGTGATAGATTACACGCTGTGAATTGATGGGATTTGAGAATCAGAAAGGTGCGTTTGAAGTGAGGCACATCTGAGACTAATACATTTTTGGTTGTAAAAATGGTTAATGGATTACCTGAGAAGTGAGTATTTTAGAGCGACACAAAATGACTGTGTACGTCAGAGGCCACACCTGGGCACACAGACAAGTACTCCTCAGTCTTATAACTTTTTTCACTGTAAATCAAGAATCTGGCTTTTGCATGTCCCCAGTTTAATGTTTTCTTTCCTTTTGTTAATTCAGTCAGAAGCAGTTTAGTACTACTAGTTGCTCATAGTAACAGTTTGCATGAAGAAACTTTTTATTTTACTAGGCAAGTCAGTTAAGAACAAATTCTTATTTACAATGACGGCCTACACCGGCCAAACCTGGACGACGCTGGGCCAATTGTGCGCCGCCATATGGGACTCACAATCACGGCCGGTTGTGATACAGCCTGGAATCCAACCAGGGGGTCTGTAGTGACGCCTCAAGCACTGACAAGCAGTGCGTTAGACCGCTGCGCCACTCGGGAGCCTGTTAAGGTAGGTGCTAGGGGAATTAATATAATTCCTTATTGGATGTGTATGTGTGTGTGTTTCCGCGTACTAGTCATGTGCTACGGTCTGCTCAGTGATTCAGAGGGGAAAAATTTGTCCGGTGCTAATTCCTAGTGAAGGGCATTTGAAATGTTTTGTCTGTTCGAGTTAGAGTACTCGAGTGCACTAATGAAACAATTGCTATTTCTAGAACACAAGGCCTGCACTGGAAAAAAATATGTGCGCATTTATCTACAGTGCCTTCAGAAAGTATTCATACCCCTTGACCTATTCCACATGTTGTTGTTTTACAGCTAAATAAATAAAATGTCTCACCCATCTACAGACAATACTCCATAATGACAATGTGAAAACATGTTTTGAGAATTTGTTGCACATTTTTAAAAATTAAATACAGAAATATCTCATTTACATAAGTATTCACACCCTTGAGTCAATACATGTTAAAATCACCTTTGGCAGCGATTACAGCTGAGTCTTTCTGGGTAAGTCTCTAAGCGCTTTGAACACCTGGATTGTACAATATTTGCACATTATTCTTATTTTTATTTATTTTACCCCCAATTTTGGTCTCGTCTCATCACTGCAACGGGCTTGGGAGAGGCGAAGGTTGAGTCATGCATCCTCCGAAAAGTGACCCGTCAAACCACGCTTCTTAACACCTGCCCACTTAACCCAGAAGCCAGATGCACCAATGATGGAGGAAACACTGTTCAACTGATGACGAGGTCAGCCTGCAGGCACCCGGCCCACCACAAGGAGTTGCTAGAGCTCAATGAGCCAAGTAAAGCCCCCTGGGCCAAACCCGCACGACTATGGGCCAATTGTGCGCCGCCCTATGGGACTCCCAATCACGGCTGGTTGTGACACAGCCTGGGCTCGAACCCGGGTCTGTAGTGACGCCTCAAGCACTGCGATGCAGTGCCGCTGTGCCACTCGGGAGGCCCTACATTATTATTTTTTTAATTCTTCAAGCTCTGTCAAGTTGGTTGTTGATCATTGCTAGTCATTTTCATGTCTTTCCATAGATTCTCAAGACGATTTAAGTCAAACTGTAACTAGGCCACTCAAGAACATTAAATGTAATCTTGGTAAGCAACTACAGGGTATATTTGGCCTTGTGTTTTAGGTTTTATTTTTTCTCAGGTTATTGTCCTGCTGAAAGGTGAATTTGTCTCCCAGTGTCTGTTGGAAAGCAGACTGAACCAGGTTTTCCTGGTCATTTGGCAAGGAATGTAGCTTGTGTATCCCATCAGTTAGATACGTTTTTATAGGCATTTATTTCTGTAGGCCTAACAGGAGCGTGTATAGGGAGCGGTCGGAACGCAATTGAGTAGTGAGACACGGAGGGGAAAGGGAATTTAGGGAGAATAACTATTTGATTGGTTTCTTGTTTGTTGTTCCCCGCAAATGCACATGTACAAATGGAACACAAGAGTCAAAGCAAATGAACGTTGTCTTCAAGACAAACTTTTCACCAAATAGTTTTACAGTATTTGTACAAAAAAAATATCTCTGGTTAAAGATCGAGTTTTGACGTCTGTTCGAGTACTTGTGTACTTGATTACTCATGCCCATCCCTAATGCTAGAGCCATAAGGGCATTGGTGAGGCAGAGCCCACCGGTGCAGCAGGGTTTCTGAAAAGCCATATTTCACACTGTTGAAGCTGTGGCAGGAGCGCTGTACAATAACCAGATGCTAAAAATAGCCTGGATGGCCCAGCCAAGAAATGCTGCTTGCCTCACTCCAGTGAAAGGGCTGTGTTTGCAACATGCTCTCCCTCTTTATTCTTCCCCTCTTTGGCGGATGGTGGGTCGTTAGGAGAATGCTGATGCTGATGTCTCTGCTTGCCTGGCCTGCATGCGTTGTGTATGTTCCCTGACCTTAAATAAATGTTAAAGCGACAGTGAGCGAGTATACCCTGAGTGACATGAGACGTTGGTGTTTGTTACATCTGTTTGGGTAAAAGGTGAAGTGGCCGTTTGCATGTATTCTACTTAGATGGAAAACATATGTAGAACAAAATAATTGCAAAATAAAGTAACTGCAACACTTGTTTCTGCAGTGTAATGTTATCTCTGGCAGTTTATGTGTGGTGGTAGACAATGGTGTGGTCTCCCTTCAGAGTTGTTATGCCACTGACCCATGGTACCACACATATTGTCCTATATTGACTTCCTAGAGCTTGGAAATCAGAGTGCTACTTCAGAGTGCTATTTCAGAATGCTCTTTACCCCCTTTTTACACATCATGTGACATAATAGAATGTGTCCACAGAATGAAAGCATTTAACTCCTATCAACTGGATTTATGCCTGCTTGAAAAGGCAAAGGTGTCTTTTCTCTTCTTAAAGTGCAGTCTTGGCTATCTTCCATCTCAGATTTTGACCAATAACCACACATGATGAATAGTTATTTCCCGGCCTGTTTAGCATTCACTGCTCTCAAGGCTGAACGCTTTGGCTTTCTCAAGGCTTGAATCTTCCATCCTTGGAGCTGATTAAACTTCTGGCTTCATGTTTTAGTCCTCCAAGATCAAATCTGACAAACATAAACTCCCTAAATGCAAAGAGGGGATTAAGGATTTATTTGACAGCTTCTACAGTTGAAGACGGAAGTTTACATACACCTTAGCCAAATACATTTAAACTCAGTTTTTGACAATTCGTGACATTTAATCCTAGTAAAGATTCCCTGACTTAGGTCAGTTAGGATCACCACTTTATTTTAAGAATGTGAAATGTCAGAATAATAGTAGAGAGAATGATTTATTTCAGCTTTTATTTCTTTCATCACATTCCCAGTGGGTCAGAAGTTTACATACATTCAATTAGTATTTGGTAGCATTGCCTTTAAATTGTTTAACTTGGGTCAAACGTTTCGGGGGTGAATGAGTTGGGTGAATTTTGGCCCATTCCTCCTGACAGAGCTGGTGTAACTGAGTCAGGTTTGTAGGCCTCCTTGCCCGCACACGCTTTTTCAGTTCAGCCCACACATTTTCTATAGGATTGAGGTCAGGGCTTTGTGATGGCCACTCCAATACCTTGACTTTGTTGTCCTTAAGCCATTTTGCCACAACTTTGGAAGTATGCTTGGGGTCATTGTCCATTTGGAAGACCCATTTGCTACCAAGCTTTTAACTTCCTGACTGATGTCTTGAGATGTTGCTTCAATATATCCACATAATTTTCCTTCCTCATGATGCCATCTATTTTGTGAAGTGCACCAGTCCCTCCTGCAGCAAAGCACCCCCACAGCATGATGCTGCCACCCCGTGCTTCACGGTTGGGATGGTGTTCTTCGGCTTTCAAGGTTCCCCCTTTTTCCTCCAAACATAACAATGGTCATTATGGCCAAACAGTTCTTTTTTTGTTTCATCAGACCAGAGGACATTTCTCCAAAAAGTACAATCTTTGTCCCCATGTGCAGTTGCAAACCGTAGGCTTTTTTATAGCGGTTTTGGAGCAGTGGCTTCTTCCTTGCTGAGCGACCTTTCAGGTTATGTCGATATAGGACTCGGTTTACTGTGGATATAGATACTTTTGTACCTGTTTCCTCCAGCATCTTCACAAGGTCCTTTGCTGTTGTTCTGGGATTGATTTGCACTTTTCGCACCAAATTACGTTAATCTCTAGGTGACAGAACGCATCTCCTTCCTGAGCGGTATGACGGCTGCGTGGTCCCATGGTGTTTATACTTGCATACTATTGTTTGTACAGATGAACGTGGTACCTTCAGGCATTTGGAAATTACTTGCAAGGATGTACCAGACTTGTGGAGGTCTACAATTCTTTTTCTGAGGTCTTGGCTGATTTCTTTTGATTTTCCCATGATGTCAAGCAAAGAGGCACTTAGGGTGAAGGTAGGCCTCGAAATACATCCACAGGTACACCTCCAATTGACTCAAATGATGTCAATTAGCCTATCAGAAGCTTCTAAAGCCATGACATCATTTTCTGGAATTTTCCAAGCTGTTTAAAGGCGTTGTGTATGTAAACTTCTGACCCACTGGAATTGTGATACAGTGAATTATAAGTTAAATAATCTGTCTGTAAACAATTGTTGGAAAAATTACTTGTGTCATGCACAAAGTAGATGTCCTAACCGACTTTCCAAAACTATAGTTTTTTAACAAGACATTTGTGGAGTGTTTGAAAAACAAGTTTTAATGACTCCAACCTAAGTAATGTAAACTTCCGACTTCAACTGTCTATGCACATCCATCACACCCCCTCTCTCAATCTTCCCTATAGTCCTCCCTTTCCTCACCACATCTCTTCTCCAGTGTGGTGTTCCCGAAGCCATTAGCTACACTTGTGAGACAAAGTGAGATGTTTTTTCTCCAGATTAGCTCACGCAAGCAGAATACATTGAGAGCAAGTGTCAAGAAGTGAGACTTATCCGGGTGAGCAACAATTTTCACTCTCCTCGCAGGTCCTTCTCACGTGTGGGCAATGAAGGAAAGTAGGCCAAGAAGAATGCCTGGATAGAGGAGAGACCATTAAAAGGGTGCTTCCCCAAACAACACTAGAGAGGGTTTCTCACTGTATTTTCTGGCCCTTCTCAACCATGGCATCTTTGAAATGCATTCTATTTCTCATGTTGTACATGAATATTCAAACCAAACAGTGAGTATTCCAGTCACTGTAACATAATTCAAATTCTATGATGGTCATGGATCACCAAAGAACCAATAACAATTTTTATCAATGATGTGGATGATCTAGTGAGCACAGATCTAGTGCCCATGGGGGTTGAGAGAGCAGAGAGGGGTAAGATATTGAATGAACTATGAACTCTTGTGAAGAGGCAAAGCCTGAGGGTCTGCGGGGATTTATATTATTACAAAATGCGTTAGGCCTACTACACAACCCATGTTCACTGTGCTCCTCATGGCCCTCATGCTTGCAGCTCTTCCTCTCCTCTGGTTCTCTCTCAGCCAAGTTGCCTGCAGCCAGAGGTGGCGTGACACACACGGGTTTGCTCCTTGACCTCTGACCCGTCCCCTCAGCTGACGTGAGGGTGGCCTGCTGTAGTCTGACTAAAGCCGGTGGGAAGGGGGTGGGGAGGGTAGGGATGAGGCGGCTGGCTGGTTGGAAGGCCTGGGATGCCAGGAGACAAGCAGCATATATAATCTGGTGGTTTCACACCAAATCAAATCAAAGTTTATTGGTCGCGTACACAGATGTTATCGCAGGTGCAGCAAAATGCTTGTACATTTAATAACAGGGAAGTCAAATTTCTGCTTGGAATTCTGGTGAGTGACTGACGATCTAATGTCCAAAAGTTTACTTCGGCTGTAAGCAATAATTCAATAAACTTTCTGAGCAAATAATGTAAGAAATAACATGAAAAGAAAGTTTGCTGGGAGCTAGAAACAGTGTCTGTCGGCACCATCTTGTCCACGCTGCTGGCTGAGGGCTGGGCCTATCTGTCTGTCTTTGCCAGGAACTGTGACTGAGCAGGATTGGATTTGGATACGGCCCACCATGGGATTTCATTTTCCGCTCCGACCAGATTGTACTTTCAGTCAGTGCATTGGTTGCACTCCTCTGAATCATAGACTTGGAAACAGATGGAATGAGATGAGGATTGTGTTTATGTCGACAGATAAAGTCATAACCTTCCAGATAGGTCTCCACCCTCAAATTATGTTTTGTTTTTACTTTGGTTTTGAGAAAAGTTTGAGATCAACCACTGCAGGAGCCTGTTGGAAATAATGCTATTCTTCTTGCACTGACTCAAAGCACCTTTACCCACTGAGTTGTTCAGATAGTTGTGTTGAATGTTATTTGCTGTTGTTAACCCTTATTCAAGGTTTTATTAAGGAATGTGCCCCAAAGTTTAAGAATGTCCTATTGTTATTCACAGGTAGGAATATAGTAATTATGCTAGTGTGTGCATGTGTGTGTGCGAGTGAATGCAAGGTGTGTGTTTAAGCATTTGAAGGAATACCTGGTAGCTGACAGCCATAGAGCTTTACTTACATTTAAAAAAAAATTAAGTTACACTACCAGTCAAAAGTTTGGACACACCTACTCATTCAAGGGTTGTTCTTTATTTTTACATTTTTGTACATTGTACAATAATAGTGAAGACATCAACACTATGAAATAACACATATGGAATCATGTAGTAACCAAAAAAGTGTTAAACAAATCAAAATATATTTTAGATTTTAGATTCTTGAAAGTAGCATCCATTTGCCTTGATGACAGCTTTGCACACTCTTGGCATTCTCTCAACCAGCTTCATGAGTTAACAGGTGTACCTTTTTAAAAGTTAATTTGTGGAATTTCTTTCCTTCTTAATGCGTGTGAGCCAATCAGTTGTGTTGTGACAAGGTGTGGGGGGGGGGGGGGGGGGTCCATATTATGGCAAGAATAGCTCAAACCAGCATGGCTACCACAGTATTCTGCAGCGATACGCCATCCCATTTGGTTTGGGCTTAGTGGGACTATCATTTGTTTTTCAACAAGGCAATGACCCAACACACCTCCAGGCTGTGTAAGGGCTATTTTACCAAGAAGGAGAGTGATGGAGTGCTGCATCAGATGACCTGGCCTCCACAATCCCCCGACCTCGACCCAATTGAGATGGTTTGAGATGAGTCGGACAGCAGAGTGAAGGAAAAGCAGCCAACAATTGCTCAGCATATGTGGGAACTCCTTCAAGACTGTTGGAAAACCATTCCAGGTGAAGCTGGTTGAGAGAATGCCAAGAGTGTGCAAAGCTGTCATCAAGGCAAAGGGTGGCTATTTGAAGAATCTCAAATATAAAATATATTTTGATTTGTTTAACACTTTTTTGATTACTACATGATTCCATATGTGTTATTTCATAGTTTTGATGTCTTCACTATTATTCTACAGTGTAGAAAATAGTAAAAATAAAGAAAAACCCTTGAATGAGGAGGTGTGTCCAAACTTTTGACTGGTACTGTATGTAAGAAAATCTAACTGGTTATTTTTTCAGTGTTAGTCAGACTGGAGATTGAAAAGGGTGCGGGGTCTGGGCTGGGGCGCAATCTATATAGACTGTGCTGTGGAGCTCATTTGCCTAATCTTGGGAACTAGAGTGGAAGCTTGGTGTATCTTAATGAGGGGTAAGGCTTGTCTGGTAGGAAGATGGAGGAGGAGGGGGGTGAGGGACTCTGAAAGACATTAAGGTATTAAGGGGTAACTGAAAGTTTGAACAGAGGGGGAACGCCTGTGGAATGGTCAAGCATTTTGCATTTTGATCGCCTTTGTGCGAATTAAAAGACAGGGAGAGAAAATAAATGCAAAGAAGTGTTAGCGTTTTTGGGAGGCTCGTCTTGAAAAAAATTATCCACTTGGGAATGACAAGAACTGTGGTGACGTTGCTAGAATGTGCGCCATGTGCCACTTTTCATCAGGAGCCAATACCCCACAGCGTAGTTCTGCATCACTGAGCGTTAAAGGGCAAACAATTCAACCCCTGATAATGGAGTAACGACCAGGGGTTTGGTTACTACCAGCACTCTGCATCAGAGCCTCTACCTCATGGAAATATCTGCCTGCTAAAGTCTAACACTGCCATAGCGCATTGATTATCTCCTCTCTCATGTTACACACTGCAATATGTTCATATACATGTAACCTGATAGGTTAGCTTAGGTAAGGATTAGTCCATTTTACCTAGGTTTACATGTAGCCAAAGCAATAGAAACATGACATTGTACCCAGTATTTGTCATGATATGTCTGCTACATGTTGTTCATACGAATGGTCCTTCAGTTTTCTTGATTTGTTTCCATGATTTATGCAATAGGCCACTTGGCCTTGTGTACATCTGTTAGTGTGTAATTAACCATCATTGTCCACTTACACAAGTCCCCAGGGACACAAAACTCAATGTGTGTGCACAACATCCCTCTCACAAACACACACACAAGTACACATCGAATTTTCGCACACAGACATACTCAAATAGCATCCGCACCAAGGACCACTGTCAACTTAATTTTGTAATTATATGGGCTTTATCCAGTGTAATCTAGCAGTAAATGAATTACAAACCACAGTCCTCCTCTACCCTCTCTGCAGTCCCTGAGGAAACGACCATGGTTGCACTGTGCCTCTTGCCAGGTTCACCATGCCAAATATAGAGGGAGCTGACACTTTGAGACGGAAGGACTTCACCATTTTAAATCGAAGGGTTCTTCTTCCTTCTATTTAGAATGATATATCCATACTTTCAAACGTCTCTGGTAAATCTACAGTGTGAATGTAGGAAATTGTGAATTTTACACAATAAAGGCACTTCAGAAACATTTCTCAAACAGACACTTTAAAAGCTTTTTATGAACATTCCAACTAGCTTCCTCTTTCTATGTGGATGGATGGCATTTACACTGATGATATCATGCCTGGGGATTTTGAGCAACATGACAGCCATTCCAAATAAGTCGGAGTTGCCAAGAGTTGCCAAGATAATAGCTTCCTCCCAGAGAATCCTTTCACCTTGACTGTGACAAACCATATTAAGCATTCAGTTGCACCTGCAATGTGCTTGCATAAAATCTGAATATGCTAACTCTGGAAATGTGTTATTCTCCTTTATAAGCAAGGTCACTTGACATGGTTAGTTTTGCAGTAAAACTGTCCTGAAAATGTATTCGGCCTCATACTGTAAATAACAATGTATGGCAAGGACACCTGCACCAGTAAATAGTCCCTAGAAATGGTAGAGATTTATTTTTTAACAACATGAATGTAGTGTAAAGGTAAAATAATTTTTATAATTGATGTAATTGTAATTATCCATTAGTGTAATGAGGGCAGTCTATCAATTCTACAACAATCTCTCTCTCTCTTTCTCACTCTCTCTCTCTCTCTCTCTCTCTCTCTCTCTCTCTCTCTCTCTCTCTCTCTCTCTCTCTCTCTCTCTCTCTCTCTCTCTCTCTCACTCTCTCTCTCTCTCTCTCGCTCTCTCTCTCTCTCTCTCTCTCTCTCTCTCGCTCTCTCTCTCTCTCTCTCTCTCTCTCTCTCTCTCTCTCTCTCTCTCTCTCTCTCTCTCTCTCTCTCTCCTCTCTCTCTTGTGCCGCTCCTTGTAGGTAGCTAGGAAAGTGAAATGAGGTCAGAAGTACAAAGGGGGAAATGGTGTGGAGTTTTGATAGTTTTACCCACTATCAGTCCTTTGGCACAGACCACCTGCATGTAGCAGCCTGAGACCATCTGACATAAAAACCTCCTAGGGGTTAGACTAGTGTAATCCAAGATTTAAATGTACACTTCACCCATTATCAAAAATAGAGAAAAAAAGTCTGACGCCCTGAGTGGTGAACACATACGCAGTCACAGACATACGCACACATGGTCACAGCGATGGGCTGACAAAATGTGTCCATCGTATGCAGGCACACGCCCGACAGGGAGAATAGACAGGGAAATGAATGCGCCAACACACTCTCCCAGAGATAAGCTGTGGAAGCACGTCGTCAGGGGAATGTGGCCAGCCATATTATCAAAGAAGGGCCCACAAAATGGAGTCTGTCTACAACTGAAGATTCTCCATAGGGCCACCCCAAAACACATAGCCCATTCATATTTATTAGCTCCAGAAAATGATACCCTCCAATGATTTAATGTTTATATAATCCTTTCAAAAATAAAGGCAATACCAAAGAGCATGCCAACATTTTTACAACAATCAACTATAGGTATACTATAGCAATTTATGAACTGTAGCTGGTGGAGGCTTCATTCTATCATAACATATTCCCTTTGGTTATGTTCTGTCAAATTCAGTATAAGAGCTGTCTGACAACCTGGCAAGGGTTTCCCAGGAAATAATTGACGGAGAGAACACTGGCAGGTAGACAGCCTGAGACTGACAGGAAACTTAAAATGTTTACCCTGGATATCACATTGTTACTCAGGAACACATTTGGATTGAGCACACTGTGATCTCTGTGCATTAAGATTTTCTCTTGAACTGAAGTTTTTCTTGTCAGGAAAGTTTCAAGTGGAAACTTGTAGAAGGAGCAGGTCACAGGAGTGATAAGGTTCTGGGTTGCAGTGAGAATTCACCCAGATACATTCTGTCTAATGAACAACCTTTGGCATACCTGCTCTTAGCTGTGGCCAAGGCAAGCCTTTTCTTCCTGTTTCAGCAGCTCCATTTCTTAGAGAAAAGCATAGTAAAGGTGTAACTGAAAACAAGGTTCAAAGCCAGATTCATAGAGACTACTTGTCCAATAGAGATATGAAATACTCAATCTATATGCTCTGGCTGACAACACCATGAGAGATCAGAGGTCCTCTCATGTTTTCCCATCAACATCTGCTGACTAACATACACCGCCCCCAGTGCTCTGAGCATGCTACAGTGTGAGACACACACATTCGTACAGATGTGGTTAATTACTAGGTGTTTTGGACAATTAGAAAATGAGTCTGACAGTAACCTCCATGCATTAATCACAGTAAATTACACAGAGGAAGGCGCAGCGCAGAGACTCAATTAACCTTTTAGCCTCCCTCTCAATGTGGCGGATGGTGCTGGTTATTCAGAAGAGGGCCCGACACCCTCTCAGGTCACCGGGGAGAGCGTGGCACCCGGTGCAAAGGCAGACGTGTTAGAGACCCGTGTCCCCCCCCCCCCTATTCATCTTACAAGGCCTAGCCTGACCCTCAGAAATGGAAAATCAACGAATCCTTTGTGTCTGGTGTTTTTCTCACAGATTTTTCAGAAACCCCCAGCTGTTGTAGAATTTTTCTAAAGGAACAGTCTCAGAATGGCCCTGTTTATTTTCCTTAATCAGTTTAAGGTTGTAGCTGACCCCGTCCCCTACCCACCAACACAGCCTCTCCTAGGAGAATCAGAATGCAGTGCTGGGTATCATAGCAAAGGATTGCTCTGTGTGTGGATCAGGACTAAACAGGGCTGTGTGGGTATGGGATGAGCAGCATCAAGACCAGGATTTGATAGATCAGTTTTCTCCTCTGCTACTGAGCTCACAGACTCACAATAATAGGCATCCTGGATATAAGGCCTAGTCCATGAGTTTGACAAGGCCCTCTCATCTCTCCCAACCCTTTCTCATCACGTTTCGCAACATACTATTTATCATTGATGGATCATGCATGGATACATACTGATACATTTACATTTACATTACATTTTAGTCATTGAGCAGACACTCTTATCCAGAGCGACTTACAGAATAATGTCTGGCCTTGATTTGTTGTCTTTTTATTTTTCTGGCCTTGGTTGTTGGTGTAAAATGATTTTTCTATTATAAGCGGGTTATAATGTAAAGTACTTTTTCTTATGTGTTTTTCAGTTGAATAATTATTTAACTCTAATCCTTTTTTGAACTAACCCAGTGGTTTTAAAACAGACAGTATGTTACCATATACCTCCGAGGTTTCTTCATCTCTGACTTGGCATCTGTGATTCCATCTAGTATTCAGTCCTTGTGTCACGACCGTTTACGGATGAGACGGACCAAGGCGCAGCGTGATAAGCGTACATATTTATTAAAGTACACAACACGAACAAAACAACAAACAAACGATACGTGAAGTCCAAGGTAGACTAATAACATACCTATACTGAACAAGATCCCACACAGACTGGTGCCAAACAGGCTGCCTAAGTATGGACCCCAATCAGAGACAACGAGCTACAGCTGCCTCTGATTGGGAACCACCCTGGCCAACATAGATCTAAACGATCTAGAACCTAAACATAGAAAAACTTAACATAGAAACTACACACCCTGGCTCAACATTTAAGAGTCCCCAGAGCCAGGGCGTGACAGTACCCCCCCCCCCCCCCCAAAGGTGCGGACTCCGACCGCGCCACATAAACATAACAGGGTAGGGGCCGGGTGGGCATTCCGCCTCGGAGGCGGATCCGGCTCCGGGCTTGACCACCACTCTCTCTCCACCTCCCTGTTGCGCCCCTGGTCTGGTCTGGACCTCGGCGCGCTGCTTCCCCTCTCCTTCCTCCCACTAAGTACCAAGCCCTGTCTGGACCCTGGTGTGGGAGACCCCGAACCTGGAGAGGGGCTGACGTCTGGGTCTGGACTGGCACCGCTGACTGGAGCTGGACCCGACGACGGTGGATCGGATTGCTCTGGCTCCGAAGTGGATCCGCTGACTGGAGTTGGACCGGACCCCGGTGGAGCGGATTGCTATGCCAGGTACCGGTGGAACAGGCACGGGCCGTGCCGGACTGGACACACGCACCACTGGCTTGGTGCGGGGAGCAGGAACGGGCCGGACTGGGCTGACGACGCGCACCCCTGGCTTGATGCGGGGAGCAGGAACGGGCCGGACTGGGCTGACGACGCGCACCACTGGCTTGGTGCGGGGAGCAGGAACGGGCCGTACCGGACTGGCGACGCGCACCACTGGCCTGGTGCGGGGAGCAGGAACAGGCCGGGTCGGGCTGGCGACGCGCACCACTGGCTGGGTGCGAGGGACAGGAACAGGCCGGACCGGGCTGGCGATGCGCACCACTGGCTTGATGCGAGGAGCAGGAACGGGCCGAACCATACTGGGAACACCCACCACTGGTCCCGTCCAGGATCTCCTCCCAGGTCCAGGCTGTCTGTTCCTGGACACGCTGCTTGGTCCTCATTTGATGGGATCTTCTGTCACGACCGTTTACGGATGAGACGGACCAAGGCGCAGCGTGATAAGCGTACATATTTATTAAAGTACACAACACGAACAAAACAACAAACAAACGATACGTGAAGTCCAAGGTAGACTAATAACATACCTATACGGAACAAGATCCCACACAGACTGGTGCCAAACAGGCTGCCTAAGTATGGACCCCAATCAGAGACAACGAGCTACAGCTGCCTCTGATTGGGAACCACCCTGGCCAACATAGATCTAAACGATCTAGAACCTAAACATAGAAAAACTTAACATAGAAACTACACACCCTGGCTCAACATTTAAGAGTCCCCAGAGCCAGGGCGTGGCACCTTGTGCGCTCTGTCACAGAAGGAATGCCTGGGCAACAGACCAAAGATGCTTGTAACAGAAGATATAAAATTTGTACACTACACTTCCATTTCACATTTTACATTTCAGTCAATGTTGAATTTACAGCATCCTCCACACACTAACATTGAGTCAGAAACAAATTGTGAGCTGTTTTCTAGTAGGCATGTTTTGAGAGAACAGTGGGATAAATGAGGAGTAAATAGACTCCATAGTGGTTGATTCAGTCAGTTGTTGCCTGTGACAAACTGACACAATAGTACCTCTGTCCCATCCAGGCCAGCCTGTTCTTATGGGTTGGTGCTGATGTTTCAGGATTGATTTGCCTGTGTTCAGCAGAGAGGCACCCGGCACAAACAATGACATAGGCATGCAGCCGTAATACATTACCTCCTGTTTCTGATGGCCCAGTGCCCCTGTGAGAACCGCTGGTCACATGACCAGGCCAGTCACGGAACGTGAGAGACACAAGGGGGAACTCCCCCTCACACACATATACACGCTAACGCTCCCAGAAATGCTTACACACAACCTGCACAAACAACCACAAACGCTTATTTGAACATGAGTCTTTGTCATCCTTAGAGAGACCCTTTTCTGGGAGGACACTCTCCATGGTCTAAACATGATTTGATCCTCTGTCTCAAACATTCAAGGCTTTATGCATCCAGCCCTCCCTCCCCTGTGTTCCAGCAGCCCCCTCCGACCCCCCTGAACTGCTTGCCGCTCTGCTGGAATTCCTAGCGGATCACTGCCCTCGACCTCTTTATTCCCATTCTGTGACTGCTCCGACACCTGGCCGCTGCTCTCCCCCCTCTCTTCCCCCAGCTTCTCATTAATCGGCCCTGATATTGATGGGAGGTGAACGCCGGCAAATGACTGCCTCTGAAGCCCAGAGAGACCCTCCCCCCTGCGTCCACATACCGGTGTAATTTGCATGCCAATCGACACGTTTGCTCTGAGTCTTTTTCCCAGGGCAGTGCCTAGTATGCCTGTGAATCAGCTCCTGTGTATGTCCAGCTCACTTTCTTTTCTTTCTCCTTGTTGCTCTTCTCTTCTCTCCTCTCCCCTTTTCTTCCTGCCCCCACTCCCTCCCCTTTCTCTGCATCTCTGTTTCTCTGTCACTCTTTCTCACCAGCTGGTGGATAGAGTACCTGCACATGATTCATGAGATGTATTCTATCAAATAAGCAGCTTGTTGTTTTTTATAATATTACCAGCTTCTGTCTTCTATTCTTGATACCAGGATGTCCTGTAGCTTTATGTCACAGGACATTAGCTTTCTTTGTGCTTTTGTCTGTGTGTGGTTTAGTTTGTACATAGTGAAAAAAACATGTCCAGCCTTAATTTGGCACCTGTTGATGCCCCTCTATCAGGACTCTGTGTGTCCTTTGTAAGAAAGGTTGTCAGCGTGAAACGACAGAACACCCGACAGAGGAGCAATTAATGGACACACACACACACAGCTCCCTCTGTATCTCTCTCATTGAATGTTGGCACTGAGGACTTTTAAGGAACCCTTCACCTTTGAAATGGCTGTGGAAGCAGGCTTCCGTGTGTCTTAAAAAAAGTAACAATGTTTTGCTTGTGCAGTATTGTCTGCTTGTGTCAAGGCTTCCCTTCCCTTCATGGGGACAATGACTAGAGACGTGCTTTACAGAAATCCTCTCTCTGAAAGGCCCAGTATGTGCTTCCATCCCAAGACAGAGTGTATACCGTTTCCTCTAGTTATTGTGGAAAGCCTTTTTTTAAAGATGAAATAAGTCTGTGTGGGACGGAATTTGTAGATGGTGAGTAACAATTAATTGCCTTTACTTGAGGGTTGGAATTAAGACAGAAAGAAAATGGTTGGTTTTTATCTCTAAAATAAGACATGATTTTAGATTTTTCATATGTGCCAAAGCTAAACCAGGTGGAACAACCACAGATTAAATTGTTACCATTGACTACAGTATTGTCCAGCTGGTAAAGTGTAGATAGTGTAGCGACATGTCGTTTTAATGTCATACCCTACCGGTCAAAGTTCAAGTAGCAACCCTTTGCCTTGATGACAGCTTTGCACACTCTTGGCATTCTCTCAACCAGCTTCACCTGGAATGCTTTTACAACAGTCTTGAAGGAGTTCCCACATATGCTGAGCACTTGTTGGCTGCTTTTCCTTCACTCTGCGGTCTGACTCATCCCAAACCATCTCAATTTGGTTGAGGTCGGGGGATTGTGGAGGCCAGGTCATCTGATGCAGCACTCCATCACTCTCCTTCTTGGTAAAATAGCCCTTACACAGCCTGGAGGTGTGTTGGGTCATTGTTCTGTTGAAAAACAAATGATAGTCCCACTAAGCCCAAACCAGATGGGATGGCGTATCGCTGCAGAATGCTGTGGTAGCCATGCTGGTTAAGTGTGCCTTGAATTCTAAATAAATCACAGACAGTGTCACCAGCAAAGCACCCCCACACTATAACACCTCCTCCTCCGTGCTTTATGGTGAGAAATACACATGCAGAGATCATCCGTTCACCCACACCGCGTCTAACAAAGACACAGCGGTTGGAACCAATAATCTCCCATTTGGACTCCAGACCAAAGGACACATTTCCATCAGTCTAATGTCCATTGCTCGTGTTTCTTGGCCCAAGCAAGTCTCTTCTTATTATTGGTGTCCTTTAGTAGTGGTTTCTTTGCAGCAATTTGACCATGAAGGCCTGATTCACACAGTCCCCTCTGAACAGTTGATGTTGAGATGTGTCTGTTACTTGAACTCTGTGAAGCATTTATTTGGGCTGCAATTTCTGAGGCTGGTAACTCTAATGAACTTATCCTCTGCAGCAGAGGTAACTCTGGGTCTTCCTTTCCTGTGGCGGTCCTCATGAGAGCCTGTTTCATCATAGCACTTCATCATGTCTTTTGCGATTGCACTTGAAGAAACTTTCAAAGTTCTTGAAATGTTCGGTATTGACTGACCTTCATGTCTTAAAGTAATGATGGACTGTCATTTCTCTTTGCTTATTTGAGCTGTTCTTACCATAATATGGACTGGGTATTTTACCAAATAGGGCTATCTTCTGTATACCACCCCTACCTTGTCACAACACAACTGTTTGGCTCAAATGCATTAAGAATGAAATAAATTCCACAAATTAACTTTTAAGAAGGCACACCTGTTAATTGAAATGCATTCCTGGTGACTACCTCATGGAGCTGGTTGACAGAATGCCAAGAGTGTGCAAAGCTGTCATCAAGGCAAAGGGTGGCTATTTGAAGAATCTCAAATTTTGGGTTACTACATGATTCCATATGTGTTATTTCATAGTTTTGATGTCTTCACTATTATTTTATGTAGAAAATAGTCAAAATAAAGAAAAACCCTTGTGTGAGTAGATGTTCTAAAACTTTTGACCGGTAGTGTATGTTGAACAATTTTGAACGTACTTTTGCTGTCTGTCTGTAATGCTGAACTGTTATGGACTACTGAGTTCCTCCAAGCTCTCAATTCAATTCAATGGGGCTTTATTGGCTTGGGAAACATATGTTTTCATTGCCAAAGCAAGTTAAATAAAGAAGAAACAAAAAACAACATCAACATAAGAACACAAACATGTACAGTAAACATTGCATTCATAAAGGTTTCAAAAGGATAAAGACGTTTCAAATTGTATATTATCAGCTATGTACAGTGTTTTTAACAATATGCTAATAATTATAGTATGAATAGTAGTGGAAGATAAGTAGGGGAAGGTCTCTCTCTAAGACAAAGGGTCATAAAAGTGGCCTACAATACCATGTGACCTCACAGGACTACAAAAGGACTCTGCTGTCTCCCCCTCACTCTCTTAACCCTCCCGTTGTCCTAGGGTCAAAATGACCCGCCACTGTGTTGAACCAACTTTATTTAATTTTTATATTTTTTGGATCATTTGTGAGAAGGAGGCAGTGATACTTTCTTTAAAGTCTCACTGCCTCCTTCTCACAAATGATCCCAAAAATATAAAAATTAAATAAAGTTGGTTCAACACAGTGGCGGGTCATTTTGACCCTAGGACAACGGGAGGGTTAAGGCTTCCGCATGCTTTGGTTTGGCTGGCGCCTAGCCGAAACGGGCTAGGCGAACCAAACGAGTGTGCTCGCGTACTCCCTAAGATGACTCAAGAAATCTGTAATTAATTTGGATGTTTTTGGCGACGAGATCTTAGTCACGTAATTTTACATCCAACTAAGATGTTTGGTGCAGTAAGTGAAAACATTTGCATGAAAACGAGTCGCCTCTCGCTGAATGACAGCAAACACTTAATTGAAGAATCCCTACTGTTGACCAATCACCGACAAAGGGGCATCGACTTCGGCTACTGAATTTTTTTGTGTGCACGAGTAGCCAAAAAATCCTTGCCGAAGACCAATGCAAACAAAAATGTCACAATGTCATAATATATGCATGAACTGTTCCGAACTGTTTCGGATGGGAAGCATGCGGACACCTTTAGCCTCTTATCCTGCTGGACTTCTCAAGCTGGACCTCTCGAGGAAGAATACCCTCCATCTTCAGTAGGCTGACCACAGGACCTGGACCTTGGCCTTTAATGGCAAGAACTGGTGAACTGATAAGTTAGGGAAAGTACATTTTAGGGAATAGTACCTGAAATACAGTACATAAATTGGGACGGAAGAGCCCATGCACTAAACAGTCTCAGAAGGAGACTTAGTCTTTAAAGAACTAATGTAGCCTGAACGGTACATTTACGCTAACCTTCTTCAAGGAAAGAAGGAGAAGACAATTTAGATCACAGCCTCTGCAACTCAAAGGAAGAACCAGAAGACAGAGCAACCATCCAAACTCAGCAAGAAACCACCACCAAGGAACCGCTCAACTCAGGACAGAGAAGGACACCGCCATCTTTCCTTTGTTCAACTCCATGCGGCCTAACCAAAGCCAAGGACAACAGACTTTGTTCACAGACTGAGTATCACATCTTTAATATTCAGATATCTTGAGGTGTCTTTCTTGTCTTTTATTCTATTTCCTACCTTTTCATGATCACTCTCATTATGTTTGTAAATATTTTGATTAGTGTTATTAAATGTTGATTGTACAAGGAACTTGTGTTTGTCTTGTTAGAACTCCAAACTGTCCTCCGTCTAGAGGCCTGGACAGATCGATCAATCAGATGAACACTTTCTCTCGGCCAACACATCCTGATGTCATTGCTTTCAGACAGCAGTGTGGACTAGCAGATGTCTCTGTTGAGCTCACCTATCAGAGTCAAGCTTTTGTGTGAAATACGTCCCTGGCCTTTACCCTCCACAGGACAATTGTCTGGATCTGAGATGCCTCTACGAAGAGAGCGGGGCTGTAATCACTGGCCTGCACTCTGTTCTGGTTACACAGTCTAAACCAATCAGTCTTTGATCTGAGTCAGGAAGTAAACACAGTAATAAAAGCCCAAACTCAACACTTATGTTTTTGAGCTGTTTGGGATATAAGTAAAGCAAACTGCTCTGTCGTCTTAAGTGACTGTAATGACTGAAAGCAAACAGATGACAGGGCTCTGCACATTAAAGGAACATTCCACATTCCAAACAGAAACAATGCAAAAACCACGGACCTTGGACAAGCCAGGCTCTGTTTGTATACCTCACAGGTTTTACAATAAACATTTATCTACATTCTAAAGCCAATAGCAATGTCTGGTCTCCACCTTCCCTTTCCAAAGCTAATTTCAGATGACAGAGGGGCTGTTCCACAGGCTAACAGCGGGCTATGCCTGTTTTTGTACAGGAACCTCACTCCACGTCTGGTCTGCCCTCAGAGTATGCTCTGGTTTGAGTAGACTGCCCTCTGATTGTTACAATTGACAAGGACCTACAGACTATATTATTTCCCGTAGTCATGCTTTGCCTTCTCCAATTCTAGGAGCTATATAGAAAAAACATGCATGCTTGCACAAAATGAGGATTTCAAGGAGAATGCCTCTCTGTGCTGGTTTTGTGGAGGGGCCGGAGTGTAGAATTATTGAGAAATGCATTGTGGGTGTTCTGGTCTGGGTTGACCCCTCTCTGTTATCCTGCTGTGGTACAGCACCATGTTCCAGTTGGTGTGTAGGTGTATTGGAGCTCTGGGTAATGTGAGGGAGTACATACCCTTTAAGTCTTTGTGGACAGGGCTTTCTGGAAATGTGTCTGGTGAGTATTGCTTCTTGTAAACATAGCCTGGTCCAGCTGAAGGGAACGCTGCTGTGCTGTCCCAGGCAGCTCAACTTAACCCTGTTTATAACCATTCAGAGCTTGCCACCATGAAACCATTAGCTTTCCATCTCTGGCCCACAGGTGTCCAATGTCTCCGGATAGCTGTAGTTAGTTTGGTGTTAGAGGGCCTTAAAAGTGTTTTATTGGTACACACTTTCCATTGTGCTGTGCATTCAGTGATGGAGAGCATGTTGAAGGCAGGGATTTGAGGTGGCAATGAGTGGAGTGATATTTGGGTTAGTGCAGAGGCATGTCCTGGCTGTGTGTCTTTACGCTAGGCTCCTCAGACAGGAGTAATGGTCCCAGCAGTGCAGGGCTAGACCCACTGTGGAGCCTGCATCAGAGCCTGAGCTTTATAGAACCCCAGGGGGCTGTGACCGGTCATAACTCTTCCACAGGCAAGAGGACGACTAGCTCATAGGCCAGGAATCTGAAGCAGGTCTGCCATTCCTCTGTTCCCTGATACGTGTGGTCCCCAGGTCCAGGGGGTCCTGGTAAAACAGTCACGGCCGTGAGGAGGTACACTCATCTCCTATTCGGTTCAGGGAACTTAAGGGAGGTGGGCTGGATATGGAACGTCTCAGAGAGTCGTAACAAGCCTGAGTGTTAGGAGGCAGGGAGGGAGGGAGGGAGGGAGGGAGGAAGGGCTACCCACCTGGCATTGCTGGAGTCTGCTGTCTACTGCTGTGCATGGCGTAATCCTTCAGTCACTACACCAGCCATGCTCATACAAAAGGTATGCACTCAAAAACACACACGCACAGACGCAGGCACGCACACACACACACACACACACAAGCACACACTCACACAGAAATCCATTAGACACACCCCCCACAGACACTCTCTCCATAGGAGGATGTATGATAATTATCCGTCTCTAGCCATTTGTCTGTCAGGTGATTCATACAGGCCTCCCAACATCTTTACTATTTTTTTACATGTTTGATTAAAGTCCCGATTAACATGCTTCGATTGAAAATTACGCCACACCGAGGTGAGCAAATATGTGACTGGTTACAGGATGTGAGGCGTTTGACGCTGGTTCCTACTTCACAGTATGGACAACAGCAAAAGTGATGCTACAGCTCTCAAAAACATCGCTGCCCTGGGTTTAAGTAGAGGAGCTAAGGTTTAAATGGGTGGGAAAGATGCTGAATGGGCATAAACAAAGAAGAGCTCTTTAGGAAGTGTCAAAATCTCATCAAAGGGTATTTTCTCCTGCTTGTCTGTTAAGTGGGATAACACGTTTATCTACTCTCAAAACATCAAAACTTTCCCATGTTTCTTCCAACTACAGTGTACGATATACCATTTTGAAGCTCTGAGTCTGTACTTTTATAAATTGTAATCACTTACATTTGACATTAGCCTCAATAGAGAAATCTGGATAAGTAGACCATGCTATTGATTATGCAGCGGGGAGGGTGGGGATGGGGATATCTGTGCAGACAGAGATCTACAGCTTATAACTTTCCTGGCAGACAGACTGCACTGACTGGCAATGGATCAACTCCCCTAGTTTGACCCTGTGATGCTCACACATCAAATGTCACTGCTCAAATTCCTCAGCACAGAAACTACAAAAAAGGGCTGATGGTTTAATATGGCAATCTAGGGCATCTGAAATTCTTGTGATTCATATTACTGAGAGGAAATGTAATAAGGATGCAGACTGGTGAGGTATTGTATCATTTATCTTGTAATAGCTGTGCTTCCATATTGTATTAGTTACACTTGATGGGGTGGTTATGGAAAATGAATGGATCAGATCTCACTAATCATCCCCTGTGATATTAAGCTTTGACATTTTTCTGGAGGCTCCTTGGTTGAAAGATCTGCGTTACTAGAGACAAGGATAGCTGTTGCCAATCCCTAACACACACAGGCACAAACACACATAGGGGTTTCATACGTCAGGACGCAAGAGTTCGTATTAGTCTCTGTTCTCTGATATGTGTTCCTTTCATGGATCCAGATACCAATGTTTTGGTTTGTTGCCAATGTTTAAAACAGTGAGTAAACAGTATTTGATATCAATGTGCTGGTAATTATGATATAACCACCAGTCTTGTATCAAGTCTTTTGTTATTTTGAGTCCTCCTGGGAGGATACAGTGCCAATGCCTGTATCCCCTCCATTTGGTAAATATTTTAGACACACATAACAGTAGTTCATGCAGTGACGTTATGGTCGCAGAGTTTATAAACCCAGAGGCGCAACATCACGAGACTTCTGAGAACACTTGCGAAGAAGACTAAGCAGACCAGGCTGGGGTTTGAGAAGTCAATGAGAGAAGTGAAAAATAGTTTTAAATGTTCTCCAAATCTAAAGGCACAACCTAGATTCCTGCCAATGTCTTAAGTAGTTGAATATGTTATTACTCTAACCTCGTAAATTTTACAAACTGACACGTTTAACCTTTCGTCAAAAACAACTTTATTTTCGAAGGAGTGCCTTTGATTTGACGGCCTGCACATGCGCAGTTTGGCGTGAGACGACCGTTAGACTCGATTAAGTGTTTCTGCGCATGAGTTTATCTAGCCAACGTCGCGATGACATTGCCTACAAGCGTGATTGGAGATTTGTATTGGAGAAGCAGTTTCCCCCGTGCCCATTCTAAGCACATGCCAGGGAAGGCACAGGAAATATGAGGAAATGGCAGTTCTTGGGATTGAAATAATGTTGGGTTAGGAGGCCTAACAGTGTGTTAAGTTACTGTCATTTTCATTACAATGTTATTTTCACGTGGCCTTATTTTCCACTTAATTTTGTCATGTAATAATAAACACGTCTAATGATAAATGCCCACACTAAAGCACGCTTGTCTCTGCGTGAGAGGCAAAGACTTATTTACATTTCATGAATCATTCACATCTCCGGATGAGCCAAATGTATCATTAAACAATATAATGTCAGAAGCCCCATTTACAGTTCTTGTAGCACTTAACCTAGAAATGATACACCATTTTGGTTTATCAATACTGAATCTAGGAAAGTATTTGGCATACACAGCATGCTGTATACATGTGATGTCTGTGTATTTCTTTAGATTACCGGCTTCAATCGCTTTAGCCAATCAATAAATAAGTGACTTGTGCCTGGAGACAAACAACAGCATATCATACATGAATCAAGTTGAACCCTTTACATCAAGGACAGTGATTCACCCCATGGCCATATTTAGATATTCAACATGATATGAGGAGAGTGGAAGCTCAGAAGCTCAGTCTCACACATTTCCATCTCATGCATATTTCAGGTCAGGCAGACAGCTGTGTTGTAGCACAGCGTTTACTCTCTGACAGCCTGAGAAATGGTCTGACTGGACTTCCTGCTCTCCATCCACCAGGCATAACAGCCCCCCAACTGGGCACAGACGTCAGTTCAATGTCTAGTTTGGATTTACGTTTGGTTGAGTTGTCAACTAACATGAGTTCAATGTAAAATCGACCAAGAATGTCATTCTGTCATTGGATTTAGGTTAAAAGTTGGGTGAAAAAAATATGAAATTCCCTTACATTTATGACTTTTTGCAAATCCAATCAGTTTTCGCTGTTGAGTCAATGTCATCACATTGAAGTTTTGGGTTGAAATGACATGGACAAAACACTAATTCAAGCAGTTTTTTCCCAGTGGGCAAGCTCCAGCCCCAGCCCAGTGACATGAAGGACAGGTCACCAGGTCTCCTTTACCAGCCACCCTTTAACTGATAAGGATCAGGAGTAAACCTGGTGCTCAGAAATATAATTTATGACTACTTTTAAAGGCTCTTAAAGGATGTGGAATAGGCAGTAAACTCAATTGTTTGGCAGTCTAATGGCATGGAGTGGCATTGACTGGTTAATATGAAGGCATTTTACAGGGGTCAAACAGAGGGTGATCCCTTATATAGACAAACAAGGTCAGACTGGCAATAAACATAAACATCAGTCTTTTTTCTTCTGTCTTTATAGCTAAATTTTTGCTGACACAATGATTGGAAAGTGCTGCCTGTTTGAGTCAAGCTTGGACAGCACATCACTTGACAAATAAAGAGCACTTATCAGTCAATCTGGAGTACTTTACCCATCTCTCTGTCACATACACAGACAGTTTCAGAGCCGTTTCACTGATGTGATGCCTCTCAGGCCTGCACATACAAAGCTGACTTTCTGGCAGGGCTATGGATCTGAAATTCTGGAACAGAGATTGGTTTTCCTTGAACTCTAAGACGTGTTCATTATCCCAGCACATACTGGGATTGGGAGGGGAGACTGAGCCCTTCCTTCCCCCAAGTTCGGTGTTCTCTGCCTGGGAGGAACGCCTCCTACCCTTGGTACTCCCACGCCATCATGGGTCCTGAGGGGTGTTGGGCTCTGGTACAGCCTGCCTTGTTCAGCCTGACCTAGGAGAGAGCGCCTGTCATGCGAAACCCGGGACCACACATCCATGAACAAGGGATTGCTTCATGTTTGTGAATGTGCTGTCTGTATACATTATTTTATCACCCGCCTTTCTCCCTATGGCTTGTAGGCAAGGTGTGGGAGGCTTGCAATTATGATTTCCATCAAGTTAATTAGTAATGATATCTGAAAAGCTGTTAGTTTGATGTAGGGTGCTTTGTGCATCTCAGCATGACTTTCCTGCAGGTATTTCAAGCATGATGGAAGATCTCCACATTTCAGGGAAAGATTATCGGACTGAAGGCTTTTCTCTGTCTATTGAAGATTGAACTCTTTAAAATTATGAGACCCATTATTACAGCAATTTCCATTAACCACTCAAGGAAAAAAACATTATCCTCCGTTAGGATGTTTGAATGAGGATTTCATAAGGATCTAGCCTTGCAGCCAAGCTGAGGTTTTTCTCCCAAAGCCCTGGTGTGAATTCCAAAAGTTGAAAAGATTGGCAAGCCATCGCACAGGGGTGTTGTAATCCACGATAATGTAAGCCAGGTTTGGAAAATGACTTCGTAGATTATTTTGGAATAGTGATCTGTTGGAAAAGTTACAGATGTAGGATCTTAATATTAGCCAGTTTGCTACAGCAGGACAATAATCTTGCAGCAACAGGAAATGTTTTACAACTTGATGAAAGTAGTCTATGGGCCAAGAGAAACTGTAATCAATGGTTCAGTTTTCTTTAAACATCCACTACAAACTTCAGCTAACCTTAGCCACCACAAGCTAACAATCAATGAAAGTGATGGGGTCATGTGAGTATGTTTAATGTCCAAATCACCTGAAATCAACTCCATATTTGGTTTGATGTTACTTAAAGGTGATCTGGCCATTTGAAGTTTGTAGTGGCTGTTTAAAGAAACTGAACCATGGATTACGGTTTCACCTGGCCTATAGACAACTTTCAGGGTGGGGAACCATCTAACATCAAGTTGTTGTAAAATAGTGAACTACTCCTTTAATGGACATTTTTGTAGTGGGTGATACATTTTTTGTAAGGGAAAATCAAGTCTCAAATTTCTAAGTGGAAATTACAAACTTCAGAAGCCTTTTTAAACCTCAAATACACTACAGGTTTTAAATGTCCTGCATTGCAGGAAAGTTCTGCAACATGTTGATCAAACATCTGTATGTGGAATCATGAATAAGGGTCAGGAGTAGCTACTATTTTTATGATCCAGTAGTTTGACACATTTACGTACCTAAATAATCTACTATTATGGATTAGATACTCTTGTGATAAAATTGGCTGATTCAGAAAAGGGTGAAGACAGGAGTGTCTTTGAGCGATTCAAAGTAGTACATAGAGGACTTGACAGTCATGTTACGGTAGAGTTTTTGATTTATTTACTTTTTTGTTTTTGGTCATTTCTCCTTGTCCAGGCTGACAGGTTTAGTTATATTGAATGATAACACAGTGGGCTCTGTAAGGATTACTGTAGAACATCCTGCTTGTAGCCCAGGGAAATGCTTTGCTGTATCATTCTGTTAGCAGTCAGAGTGCTCCACGTACTGTGTGTGGTAGCATATTTCACAGGGCATCGTCTGCTGCCAAAATCAACTGCCCAACTTCCTCTCTTTCCCTCAGAGCAGGCCTAGATCCTCAGCCTTGGTCGTGTCCCACTCAGTCCCACCTCATCACTCCTCGAGCCCCTACATCATCATCAGAACCCCAGAACCGGGCCTTGCAGGAACGAACAATAACCCCCGGTTACCCATAAATCTTCCTGATAGAGTGATGTCTCTCCAAAGTCACATGTTAATGTGCACCAGATACCCAGGGCAGCACGCCAAGCCCAGTTTGATGCTCTGAAAAAAAGCCCATGCTGTTGGGGTTTGGGCCGTTGCCACCTCATCCACAAAGCCCCTGTTTCATTGTAAATGCAGGATTACTGATTCATTTACCGCACAAGGACATGTTGTAATGTGGTGGTGGTGGGAGCCCCACCTAATGGACCCTCATGGAGTTGAAAGATTTCTGAGACGGCTCAGGTTCGGGGGCACCCTCCCTAAATGAAACAGAGCACTCCACTTGTTATTCTGTCCAAAATGCCATACAGTAGCTCTGTGCATACATCATTATGGGCATAAGTCTTACCTCGGCACTGGCAGTTTTTCTGTAGGCACATTTCTTAGCTCTGTCCACAAGAAGACTGCCCACTGGTCTATGGTATTAGCTTATGGACAGATTGTTCAGGCTATAGCTGTACCGCCATCTATAATCCACATTTCCCATTTAATATAGCCTATGATTCCAGGTGTTTAAGGAAATGGAAGTTCATTGAGTTATACACACCACAGATTTGGTGAGAAAAACACTGTGGTGGTGTAACCTGCCATTTCCACCACACTGAAAAAAAGTGTTAGTGGATGCTTTGATGTAGGAGTCAATGTTGAGGAATTTGCTACTGGTAAGGAGGATAAAAGAACATCATGCTTGCAAGCCATTACATGCTGTGTTTTGGAGGTCAATCGCTTCTTCAGAAATACCCTCATTAAACTATAGACAAAATTTGATACAAGCCCAGTTTTGCCCATGTTGAAGCTGGCTAGATACTATAATCGTATTTATTTTACACGGCTGTTCTGCACTGTTGTTCTGCACTATTTTGACAGAACACTACCACATCATTTGCTGAAAATTCATGCTTTATACATTTTTACAGTATAATCAGTGAATCTGTGACTGTGTGTGTGTGTCTGCCTGTGTGTCTGTGTGCTGCTATAGAGACAGGGATGTGCATCTGTTTGGAAGGCTGCACTTGTTGCCTGTTTCCTGCCTGGAGGAGGGCAGTGGGAGCTGGAAGATTAGATGTTCCACCCTGGAGGAGACAGTGTGTACATCCATCAGACTCTGCCCTGCTCATTCCTACACATTAATTGGCCATCAATCTCTCAAAGCCTGACCTCCTCGCCTCAAGCCAAAGCATACTCACACAGTACCCACACAAATCAAGCACATGTGCGGTCAAAAACAGACACACACGTACACACACGTGCTCTATGGCAGGCTGCCTCTCCTGTCCTCCTCTGCTGCATCCCCTGCTCTTTGGACCTGGAGGAGAATCACTGTGCCTCGATTAAAAGGGCTGGCAATGTACCCAAAGCTCTGAACAAAACAAAATCACATACCTTGAATACCGACTCTATGAATGAAAATGAATTGAATTTTCACTTGGTCTCAAAGCACTTTATAGTGTGTGCAGGTAGCTTGGCTCGTCCTCCACCATTGTGTATTACCCATCTGCTAACGAGGCCGGCAATCATTTTGGAACACACTGCTCTGCATATAACTGTCTCCTGCACTTCTTAGAAATAGAAGTTATACGAGTTGCTCCTACTTTTTGGTATTTAGAACGTGGCTGCCGACCAACCAATTTCCGCTACAATAATCCCAGGCCTAAAAGTGTATTGATCCATGTCAATTAATGTTGGTATGTGTTCTGAGGCTCAATTTGTTTATGGGCTTGTGAACAGCTGCTCTCTCTAACCTTCATTTAAAATGTGATGGCATTCTCTGGAAAGCTGAGAGGCTGCGGCTGCATCTACCCCTAGCTCTAAGAGAAGACTGAGTGTTGTTGGAGCACTGCTGGCCCCTCCCGTCTGGCCCCTCTGTAACTTCAAACAACCCTCTCAGCGGAGGTTTAGGATCAGCACAAAACCCTCCTTGCTTACTCTCAGGAAGTGTTCTAGGAAGCGCTCTTAGGCCTGTAAGCGTTTCTAAAACTCCAAGGTCTCATTGCATATTCATGCACCTTCACTGTTCAGGCTGAGCCTGTCTAGTAGTAAAAAAAAGACAGCCCTGTTGAAAAGTTTAAGCTCTCGTGTCCTCCGTGTGCTCATTGTCCTTTGTGTGCTCATATAACTGAAATATAGCTGGTGCCCTTTGACCCCCAGCTGAGCCAGAGGCCCAGGCTGGAATGTGTCGTCACCTCGAGACCTCAGTGTAAACAGTCAGTCCTGGTCTCCTTCTCTCTCTCTCTCTCTCTCTCTCTCTCTCTCTCTCTCTCTCTCTCTCTCTCTCTCTCTCTCTCTCTCTCTCTCTCTCTCTCTCTTGACAGTGTGTCTGACTGAGCAGTCATGCCCTGCCACTGTGCTGCCTGCTGGGAGCCTGAGGATTGAGGAGGGGGTGAACAGTGCTGGTTGTGACTCAGTGAGGTATGCTTGGCACTGCAGTAGGTAATGAATTGGTGTGGCTGCCTGGTATGAAGTCTAGTCAGCAGGAGGGAGAAAGGTGATCATTCTTTCAGGGCAAGGTACTACTTGTCCAGCGTGCAGGCCTCTAATAGCAGGAAGCAAAAGGTTGTGTGAGCCTGACTGAGGGAGTGGAGGACCGTCTGTGTTCACATATTTCACTCCCTCCTCCCTTTTCTCTACACTACCACACTCCCTAAACCACCACGAGGGGGTTCATCATTCTCACTTTACTACTCAGCTAATTATCATTACGGGGAATAATTACAATTTCACTGCCTAACACTCATGCAGACTGCTCAACCCGGAGTCGCACAAGGTTATCAACGACAGCAGAAATGCAGCCTCATCTGCCTAATTATACGATTTGGGCTTTGTGATAACTGAATGGGATGTGAAATGTGCTATTATGCTTTGCGTATATTGGTGAGGCTCTTAGATTCGGCAAGTTCCTAAAAATACATTTGCGGCATGTGGAGCCTGTTAATTAAAAGCTTTGGTTTCCTCTGGAATATAAATCAGAGGAAATCCATGTGTTATGAAATACTGGATCGTTGTAAAATATATTGGATGCTGTTCGCTCTCTTGTGTGAGTTTAGCTGCACTGTACTGTAGAATCAGGCCATCCGGATCATTAGCCCAATAGTGCTTTTCCAATTTCTGAAAGGGAACTCATCATACAGAACGCATACTGAATAATAAATACATCTTTGAAAAATAACTTTAGACTACCAATTGCCAAAAGTGACTTATAATTAGTAGCTGGCTTGTCAAGGGGAGTTACATACATCTTTCTCTGTTCTTTTGGAGTTGCAGCTGGCGCGTAACACCTGATGAATGTTGTCTCCATCTGCTCCAGCTCAACACTAGTGCTCCTGGGCTAATAACCAGTGGAAATTCATTAGGCCTGTAGGACCTGCCTTCTGCCCGTCCCCCCCCCCCGTCCCCCCCCCCCGTCCCCCGTCCCCTATCCCTCAGAGACCCCCGTCCCTCAGAGAAAAGGCATTGACAGACAGCCTGCCTTGCCTGCCGCTGGAATGGCATTGGCTGGCCAGAGAGGACCTCATGACAAACAGGAGACATATTTTCTTTAACCCCAATTACCAGAGGTGTTCTTTTCCACCAGCTAATCCAGAGTGGCCCCTCTCACTACCCCAGGAGCTTTGCTTTTCCAGCCGGGCGGTTGCCCCTCAAAGCCAGGGGGTGGAACTGAAGAAGCATGTGCCTGTTGAGTGGAAGTTGACCTATGATGGAGTAGCTTGGTGGCTGTGGTAGAGTTGACCAGGTTCCAGTGAATCCAGTGATCTGTTCTCTACCACGTGGATGGTCACACTGTTTACTACTACAGCATGTAGCCAAATATGCCTGTGTCTCAAACAGTTGCATTGCCAACTTTAAGAGAGGGGATAATGGCGATATCAGGAAATATACAATCTACAATAGCAGTATTTTTTTGGATTAAATATATCATTTAATTACTATGAATTGAAATCATATCTTATCAGGGTTTGAATGACTAGCTCATAAATGGACTTCCATCTCCTCCCATGCTCACTTGCTGTAAATGTGCACTGTTGCTACTGTATATTATTTGTTTGAAGGTACTCTATGACTTTGATGTTGTCTGACCGCCCTCTCTCTCTTCTCCACAGAGACACTAATGGACTCCACCACAGCGACAGCTGAGTTGGGCTGGACAGTCTATCCTGTGTCAGGGTCCAGTGACAACAGCGTGAGTGTAACCTCATCATCTACTTGATATAATTACATTTTTATTTGAGCTGCTTAATTAACTTGATTGCTAATTAAGTAATTTGCATGCAGATGCAGCAATACTACAGTACGCCACATTTTCAGTTAATTTCAGTTCATTATAGATAAACTTGATAATGGACAATATCTGCAAAATGCCTGCGATAAGTGATCAATATGGTCGGTGTCGATAATTTTCGGTTTATCATCCCAGCTCTAAATAATATGATAAATTTTTTACATTAATGTGCACCACGCTATTTCTATCAAAAGTACTATCGGTTTTGAATCAGGAAATGTGTACTTTTCCACCTAAAACAATTTCCACTTAAAACAATTATTTTAGATCATTATTTCATGTGGCAGACTGCAACAACAGGGAAATAGGTAACAACTGTGCATGTGCGCTTTCGTGGGGGAATCCCTTTACGTAAAAACTGCAGGTAAGGCCCTTATTCACAATCACAGATGCTATTTTTTTTCAGGGGAGTAGTGAAGACAGTAGCGTAGCGTTACAGATTAGTTATATGAAGTAAACAACACTGGTTGTCTGACGTGCAGTTTTTACGTAAAGGGATTCCCCCACGACGAAATACTTGTGAGTGATGAAGAAAACTACTGGAGGGCCGCTGATGTTTGTGAACTGTAATACATGATTTATGACCATGGGGCTAAAAGTAATCTATTGTTAGGATACTCATGGCCACTATCGACAGGGGAAGGTGGGGGTTATGAATACACGGTAGACCACAATACATGCAACCAAATAGGTCTACCCCAGGTGGTTCCTGGGGCCATGTATTTCATGCAAGGCTATACAGTTAAAAGCATGAAATGTTGTCATGCAAATACACCATTGCTAACCAACACATCAGACATTGGAGAATATGATTATGAAAAAATGCGAGTAGACCCGATCCTAAGTAATTAAAATGCAACAACACTTTTCATTTTTTTTCTGTCTATTCTGCAATGTAAGATGACACAATTACTGCCTATTACAATGTAAGGTGACACAATTACTGTCTATTATCTCCTCAACATATGCTAACCATTAGAGCGCCTAGGCTACAACACAATAAGATCAACTCGAACTGCAATGATTAGACTACATAACTCCGCACGCTTGCTTTGACGCTTTCTCTTCTGAAAAATGCCTCTATTTTGGCACAGCACCAGATCCCGTCCATGGGAATACAGGTACAGCTGTGTCTTTGAGTTTCCATCATTTCCGATTGTATATATTTTTAATAGTCATCATATTTCCTGTTTTTTATCGCCACTAGCCATCTTCTTCATCTGTCTGTATCTTTCAATGGAAAACAGTGACATTTGTGCCTTCTTCCCTAGATGTCTTATATAAAGTGCAGCCAGGGACAGAACACCAACTTGCTCTTGCTGCCATCTCTTCAGACTTCTAACTTTAGGCTACCTGTGTTAGGTGTTTCAACTTTTGCGCCAGTTCCTTCTCCCCCACATAAAACTAACATATGTTACGTCAAGCTCCAAATAAGGGCATATACACTACCAGTCAAAAGTTTAGACACACTTACTCATTCAAGGGTTTTTCTTTATTTTGACAATTCTTTACATTGTAGAATAGTGAAGACATCAAAACTATGAAATAACACATATGGAATCATGTAGTAACCAAAAAAGTGTTAAACAAATCAAAATATATTTTATATTTGAGATTCTTAAAATAGCCACCCTTTGCCTTGATGACACCTTTGCACACTCTTGGCATTCTCTCAACCAGCTTCATGAGGTAGTCACCAGGAATGCATTTCAATTAACAGGTGTGCCTTCTTAAAAGTTAATTTGTGGAATTTCTTTCCTTCTTAATGCGTTTGATTCAAACAGTTGTGTTGTGACAAGGTAGGGGGGTATACAGAAGATAGCCCTATTTGGTAAAAGACCCAGTCCATATTTGTAAGAACAGCTCAAATAAGCAAAGAGAAACGACAGTCCATCATTACTTTAAGACATGAAGGTCAGTCAATACCGGAAATTTCAAGAACTTTGAAAGTTTCTTCAAGTGCAGTCGCAAAAACCATCAATCGCTATGATGAAACTGCCCCTCATGACGACCGCCACAGGAATGGAAGACCCAGTGTTAAGCATGGAGGAGGAGGTTATGGTGTGGGGGTGCTTTGCTGGTGACTTCAAAGCACACTTAACCTGCATGGCTACCACAGCATTCTGCAGCGATATGCCATCCCATCTGGTTTGGGCTTAGTGGGACTATCATTTGTTTTTCAACAGGACAATGACCCAACACACCTGCAGGCTGTGTAAGGGCTATTTTATCAAGGAGAGTGATGGAGTGCTGCATCAGATGACCTGGCTTCCACAATCCCCCGACCTCAACCCAATTGAGATGGTTTGGGATGAGTCAGACCACAGAGTGAAGGAAACACAGCCAACAAGTACTCAGCATATGTGGGAATCCTTCAATACTGTTGGAAAAGCATTCCAGATGAAGCTGGTTTAGAGAATGCCAAGAGTGTGCAAAGCTCTCATCAGGGCAAAGGCTGGCTATTTGAAGAATATAAAATATATTTTGATTTGTTTAACACTTTTTTGGTTACTACATGACTGCATATGTGTTATTTCATAGTTTTGATGTATTCACTATTATTCTACAATGTGGTGCATGCATATGTATTCACCCCCTTTGCTATGAAGGCCCTAAATAAGATCTGGTGCAACCAATTACCTTCAGAAGTCACGTAATTAGTTAAATAAAGTCCACATGAAGACCAAGAAGCTCTCCAAACAGGTCAGGGACAAAGTTGTGTAGAAGTACAGATCAGGGTTGGGTTATAAAAAAATATCAGAAACTTTGAACATCCCATGGAGCACCATTAAATCCATTGTTAAAAAATTGAAAGAATATGGGACCACAACAAACCTGCCAAGAGAGGGCCGCTCACCAAAACTCACGGACCAGGCAAGGAGGGCATTAATCAGAGAGTTGCAACAAAAAGACCAAAGATAACCCTGAAGGAGCTGCAAAGCTTCATAGCGGAGATTGGCGTGTCTGTCCATAGGACCACTTTAAGCTGTACACTCCACAGAGCTGGGCTTTATGGAAGAGTGGCCAGAAAAAAGCCATTGCTTAAAGAAAAAGATAAGCAAACACGTTTGTTACTCTGGTCAGATGAGACTAAAATTGAGCTTTTTGGCCATCAAGGAATATCTGGCGCAAACCCAACACCTCTCATCACCCCGAGAACACCATGTTTTTCATCGGCAGGGACTGGTAAACTGGTCAGAATTGAAGGAATGATGGATGGTGCTAAAAACAGGGAAATTCTTGAGGGAAACCTGTTCAACATACATGTCAGCAACCACAGCTAGTGAAATCACTGCAACCCTAAACAAAGAGTTGCAGTCAGTTTTAGGAATGGGAAACTAAAAGCATTGTATTTGGTACAAATAATTCCCTAAGTTCTAGACCTCAGCTGAATCTGGTAATGAATATTGTGGCTGTTGAGCAAGTTGAGGAGACTAAACGTATTGGTGTCACCTTAGATTTTAAATTGGAATGGTTAAGGCATATTGATTAAATTGTTGTAGTGATGGGGAGAGGTATGTCAGCGATAAAAATATGCTCAGCATTTTTAACACTACAGTTGACCAAACAAGTCCTGCAGGCTCTAGTTTTATCTAATCTTGACTATTGCCTGGTGATATGGTGAAGTGCTACAAAGAAGGACCTAGAAAAGCTGCAGCTGGCCCAAAACAGAGCAGCACATATTGCCCTTCAATGTACATAGAGGGCTGTCAACAGTATGCATGTCAGTCTCTCTTGGCTCAAAGTAGAGGAGAGATTGACTGTATCAATTCTTGTTTTTGTGAGAAATATGAATGTGTTGAAAAATCCAAATTGTCTGTATAATCAACTTACATAAAGTATATATCTGACAGACATACTTACTCCACCAGACATGCCACCAGGGGTATGGAGCAATTTCAGTGCCAACAGAATTTGTATTTGAATTCCAAAATTTGAATTTAATATTTTAGAATTTCTAATGCACAAATTGAATCATTGAATTCATAAACTGAACTTGTATTTCATGATTTGAAACTGAATTGAGTGAATATTGCATTAAGTTTTATAACTAAATTTCTATGTAATTTTAATATTCAAATTCAATATTTATATATTCAGTTTCAATGTGGTAGATTTAGCATTCATTGTCTGTTTATCAAGTATACAAACTATCATTTCAAGTTCATCAAAGTTTGCATTCAGTTCCCTACATTTTTGACAATACAACAACAATAAGAAATAAAAGATAATAATATGAATATAAAGTAAATGGTAGTAAAATAGAATAAATGTTTTTGCATAAGTATAAAAATGAAAATGAAAAAATATATATGCACTCACTAACTGTAAGTCGCTCTGGATAAGAGTGCCTGCTAAAATGACTAAAATGCTAATGTAAAATGTATAATACAGTTAGGCACAATTCATAAATAAACTGAAATATAATTTTTTAACTGAATGCAATATTCACTCAATTCAGTTTCAAATCATGAAATACAAATTCAAAATTATGGATTTCAAATACAATGTGTTGGCACTGAAATCGCTCCATGCATGGGTCTCTTCACAGTCCCAAATCCAGAACGAATTCAAAGCAACAGTATTACATAGAGCCATGATCACATGGAACTCCCTTCCATCTCAAATTACTCATGCAAACAGCAAAATTAGCTTTAAATAAATAAATAAAACAACACCTCACAGCACAACGCCTTTCCCCTGTCTGACATAAATAACTCTTAAGCATATGTACACTGAGTGTACAAAACATTAAGAACACCTGCTCTTTCCGTGACATAGACTGACCAGGTGAAAGCTATGTTCCCTTATTGATGTCACTTGTTAAATCCACTTCAATCAATGTAGATGAAGGGGAGGAGACAGATTAAAGAAGGATTTTTAAGCCTTGAGACAATTGAGACATGGATTGTGTATGTGTGCCATTCAGAAGGTGAATGGGCAAGACAAAATATTTAAGTGCCTTTGAACGGGGTATGGTAGTAGGTGCCAGTTTCCCGTGTGTATCAAGAATGGCCCACCACCCAAAGGACATCCAGCCAGCATCCCTGTGGAACGCTTTCGACACCTTGTAGAGTCCATGCCCCGACGGATTGAGGCTGTTCTGATGGTAAAAGGGGGGATGGTGCAACTCAATTAGGAAGGTGTTCTTAATGTTTTGTACTCTCAGTTTGGGAAACTGTCAGTAATGAGGGTAACTTTCACTATGAACCTTTTTCGGTTCTATTGTTCTTATTTTAAATGTGTGTAGTTCAGTCCTTGAGTTGGTCTTGTCTATTAATGTTCTGTATTATGTAATGTTTTATGTTTTGTGTGGACCCCAGGGAGAGTAGCTGCTGCTTCAGCAACAACTAATGAGGATCCTAATCAAATACTAAAATACTAAACTGCCCCCACTGCACCACACAAACTAGACTTATGAACGTCATATTGTACAATCATAAACTTTATTGCTAAATACATATGTTCATATTTTATTTTTTTTATTTCACCTTTATTTAACCAGGTAAACCAGTTGAGAACAAGTTCTCATTTACAACTGCGACCTGGCCAAGATAAAGCAAAGCAGTGCGATAAAAAACAACAACACAGAGTTACATATGGGGTAAAACAAAACAAAGTCAAAAATACAGAAACAGAAATACATATATATACAGTGTGTGCAAATTTAGCAAGTTATGGAGGTAAGGCAATAAAATAGGCTATAGTGCAAAATAATTACAATTTAGTATTAACACTGGAATGATGTGCAAGAGATGATGTGCAAATAGAGATACTGGGGTACAAATGAGCAAAATAAATAACAATATAGGGATGAGGTAGTTGGGCGGGCTAATTTCAGATGGGCTGTGTACAGGTGCAGTGATCGGTAAGGTGCTCTGACAACTGATGCTTAAAGTTAGTGAGGGAGATAAGTGTCTCCAGCTTCAGAGATTTTTGCAATTTGTTCCAGTCATTGGCAGCAGAGAACTGGAAGGAATTGCGGCCAAAGGAGGTGTTGGCTTTGGGGATGACCAGTGAGATATACCCGCTGGAGCGCAGACTACGGGTGGGTGTTGCTATGGTGACCAATGAGCTAAGATAAGGCGGGGATTTGCCTAGCAGTGATTTATAGATGGCCTGGAGCCAGTGGGTTTGGCGACGAATATGTAGTGAGGACCAGCCAACAAGAGCGTACAGGTCACAGTGGTGGGTATTATATGGGGCTTTGGAGACAAAACGGATGGCACTGTGATAGACAACATCCAATTTGCTGAGTAGAGTGTTGGAGGCTATTTTGTAAATGACATCGCCGAAGTCAAGGATCGGTAGGATAGTCAGTTTTACGAGGGCATGTTTGGCAGCATGAGTGAAGGAGGCTTTGTTGCGAAATAGGAAACCGATTCTAGATTTAACTTTGGATTGGAGATTCTTAATGTGAGTCTGGAAGGAGAGTTTACAGTCTAACCAGACACCTAGATATTTGTAGTTGTCCACATACTCTAGGTCAGACCCGTCTAGAGTAGTGATTCTAGTCGGGTGGGCGGGTGCAAGCAGTGTTCGGTTGAAGAGCATGCATTTAGTTTTACTAGTGTTTAAGAGCAGTTGGAGGCTACTGAAGGAGTGTTGTATGGAATTGAAGCTCGTTTGGAGGTTTGTTAACACAGTGTCCAATGAAGGGCCAGATGTATACAAAATGGTGTCGTCTGCGTAGAGGTGGATCTGAGAGTCACCAGCAGCAAGAGCGACGTCATTGATATACACAGAGAGAAGAGTTGGCCCAAGAATTGAACCCTGTGGCACCCCCATAGAGACTGCCATAGGTCCAGACAACAGGCCCTCCGATTTGACACATTGAACTCTATCTGAGAAGTAGTTGGTGAACCAGGCGAGGCAGTCATTTGAGAAACCAAGGCTATTTAGTCTGCCAATAAGAATGCGGTGGTTGACAGAGTCGAAAGCCTTGGCCAGGTCAATGAAAACGGCTGCACAGTACTGTCTATTATCGATCGCGGTTATAATATCGTTTAGGACCTTGAGAGTGGCTGAAGTGCACCCATGACCAGCTCGGAAACCGGATTGCATAGCGGAGAAGGTACGGTGGGATTCGAAATGGTCGGTGATCTGTTTGTTGACTTGGCTTTCAAAAACTTTTGAAAGGCAGGGCAGGATGGATATGGGTCTGTAACAGTTTGGATCTAGAGTGTCACCCCCTTTGAAGAGGGGGATGACCGCGGCAGCTTTCCAATCTCTGGGGATCTCAGACGTTACGAAAGAGAGGTTGAACAGGCTAGTAATAGGGGTTGCGACAATTTCGGCGGCTAGTTTTAGAAAGAAAGGGTCCAGATTGTCTAGCCCAGATGATTTGTAGGGGTCCAGATTTTGCAGCTCTTTTAGAACATCAGCTGTCTGGATTTGTGTGAAGGAGAAGCGGGGGGGGCATGGGTAAGTTGCAGCGGAGGGTGCAGAGCTGGTGGCCGGGGTAGTGGTAGCCAGGTGGAAAGCATGGCCAGCCGTAGCAAAATGCTTGTTGAAATTCTCGATTATTGTAGATTTATCGGTGGTGATAGTGTTTCCTAGCCTCAGTGCAGTGGGCAGCTGGGAGGAAGTGCTCTTATTTTCCATGGACTTTACAGTGTCCCAAAACTTTTTGGAGTTAGTGCTACAGGATGCAAATTTCTGTTTGAAAAAGTTAGCCTTTGCTTTCCTAACTGCTTGTGTATATCGGTTCCTAACTTCCCTGAAAAGTTGCATATCGCGGGGGCTATTTGATGCTAATGCAGTACGCCACAGGATGTTTTTGTGCTGGTCAAGGGCAGTCAAGTCTGAGGAGAACCAGGGGCTATATCTGTTCTTAGTTCTGTATTTTTTGAATGGGACATGTCTATTTAAGATTGAGAGGAAATTACTTTTAAAGAACAACCAGGCATCCTCTACTGACGGAATGAGATCTATATCCATCCAGGATACCTGGGCCAGGTCAATTAGGAAGGCCTGCTCGCTGAAGTGTTTTTGGGAGCGTTTGACAGTGATGAGGGGTGGTCGTTTGACCGCGGACCCGTTACGGACGCAGGCAATAAGGCAGTGATCGCTGAGATCCTGGTTGAAGACAGCGGAGGTGTATTTAGAGGGTAAGTTAGTCAGGATGATATCTATGAGGGTACCCATGTTTACGGATTTAGGGTTGTACCTGGTAGGTTCGTTGATAATTTGTGTGAGATTGAGGGCATCTAGTTTAGATTGTAGGAACGCCGGGGTGTTAAGCATTTCCCAATTTAGGTCACCAAGCAGTACGAACTCTGAGGATAGATGGGGGGCAATCAATTCACATATGGTGTCCAGGGCACAGCTGGGGGCTGAGGGGGGTCTGTAGCAAGCGGCAACAGTGAGAGATTTATTTCTGGAAAGGTGGATTTTTAGAAGTAGAAGCTCAAACTGTTTGGGCACAGACCTGGATAGTATGATGGAGCTCTGCAGGCTATCTCTACAGTAGATTGCAACTCCACCCCCTTTGGCAGTTCTATCTAGACGGAAAATGTTATAGTTGGGGATGGAAATTTCAGAATTTTTGGTGGCCTTCCTAAGCCAGGATTCAGACACTGCTAGAACATCAGGGTTGGCGGAGTGTGCTAACGCAGTGAATAACTCAAACTTAGGAAGGAGGCTTCTGATATTTATGTGCAGAAAACCAAGACTTTTACGGTTACAGAAGTCAACAAATGATAGCTCCTGGGGAGTAGGAGTGATACTGGGGGCTGCAGGGCCTGGGTTAGCCTCTACATCACCAGAGGAACAGAGGAGGACTAGAATAAGGATACGACTAAAGGCTTTAAGAACTGGTCTTCTAGTGCGTTGGGTACATAGAATAAAGGGGGCAGTTCTCCGGGCGTTGTAGAAAAGATTCAGGGCATTATGTACAGAAAAGGATATGGAAGGATATGAGTACAGTTCAGGTAACCCTAAGCGTTGTGTAACAATGAAAGAGATAGCGTCATTGGAGGCATCGATTGAGCCGGTCTCGGCGTGTATGGGGGGGGGAACAAAGGAACTGTATGAGGCAGTTTGAGAGGGACTAGGGGTTCTACATTGAAATTGTATAATAAGAACTAACCCAAACAGCAATAGGCAAGGCATAATTGACATGGGAGAGAGGCATAAAGCAGTCACATGTGTTATTAGAGAGAGCTAAGACACAACTGGAAATAGCGATAACGTTTGGGCTAAGACTAAACAGAATAAACAGGACAGGGTACCGTGTAAAGGAACAGTCCAGCAGGCATCAGCTGTGCAGCTGAGTGATCATAAGGTCCAGTGAACAGCAATATGTGAGTCCGAGAGCAGTTCAAATTGGTGCTTCGGCACAGCTAGCAGGGAGCACAGTTGTGGTTTGCGTGTGCTAGTGGGCCGGGGGTGGCAGATGGATCTTCGTGGTCGTCGCAACGGGAAGCCTGTTGAAACCACATCAGACTATTTCGTCGGCAAACCAGTCGTGTTGGATCGGCGGGGCTCAGTGTCAACACTAGGAGGTCCCGTCCAGTTGACAGAGAGGTAGATAGCCGGGAGATGGGCCTGAGGCTAGCTCAAGGCTAACTGGTGCTTGCTATAGGGCAATGGTAATGGTAATCAGCCAGCAACAGGTTGAAGCTAGCTAGCTAGCTGGTTGTGATGATCCGGCGCTAGGGTCCAGTGATTCCGGCAGAAAGTCCAATAAGCTCTGGGTCGATAGCACGCTGGGTCGATAGCACGCTGTGCAGACTGGCCGACGAATTGTCCAGGCTAGAGCTAGAGCTGGCTGGTGGATAGTGTAGGCCACGGACAGTGGGGAAGACGCTAACGGTGACTAATAACAGGTAGCCATTCAGTTGCGGCTACACTAGAATCAGCTTACGATTCTTGATGAAAGTTATAAAGAAATAATAGAATCCTTTCCACGTTGGGTGAGGCGGGTTGCAGGAAAGTATATTTAGTTAAAGAATGAAAGTAAAAAAATTGAGAAATCTAGACAAAAACAAGAAACGGGATATTTACACAGGACGAAAAATAAACGCGACCGCACTGCTACGCCATCTTGGAACACAGTGGTGAGTTGCGAGGCATGAATCTATGTGTTATATTGGCTCCAGCAGTGTTTGATGCACAGTATTTCCACATGGTGCGCCAAGGCATTTGTTCTATCTAGCCATACACAAGCAGAGACCTCTCCGGGCCAGCTGAAACCAGAACCTCAGCCTCCTTCACTTCTTCCCCCACCACAGGATCCAGAATCCTCAGACTGGGTCCAAAACACAGAGAAATATGTTGCATACTTATTTGATGGTGCATTTCACAAAACCACTCTCTATTTTATTCAATTATTAATGCTTCCGTGGTTGGCATCAAGGGTGGTTTGAATTATACTTAATCATGCTGTTGTCTTTAAGCACGAAAAAAGGAAGACGAAGACGAATAAAGAGCCCAACAGTCCACTGGTGTAACTTCAAAGATTTCTGCAATAATTTAGCTCAACATCATCTCCGTCAACCTGAGGGCATGCTCTCTTCTCTGCTAATTTGAGAGAACAAAGAGGCCTGGCGTCTTCCTCTCCCCAGCTCTGGATTCAATCTAAACAGAACCAGCGCTGCCATTTCCCCATTAACGAGGTTGGGAATCTTACAGGCAGTTTGCATCACGTCTCCCATTCATATTTACAAAATGTAAGGTTTAGCAAAATAATCAGGAAAGTATATTTCATTATCTATGTAAATAAGAAGTTGGAACTTCAGACTTTAAAATCAAACATTTGAAAATGCCAGTGATGAAAAATCTGCCCTGTTTACTTTTATTAATCAGCATCAAAGTTTTAGGGGTTTCGATCCTCACATCAAAGTCAAATCCCAGGGTGTTATGTAGAAGTGTGCCCCTCACTTGTAAGCCTGTCTGAAGCTGCAAGAGTAGACAACTCTTGCGGTCAGTTTGCGATCTACAAATTATTTGTCATTATGTTCCGGCCGCCCGACCATCCGCTCACGAAGAAATCGGCCCGCGGCTGAATCTAGTTGATGATTCCTGCTATACGGAAACGCCTGGTGCCCAAAATGTATGACGTATCTTACACAGCGAGAGTTGAGTAGGGACGAACAGATTCGGTTCAGTCAGTCGTTCTATTTTGCCCTCCCCAGCTAGTTTATGCTTGTGGCTAGAAAATTCAGTGAGAATTTTAAACTTGTCTGCCGAAGTTAGGAACTTGGGAGTGTTCAGAATCATTCAGTTTTTATCAGAATACAAAAGTAATAAATGTGCTTTAGCCGTCACCCTTATATTAACTACACTATCTAGCAGTACTTCCCTCCAGGACAGCAGTGCTCAGCAATCGGGACTTGGGAGCGAAGGACACAACTGTGTTGTTGTGTTGCCGGCTTGCAGCACAGACTCTCCCAATTGAGCAGTAGACTGTATCACGGTGACATTCAGATGGTTACTACGAATATTAAAAGCAGGTGTTTCATGCCCTTCAAAAATCTGAGGGGGCACAAAGTATGTGAGGATGGCATAGTGGGGCTTTGCATTTTTTAAACACCTGAAACCACTTTTTCCTGCAATCTAGAGCCATAATCATGCTTAATTATAAGTAAATATATATACAGTACCAGTCAAAAGTTTGGACACACCTACTCATTCAAGGGTATTTCTTTATTTTTACTATTTTTTACATAGTAGAATAATAGTGAAGATATCAAAACTATGGAATAACACATATGGAATCATGTAGTAACGAAAAAAGTGTTAAACAAATCAAAATATATTTTATATTTGAGATTCTTCAAATAGCCACCCTTTGCCTTGATGACAGCTTTGCAAACCCTTGAATGTGTAGGTGTGTCCAAACTTTTGACTTATAGTGTACATATTTCTGCAGAAATAAGCATACCTCTTGAGCTGTCTGGATCATCCTGACTTGAGGTTATAAAAAATAAAAAAACAAAATGTGGTTCTCTGCATCTCTGAAAAATGGGTAAAAGATTGAAAGGATTTTGAGTCTTATTCAGTACATTTAGTTATTGCTAGTTATTGCTACCAACCTTGCCAGCAGGCATGCCGGCTAAGATAGTTAGACATGCTAGCTACTCTAACTTGATTGATAGCCTGAAATGGCTTCTTGGTAGCTAGTTATGAGGTTGGAAGATTGGGAACTTATCTGGGCTAGCTAAAGCCAACTTCATAAAATCGGCTAGAAGTATTACAGAAATATCAGAGGGGGCACGTGTGCATTTCTTGAAATATAATCAGGTGGGATGGGACAAATTGGCCGCTTTAGCTACCGCCAGCGAAGTGATACTGCTGCTCAGTGAAGCAACTTCAACTGCTGCCAAGTAGGAAGCAAGAGTGGGAAGCACCTCGATATAGCCAGCAGATCAGACTCGCTTGCTTATAGCTGCACTAGAGTCGGACAGCATTCCTGTGTATATTAAGAGACTGCGGAGTCGGCGCTAGATATGGCTCGGAAAACGTACCCTAATCCAGGGATGAGAAATGCGTTGTACTCCTAATTGTCCCATTATCCCAACTATTACATCGAGAAGATTGAACCACTGCTACACTGAACAAAAATATAAACGCAACATGTAAAGTGTTGGTCTCATGTTTCATGAGCTGAAATAAAAGATCCCAGAAATATTCCATACGCACGAAAGCTTATTTTTCTCAAATTCTGTGCACAGATTTGTTTACATCCCTGTTAGTGAGCATTTCTCCTTTGCCAAGATAATCTGTCCACCTGACAGGTGTGGCATATCAAGAAGCTGATTAAACAGCATGATCATTACACAGGTGCAACTTGTGCTGTGGACAATAAAAGGCCACTCTAAAATGTGCAGTTTTGTCACACAACACATACCACAGATGTCTCAAGTTTTGAGGGAGCATGCAATAGGCATGCTGACTGCAGAAATGTCCACCAGAGCTGTTGCCAGAGAATTGAATGTTCATTTCTATACCATAAGCCGCCTCCAACGTCGTTTTAGAGAATTTGGCAGTATGTCCAATGGCCTCACAACCACAGACCACGTGTAACCACGCCAGCCCAGGACCTCCACATCCGGCTTCTTCACCTGCGGGATCGTCTAAGACCAGCCACTCGGACAGCTGAAGAAACTGTGGATATGCACAACTAAAGAATTTCTGCACAAACTGTCAGAAACCGTCTCAGGGAAGCTCATCTGCTTGCTCGTCGTCCTCACCAGTCTTGACTTGACTTTAGTTTGGCATTGTAACCGACTTCAGTGAGCAAATGCTCACTTTCAATGGCCACTGGCACGTTGGAAAAGTGTGCTATTCATGGATGAATCCCGGTTTCAACTGTACCAGACAGATAGCAGACAGCGTGTATGGCGTCGTGTGGGCGAGCGGTTTGCTGATGGCAACGTTGTGAACAGAGTGCTCCATGGGGGCGGTGGGGTTATGGTATCGACAGGCATAAGCTACGGACAACAAACACAATTGCATTTTATCAATGGCAATTTGAATGCACAGAGACACTGTGATGAGATCCTGAGGCCCATTGTCGTGCTATTCATCTGCCGCCATCACCTCATATTTCAGCATGATAATGCACGGCCCCATGTCGCAAGGATCTGTACACAATTCCTGGAAGCTGAAAATGTCCCAGTTCTTTCATGGATGGAAATACTCACCAGACATGTCACCCATTGAGCATGACTGGTTTTCTGATCCACGCCCTTACTTTTTTTTAAAGGTATCTGTGACCAACAGATGTATATCTGTATTCCCAGTCATGTGAAATCCATAGATTAGGGCCTAATGAATTTATTTAAATTGACTGATTTCCTTATATGAAATGTAACTCAGTAACATTTTAGAAATTGTTGCATGTTGAGTTTATATTTTTGTTCAGTGTAGTTATTTTGGAAAAACTATCCTTTTCGTCCTCATGCTAGGTAGCGTAATCCACAGCAGCCATTTTGGAATAGCAGTGTCAGCCAATCTGCTCCTTTTGTTGTTCAACGCGACATGCCATTCCATAATGGCTGCTGTTGCTACTGCTAGCTAGCATGAGGAGTGAAACGTCTGTTTACTTAAAAATGTTGATCAATCTTCTCGGTGTAACAGTTGGGACAATTCGGAGTACAACACATTTTTCATCACTGGATTGAGGTGCGTTTTCTGAGCCATATCTCACAGTTAATATACAGACTGCTGTCCGACCCTAGTGCAGCTGTAAGGAAGCGGGTCGGATCTGCTGGCTACACCTTGATACAACATCATTGCACTGGTCATTCACACCGGCTTGTCATTACGTTAGTTAATTGGCATGTCAAGGTGACATCCAGATTCCAGATGGTGACCAATACTACAAGTTATTTCTCCCTTGCCCATCAAAATTAGCATCAGTGCCACGCTGCTGTTGTTGCCAGCTAGCCAGCATAAATTAGCTAGTTGGGAAGGGCTCATCAGGACTACTGACTGAACTGACTGAACCTAATCCATTCATTTCCACTCGACTCTCAGCTGTGTGACATACGTCATAAATTTGTTACCAGGCGTGCCTATAAATAAAGTTACCAGGCGTGCCTATATAGCCTCTCCCATGTAGCTAGCTAGCTAACATTAATGCTTTGCCTATTCCTCTCTGATTTAGAAGATACGGTTGCACAAACATGCTTATCTAGGCCTAAACCAGAACTGGTATCAGGCTGTATTAACTAGTTACGTTTGCTCTGACTCTTAGTACATTTAGCAAGCTAGCTAGCTAGCCAGCTATGTAGAAATTAGCATTAGTGGCTAACATAATTTTATTTTAACCACAACTTGCTTGTCACGATCGTTCATTAACGAGAAGGACCAAGGCGCAGCGTGATATGTATTCATATTTATTTACGTACTGAACACACGACAAAACAACAAACGAAACGTGAAGTCCAAGGTAGACAAAATAACATACCTCACACGGAACAAGATCCCACCACTGACTGGTGCCAAAAGGCTGCCTAAGTATGGTCCCCAATCAGAGACAACGAGCTACAGCTGCCTCTGATTGGGAACCACCCTGGCCAACATAGATCTAAACGATCTAGAAACTAAACATAGAAATAAACACAACACGAAATATACACACCCTGACTCAACAAATAACCGTCCCCTGAGTCAGGGCGTGACATTGCTAAGAAAAGACAAACTATCAGACAGTAGTTTGCAGACATTAACACACATAAACTAATAGTGTAATTATAGAATGCATCTATCTGACCATGCAGACTGCAGAGTGAATGGCAAGAAAGTGCTTGTGACTCCGTGGTTGAGCTACTGCTCTCTCCTTGAGTGACAGGGGTCAGGGCTTGGTGTGTGAAGGGGCATGCAGGAGGGAGAAAGACGACTCAAGTAGCAAATGGAGAAAACTATAAAAACTGACACGTGCCGGAGCTGCATTTCACATTTAACGAACCAAACATTGAAATACCATTATAGAAGGTAAAGTAAAAACCCAAACAGATACGTGCATCAATACCGGTACATAGTCAAATACGTTATACCACCCAGCCCTAATAGGGATACAAAATCGCTGGCACCATGACGCAGGCGGAGGCAGAGATGAAGTTCAGTTTAAGTCTTTATAGATTCAGGTAATGGAGATGATGCATGGAAGAGAATAATTGACAGTTGTTGACTTGAGACTTGGTTGGCTTTGTATGGAGTATGGTTGATCTAAAAGGAGACAAAGGTGCAAATAACAGGCAATAACAGCAATGACCATACAGTACCAGTCAAACGTTTGGACACACCTCCTCATTCTAGGGTTTTTCTTTATTTGTACTATTTTCTACATTGTAGAATAATAGTGAAGACATCAAAACTATGAAATAACACATATGGAATCATGTAGTAACCAAAAAATTGTGACAAGGTGGGGGGGGGGGGGGGGGGTCCATATTATGGCAAGAACAGAGATTCTTCAAATAGCCACCCTTTGCCTTGATGACAGCTTTGCACACTCTTGGCATTCTGTCAACCAGCTCCATGAGGTAGTCACCAGGAATGCATTTCAATTAACAGGTGTGCCTTCTTAAAAGTTAATTTGTGGAATTTATTTCATTCTTAATGCATTTGAGCCAAACAGTTGTGTTGTGACAAGGTAGGGGTGGTATACAGAAGATAGCCCTATTTGGTAAAATACCCAGTCCATATTATGGTAAGAACAGCTCAAATAAGCAAAGAGAAATGACAGTCCATCATTACTTTAAGACATGAAGGTCAGTCAATACCGAACATTTCAAGAACTTTGAAAGTTTCTTCAAGTGCAGTCGCTAAAACCATCAAGCGCTATGATGAAACTGGCTCTCATGAGGACCGCCACAGGAATGGAAGACCCAGAGTTACCTCTGCTGCAGAGGATAAGTTCATTAGAGTTACCAGCCTCAGAAATTGCAGCCCAAATAAATGCTTCACAGAGTTCAAGTAACAGACACATCTCAACATCAACTGTTCAGGGGAGACTGCGTGAATCAGGCCTTCATGGTTGAATTGCTGCAAAGAAACCACTACTAAAGGCCACCAATAAGAAGAAGAGGCTTGTTTGGGCCAAGAAACACGAGCAATGGACATTAGACCGGTGGAAATCTGTCCTTTCGTCTGATGAGTCCAAATGTGAGATTTTTGGTTCCAACCGCCGTGTCTTTGTGAGACGCAGAGTAGGTGAACGGATGGTCTCCGCATGTGTGGTTCCCACCGTGAAGCATGGAGGAGGAGGTGTGATGGTGCTTTGCTGGTGACACTGTCTGTGATTTATTTAGAATTCAAGGCACACTTAACCAGCATGGCTACCACAGCATTCTGCAGCGATACGCCATCCCATCTGGTTTGGCCTTAGTGGGATTATCATTTGTTTTTCAACAGGACAATGACCCAACACAGCTCCAGCCTGTATAAGGGCTATTTGACCAAGAAGGAGAGTGATGGAGTGCTGTGTCAGATGACCTGGGCTCCACAATCACCCTACCTCAACCCAATTGAGATGGTTTGGGATGAATTGGACTGCAGAGTGAAGGAAAAGCAACCAACAAGTGCTCAGCATATGTGGGAACTCCTTCAAGACTGTTGGAAAAGTATTCCAGGTGAAACTGGTTGAGAGAATGCCAAGAGTGTCCAAAGCTGTCATCAAGGCAAAGGGTGGCTACTTTGAAGAATAAAAAATCAAAAATATATTTTGATTTGTTTAACACTTTTTTGGTTACTACATGATTCCATATGTGTTATTTCATAGTTTTAATGTCTTCACTATTATTCTACAATGTAGAAAATAGTTTTTAAAAAAGAAAATAAAACTTCAATGAGTAGTTGTGTCCAAACTTTTGACTGGTACTGTATATGAATCGGCTGTTAATGACAATAAGCAAATGCAAGAAGCATATAAATTGGTAGTTGTTCATAAATATAGCAGTAGTTAACAGTGAATTGCCAGAAAGGGGGTGCAATAGCATGTGGCATGGTAGGCCGGAGCTATACTATAGCAGGCTAATTTAGAAATGGGTACATGCATGGCAAACAAATAAATATAAAGCTAACAAAAGTAACAAGCATAGCCTTAAAGCAGGCCTACCTCACGTAAGGCAATGCACAAGAAGTGCAAAACTTATTAACATTTGGCCATTGACACTACAAGTACCAAATAGAACAGCTTAGTAGACTCAAAGTGGCTGTTTGACTGAGCTGTTTACATTTCACATACAATATCATCTCCACAAAACAAACAATGGTGAGAGAGTCCTCTTTAATAAGATGAAAGACTTCTACTCAAATATCAATGAAGCAAACTGGTGGTTGTTGTTTGTCGTGCTCAACTACTCAGCTCTGTCTGGGTGAAGGACCCAGATTGAAAGGAGGCGCCCTCGAACCTTCCCGTATAAATACCTTGCCATAGAGTTACTGTATATATAGGGTACACCTGCCACAATTGCCCTCCATCCTCCCGTGATCATAGAGATGGGTAGAGGGCACACCTGCCACAGTGATGTGGAAAGCACAACTTCCACATCACCGAGCAGGAAATTCTGTACAACAATTAAAAACCAACTGGCAGCTCCTTTTGGCTTTACTAGTATAAATCATCAACAATCATCAGACAACCAGTAATAAATACCCAGATAGTGGCTTGCTTTACTCAGACAATCATAAATACTTAGGAGTCCTAAATTCGCTGAGGAAGATGGTCCTCCCATTCCTCCTCTGAGGAGCCTCCACTGGCTCAGAACTGTTGACTCAACTCAATAGGGGGCCTGTCACGAACCTGTGTGTCTTATGTTCTGTTTGAGGTGTTCCCCTCATTAAACGGTAACTGTTATTGTCTGTTAGTTGTGCCATTTTAGCTAAACATTTACATTTACATTTACATCATTTAGCAGAGCGACTTACAAATTGGTGCATTCAACTTATGATAGCCAGTGGGACAACCACTTTTTTATGTATTTATAAAATGATTACTTTTATACTATTCCAGGTATTCCTTAAAGAGGTAGGGTTTCAAGTGTCTTCGGAAGGTGGTCAGTGACTCCGCTGTCCTGGCGTCGTGGGGGAGCTTGTTCCACCATTGGGGTGCCAGAGCAGCGAATAGCTTTGACTGGGCTGAGCGGGAACTGTGCTTCCGTAGAGGTAAGGGGGCTAGCAGGCCAGAGGTGGATGAATGTAGTGCCCTCGTTTGGGTGTAGGGTCTGATCAGAGCCTGAAGGTAAGGAGGTGCTGTTCCCCTCACAGCTCCGTAGGCAAGCACCATGGTCTTGTAGTAGATGCAAGCCTCAACTGGAAGCCAGTGGAGTGTGCGGAGGAGCGGGGTGACATGAGAGAACTTGGGAAGGTTGAACACCAGACGGGCTGCAGCGTTCTGGATAAGTTGTTCAGGTTTAATGGCACAGGCAGGGAGCCCAGCCAACAGCGAGTTGCAGTAATCCAGACGGGAGATGACAAGTGCCTGGATTAGGACCTGTGCCGCTTTCTGTGTAAGGTAGGGTTGTACTTTGCGAATGTTGTAGAGCATGAATCTGCAGGATCGGGTCACCGCTTTGATGTTAGCGGAGAACGACAGGGTGTTGTCCAGGGTCACGCCAAGGTTCTTTGCACTCTGGGAGGAGGACACAATGGAGTTGTTAACCGTGATGGCGAGATCATGGAGCGGGCAGTCCTTCCCCGGGAGGAAGAGCAGCTCAGTCTTGCCGAGGTTCAGCTTGAGGTGGTGATCCAACATCCACACTGATATGTCTGCCAGACATGCAGAGATGCGATTCACTACCTGGTTATCAGAAGGGGGAAAGGAGAAAAATTAATTGTGTGTCGTCTGCATAGCAATGATAGGAGAGACCATGTGAGGATATGACAGAGCCAAGTGACTTGGTGTATAGAGAGAATAGGAGAGGGCCTAGAACTGAGCCCTGGGGGACACCAGTGGTGAGAGCACGTGGTGCGGAGACAGATTCTCGCCACGCCACCTGGTATGAGCGACCTGTCAGGTAGGACGCAATCCAAGAGTGAGCAGCGCCGTAGATGCCCAACTCGGAGAGGGTGGAGAGGAGGATCTGATGGCTCACAGTATCAAAGGAAGCGGATAGGTCTAGAAGGATAAGAGCAAAGGAGAGAGAGTTAGCTTTAGCAGTGCAGAGAGCCTCCGTGACACAGAGAAGAGCAGTCTCAGTTGAATGACCAGTCTTGAAACCTGACTGGTTTGGATTAAGAAGGTCATTCTGAGAGAGATAGCAGGAGAGTTGGCTAGAGACGGCACGCTCAAGAGTTTTGGAGAGAAAAGAAAGAAGGGATACTGGTCTGTAGTTGTTGACATCGGAGGGATCGAGTGTAGGTTTTTTGAGGAGGGGTGCAACTCTCGCTCTCTTGAAGACGGAAGGTGTTACTACAATATACTACAGTCATGTCTGAAAAACCACTACAGTATATAGTACAGTATACTAGTCATGTTCGCAAAAATTCTACAGTGAAAGCTACAGTATACTAGTCAAAAACATTAGTGAATACTATAGTATACTACAGTCGTCCACAAAATCACTACAGTGAATATTACAGTAAAGTCTGTAAAAAAAACTACAGTGAACACTGTAGTATATACAGTTATTTTAGACCATAGACAGTATACTATAGTATCCCATGTGGGTTAGCTTTAAATGTCTAACATGTTTGATGTTTCAACTAGGACCACAATGGAAATAAATGTTTTACTTTGTTGTTCTCGACACATTTCTAAATGCATTGTATCTACATTTGTGATTATGTTGTGTTTTTAAATAGTCAAATAAAAATCAATCAAGGGATACTGCAGTGTGGAGTATAGTATTCGAAGATATACTACAACATTCTATAGCCCTCAACTCTGGACCTCGAAGCTTGTTCCACTGCTTTTTTTCCCATTGTTCCCCTGTAATCAGGGACTGATTTAGACCTGGGACCCCAGGTGGGTGAAATTAATTATCAGGTAGACTAGAAAACCAGCAGCCTCCAAACCACATAGGGTAAGAGTTGAATAACCCTGTTCTATAGTAAGCGCTACACGATAGAGGGGGAACCTCAGAGGAAGTCCTTGGCATGACCTCCCCAAGGACAGCACATTCAAATCAAAACAGCATTGACAAAGCTAGCATCTAGCAGTAAAGCTAGCTAGCAGTCCAATCGATCGAAAAATTCTAAAGTAAGCACTACGTGATTGAGGGATACTACATTGTGTAGTATAGTATTCTACAGTATACTACAAAATACACTATATATACAAAAGTATGTGGACACCCCTTCAAATTAGTGGATTCGGCTATTTCAGCCACACCTGTTGCTGACAGGTGTATAAAATCGAGCACACAGCCATGCAATCTCCATAGACAAACATTGGCAGTAGAATGGCCTTACTGAAGAGCTCAGTGACTTTCAACGTGGTACCGTCATAGGATGCCACCTTTTCAACAAATCAGTTCGTCAAATTTCTGCCCTGCTAGAGCTGCCCCGGTCAGCTGTAAGTACTGATATTGTGAAGTGGAAACATCTAGGAGCAACAACATCTCAGCCGCGAAGTGGTAGGCCACACAAGCTCACAAAACAGGACCGCCGAGTGCTGTAGCACGTAGCGCAGAAAAATCGTCTGTCCTCGGTTGCAACACTCACTAACGAGTTTCAAACTGCCTCTGAAATCAACGTCACATTCTACAGTATACTACAAAAGTCTATAGTAAGCACTACGCGATCAATGTATACTACAGTGTAGAATATAGGATTCTACAATATACTACAGTTTACTACAGAATTATATAGTAAGTACTATAGTATTCTATAGTAAACTGTATATATATATTTTTTTATGTGGGTAGTATAATCTGCAGGCAGTTGCAAATGAATGTAGTCATTGCACTAAAAACACCCAGACACATTCTGGGTATATATTAAGGACTAATGATGTGGTCTGTAAGCACAAGTAAGGAAATGCTCTGTGTGACTTCAGGACATAAAACCGGATAGTCGAGGTAAAGGCATGTGTGTAGGCCACAGCACATTCTAGCCCTAGGTGTAGTACTTTCATTTAATATTCTGCTTTAGCAATGAAAAATGTATTTCATTTTATGCCAACTTGTGACTTGATTCAGATTAATAAGACATTATTATGTAAGGTTGATTAATTTGGCACTAGTTAAAATCTACCTCTAAGAGACGTTTGAGGGATCTATAGATCTGTACGTTCTCTATAGTTGGCTGGAATGAACTCAGTGACTGGGGAATATAGATGTCTTATATAAGATGCATTATTCCATATTCATGTCAGTTCACAACATTTTAGAGCAACATCCGCTGAAGTTCTCAGGGAAGGTTTTTGGGCTAATATCAAGTCTTGAATACCAAACACCACATAAGGCTGTGCATAATTAGTGTCACAGCAATTTAAATCTTTTGTATTGTAACTTACAATACGTTTCACGATGAGACTTTGACCCAAATATGTGTCTGAGTCAATCACAAGTGCATTCAAATGCAGGTTTCGTAATTTAAAGAGTTCATACAGCATAAAAAAAGTCTGGTTATGAAAGAGCCTGGTTATAACTTTGCATATAGCATTTCCTTCCCTAAATGGTAATTTGTTAGAGCATATTAGTGTATGGAACTCATTGTAGAATAGAGTTACTCCTAATTTAGTATGACTGTCAATTAAAGTGGGTCTGTAAAACTATATTCCGCTTTTTTAGAATCATCATGGACGAAAACATCTTTGTGTGGTTATGATTTTATGTGAGCACTGCACTGACAATCCGGGTTGTCAACTTGGCATATATTCTATTGTCATGTTGATTTACTCCAAAGGAAAAATGTGAACATAATCCTCATATAGATTGGTGGAAGCAGGTTAAAGAGGCAATAGGAAGCTTGCTTGTCTAACTTCACATGTTGTACATTACGAGTAGACAGTGGTAATTGAAGTTGACTGCATCAGACAGTTCTACTTATGTATCCCTGTGTGTGTCTCTCTCTGTGCTCTCCATGTGGCGGGGACTCCTACAGTACTTGGCCTGTTTTGTTCCCCTCTTTGTAACTCAATGCAGAGACTGGGTGTCATTTGTCCCCTGTCCCCTTAGGGCACAGCACACTTACTCTGACAGATTTCCCACAACTGTAAATTGGACAACTCAGCCCCAAGAGATTTCCATCAGCTTCTTTCTCCTTTGTGTGAATTATTTATTTACTTGTGTCAGTGATGGAGTGCTGGAATGTTTTGTATGTGTATAGCTCTCTGATGCTCCAGCCACCCCAGGTCGATCCTCACACTGTAATGATAAGACGTGAGAACTGAAGTACACATTTCATGTTGTGTCATACATGCCACTGTGGCCTTTGAATGATTTAAACTGTCTCAGGAGAAAATTACAGCTCACCCTGCCAGCCCATTCCACCACAGAAAGGAGGTTCAGTTAGACACAGAAGTCCATCCTAGAGACCAGATAGACTCTATTTCTGATAGTCTCATGTAGCAAAAAGCTGCCTTTGGTGATAGTTTCTGCTTTGGAGGTAGTGTCCTCTATGACCCTGACAGTGTGTTCCGCTTGGCTTTACAGATAAAGCAGAGACACATTGTCAGGGAGACTTATAGATTGCAGGTCAGCTGAACGTTCACTCCCTCCTGGAGTGGCTAGCAGCCCTGTGAGGTATTGATCGCGAACCTCATTCTCAGAGACCATTATGCTCTATCACTTCATATAGTTACAGTAAGCGGCTGGTGGGTGGCAGTCGCTATTGTGTACTTTTCCAAACTCCATACTCAGTAGAACTTCAAATCAAAGTTTATTGGTGGCGTACACAGTTTAGCAGATGTTAAGGTGGGTTCAGCGAAATACTTATGTACTTCATAGCTTATACAGACCACATTCATGGAATTATAAGGCCATTTATCATGAATTGAAAGGTCATATATCAACACATTTTAGCTGGTGAGATCTACTGGAAGTGTCACCATGCAGCATAATACACTTGGGATAGGAATGTGAGTCAAGTGGATAAGTGGTGTTCAAACTCATTCATTTAGCTGTAATTAGAAGATGGCTGACAATTGCCTCACCCACTGTACATCCCGTTCCCACTCAGTAGAGCGGTGCAGCAGGGTGCACAGTGCTCTGCACCGCTAGCGCCCTGTTGGCTGTCTTTATATTTGGGTACGACCCTCAAAGCCATAGCTGCGACCCCAGACACTTTGACGCCCCACTTATGATGGTCCTCTTTATGTTTTGGTGCCATCATCTGAGCCGATGACAGACCATTAGAAGGACCTCCTTTATGTGAACACAGAACCTTGAAGAGAGCAACTCCTCTGGCATGTTGTTGATTGCAAGCGCTCACTTGTTCTGTCTCAGTCTGCGAGCTCTTTATGTCCATAGATCAGCCACAGGCAACTGGCCCCCCTTTTGTAGGCCCACGGATCAATTTCCCAAAAATAAATACAATAATATATTTTTTTTGGAGGGGGGGGGGACTCAGTCAGGGTCTCAACTTACTGTTGAGAGTTAGAATTGTAAAATGCCATTTTGAATTTAAAAATGTGGTTGTGCATCAGCAGTTTTTCTCTTGTTATGTCAGTCACTGACAGTCACTCAATTAGCCCATGTCAGCAAAAAAATTTTTGAGTGGCAAGTTAGTCTAGTGGCCAGCTATCTAAACTTGTAGTAATCATGGTCAAACACAATTTTGTTTAGGGCCCCCAAGAATGTATTAGATTGTTGAATACATTGTACAGTAGGGCTGGGACAATACCAATATCGCAATATGTATTTCCATGGCAAAAAATAAAACATGACTCTTTGATCCTTTAAAAACATGCTGTATGTAAAATATTGTGTGCTATAGCTTTGAAAATAAATAAATGTGACTCTGGATGACAACATAATGAGGTTTGTTTCCAACATTAGGGCTGTTTTCCTAAAGAAGTAAAAAAGACGCTTTGTATTTTGTTTCCTTGCCACGATACTAACGAGTATCGCAATACAGTTATCGTCCCGGCCCTACTGTACTGTACAGTATCTTCTGCTTTATAGCATCCTGCTACCTAGTCTACATCCAGTCAAGATACTCTACATGGTGGTCGTGATGGATCCCCCACTCAATAGATCTGGACTCACATAAACAAGTCTGTGTGTCCTGGAGTGGAAAAAAACGATCTCAAAAGAGAGAGAGTTAGTGTTGTAATTCTCAGCCTCCACCACCAACTCCACCACCTTACCTAACACATGACTGCCCTGCAGCTGCATTCCCACTCTAGTACTGGGGGGAAAGCTGTGAAAATGAAGACGTTTCTTCTTATTTCACACTCAGCGCTTGATCGCTGGCGTCTTGTTATGTCCCATTTGCTTCCCTCCACTGGCTCTGATGAAAGCAGGGCAGCAAAGCTGTGACAGGACTAAAAGGGGCCCTCCATCAAAACACATTTGTTTGGGGTCTTTTTAGCCTGGCCCTACCCCACCTCCCTTCCCCTTTCTCCCTTCCCCAAGTCTCTATCTCTCATTAGTGGCTACCCCCACTCCCAACCCCAGTTCACTTTATTTCAGTTTGATGGGCCGATGCTTGAGACTCAGAACAAGAGGACGTCACACTCTGTCCTTTCCTGTTTAATCGGTCCACGACCTCTGTCTGAAAAGAGCGTCACTCTGTGAAGGGAGGTGGAAAGGTCAATGGCTGCCCATGACCCTGGATGGCTGTGTCCATTTGAATAGGTGGAGAAGTGGGCCAACCAACAGATTTACCCCAGGATATCTCCAACCCATCAATCAACAGTAACATTCATACACTTGTCAACATTAACATTCATACACTTATTAATGTGTTGCTTTTATTGCACATTAATGGACCATATCTATTGCATTCTGTGAATTATTAAGGATTTGTAGATGTGTGTCCTCAAAATGAAGACATATAGCTACCATCTGGTTGAATCACATCCAAGGCCTCTTTAATCGTTGTCTGCAAACACAGTCTTACAAGTTTTAATCATACTTGTCTCCTTCAAATCCCTCCAGTTACTAAAGGTTTTACATCTAACAACTGTTATTAATGAACTGTACATATTTGGCATGATGTCTGTCTGTAGAGAATAATTGGGACACGGGAATAAAGCAGTAAAGCTCTAATTAGTCTGTGAGTGTTTGATAGAACGTGGGTCTTAAACATGAGGGCTGACTGTCTCCTCCTTACCCGTCAAAACTCTGTCAAAATCCTTGTTAAGTGGGCACTAATTTGTGAAATTATGTCAGCTGTGAAGTGGAGAGTGAAGGGGGGAGGGGTGAGAGAGTTAGGGGTAGAGGCAGCACGGGGTGCAGCTGGCTGGTGTGAAAGGGCTTTGGGGTTAAGAAAATACTTTACTCAGATGAACTGGTCAGGTCAAGGTCACGGTGTAACAGCAGAGGTTGCATATAGACACACTACTAGTAGAATCTGTTGTCTAGGTGTGTGTGTGTGTGTGTGTGTGTGTGTGTATGTGTGTGCGTGTGTGTGTGGGCGTTTGTGTGTGTGCGTGTGTGTGTGGGCGTTTGTGTGCGTGTATGTGCGTGTGTTGTGTGTGTGTACTGAAATGAAAAGTATCCCAAGCACAGAAACTCAAATCTGCTCTCCCTTTGCAGATAATTACCTGTGTAATGTGATTACCCCAGTTCTGTTTTATTGGAGTGTGACTCAGATTAGGGTTACATTCATGTCATGCATGCGTTTCGTTACAATGACTGACCTGTTTGATTTACAGTAACTGATGTGTTGGTGATGGACTAATTTAGAGATTTGCCCATTCTAGTATTCAATAACATGTTGTAATTCAAAAACAGGAAAATTAGGTGCATTGCCAATGCCCTGGAGAAAAAGTTTTTTCTCAGTATTTAGACAAGGGGATTGTTTTCCCAGTATTTGCTACCCTTGAAGAGCTTCCTACGGCGACGTTATGCAAATAGTTTCATTTTTTTCTCATTGACCAGAGGACAGAGAGGAGGCTGCACTACAAACCCTTGCTGGCAGTATAAAGAGCAGAGTTTAACACCTGTTCCTTTCCTAGATAAATAATGCATGGTCCTGTCCCAGAGCAGAGCAGAGGAAAAAAACAGGCCAGGTTCACACAGGGAGCCAAGTGGGGTCTCCAGCGGGCACTGACAGATGCCAACCCCCCTAACTCTGTGTGAGCATTACAATGCCAGGGATCAGATTATACCCTGCCCATATTATACCCTCCCCATCTCCTGCCGTTTAATTTCAGCCCTGACTGGGAGCACTGCTGCTGGGAATGGCCCTGTCTTTATATGTGGAGTATGATTAGGTGGTAGTGTAGCCATGATGCTGAGTACACAATTGCCCTTGGGTAATATGTGTGAGGTACTGTAGAGGTAAAGAATTGGAGGGATAGATGTGTTACTAAACCAAAATATATATGGTCAGCATGTGGTCAACACAAGGACAGAATAACCCTTTACCTCTGTGTCCTTTTTTCACAGTGGGAGGAGGTGAGTGGATACGATGAGAACATGAACACCATTCGCACCTACCAGGTGTGCAACGTGTTCGACAACAACCAGAACAACTGGGTCCGCACCAAGTACATTCGGCGCCGGGGTGCACAGCGGATTCATGTGGAAATGAAGTTCTCTGTGCGAGACTGCAGCTCCATCCCCAACGTGCCCGGATCCTGTAAAGAGACTTTTAACCTGTACTACTATGAGTCAGACTCGGACACGGCCAACAAGGTGTCCCCGCCATGGATGGAGAACCCCTGGATCAAGGTGGACACCATCGCGGCCGATGAGAGCTTCTCCCAGGTGGACCTGGGCGGCCGGGTGATGAAGATCAACACAGAGGTGCGGAGCTTCGGCCCCGTGTCCAAACACGGATTCTACCTGGCCTTCCAGGACTACGGCGGCTGCATGTCGCTCATTGCCGTGCGCGTCTTCTACAGGAAGTGTTCCCGCGTCATCCAGAACGGAGCCATGTTTCAGGAGACTCTGTCTGGGGCGGAGAGCACCTCTCTGGTGGCAGCGCGGGGTGTGTGTATCCCCAACGGCGAGGAGGTGGACGTGCCCATCAAACTGTACTGCAACGGGGATGGGGAGTGGATGGTGCCCATCGGGCGCTGCATGTGCAAGGCTGGCCATGAGGCTGTAGAGAACGGGACTGTGTGTAGAGGTAAGGGCCACCCTCATCCCTCTCTCTTCAACTCTGTTAGCCAGACTAGAAGAAAACGCTAACCTTACAGAGCCGGTCAGCTGTACATTCATAACAGAGTAATCCAGACAGCAGAGCATACATACGGTACTTAGTACCATACCTGTCTGCATACTGCACTTCTTGCTGTTCTAGGGATCAGGTTATTCCATATGAACAGACAGTCTACGTAAACAGGAGGATGGGATCATCACACATCACATTGGATAGTACACTTTGGCTCTACGGTCATATTTTCATATGAATGATCACTCCTAAGCTTTTCCAGTAATAAACTGGTGAATATTACTTCACATATGTAACAGATGTGCTTTGGGTTATACAGTATATATGGCAGAAGATGTATTTTTTGTTGAGGTGGGCAGATATAGAACATGCCTAGTCAATTTCTAAAGCACTTTAAAGGAAGAGGACTTTCAGGTCACAGGTGTTTGGACTCCAGTCACATAGGTCTGTCATAGCTGGAAGAGATTTTTTTCAGAAAGTTATTTATTACTTCATTACACGGTGTAATGGATGTAATCTTACACATTCAAATCCACATAAAGTGCCTTGTAAAAGTATTCATCCCCCTTGGCGTTTTTCCTATTTTGTTGCATTACAACCTGTAATTTAAATAGATTTCTATTGGGATTTCATGTAATGGACATACACAAAATAGTCAAAATTGGTGAAGTGAAATGAAAAAAATTACTTGTTTCAAAAATTTCTAAAAAATTGATTACGGAAAAGTGGTGCGTGCATATGTATTCACCCCCTTTGCTATGAAGCCCCTAATTAAGATCTGGTGCAACCAAGTCCACCTGTGTGCAATCTAAGTGTCACATGATCTGTCACATGATCTCAGGATATATACACCTGTTCTGATAGGCCCCAGAGTCTGAAACACCACTAAGCAAGGGGCACCACCAAGCAAGCGGCACCACGAAGACCAAGAAGCTCTCCAAACAGTCAGGGACAAAGTTGTGTAGAAGTACAGATCAGGATTGGGTTATAAAAAAATATCAGAAACTTTGAACTTCCCATGGAGCACCATTAAATCCATTATTAAAAAATGGAAAGAATATGGCACCACAACAAACCTGCCAAGAGAGGGCCGCTCACCAAAACTCACGGACCAGGCAAGGATGGCATTAATCAGAGAGGCAACAAAGAGATCAAAGATAACCCTGATGGAGCTGCAAAACTCCACAGCGGAGATTGGAGTATCTGTCCATAGGACCACTTTAAGCCGTACACTCCACAGAGCTGGGCTTTACGGAAGAGTGGTCCGAAAAAAGCCATTGCTTAAAGAAAGAAATAAGCAAACACGTTTGGTGTTCACCAAAAGGTATGTGGAAGACTCCCCAAACATATGGAAAATGGTACTCTGGTCAGATGAGACTACAATTGAGCCTTTTGGCCATCAAGGAAAACGCTATGTCTGGCGCAAACGCAACACCTCTCATCACCCCGAGAACACCATCCCCACAGTGAAGCATGGTGGTGGCAGCATCATACTGTGGGGATGTTTTTCATCAGCAGGGACTGGGAAACTAGTCAGAATTGAAGGAATGATGGATGGCGCTAAATACAGAGAAATTCTTGAGGGAAACCTGTTTCAGTCTTCCAGAGATTTGAGACTGGGATGGAGGTTCACCTTCCAGCAGGACAATGTCCCTAAGCATACTGCTAAAGCAACACTCGAGTGGTTTAAGAGGAAACATTTAAATGTCTTGGAATGGCCTAGTCAAAGCCCAGACCTCAATCCAATTGACAATCTGTGGTATGACTTAAAGATTGCTGTACACCAGCGGAACCCATCCAACTTGAAGGAGTTGGAGCAGTTTTGCCTTGAAGAATGGGCAAAAATCCCAGTGGCTAGATTTTAGAGACAGACCCCAAGAGACTTGCAGCTGTAATTGCTGCAAAATGTGGCTCTACAAAGTATTGACTTTGGGGATGGGAATAGTTATGCACGCTCAAGTTTTCTGTTGTTTTGTCTTATTTCTTGTTTGTTTCACAAAAAAAATATTTTGCATATTCAAAGTGGTAGGCATGTTGTGTAAATCAAATGATACAAACCCCCAAACAATCCTTTTCAATTCCAGGTTGTAAGGCAACAAAATAAGACAAATGCCAATGGGGGTGAATACTTTCGCACTCCACTGTAGAAAGGAAATAATTTCCCTGACTGGGAGAATTCTATTAAATGCATGACTTTACCGCAAGGCAAGCTGTAATGTTAATGCATGTAGGATGTGTGAATATGTTACATTTGAACATTTTGTCATGGGTCTTCTCATTCCATATTCCAGCTCTGGTGGCAAAGGCTGTAAAGAGGTTCTTATTTCAGTTTCTCACAGTGAAGGCTGAAGTTGATTTGATTTTAAGCCCATGATATATTTTCTAAAGAAAACACAAACAACCAAAATAAGATCAAGCTGAATAGGAGCATCAGATCTATTGTTGTAGTTGCACTGCAGTGTTGAGTCAGTTAGCTACCACGCACACACCCACTGGGTACACCAAAATGTACAGTATTTCAAGGACAAGAGAGGATTTGCGCCAAATGCCTACCACCCACCATTCTTCTCTTTGACTAGAATCCCTCGTGGTCCAGATCGATTGACCATTTCACAACATCAGTGTGCTCAGCCTCACCTGTGCTGCTACGCCCGTCCACTGTGCGGCAGGTGATATTGGCTGGACGTGCTCAGAGAGCCTGATGGCTAACAGCAGAACAGGGCAGTATCAGCCTGCAGCTTGCAGCCTGCAGACAGGACCCACGCTGACACAGCCAGGCAGCCAGCCGGCAGGCACAACAAACCGCCCACCTGTGTTCCAGCCGCCTGTGTACTGCTGCCTCTGTCATAAGCCTGCCTGTAATTATCCCACAGCCCCCAGCAACTCTGGCTCTGGCTCTGCAGAGAGGACGGAAAGCGATGGGCGCTATTGCTCCTTGCCTTGCTCCTCAAAACAGTAACTCCGCTCAATGACTGCTAATGAGGTCAGGCAAAGGCCCTCCTTAAGGCATACACGCCAATAAGAGGAGCATGGAGGATAGCTGCTATAATTTGAAAGCCCTGCATAATTAAACAAATCTGGTTGTTTTTTGACCTACATGTTATTCACTGCGCTGTCGGATTGAAACATCCCATGGGCATCCTCAATCACAGTGCTTTTGTGTGAAACTGGATTATACAATTAAATTGATGGCCATTCAATTGAAAGGCACATTTTTCAATCACTCACTGCTAGAAGGCTGGGCGGTGGCAGTTTTTCACCTTTGGCACATGTTGGGGTGTACCGTTTCACCTTCCAGTCCCTTATCACCCTCCTGTTTATTTTTCCAACAGGGGAAAAATCTGCCTTAATTACAGAGGCTAGCCATCCAAGGTCCTTTCATCTTCATCAGCACCTCTGCTGTACTGAGAGAGAGTGGTTTGCGTCAGCAAGGCCAAGGCTCAAACACATACACCACTTCCCAGTGTGTACAAGCAGACATTTTTAAAGTTTTTCTCAGTGTTGCTAGGTCTTCAGCGATCACATAGACACACTCAGCGGACTATCAAACCTTTATGAGCAGGATGCATTATCTTAGAGTGGAGCTGTGGCATGCAGCAAAACACTGGCATAGAGATGGATTTTATAGGCCCATACAATAGTTATGAGACTCAGTGCAAACAAGGGGAGATGTGTGTGCTACAAAATAAGAAAATCAAATCATTAAAGATGAAAAAGGTTATTGCTTGCGGTTGGCCCATTATATGGTAAGCTTGTTTGATTTGATTTTTGATCGAGGCATGTCATCAATTGTGATGACAATTGTGATCAATTGTGGTCCTCTGTAGCTCAGCTGGTAGAGCACGGCGCTTGTAACGCCAAGGTAGTGGGTTCGATCCCCGGGACCACCCATACACAAAAATGTATGCACGCATGACTGTAAGTCGCTTTGGATAAAAGCGTCTGCTAAATGGCATATTATTATTATTATTATTATTATCAATTGGCATTTGTGGATTTATCTTTCTCCACATTGAAAGTTGATATCACTGTGTGAGACTGTGGTAAGTGCCTTTTAACTGCCAGTGGTTGGGTAATGAATTGATTTATGAAAGATGCGCCTTTGCCCTCTCATGTTTGGGTAATTAATTGATTTGTGAAAGATGCCCTCTCAGGGAGTCTTCAGTATCCTCTTTCAGAGAAGATTATGGAACCACAGACAGAACATAATATAACAGCAAATATGAAAGAGCAGTCTTCCGCCAATATTATTAATAATGCAAGTGACAATTTTTCCAACACATCGGCAACAAAACGTAATTACACATGTATCAATTAAATCCTTGGCACGGCCCTCCACAAATAATTACACTTTGACATGAAATCTGTCAAAATATTGACAATGGACAGCGCTGTTTCAATTTAAATTGCAGGGCTTTTCTCTGTGATCGTTTTACTAACCAGATTAAGTTACTTCTCATAGTGCCAGGGGCAAATGAGCTGCAACAGGGTCTCAGAACAGAAAGGGCCCTGAAAGTAGAGATCTGATTATCGTTCGAGCCCGCGGAGATGGTGTACCACAGAGACACACACATGGGGTCCTGTTCATCCTTGCCGTTCAGTTGAAATAAAAGCCCTCTCTCTCTCTAGAAGGGTACAATGAGAGCCATGTTCAGGGGTGGAAATGCAAACTCCCTAACAATGCCCATATGTGTTTTTTATTGTAATCTGATCATCTAACCCCATGCTATTGTGGCTTTAAGGGTCTTGACTGTGGGAGTGTGTCTCATATTATGGAGTAATGAATGTTCAGACAGAGACGCAAAAGTCACATTTACAGTAAGTAACCCATGCACGTACAGTAGTTCTTTAACTAGTGCCGTTTGAGGAAGGGGAATTCTGTAAAATCACCACCATAGTTTACACAGGCATGTCCCGCTGCACAGATATAAAAGAAAGCATTCAGCACACCACATCAAATTCCTCTGCTTGACATCCATGACAGTTAAGGGTGTAGAATGTGAGGAACAGGAGACTGCATGGTCTTTCCTACTGACATGCAAAGAAAAGCCCAGTGTGAGACATGAGACAGCCTGACAGCTCACAGACTGTTACCTGAGAGAGGCCATGGGGGAACGGGATGGAATGCTACGTTTTGCACAGCTCACAGATTCAAAGCATTCACTAATGCACCATTAGAAAGAATCAAGAATGAATATTAAAATGGACCATTTCCCCTCATAGCAAACATTCTCTATGGTCCACAAACCAGTTTATTACTGGTTTGGTTGCTCTCTCTCTCTGGTATCCCGTACAATTGAAGATATGACAACAGACCCAGGTCAGATGAAGAGTATTCTAGGTCAGATTTTGGAGAAACATCAATGTGTTTCTCTCCTCCTCGTGGATGTGGTGAGATGTGGTGAGGTATCTGTCAGTGGTGTGGGCTGAGCTGCCTGGTGCTAGCTCTGCTGTTGCACATCTAAGGCAAGAAGATTAACGAGGAGAGCTTTAGTAATCCTTCAGTCAAATGTAATGGTAGATAAAGGGAGTTAGAGAGGATTAATTGGGAAGGTGTGACCTGGGATGGGCTGGCCATGGCATGATTGCATGGAAAAAGAAATGGAGAGGAGGAGGGGAGCTGCCCCCCCTCCCCGCTACCCTTGCCACCACTGTTGAAAAAAATCCTAGGGGAAACACTGACATTTCTGCTGCAGCTGCCTTTATTTCCCAGGATGCCCTTGCCTTTAATTATAGCTCTAATTGACTAACAGCAAACATGGAGCATACACAGCCATGCATACACATAGACATCCAACCCCTGCACTCTACAACCAGGCAAAAGCAAAACAAACACACCTCCTCAAGGCTTTTGCTGCACTGCACATGAAGGAGAATTCTGAGAGACAAGAGAAAACCTCCTTCAGAATCATTACATACTGTAGACACAAGAAATTCACATTGAAGCTAATCCTATACATGTAATGTAAAGTGATTATACTGTCACAGATTAAATCATTTTAATATGCACATAAGGATGTCCACATTTACATCCACACAGTATGTAAATCATCACAATATATGACTGACAAATATCATGCTAAATACTAGCTTTTAAATAGATGCTTCAATTGAAGTTCTGTCTCATGATTTGAGGGGCTGTTATACTGTACAGTCGTGGTCAAAAGTTTTGAGAATGACACAAGTATTGGTCTTCATTAAGTTTGCTGCTTCAGTGTTTTTAGATATTTTTGTCAGATGTTACTATGGTATACTGAAGTATAATTACAAGCATTCCATAAGTGTCAAAGGCTTTTATTGACAATTACATTAAGTTCTTCGTCAGAAATTGTGGGTTTTTGTTTGTCCACCCGCCTCTTGAGGATTGACCACAAGTTCTCAATGGGATTAAGGTCTGGGGAGTTTCCTGGCCATGGACCCAACATTTCGATGTTTTGTTCCCTGAGCCACTTAGTTATCACTTTTGCCTTATGGCAAGGTGCTCCATCATGCTGGAAAAGGCATTGTTCGTCACCAAACTGTTCTTGGATGGTTGGGAGAAGTTGCTCTCGGAGGATGTGTTGGTACCATTCTTTATTCATGGCTGTGTTATTAGGGAAAATTGTGAGTAAGCCCACTCCCTTGGCTGAGAAGCAACCCCACACATGAATGGTCTCAGGATGCTTTACTGCATGACACAGGACTGATGGTAGCGCTCACCTTGTCTTCTCCGGACAACCTTTTTTTCCGGATGCCCCAAACAATCGGAAAGGGGATTCATCAGAGAAAATGACTTTTATCCCAGTCCTCAGCAGTCCAATCCCTGTACCTTTTGCAGAATATCAGTCTGTCCCTGATGTTTTTCCTGGAGAGAAGTGGCTTCCTCGCTGCCCTTCTTGACACCAGGCCATCCTCCAAAAGTATTCGCCTCACTGCGTGCAGATGCACTCACACCTGCCTGCTGCCATTCCTGAGCAAGCTCTGCACTGGTGGTGCCCCGATCCCGCAGCTGAATCAACTTTAGGAGACGGTCCTGGTGCTTGCTGGACTTTCTTGGGTGCCCTGAAGCCTTCTTCACAACAATTGAACCTCTCTCCTTGAAGTTCTTGATGATCCGATAAATGGTTGATTTAGGTGCAATCTTACTAGCAGCAATATCCTTGCATGTGAAGCCCTTTTTGTGCAAAGCAATGATGACGGCACGTGTTTCCTTGCAGGTAACCATGGTTAACAGAGGAAGAACAATGATTTCAAGCACACCCTCCTTTTAAAGCTTCCAGTCTGTTATTCTAACTCAATCAGCATGACAGAGTGATCTCCAGCCTTGTCTTCTTCAACACTCTCACCTGTGTTAACGAGAGAATCACTGACAGGATGTCAGCTGGTCCGTTTGTGGCAGGGCTGAAATGCAGTGGAAATGTTTTTTGGGGATTAAGTTCATTTTCATGGCAAAGAGGGACTTTGCAATCAATTGCAATTCATCTGATCACTCTTCATAACATTCTGGAGTATATGCAAATTGCCATCATAAAAACTGAGGCAGCAGACTTTGTGAAAATTAATATTTGTGTCATTCTCAAAACTTTTGACCAAAACTGTAGGTTAATGGTGTGGTCTGTGAACCTTAATAAATAGTGTTGCAGCAGAAGGGGAAAATTGGAGCTGTGGGACGTTTTAGCCAACCACAGAGACTCTGGGGAGCAGTCACATTCCTTTATTCCTTGTTCTCAACTGTGATGGGATTTCAGCCTGACCAGGTGTTTTCTCTGTCTTTGTCTCTGTGTCTTTGAGCATAGCACACATCTAAACAACAGACTTCCCAGAGCAGTAACCATTACTCCAACCCCCCACCCCTCCACACACCCACACAAACACAGAACATATCATCCCTTTTATCCCAACAAATTCATCACATTGGAATGTGATAACGTGAGGTGAGATGTCTGCGAATCACCTCCAGCTCAGAGATCACGGCCTGTTTACTGTGTAAACCTGCTGCATATGGCCGTGCTTGTGTTGGGTCCTACCCCATATGGCTCCTTGTGCACTGGGTCCAGTCCCCTGTCTGTCTCCTTGTCATCCCACGCCATCTCTATGGAATGCCGTGTCTCCTCCGTGCCGCCTCGGACCATCAAGACTCCCTGTTTTTCCAGACAGTAGTCTGGTGGTCTTGTGTGAGAGAGGTATGGGACAATGACCCTTGTAACCCCTGGTTCAGATAGCCATCCCTCTGGGCAGGACATTCCGTTACTGGACGGGTGAGAGCCACGCAAGCAGAATGAAATCCGTCCCTCTTTTTCTCATTAGGGATGGGACCGGAGCCTTCTCCAAACAAGCTCCTTCAGATGTTTCCATTCATGTCCTGTTAGAGGCTTCACTGCATTCCATCATCAAACGAATGGCCAGGGAATAGGATGGATTGCGAGTCTGTCTGACAAAACATGAAAATAAGAGCTACAGTTGAAGCGACCTTGTTTGTCATTGACATATAAGTACATGGGTCAACATTTTAACAGACTGTAGACATACTGTATACAGTAACTCATGCAGTATGCTTTGTATTCAGTCGGTCTGTTCTAAAACAAAGTGCACAGAGAGAGCTGCTCTCCATTCCTGGCGTAGGGTGAATGAATGTACCATGTGTGTTATGTGGACATAGTGTCCCAGAGACGAGCCCAGTTGTTCTCACACAATTTACCCCCAGTCGCTTACTGAAGGGTAAACCCCAGATCGTGTTTCACCCCGCGCTGTCATCCAATCTCATGGAACATCATTCATGGGATGATGTTACACTAAACAGTAAGGCGTTTAATGTAGAGGCATGCATGGCCCGTACATGGGAGGCTTAGAGTGCTGCCTAACAAAGAGTGGTAAAGACAAAGGGATATGATTCTTGAACAGATTGCAGTACTGATTTAGAGATTGCGTTTGGAAGATAGAGATAAGTGACTTATGGGGTGGAGTGGGCCGTGGAGTACAGTATTGTAGAGCAGAGAATAAGTATTTCTTCCTTGGTGGAGGAGACACTTGTCAAACTATAATGGATTCTGAAATTAGAAAGCCAGCCCTCCAACAACGATCTCCCCTCTTTTAAAGTTCAAGAGGTGTTTAAAGATTAAACAGAGGAGTGAGTGAGGGGAGAGGGGAGACATAGAGCTACGGATGGCTCACTCCTCCTGGCTGGGTTATCAGTGCTAGATGCCTCACTGCTCTATGACATACTGCACTAATAACCAGAGCAACAAAGCACTTTTCTCTTGGAGAGCAGGCTAAAAGGAAGGCATACAGACAGAGAGCATACGCTACTCCTCTCCACTATAGAGTTAAGTGCACTATTGACACTGAGGGCTGAGAGGTGTATCCTGTTTGCAGTATACAACCAAACAATGCTGACCGCCTGAACCTACAGTATATTTGGTAATATGTTGTCAGAGAAGAGAGATGGAATGTAGAAAGCGGAGCTATACCCAAAGGAAAACCAAAAGAGAATGTGCCTATAACATTTTTGTCACGATTTAACTGGATATGAACCCAAATGCAGACAACTACACCGAGCCAGAGAAGGTTTAACAGGTTTATTTACAAAGTTCAATTGTCCAGGTTTCCAAAAATAGGGGAAGAGCAAGTCCAGGTCTACAGGGAGGGTAACAGATCCAGGTTCTGAGCAGGAGTGGTACCGTAACGTCCTAGTGTCCGTGGTGAGTCCAAAAGGGAGGTCCAGTAGTGGAAAGCAGGATGGTGGTGGCAGGAGTGAAGCGGAGGCAGGAGTCAGGTTCCAATAATCTGTGGCACAGGAGAAAAGTAAATAGAACAGGCCAAAAACACAAAGAGCGAAAACAAGCAGGTTGAGTCAGCAGCGAGACTAACATGGTCGTCTTGACTATGATCTGACGATGAGTGGCAAGTTTGACCGGGTCTTTAAGGCTGAGGTGATTATGGTGAATGAGCTGCAGCTGGAACCCTGACTCCCGCACACCAGACTTCACTCCTGCAATCAAGAACAGACAGAGGGGAGGGGGAGAGCAGAGAGAGAGCTACCTAGCAGCAGAAGGCCTAACAATTTTATTTCACTGCTACAGCCTAGCAGGAAAACAACAGACAGAAAGTAGTATCCTTGGTTTCAAGGGCATTATCTCTCCATAAGCCCACTGAATCTCTCTGTGGTGATCATGGCCTCCACATCTTTTATCTAACAACAGATTTGGCTTATCCAAGTGTTTGAAAAACCCTCTGAAAAGATTCCGAAATGTTTAGTGTTTCATAGGCTAGTTTAAACTTAAAAGTTAGAGTTTACACTAGCATGATATTGGAATGAAGTGCCGATATCAACGTTTTTGTCATCACTCCTATGACACTTTCTGGCATTGTTTGAGTTCGAAATTGAACACACTCATCTAAAATCCTCCAGTGCAAAGTTAAGCTCTCTCCTATCTCCCAGAAACACACCTCAGGAGGATTACACTATGTTTGCTTTGTCAGATTACTCTCTGATCAACAGGGTGTATTAACGTCTCTCTCCCCCTCAGCCTCAGCTTGCTCCACTTAGCCATGGCAGGTAGAGATGCCTACACTCTGACACTCTCAAGCACATAGGCCTGCTGTATTGCACAGGCAGAGTTGGCCGTGTTTTCTGCATGGCACAGCGAGTCTAGGGTTTACTCTATCTTTGTGTAAAGAGCAATGGGTGTTCGTCTGAACTTTGGTAGTCTACGTGTTCCTGGGCTCCATTTGGGAAAGTAGCCTGGTTGAGCTCTCAGCCTCCCGCTGAGGGGAGTCCTACTGCAGATGCTCTGGGGGACAACCCAGCTGTGTAAATGCTTTAGTTACAGAATATTCAACATGTACAAAAAATAATAAATTTGGGCATCTACTAAGCAAATAAATTACCCAATGTAATGAGCTGTTCCACTCCTCTGTGCTTACCTGTAGCTGCTGGCTGAAAGGTAGAACACTGCTCCACATTTTGTGTCCTACGACTCTGGTGAAGAAATTGGTTCATCTAAAGCAGTGGTCACCAACCTTTTCTGAGTCAAAATCACTTTTGCAGTCAAAAAGCAAGCCAAATCTACCAGTCAGAATCTTTTTTAAACATAATGTTTTACGTTAACCTAAAAAAATCAGTTCTGTATGAATGTGGTTTGTGCCGTAGGCCTAATATATTATCACAGCATATTGGATATATGCCTGGCCTGCCAATATTGATCATCTCAGACCATATTATTTTTCAAAACTCAAGCTTTGATATCAAAATAGATCAGTTGGTGTATCACTTGCGAGGCACAGCTAAGCATAAATTGAAATAATTTGTAAATAATTTGCTTTTTTATTTTACTGGACTGATGGTACCTACATCTGATGGTCATGGTGCTTTCAAGACAACTGGGAACTCGGAAAAAACTATGTCAAATCATGACGCCAGTGAACTTCAGATCGGAAAAGTCGGAGCTCTAGAAAGATGTTTCCGAGTTGGATGAATGTTCAAAACTATTTTTCCAAGTCGGATGTCGTTTTTTTCAGAGTTCCCAGTTGTCTTGAACGCCCTGAAGTCGGATGTCAGAGATTTCCCGAGTTCCCAGTTGTTTTGAACACGGCATTAGTCTTAGTGGAGGGAGGGAGAGAGAAGCAGAGGGTCCACCTCTCACGGTCCCTGCTCTCTCCTACCTTTCCTCCGTTGAGGCTGACCAGAGAGAGGGCACAGTCTTCCACCTGATGGCAAAACTCGAGTCGCAGCTGCAGCGCGAGTGGAAGTAGACAGAAGCGTGTTTTATGTTTTGTAATAGTGTTGAATAAAAAAAGTGTTGACAGTGTTGTTGAATAAAGCTCTGACCTGAACTCACTCATAAAAACAGCAGGTCTTTGCTGTATTTTTTAACAGTCTCTCTCTGGTCATGGTTTTAAAAGTTATGAAATCTCACGTAGGCTACAATCAAACTTTGCTGTGGCCGGGGTCGTGGAAGCTATAGGTAGGCACGGGGATCTGTACTATCCAATTGGCCAGCGCAGTAGGAGCACTCAATTTAGCCACAGATCTCCCGCTCTGCCGGGTCAGAGGGGTGTTTGTCTTTTCAGCCAAATGAAATGGTTCAAAATGGGAACAATTTGCATACTCGGTGAGCAGGGCTTTTGAATCAAGTGCACCTACTGCCAGCAGCAAAACAATTTTACAAAAGAGGACTGCAAACATGTATGCCTATCGTTGGCTTTTCTACAGAAATGATTGGTGATCGACTAGGAATGCCTTGAAGATCGAGCAGTCGGTTGGTGACCACTGATCTAAAGGATAGAGGAATCTTTTCACCCCTTATTTGAAAGATGAAAGAAATTGCGGAATTCAGTAATCCTTATCTAGTCAGTGAGGATAGTTTAGCCAGTGCATTGAATGTCCATGGTTTAAATGAATGATAATTATCTCTCACTAGGTTTCTTTGTTAAACTTTTCTTCCCTGTTCGGTCTGTGCACTATAATTACTATACTGAACATAAATATAAACACAACATGCAACAATTTCAAAGGTTTTACTGAGTTACAGTTTATATAAGGAAATCAGTAAATTTAAATAAATAAATTAGGCCCTAATCTATGGATTTCACATGACTAGGAAAACAGATACAGTGGGGGAAAAAAGTATTTAGTCAGCCACCAATTGTGCAAGTTCTCCCACTTAAAAAGATGAGAGAGGCCTGTAATTTTCATCATAGGTACACGTCAACTATGACAGACAAATTGAGAAAAAACTATTCCAGAAAATCACATTGTAGGATTTTTAATGAATTTATTTGCAAATTATGGTGGAAAATAAGTATTTGGTCACCTACAAACAAGCAAGATTTCTGGCTCTCACAGACCTGTAACTTCTTCTTTAAGAGGCTCCTCTGTCCTCCACTCGTTACCTGTATTAATGGCACCTGTTTGAACTTGTTATCAGTATAAAATACACCTGTCCACAACCTCAAACAGTCACACTCCAAACTCCACTATGGCCAAGACCAAAGAGCTGTCAAAGGACACCAGAAACAAAATTGTAGACCTGCACCAGGCTGGGAAGACTGAATCTGCAATAGGTAAGCAGCTTGGTTTGAAGAAATCAACTGTGGGAGCAATTATTAGGAAATGGAAGACATACTGATAATCTCCCTCGATCTGGGGCTCCACGCAAGATCTCACCCCGTGGGGTCAAAATGATCACAAGAACGGTGAGCAAAAATCCCAGAACCACACGGGGGGACCCAGTGAATGACCTGCAGAGAGCTGGGACCAAAGTAAAAAAGCCTACCATCAGTAACACACTACGCCGCCAGGGACTCAAATCCTGCAGTGCAAGACGTGTCCCCCAGCTTAAGCCAGTACATGTCCAGGCCCGTCTGAAGTTTGCTAGAGGATGATCCAGAAGAGGATTGGGAGAATGTCATATGGTCAGATGAAACCAAAATATAACTTTTTGGTAAAAACTCAACTCGTCGTGTTTGAAGGACAAAGAATGCTGAGTTGCATCCAAAGAACACCATACCTACTGTGAAGCATGGGGGTGGAAACATCATGCTTTGGGGCTGTTTTTCTGCAAAGGGACCAGGACGACTGATCCGTGTAAAGGAAAGAATGAATGGGGCCATGTATCGTGAGATTTTGAGTGAAAACCTCCTTCCATCAGCAAGGGCATTGAAGATGAAACGTGGCTGGGCCTTTCAGCATGACAATGATCCCAAACACACCGCCCGGGCAACGAAGGAGTGGCTTCGTAAGAAGCATTTAAAGGTCCTGGAGTGGCCTAGCCAGTCTCCAGATCTCAACCCCATAGAAAATCTTTGGAGGGAGTTGAAAGTCCATGTTGCCCAGCGACAGCCCCAAAACATCACCGCTCTAGAGGAGATCTGCATGGAGGAATGGGCCAAAATACCAGCAACAGTGTGTTAAAACCTTGTGAAGACTTACAGAAAACGTTTGACCTGTGTCATTGCCAACAAATGGTATATAACAAAGTATTGAGAAACTTTGTTATTGACCAAATACTTATTTTCCACCATAATTTGCAAATAAATTCATAAAAAATCCTACAATGTGATTTTCTGGATTTTTTTTTCTCATTTTGTCTGTCATAGTTGACGTGTACCTATGATTAAAATTACAGGCCTCTCTCATCTTTTTAAGTGGGAGAACCTGCACAATTGGTGGCTGACTAAATACTTTTTTTCCCCACTGTATGCATTTGTTGATCACAGATACAGTACCTTAAAAAAATTTAGGGGTGTGGATCAGAAAACCAGTCAGTATCTGGTGTGACCACCATTTGCCTCATGCAGCGTGACACATTTCCTTTGCATAGAGTTGATCAGGCTGTTGCGAAATTACTGGATATCGGCGGGAACTGGAACACGCTGTCGTACACGTCAATCCAGAGCATCCCAAAAATGCTCAATGGGTGACATGGCTGATGAGTATGCCGGCCATGGAATAACTGGGACATTTTCAGCTTTCAGGAATTGTGTAAAGATCTTTGCGACATGGGGCCGTGCATTATCATTCTGAAACATGAGGTGATGGTGGTGGATGAATGGCACGACAATGCGCCTCAGGATCTCATCACAGTATCCCTGTGCTTTGAAATTGGCATCAATAAAATGCAATTGTGTTCATAGCTTGTGCCTGCCCATACCATAACCCCACCGCCACCATGGGGCACTCTGCTCACCCACACGACACCATACACATGGTCTGAGGTTGCTTGGACATACTGCCAAATTCTCTAAAATGACGTTGGAGGCAGCTTATAGTAGAGACATTCACATTAAATTATCTGGTAACAGCTCTGGAGGACATTTCTGCAGTCAGTATGCCAATTGCATACTCCCTTAAAACTTGAGACATTAGAGTGGCCTTTTATTGTCGCCAGCACAATCTGCACCTGTGTAATGAACAGGGATGTAAACAAATTTTTGCACACATTTTGAGAGAAATAAGCTTTTTATGTGTATGGAACATTTCTGGGATATTTTATTTCAGCTCATGAAACATGGGACCAACACTTTACATGTTGCGTTTATATTTTTGTTCAGTGTATAATGTTTTCACAGGTCTAGTTTGTAAGCCTTTTGGGATTCTCTGTTTATACAACCTACATAACAGGAAGTATGATATAAATATGCTACTTGACATAAATAGTGTGATATTTTGCCTTGTGTGAAGTTAATAAAGCTGTTTTCCATGTTCCTCTCAGGGTGAGTTAAATGCAATGCTGGGACAGTATGCGTTTCTTCATGCCCATAAAATAATTGTAAAAAATTTGCCTTTGTTTATTAGATAAACCTCTGAAATTCACATTAGCCTACAGCATCTTTAATTAATTTAAGAGAGGGGTAATCCTTCATATGAATTATGTGTGTCAATGCTGTTAATATTGGGTGTCCATTTGACTTTATTCATTCAAAATACCTTTGTGTGTTTACACATTGTCCATAGCTGATGCTTTCCATACACCTTCAATGCACTGATAATCTCAACAAAGAAATGGGACAATACCTCTTTGTGGTAGCTTACCTTTTTATTGCATACCAATCGATACCCCATACAAACCAATACTTATATTTTATGAAAGGAAGCATTCCAAGCACCAATACAGCTCTGAATAAAAGCAGATGCAGAATGGTGATAGTTTGGAATGCATCCTAGAAGAACACAGTGCCTTAGAAGAATGAGTCTAAGGAATAGATGATGTGCTGTGACCGCCGAGCCAGCCCAGCCATTGTGTCGTGCTGCGTGTTAATGTGTATGGTGTAACACTGTGGCGTGTAAAGTGTGACAGCCACAGGGTGGTGGCTCCAGGCTGAGGAGAGACAGAGTCTCAGAGGTGAGCCAGAGAGGCTGCTGGGAAACACTACCACACTCATTTCTCTGCTCTCCCCCGCTCCCACACTGCCATGACATTAGGACATGAACCACCCACCACTGTTTACCATCAAGCCAGGATTGGCCAGTCACTGTATTGGTGCCTGGGAGCTGTTGCCTTCCTGCCGAGATTGGTGCAGTGTTGTGCATTGTGGTCAACTACAAGGCTGCTGTCCTTGTTGAGTTATTTGGGCAGCATACATGGGCGAGGTTATTTGCGTGTTAACTGGCAATTGGGGGGTTGTTTTGTTTCCTCCTAGTGCCAGCAGACACTGTGTGGCACCGTCTCGATGCACCACGACTGCCCTGCTTCTTGTCAGGAGATGGGCATCCTCTCTTTGTGAAATAACCTGGCTTACAACAGCTAGCATCTGGAAGACATTAGTCCTAGTTATTAATGAGGTTGTTTTGATTCTCTTCTTCCCCTCTGTATGAAAATGACTGTGATGCTAAGGTTTTTGGTGAAACCGACAGGCTAGACTTAGATTAGTCAGCTCTGAGGGGGAGTCTGCTGAGGAAGAGCCCATGATAGATGTATCTTTAAACCACACTACATGATGCTATGCACTTGGCAGTGGACTGGATTCCTCTCCTCTTATAGTGAGCTATGATCCAGTGAGTTCAGTATCCCACAGTTTAAGGTTATCAACAGTATGATAACGATGCAGAGTGGGATAAGCTCAGTTGATAATCAAGGGTGTTGTATTATCCTATTAGTCAAATGGATAATACTGGATAGGACTGGTCATCCCTTAAACTGTTTCATGTACAGTATCATGGTGCGACACATTATTATGTGTTCTTTGAGAATGTAGGATGTCTCTGCAGACACGGTGCAATAATGAAAAGTCAAGTGGGTCAATCTCAACACACTTAGAAACTGGAGTCTGTGATGTAATGGCTCCAGTCCTAGCCTTGTGATGCTATCCACAGCTAATGGGGCACACACAAACACACACTCACAAACTCACACACACACACACTCACAAACAAACAAATACACACTCACAAACAAACACACACTCACAAACACACAAACACACACTCGCAAACACACTCACAAACACACACACACAAACAAACACACACACTCACAAACACACACACACATACACTCACAAACACACTCACAAACACACACACTCACAAACACACACTCACAAACACACATGGTCGCAAACACACACACAGTCACACACACAGTCACTCACTCACGCGCACACACACACACACACACACACACACACACATGCACACACACACACACACACACACTATTGTCCAGCACTAATGAAGGGCTTTGATGGATGTGTTTGCTGAACTCAAGAATAGACATGTTAACATTATTGATCACAGAGCACAGCAGGGACAATCAGACTGGGAACACAATGTCTGGACTCGTACCTGTACATCTGATGCCTCACACACTGCTAAGACAAGACAAGACTGACAAGTTTTCTCCATCGCTCAATCTCCCTACTAGAGCTTAAACATATCATTCAGTTAGTTGAAATATACATGGCCTACATTCTATGAATATTTGATTACAATGAATATCATGTCGTGTGTGTTGCCTCGGAGGGCGCTCATGTGACCTTGACACTGAATAGAATGTGAAATTCTCAAATACAGCAGGGGATATCTCACTCTTCATGGAAAAAAGCTCTCACCCGAGAAGACATTTGGAAGTCATCTTCATCTAAAATAAGCACCCTAGACTCGAGCACAGGACTGGGATGATGTCACTCTCTCTCCAATACAGCCTCAACAACTCCTCCTTGTGACCTTGTTACCAGATATAGCATGTCACGTATTGATTTAACCACGTTATTCACATAGTGACCTTTTTTACCATCAGGTCCAGAAAAGGAGCCTTTGGGCAAACTCAGCTCCCTGACTTGGGGAGGAGGTTTTGTATTTTGGATGGGACATTAAATGGGTGTCCTGACTCTCTGTGGTCACTGAAGATCCCATGGCACTTATCGTAAGAGTAGGGGTGTTAACCCCAGTGTCCTGGCTAAATTCCCAATCTGGCCATCATACCATCATGGCCACCTAATCATCCCCAGCTTTCAGTTGGCTCATTCATCCCCCCTCCTCTCCCCTGTAACTATTCCCCAGGTCGTTGCTGTAAATGAGAATGTGTTCTCAGTCAACTTACCAGGGAAAATAAGGGTTGTATAAAAAAAAGAGACTGAGCAGTGGCCATGACAGGAGTGGACATACCTTGTGTGTGTAGCAATGGCTGTTTATGTACAGTTAATTCCTCTAATGAATACCTCATGGTCTCTTGACAACACAGTGATTGCATGTCTCCTCTCTGCAGTGCCTCTGTGTGAGTTCATTTTAAAGCAGGGCTTTTATGAAGCTTTTATCCTAGCACTGAAGGCTGGTGTACACTGTCAAGCAACCAGGCCATGTTTTATCTCGACACGGTGCAAAGCTTTGAGATTACCAGAAACCAACAGCGTCTGCAAGCAGCCTTACTGAGAATGGATCATTTACAGTGTTTTACTTCAGTGGTATTAAAGTGTGGCAATAGGGAAAAGGCCAATGAAAGGTTGGCAAATGCAGGCTTGAATTCCATCTGTGTATACATAACGCCAGCAGGCGTGCTTCCCATGGGACTGCATTGCTGGCTATGTTAGAGATCATAGAAGTAGGGACAAGCTTCAACACAAATGTTAATATGCCATCCTAAGCACCTGAGATATATGAATACAGACAACAAGATGAGCGTAATATTAAAGCAATAGAGACATACAAGCCCAGACACGTCAAACACCTCAGCCTTCTCTGCTCATCTGAAAAGCAGCTGCCCTGTGAAAGGACTACTGGAAGCTGTCTGGGAAGCACTTGACTTTTCTGACAGTGAAGCTGACAGTGAAGCGAAGAGAGTTTGGGCTTTTGCTCTGTAGTTTTGTTTGTGTGTATGTGTGTGTGGTGCGATGGATGAGGACTGGTTCTTCTCACAGGCTGAAGTAATATTTGTAGTATATTCATCTCTTACATGCATTATATCATCTAACTGTAATCTCTTCCTCATCTGAATCTTGAATCTTGACCTAAACCTGAAGTTACTGTATGTATCTTGTTATCAGCTATCAGCTAAGGATATTGAGGGGACAGAGATCCATCTCTCTTCTTCAAGTCCCATATTAATAAGTACTTCTTTCCTCTCTGGCCACACTCAGGTCACAATCAGGTATTTGTGGGCCTGTCTGTCATCGCCCTGGTTCTGTTGATATGGGCCCCATGCTGAGAACGTGGCCCTCTCATACACAGCCTAAGTGCTGGCTAATTGAGCTTGTCTGGGCAGAACCTGTATATGTGCTGATAAGCAGGTATTTGACCTCTCAGGAGGCCCCTAGTTCTGCCCTCTAGAACTGGGCCTTTCAGCGGAAAGCATTTCAATCCTGGAAGAGACCATATGTTGTTACGGCTCAAAGGTAATATAATGCAATAAACAGTGTGTTGACATTGCAACATTATTCAGCCTTTCTCAATATTTACTTCAATATTTTATTCTCGAGCAACAAAATGACAGTGAGAGCAGGCGGTGGGGTATTACTTGGATGCAGAACACTCAAATTATCATAGTGACAACAATTAGATTAGTCTCTCTGTATTAAAGAGTGACTGCCTTTTAAAAAGTAACAAATACCTTTGAAAACAGCCTATGTGGCATTGATATGAGTCAGAAACAGTTATTCTAGTGTCAAAATTGACTACAAAATGTAAATATCAAATCAAATCAAATCACATTTTATTTGTCACATGCTCCGAATACAACAGGTAGACCTTACCGTGAAACGCTTACTTACAATTCCTTAATCAACAATGCAGTTTTAAGAAAAATAAGAGTTGATTTAGTATTTACTAAATAACCTAAAGTAAAAAAATTAAAGAGCAACAATAAAATAACGAGGCTATATACAGGGGGTATAGTCAAGGTAATTGAGGTAATATGTACATGTGATCAGCTGTTCAGTAGTCTTATGGCTTGGGGGTAGAAACTGTTAAGAAGCCTTTTGGACCTAGACTTGGCGCTCCGGTACCGCTTGCCGTGCGGTAGCATAGAGAACAGTCTATGACTAGGGTGGCTGGAGTCTTTGGCAATTTTTAGGGCCTTCCTCTGACATCGCCTGGTATAGAGGTCCTGGATGGCAGGAAGCTTGGCCCCAGTGATGTACTGGGCCGTATGCACTACCCTCTGTTGCGCCTTGCGGTCAGAGGCCGGGCAGTTGCCATACATTTAGATTTTAGTCATTTAGCAGACGCTCTTATCCAGAGCAACTTACAGTTAGTGAGTGCATACATTATTTTTTATTTTATTTTTCATACTGGCCTCCCATGGGAATCGAACCCACAACCCTGGCGTTGCAAACGCCATGCTCTACCAACTGAGCTACATCCCTGCCGGCCATTCCCTTCCCTACCCTGGACGACGCTGGGCCAATTGTGCGCCGCCCCATGGGTCTCCCGGTCGCGGCCGGCTACGACAGAGCCTGGATTCGAACCAGTGGCTAATCAATGGCTTCTGGTTGGGGTATGTACGTACGGTCACTGTGGGGACAACATTATCGATGCACTTATTGATGAAGCCGGTGACTGATGTGGTATACTCCTCAATGCCATCGGATGAGTCCCAGAACATATTCCAGTCCTGTAGCTTAGCATCTGCATCATCTGAAAACTTCCGAATTAAGCGAGTCACTGGTACTTCCTGCTTTAGTTTTTGCTTTGTTAGCTGGAATCAGGAGGATAGAATTATGGTCAGATTTGCCAAATGGAGGGCGAGGGAGAGCTTTGTACGCATCTCTGTGTGTGGAGTAAAGGTGGTCTAGTTTTTTTTTCCTCTGGTTGCACATGTAACATGCTCGTAGAAATTAGGTAAAACGGATGTAAGTTTCCCTGCATTAAAGTCCCCTGCCACTAGGAGCGCCACCTCTGGATGAGCATTTTCTTGTTTACTTATGGCTTTATACAGCTCGTTGTGCGGTCTTACTGCCAGCATCGGTTTGTGGTGCTAAATAGACAGCTACGAAAAATATAGATGAAAACTATTTTGGTAAATAGTGTAATCTACAGCTTATCATGAGATACTCTACCTCAGGCGAGAATAATCTTGAGGCTTCTTTAATATTTGATTTTGTGCACCAGCTGTTATTGACAAATAGACACAGAACGCCACCCCTTGTCTTACCGGAGGCAGCTGTTCTGTCTTGCCGATGCACGGAAAAACCAGCCAAATGTATATTATCCATGTCGTTGTTCATCCACGACTCGGTGAAACATAAGATATTACAGTTTTTAATGTCCCATTGGTAGGATAGTCTTGAATGGAGCTCATCCAGTTTATTCTAATAATAATATATAATATGCCATTTAGCAGACGCTTTTATCCAAAGTGACTTACAATCATGCGTGCATAAATTTTTGTGTATGGGTGGTCCCGGGGATCGAACCCACTACCTTGGCGTTACAAGCGCCGTGCTCTACCAGCTGAGCTACAGAGGACCACAAAATTCTCTAGTGGCACAGCAAGCACAGCGATGCAGTGCCTTAGACCACTGCGCCACTCTGGATTCTCCAATGATTGCACGTTGGCCAATAGGACGGATGGTAGAGGTGGGTTACCCACTCGCCGACTAATTCTCACGATGCACCCCGACCTGCGTCCCCTGTATCGGCGTCTTCTCTTCATGTGAATGACGGGGATTTGGGCCTGGTCGGGTATCTCAAGTAAATCCTTTGTGTCTGACTCGTTAAATAAAAAATCTTAGTCCAGTTCGAGGTGAGTAATCGCTGTTCTGATATCCAGAAGCTCTTTTCGGTCATAAGAGACGGTGGCAGAAACATTATGTGCAAAATAAGTTACAAAAAACTTGAAAAAACACACAAAATAGCACAATTGGTTAGGAGCCCGTAAAACGTCAGCCATCTGCTCTGGCACCATTCTGTCCAAATAGGATAATTTAGGTAATAAAGTCAGTCTCGTCTAAAACGGAGTTTGGAACATCCGTGCGTCACAACGGGTAAATTAAGGTTGGGTTTTGATTTGACAATGTACATTTGCCAACTAACATGGAGAGAACAGCTATGGTGATTGCTCTCTATCCAATAGCATAGACAGTGAGACAGACCTGCCCAGCAGCCCAACTTTGTTTACACAAGATAACATGTCGCACATTTTTTTAACTTGAGAAATACGGCATCAAACACCTTAGTTAGATGTAAAATTGCGCAACTAAAACATCCTCTGCATAAACGTCAAAATTAATTACAGATTTCTTGAGTTATCTTAGATTCATTCTGGCGATTTTGAGGAAGTGAAATAGGCTTCTGTGTCTACAGTGTGTCATGGGGGACAAACATCCTTAACCAAATGCAGAATCGGTCAGGAAATACACCTCCAAGACTGAAATCTTTTTCTAATGAGCAACAGAAAAACACACGTGCCAATCGCCATGTTCAGTGGTTCTTTAATGTTCTGACACGCTGATGAAAACTTGCTGATGCAATCTAAGGAAAGAGCCCATGAAAGTGTCTGTGAGCTTGTCTGTAAGAGGGATTTGCTCTTGTATGTTTTTTTTTTTTCTTCATTCCTGCTGTATTTTCCTGTCTGTGACCTTGGCTGGCAAGGGTTCACAGTGCTTGTGTCTGTGTGTCCTGGATGGAATCCCGTCACGTTTCCTCGTCAAACTGTCATGAACCCCGCCTCCCCGCGCCTGAGCCCCTCCCATATTTTCTCACACTCCGGACAGGGATCTGTCTCTGAGCCCAACGGTCTCCTGACCCCCACCAGCATCTCTTATATAATCCTGCTGCCTCCAGGAACCCAAGACTAATCAACCACCCAGTCTCCTCGGCACAGGCAGGCAGGCAGGCCACCGCTGAGTTCCTAATCGCCCAGAGTTCTATTACGCCCCACTTGGGTTTACTGACCTTTCGCTGTTGCAAAAACAGGATTTTAGAAGCAAACTTGTATTAATGCAGTTTGTTTGTATATGTGTTTTTTGTGTCTGTGTGTCTGTGTCTGGGGGTACATGACAAAAAAATGCATAATGCTCGTCTCCTCAGAAGAGAGACATACTGTAGCTGATGTAAGTGTACCAGCATCACCAGTACAGAGCAAAGATACAGTAGGCCAACCTCTGGGAAATGCAACAGTCTACATCCGCATTCTATTTGTGTTATAACCTTTTCATCACTTCAGTATTAATGTAAGAGATGAGATTTGTATCAGCCTGTATGGATATGTCAGGTATGTGGCAGTGGAAAGCTCAGAGGAGTGCCAGGGGGAAGCTAGCTAACCCTAGCACAGTGGCAGGGTATGGGTGCAGTACTCAAATCAAATCAGATTTTATTAGTCACATGCGTCGTAAACAACAGGTGTAAACCAACAGTAAAATGCTTACTTACGGGCCCTTCCCAACAATGCAGAGAGAAAGAAAATAGAGAAATAATAGAAAAGTTAAACACGTAATAATTAAAGTAATAATAAATACACAATGAGTTACGATAAGTTGACTATATACACAGGGTACAAGTACCGAGTCGATATGCAGGGGTATGAGATAATTTAGGTAGATATGTAAATACAGTGCATTCGGGAAAGGATTCAGACCCGTTGACTTTTTCCACATTTCGTTACGTTACGGCCTTATTCTCATCAATATACACACAATACCCCATAATGACAAAGCAAAAACAGGTTTTTAGATTTTTTAGCAAATTTATAAAAAATAAGAAACTGAAATATCACATTTACATAAGTATTCAGACCCTTTACTCAGTACTTTGTTGAAGCACCTTTGGTAGCAATTACAGCCTTGAGTCTTCTTAGGTATGATGCTACAAGCTTGGCACACCTGTAATTGGGGAGTTTCTCTCATTCTTCTCTGCAGATTCTCTCAAGCTCTATCAGGTTGGATGGGGAGCGTCACTGCACAGCTATTGTCAGGTCTCTCCAGAGATGTTCGATCGGGTTCAAGTCCAGGCTTTGGCTGGGCCACTCAAGGACATTCAGAGACTTGTCCCGAAGCCACTCCTGCGTTGTCTTTGCTGTGTGCTTAAGGTCATTGTCCTGTTGGAAGGTGAACCTTCGCCCCAGTCTGAGGTCCTGAGCGCTCTGGAGCAGGTGTTCATCAAGGATCTCTCTGTACTTTGTTCAGTTCATCTTTCCCTCGATCCTGATTAGTCTCCCAGTAGCCACTGAAAAACATCCCCACAGCATGATGCTGCCACCACCATGCTTCACCTTAGGGATGGTGCCAGGTTTCCTCCAGACGTGATGCTTGGCATTCAGGCCAAAGAGTTCAATCTTGGCTTCATCAGACCAGAGAATCTTGTTTCTTGTGGTCTGAGACACACTTAGGTGCCTTTTGGCAAACTCCAAGCGGGCTGTCATGTGCCTTTTACTGAGGAGTGGCTTCCGTCTGGCCACTCTACCATAAAGGCTTGATTGGTGGAGTGCTGTAGAGATGGTTGTCCTTCTGGAAGGTTCTCCCATCTCCACAGAGGAACTCTGGAGCTCTGTCAGAGTGACCATCGGGTTCTTGGTCACCTCCCTGACCAAGGCCCTTCTCCCCAATTGTTCAGTTTGGCCGGGCAGCCAGCTCTAGGAAGAGTCTTAGTGGTTCCAAACTTATTCCATTTAAGAATGATGGAGGCCACTGTGTTCTTGGGGATCTTCAATGCTGCAGAAATGTTTTGGGACCTTCCCCAGATCTGTGCCTCGACACAATCCTGTCTCGGAGCGCTACGGACAATTATTTCGACCTCATGGCTTGGTTTTTGCTCTGACATGCACTGTCAACTGTGGGACCTTATATAGACAGGTGTGTTCCTTTCCAAATAATGTCCAATCAATTGAATTTACCACATGTGGACTCCAATCAAGTAGAAACATCTCAAGGATGATCAATGGAAACAGGATTCACCATAGCAAAGGGACTGAATTCTTATGTAAATAAGGTATTTCTGTTTTTTTAAATAAAATGTGCAAAACATTTTGCTTTGTCATTATGGGGTATTGTATGTAGATTGATGAGGATTTTTATTTATTTAATCCGTTTTAGAATAAGGCTGTAACTTAACAAAATGTGGAAAAAGTCAAGGGATCCGAATGCACTGTATAACTAGTTATAAAGTGTTTAGGCAACAGGATAGATAACAAACAGTAGCAACAGCATATGTAATGAGTCAGAAAAGTTAGTGGAAAAAGGGTCAATGCAGATAGTCCGGGTAGCTATTTGGTTAACTATTTAACTAACTATTTAGAAGTGTTATGGCTTTGGGGTAGAAGCTGTTCAGGGTCCTGTTGGTTCCAGACTTGGTGCACCGGTACCGCTTGCCGTGCAGTAGCAGAGAGAACAGTCTATGATTTGGGTGGCTGAAGTCTTTGAGAATTCTTAAGGCCTTCCTCTGACACTGCCAGGTATAGAGGTCCTGGATGGCAGGGATGTACTGGGCCGTACACACTACCGTCTGTAGTGCCTTGCGGTCGGATGCCAATCAGTTGCCATACCAAGCGGTGATGCACCCGGTCAAGATGCTCTCAATGGTGCAGCTATATAAATGAGGGCCCATGATTTCTTGTCGGTGGTCGTAGCGGGATGTCTTATAAGTGTCCGGATTAGTGTCCCGCTCATTGAAAGCGGCAGGTCTAGCCTTTACCTTAGTGCAGATGTTGCCTATAATCCATGGCTTCTGGTTGGGATATGTACGTATGATTGCAGTGGCGGAGATGCCGTTGATGCACTTACTAATGAAGCTGGTGACTGATGTGGTAAACTGTGCCATTGGATGAATCCCGGAACATATTCCAGTCTGTGCTAGCAAAACAGTCCTGTAGGTTAGCATCCACTTCATCGGACCACTTCCGTATTGGGCGCCTCACTGGTACTTTCTGTTTGAGTTTTTGCTTGTAAGCAGGAATCAGGAGGATAGAGTTATGGTCAAATTTGCCAAATGGAGAGCAAGGGAGAACTTTGTATGCGTTTCTGTGTGTGGAGTAAAAGTGAGCAATAGTTTTTTCCCTGCATTAAAATCACCGGCCACTAGGAGTGTCCAGCTAGTTGTATATTTTCCATGTCCTTGTTCAGAAACATAGGATATTACACTGTGTGTGTCGGGTGAGGTAATGTGTTTGTTTCGGTAATGAGCCATATTCTGTCTTATGATGATAGACATCATCATCCACCACCAGTCGCTATGGTGATGCCAGGGGATAGGCTGCTGGGCATGGTTACTCCCAGTTCTCCATTCCCCCATCACTGAGGCACCCAGGTGCAAATGGAGGCTTTCATGCCGGCCTGAAGTTCATTCCCACTCTCTATTATGCAATATCTGACCATCTACATGTCACGATCGTTGGTTAGAGAGGACCAAGGCGCAGCGTGTTGAGCGAACATACTTTAATAGTAAAGTGCAAACACGAATACAAAACAATAAACGATACGTAACGTCCTCAGACAATGACTGACAAGGAACAAAAACCCACAAACACAAGGTGAACACAGACAGTTTAAATATGGCTCCCAATCAGAGATAACGAGCCGACAGCTGACACTCGTTACCTCCGATTGGGAGTCACTTGACCAAACAAGGAAAACACAACCAATGACAACCCAACCAAACAAAACACAACCAAACGAACACACCCTGGCTCAAAATACAAAGTCCCGGAGCCAGAGCGTGACAGTACCCCCCCCTAAAGGCGCGGACTGCGACCGCGCCTCAAAACCCCAAATAGGAGAGGGCTGGGTGGGTGTTGCTCCTCGGAGGCGGCTCCGGCTCCGGGCTTGACCACCACCCTACTTCAATCCCCCCGTAATGGCCCCGATCCGATCTGACCCAGCTGGCTGGATCAGGACTGACGACGCGCACCCCTGGCTTAGCGCGTGAGGCAGGAACGGACCGGACCTGGCTGACGATACGCACCCTAGGCTTGGTGCGTGGAGCCGGAACGGACCTCACCAGGCTGACGACTCGCATCCCTGGCTTGGTGCGAGTAGCAGGAATGGGCTGGACCAGGCTGACGACTCGCACCCTTGGCTTGGTGCGAGTAGCAGGAACAGGCTGGACCAGGCTGACGACTCGCACCCTAGGCTTGGTGCGAGTGGCAGGAACAGGCCGGGTCGGGCTGGCGACGCACACCGTAGGCTTTGTGCGTGGAGCAGGGACAGGCCAGGCTGGGCTGGCGACGCACCCCGTAGGCTTGGTGCGTGGAGCAGGAACAGGCCGGGCTGGGCTGGCGACGCACACCGTAGGCTTAGTGCGTGGAGCAGGTACAGGCCGGGCTGGGCTGGCGACGCACACCGTAGGCTTTGTGCGTGGAGCAGGAACAGGCCGGGCTGGGCTGGCGACGCGCACCACAGACTCGGTGCGGAGCGCAGGAACGGGCCGGGCTGGGCTGTCGACGCACACCGTAGGTTTGGTGCGGGGAGCAGGAATAGACCGGACCGTACTGGGGACACACACCACTGGCTCTACACCGGGATCTGGAACGGGCCGGACCGGACTGGCAACACACGCCAGTACCTCTCGCCGTGCCTCTACACCTTCCATCCCCTCTTCTACCAGTGGCCCCCGTAAACTGGCGGCCTCCTCTGCAACCCCGCTGGACCGCTCCATAGCGTCCTCCTGCTGCCCCGACGTCGTGAGCCCCCCCAAAAAAATCCTCTGGGGGTCTCTCCTCCCCGTGGACCAGGCCTCCAACATTCTCGCCCACCTCTCGCTCCTCTGTCTCCAACCCTCGTCACTCAGCTCCTCAATGGGCTTGACCCAGTCGAAGCTGCCACAGAGATCTATTAGCGATGGCTCCTGGACACGCTGCTTGGTCTGGTCTTGGTGGGTTTTTCTGTCACGATCGTTGGTTAGAGAGGACCAAGGCGCAGCGTGTTGAGCGAACATACTTTAATAGTAAAGTGCAAACACGAATACAAAACAATAAACGATACGTAACGTCCTCAGACAATGACTGACAAGGAACAAAAACCCACAAACACAAGGTGAACACAGACAGTTTAAATATGGCTCCCAATCAGAGATAACGAGCCGACAGCTGACACTCGTTACCTCCGATTGGGAGTCACTTGACCAAACAAGGAAAACACAACCAATGACAACCCAACCAAACAAAACACAACCAAACGAACACACCCTGGCTCAA